>NC_141873.1:410976042-411652917 GCF_056163025.1 Triticum urartu | reverse complement strand
AGTTTGGGAAAGTCCTTTTATTCCCTCTCATTTAACTTTCAAAAAGTTTTGAATTCACTCACTTTCAGACAATCAATCAATCAAATCTATCTATTTATTATAACATTCCAAAATTTAGAATTTTGGAATGTTACAGATCTATATGTTGTTATCAATTACCAAAAAGGGGGAGATTGAAAGTGAAACTATCCCTAGGTGGTTTTGGTAATTCCTAACAACATATAGCTCATTGAGCTAATGCTATTCCAAGATTAATATTTCAGGAAAAGCTCAATGATTGGCATGGATGAGGAAAGTGGACCCCTCAAAATACTAAGGACAAAAAGATTGGCTCAAGCTCAAAGCTCAAGACTCCACATTTTATATTTTAGTGATCCAAGATCACATTGAGTCTATAGGAAAAGCCAATACTATCAAGGAGGGATGAGGTGTTGCTTGATGAGGTTCTTGCTTCATAGTGTTTAGTGATATGCTCCAAAACCCTCAACTTCCTTCCCACATCCACATATGACCTAAACCAAAAGTCAAACTCGGCCCCACCGATTCTTTCTATTCGGCGCCACCGAGTTCAGATGTCATAGCCACTGCCACAAACCCTAGGCAAATCGGTCTCACCGATAGGGATCTCGGTCCGAGATGGGGTTCTAATCTCTCTGTTTCCCTTCATAAAGTTTTGGTCCTACCGAGATGAGCGATCGGTCCCACCGAGATTGCAATGTAAACTCTCTGTTTCCCTTTTGTAACATTTCGGTCCCACCGAAATGAGCGATCGGTCCCACCGAGTTTACCTGACCAACTCTCTGGTTAGCTTATTACCAAAATCGGTCCCACCAAGTTTGTGTAATCGGTCACACCGAGATTACGTTATGCCCTAACCCTAACCATATCGGTCCTACCGAGTTGCATCTCAGTCCCACCAAAAATCCTAACGGTCACTAGGTTTGCTAAATCGGTCTGATCGAGTTTCTCAATTCGGTCTCACCGAGATTGGTAAATTGTGTGTACCGGTTAGTTTTTGTGTGGAGGCTATATATACCCCTCCACCCGCTCTTCACTCGTGGAGAGAGCCATCAGAACATACCTACACTTCCAATACACATGTTCTGAGAGAGAACCGCCTACTCATGTGTTGAGGCCAAGATATTCCATTCCCACCATATGAATATTGATCTCTAGCCTTCCCCAAGTTGCTTTCCACTCAAATCTTCTTTCCACCAAATCCATATCCTGTGAGAGAGAGTTGAGTGTTGGGGAGACTATCATTTGAAGCACAAGAGCAAGGAGTTCATCATCTACACACCATTTGTTACTTCTTGGAGAGTGGTGTCTCCTAGATTGGCTAGGTGTCACTTGGGAGCCTCTGACAAAGATTGTGGAGTTGAACCAAGGAGTTTGTAAGGGCAAGGAGATCGCCTACTTCATGAAGATCTACCGCTAGTGAGGCAAGTCCTTCGTGGGCGATGGCCATGATGGAATAGACAAGGTTGCTTCTTCGAGGACCCTTCGTGGGTGGAGCCCTCCGTGGACTCGCGCAACCGTTACCCTTCGTGGGTTGAAGTCTCCATCAACGTGGATGTACGATAGCATCACCTATCGGAACCACGACAAAAACATCCGTGTCTCCAATTGCGTTTGAATTCTCCAAACCCTTCCCTTTACATTCTTGCAAGTTTCATGCTTTACTTTCCGCTTCTCATAGACTCTTTGCATGCTTGCTTAAATTGTGTTAAGATTGCTTGACTTGTGCTAAGATAGCTAAAATCTGCCAAAGACTAAAATTGGGAAGAGGATATATTTTTAATTGGTCAAGTAGTCTAATCACCCCCCCCCCCTCTAGACATACTTTCGATCCTACAATAGCCTCCACAAAAAATCTAACCGTTACACACAATTCACCAAACTCGGTGGGACCAAATCAGTTCAAAATGTGAACGTTAGGATTTTCAGTGGGACCAACATGTCAACTCGTTGGGACCGATTTCATTAGGGTTAGGGCATAACATAATCTCAGTGAGACCAATTACACAAACTTGGTGGGACCGATTTTGGTAATAAGCTAACTAGAGAGTTGGTCAGGCAAACTCGGTGGGACTGAATCGCTCATTTCGGTGAGACCGAAACGTTACGAAAGGAAACCAGAGAGTTTGCATTGCGAACTCAATGGGACCGATCGCTCATCTCGGTTGGACCGAAACGTTACGAAGGGAAATAGAGAGTTTGCAATCCCACCTCGATGAGAACGAGATCCCTATCGGTGAGACCGAAGTGACTAGGGTTTGTGGCAGTGGCTATGTTAAGTGAACTCGGTGGTGCCGGATAGAACTTTTCGGTGGGGCCGAGTTTGACTTTTTTGTTTGGGACATATGTGGATATGAGAAAGTGGTTGAGGCTTTTTGGAGCATATCATTAAGCATTTTGAGAAAGCAAGACATTAAGCAACACCTCATCCCCTTTTAATAGTATTCGCTTTTCCTATGGACTCAATGTGATCTTGGATCACTAAAAGTAAAATGTAGAGTCTTGAGCTTGAGCCAATATGTGTCGTTAGCATTTTGAGGGGTCCACATTCCTAATCCATGCCATGCCAATCATTGAACTTTCTGAAATGATCATCTTGAAATAGTATTAGTTCAATGAGTTATATGTTGTTAGTAATTACCAAAACCACCCAGGGATAGTTGCACTTTCAATCTCCCCCTTTTTGGTAATTGATGACAACATATAGATCAAAGCTTCGACAAATGATAATAAGATTGAAATGCATCATCACTTTGAGAAGTATGTGATAAGCAAGGGCTCCCCCTAAATTTGTGCACTATTTAAGATTTGCTTTTGAATGCAAATCCACAATCGATTAGGATCATGGGTCACTCTTCCATGTCACATACATCTTGGTGGAGCGCTCAAAATGATACGAATTAAAAACATGCACTCATCACCAAGCAAAGTGAATGATCATATAAGGATATAAAGGATAATGCCATCCAAACAATCATTAAAGTTGCATATTATCAAACACATGATCACACAAGTATCTCACACAGACATAGAGTATCAATCAAGCACACAATAAAGTTCAACCAAAAAACAAGAGAGATAAAGAAGCAAAACACTCTCTCAAAGCCTATGATCTATACATTTCTCCCCCTTTGGCAACAAGTTACCAAAAAGTTCGAAAATGCATAATGTTATGCGTCTCTCAGGCTTGGTCTTCGGGAGGTGGTGTAAAGAGAACTCCAAGGATGAAGGCATCAGTTGACGATGTTGGAGCTGGTGGAGTAGGTGCTGGAGGTAGTACTGAAGCTGTCGCTGGTGCAAATGAAGTAGCTCTTGTGTCTGATACTGGCACTGCAGCTGGCCTCTGACTCCTTGGCACACGCTGAAAAGCATCCGTAGTTGCCTTTCCTCTCCTCTCCTCAGCTTCCTCCTGGAGCTGCTCAACGGCAGTCTGTATGTCAGTTACCTTGAGGTCAAGATCATAGAACTTGGTCTCTACGATCCTCTCCAAGCTCTCCTGAGTCTGAGTCAGGGTGGCCAAGCCCTTCTCAATCCTCAATGTAGCTTGAATCAGATAGCCCAATCTTGTTTTCTCTTCAGGAACACCTGAGATGCTTCCTCAGCAGTTGGCATCTTTGCAGCCTTTTCTGCCTTTGCCTTGGCTCTCTTCTCTTGTGCTTGTGTTGATGAAGGTTCATTCTCATTCATTACAACTTCATTGTCTTCAAAATCTAGGTACAAGGGTAGATGCTCCTTGTCCAACAGTAAGTACGTGTGCCCATCTTTGAGTTGATGAGCACCTGAATGTGTGGAGCATACCACAAGATCTCTTCTGGTCAACAATTGTCCTCTTGACTGTCTCCAAAGTCAGACTCATGACCTTGAATTTTTGTGGTACATCAAATATTTGCAGCAAGTTGATGGAATGTCCCCTTATCATCTTGTGATCTCCAGATTTGGGTAACAGAGTATGCCTTAAGATGGTGTTGATAGTAGGCAGACCAAACAACAAATAGTGCACAGATCCAAGCTTGTGTGTCTCCAAAGCTTTATCGAGGATCTCCTTGTACATATTTGCCATTGAGTTGTGGTCATTTTTCTTCTTGGCATACACATCCAAATCTTCCTCATGTTCCTTTGGGGCATTGATCAACTTGGCCCATTCATCAATAGTTGATTGGTACCTCGTACCTTCAGACATCCACACTATCCTCTCATCTAGATAGAAATGAGGAGTGGAGTAAAATTGCATGATTAGCTCATCATTCCATTTTGTGAGCTTCTGTTCAACAAACTTGTCAACTCCACAAGATTTGAAGCTTTCATGTACACCTGGGAAGTGATCTTCATTCTCATCAATAAATTCCCAATCGACCCATCTCATATCACTAACAATTGGCTTCTTGTCAAGTAGAATGGTCTCATAGAAGTCTTGTTGTTCTTTGGTGTGAAACCTATAGTCCACTACAGTTCTCCTTCTTATAGCATATGGATCAGACTGCCTCCAAAGTCTCAATCCTACGTCCTTTCTAATGTTCATGTCCTCAGCCACCGGATGAGTGTCATTGTGATCTGGAATCTTGGGTTTCAGTTTTCTCAGCACTTGGGCTTCATCTTCTTCTTCTTCAGCTTCAGGCACTGGGGTCTTGTTCTTCTCTTCAGCAGGAATGTTTCTGGTGCTTCTCTTGGGCTTAGAAGATTTCTGAGCTTGAGCTATTGCTTTGGGAGCAGTTTTGGGCTTTGATGTTGCAGCCCCAGACTTGATTGCATCTCCCATGAGCTTCTGAGACTTGGGAGCTGGAGCAGCATCCACTTCCTTTTCATCTTCTTCTGGATCTCTCATGATGGAGGATCTACCAAGCACTCTAGCAGTGGTCTTCTTCACCCTCTCCTTCCTCTTCTTTCCCTCTCCAGAAGCCTCTCCAGTTGTCTTAGAGATCTCAGCAGATGAGGCCCTGGCCTTAGACATCGGAACTCTTTTTGCAGGTGCCTTCTTATGCAACCCTGGCTTAGTTGTTGCAGCAGTACCATACTCTTTCTTCAGCACCTTCTTCTTGGAGCCGACTTCCTCTTCAGTGGACACATAGTCCTCATCCTCGGAATATGAGGTTTTCTTCTTCCTTGACCTGGTGGCTGCCTTTGGCAAATTACTGGGAGTGCTCCTACTGCCATCATCTGAGGTGCCTGAGGGACTAGTGCCCTCACTCAATTGCATTGGCTCTTCGGATCTGTTTTGGCTGTCACTTTGGTCAGACATCTTGGCAATCACACTGACAGCAAACCCTGAGAATAGATGTAGATGAGGTAGAATGGATGAGCATCACAAAGTGCAGAGTTTTTGCAAAACAAATGAGTCAAAAACTTAGTTTTAGTTCTTCACAGAAAGCATTTCGGAGCTACCGATTTGTTGAACTCGGTGATACCGAAGCAACTTTTGGAACCTAAACTAGTGAACTCGGTCAGACCGGGTCATAGTTCGGTGGCCCCGAGGTTGCTAGGGTTTCACAGAGAGTCGAACTCGGTCGCACCGATTTGCAATTTTCGGGCAGACCGAAAACGCATATGCAATGGCCTAAGCCAAATCGGTGAGACTGATTTCTACAACTTGGTCGGTCCGAGATGAGTTCGGCGGAGACCTAACCCTAAATTTCCGAATCAAATCTAACCTAAAGGATGTTTTCTCTGGATAGATTGTTATCATACGTGGAAAAGATCATTGCGAAGCAATGTGCTAGGAATCGGAGTAAGGAAATAGCACAAAGTATCGAACCCATACCCTAGTTCGGCAGGAGTTCTCTACGGCGACAAGGGCGGAGCAGAATTCCATTGACGGCGGCGGAAACCAACAGTGGGAAGTCGCTGGCGGCGAGGAGACGATCCGGAGACCCGAGGCAGCAGAGCAGGACACGCACGGGGTTAAGGGTTTTGGAGAAATTTCCAAAATTCAACCCGTCGGTATATATATCCCGACCCTGTCGGTGTGACCAAGTGGAACAACTCGGTGCCACCGAGATGCAGAATCGCAAGCGGTTACTGCAACTCGGTATGACCGAAAATTTCTAATCGGTTGCACTGAGATGGAAAACCTAGATCAACTTGGTGAACTCGGTGTGACCGAAGTGGATGACTCGGTCATACCGAAATGCACAAAGAGATTTTGGAAGTTTAAGCCTATGATGAATCGGAAACTCCGAGTGCTCCTCACACAGAGTGGTTCGAATTTGACTTGATCAAACTTTGTGATGTAGCATGAATAGAGTTTGATACGAGAAAAGCATAGATAGCTAGAGGAGGTTCTTAGGCATTCCCGTCCATCCATTTGGCAAAAGGGAAAAAGCCAAACAATCAAAGCAACAAATGGATGTCCTCAAATGAGTAAAATATGCAATCAACATTCTCACTCAATAAAATGGCAAATGAAATATGTGGCAAAGCATGCACAAACATTCTAGCATCTATGAAGCAATTGGCGATGACTAGGTCATCTATATATGAGTATATTGACTTAGGAGTCAAATGAGAACATTTGATCGTAGGTCATACTCATCGTTTAAGCACAAGTGGGGTTACCACTTTTACATAAAGCATTTTTGTGTTCACACCATTAGAGTTGCTTTAGCTCAATTGATTAGAGTAAAGCTCCCCCTAGATGTGATATCCCCCCTAAGAGGGATGAACTAACCTTGTGTTTTGTCGATGACGACTTCATGTAGATGTTGAAGATGTGGATGCTCAATGTTGATGTAGATCATTTGGAGCAATCCATTGGAGTGAGTTGCACTTTCAATACCTACACAGGTTAGTCCCACAAGGAACAAACAAGGATATCCATAGACATAGAGTGATGTACACACAAGATGATGTCCATGAAAGTATTAGGTTACCTAGTCCCTTGTCTTACCAACAAGAGGGTTTGTGACTCCTTGAACTAGTGTAAGATGTGGAAGTTGTTTGCACTTGTTCTTTCCAAAGTGATATGAGTGAAGTATGTTGGCGGAGTCACCCTCAAGAACTTTCTAGTTCTTTTTCTTCGGGATCCACATCATCTTGATGGGAATCCTTGGAGTTGTAGTCGTACTTGATGTAGTAGAACTTGATGTAGTCTTGGGAACCCACTTGACCAAGGCCGTAGGAGCTTCTTCAAATGCATCAATCTCCTCTTGGAGCTTGGCCTTGCCTTTTTGCTTGTGGTCTTGTGGTGGAAGATCATCTTGAGCTTGTGTCCCTTAGAAAGAAGTAGGATCATACTTCCCTTGTTGAGGAACAAACTTCGTCTTGGGGTATTGATCTTCTTCCCACTCAACTCCATTAGCATTGAACTTTCGTTCAAAACCAATACCTTGATTCTTCCGGTGCCTTCCTTGCTTGCGTACAATTTTCTCAAATTGCTTACTTCCAGCAAGACTCTTGTAGACACCTTTCTCTATAATTCCCTTCAATAGGCTATTTTCTTGCTCAAGTGTAACTTGGCTAAGAGAATCATTAGTGGAATCAACAGAACTACTAGAAGCAACAATATTGGATTTAACATGATTGTTGTTACTACTAGAAGAGGAATCTTTCTTACTCTTGTTGCTAGATTTAACTTGTGGCATGTAAGTAGACAAGAGTAAACACTTGGCAATGTAAGAAGAACTTTTCTTGTGAAGATCATCATTGATTACCTTTAAGAACCCATGCTCTTGCTCAAGGTTGAGCTTTTCAAAGCATAACTTCTCATGAGTCTTTAAAAGCTCTTGATGATTTTCCAAGGTAGTCTCATGAGCTAACTTAAGAGTGTTTAGTTCTTTAGTTAGAAGCTCAATCTCCTTCTTATCATCATCATTCATTTTATCTTGATTAGCATGATTAATAGCAAGTTCATCATAGTTTTCATCACTAGAGTTGTCAAGAAGTAAATCATCATCACCTAGCAAATCATCTTCATCACTATTGAATCAACATACTCAGGGTGTGATACCTTTGGTCCTTTAGCCATGAATCATATTCCAATTCCTTCATTTGGTGAGACAAATATGTCGTAGGAGTTGGTTGACACAAGTGCTAGACCGACAACATCTTCATCTTGAGTATATTCAGAGTTGGAGTGATAACTTCTCTCGGAGTGATTGTCGGAGCCGGAGCCGGATACACATTCACCAACATGAGCTTGATGTCTTTGTTTTGTGTAGCTCCTTGATGATTTGTCCTTCCTTTCTGAATCCTTGCTTCTCCGTGATGTTCTTTGTTCATAACGGTCATCTCTACTCCTTCTCTCTCTAGGTGGTGATTCTTCTCTTCTACTTCTCCTTTTGGGTGAATCTTCTCTTCTTTTGTAGGGAGTCGTACACTCATTGGAGTAGTGTCCAGGTCTTTCACAATTGTAGCAATTACGTTCACGACTCAAAGATCTTTTGTCATTGTAGGACCTTGACTTGGAACTCCTTTCCTTGCTTCTACTCTTGTAGAACTTGTTGAAGTTATTCACCATTAAGCTCAATCTTCATTGAAGGCTTGTTTCTCACTTGATGATGTAGAAGCATCACATGAGGCTTTGTAAGCACCACTTGACTTTTTGTTAAGCTCTTCCTTATCCTTGAGTGACATCTCATGAGCAACAATTCTTCCAATGACTTCCGTTGGCTTGAGCTCTTTGTAGTTGGGCATCATTTGGATCAATGTGCACACGGTATCGTATTTTCCATCCAAGGCTCTTAGGATATTCTTGATGATGAATCTATCGGTCATCTCTTCACTTCCTAAGCCGGCAATCTCATTTGTGATGAGAGCGAGCCTAGAGTACATTTCGGCGACACCTTCACCATCCTTCATTTTGAACTTGTCAAGTTGACTTTGAAGCACATCCAATTTTGATTCCTTGATGGAGTCGGTACCCTCGTGCATATCAATCAAAGTATCCCAAATTTCCTTTGCATTCTCAAGATGACTGATTTTGTTGAATTCTTTGGGGCACAATCCGTTGAAGAGAATATCACAAGCTTGAGCAGTGTATTGCAGTATCTTCAACTCTTCTGCGGTAGCTTCACGGTTTGGTTCTCTCCCATCAAAGAATTCACCTTGCAAGCCAATACACACAATAGCCCAAACGGTGGGGTTAGGTCCAAGAATATGCATTTTCATCTTATGCTTCCAACTAGCAAAATTAGTACCATCGAAGTAAGGACCTCTACGGTGTTAATTTCCCTCGCTAGACGCCATACTCCCTAGGTTGTGAAACCAAGGCTATGATCACCAAAAGCTATGGGAATGAAGGCAAATGGAGACCAAAGCTCTGATACCACTTGTAGGATCGAAAGTATGTCTAGAGGGGGTGATTAGACTACTTGACCAAATAAAAAACTAGCCTATTCCCAATTTTAAGTCTTGGCAGATTTTAACAACTTAGCACAAGTCAAGCAATCAACCTACACATGCAAGTCTAAGAGTATAGCAGCGGAATGTAAAACATTGCACATGAAGGTAAAGGGAGGAGTTTGAAGGGAGCAAATGCAATGTAGACATGGAGATTTTTGGTGTGGTTCTGATAGGTGGTGCTATCGTACATCCACGTTGATGGATACTTCAACCCACGAAGGGTAATGGTTGCACGAGTCCACGGAGGGATCCACCCATGAAGGGTCCACGAAGAAGCAACCTTGTTTATCTCACCATGGCCATCGCCCACGAAGGACTTGCCTCACTAGGGTAGATCTTCACGAAGTAGGCGATCTCCTTTCCCGTACAAACTCCTTGGTTCAACTCCACAATCTTGACGGAGGCTCCCAAGTGACACCTAACCAATCTAGGAGACACCACTCTCCAAAAGGTAATAGACGGTGTGTTGATAATGAATTCCTTAGTCTTATGCTTCAAATGATAGTCTCCCCAACACTCAACTCTTTCTCACAAATTTGGATTTGGTGGAAATATGATTTGAGTGGAAAGCAACTTGGGGAAGGCTAGAGATCAAGATTCAAATGGTTGGAATGGAATATCTTGGTCTCAACACATGAGTAGATGGTTCTCTCTCAGTAAATGAATGCTGAAGTGTAGGCACGTTCTGATGGCTCTCCTTCATAATGAAGGAAGGGTGGAGGGTATATATAGCCTCCACACAAAATCTAACCGCTACACACAATTCACCAAACTCGGTGGGACCGAATCAGTTCAAAATGTGAACGTTAGGATTTTCGGTGGGATCGACATGTCAACTCGGTGGGACCGATTTCATTAGGGTTAGGGCATAACGTAATCTCGGTGAGACCGATTACACAAACTTGGTGGGACCGATTTTGGTAATAAGCTAACTAGAGAGTTGGTCAGGCAAACTCGGTGGGACCGAATCGCTCATTTCGATGAGACCGAAACGTTACGAAAGGGAAACAGAGAGTTTGCATTGCGAACTCGATGGGACCGATCGCTCATCTCGGTTGGACCGAAATGTTACGAAGGGAAACAAAGAGTTTGCAATCCCATCTCGATGAGACTGAGATCCCTATCGGTGAGACCAAAGTGACTAGGGTTTGTGGCAGTGGCTATGTCAAGTGAACTCGGTGGTGTCGGATAGAACTTTTCGATGGGGCCGAGTTTGACTTTTTGGTTTGGGACATATGTGGATATGAGAAAGTGGTTGAGGCTTTTTGGAGCATATCACTAAGCATTTTGAGCAAGCAAGCCATTAAGCAACACCTCATCCCCTTTTAATAGTATTAGCTTTTCCTATGGACTCAATGTGATCTTGGATCACTAAAAGTAAAATGTAGAGTCTTGAGCTTGAGCCAATATGTGTCCTTAGCATTTTGAGGGGTCCACATTCCTAATCCATGCCATGCCAATCATTGAACTTTCCGAAATGATCATCTTGAAATAGTATTAGTTCAATAAGCTATATATTGTTAGTAATTACCAAAACCACCCAGGGATAGTTGCACTTTCACATGGTGATGTGAACTATTGGTGTTAAATCACATGGGGATGTGAACTAGATTATTGACTCTAGTGCAAGTGGGAGACTGAAGGAAATATGCCCTAGAGGCAATAGTAAAGTTGTTATTTATATTTCCTTATATCATGATAAATGTTTATTATTCATGCTAGAATTGTATTAACCGTAAACTTAGTACATGTGTGAATACATAGACAAAACAGAGTGTCCCTAGTATGCCTCTACTTGACTAGCTCGTTAATCAAAGATGGTTATGTTTCCTGACCATAGACATGTGTTGTCATTTGATGAATGGGATCACATCATTAGAGAATGATGTGATGGACAAGACCCATCTGCTAGCTTAGCACAATGATCGTTTAGTTTGTTGCTATTGCTTTGTTCATAACTTATACATGTTCCTATGACTATGAGATTATGCAACTCCCGAATACCGGAGGAACACTTAGTGTGCTATCAAATGTCACAACGTAACTGGGTGACTATAAAGATGCTCTACAGGTGTCTTCGATGGTGTTTGTTGAGTTGGCATAGATCAAGATTAGGATTTGTTACTCCGTGTATCGGAGAGGTATCTCTGGGCCCTCTCGGTAATGCACATCACTATAAGCCTTGAAAGCAATGTGACTGATGAGTTAGGTACGGGATGTTGCATTACAGAATGAGTAAAGAGACTTGCCGGTAACGATATTGAACTAGGTATTGAGATACCGACGATCGAATCTCGGGCAAGTAACATACCGATGACAAAGGGAACAATGTATGTTGGTATGCGGTTTGACCGATAAAGATCTTCGTAGAATATGTAGGAACCGATATGAGCATCTAGGTTCCGCTATTGGTTATTGACCGGAGATGAGTCTCGGTCATGTCTACATAGTTCTCGAACCCGTAGGGTCCGCACGCTTAACGTTCGATGACGATCGGTATTATGAGTTTGTGTGTTTTGATGTACTGAAGGTAGTTCAGAGTCCCGGATGTGATCACGGACATGACGAGGAGTCTCGAAATGGTCGAGACATAAAGATCGATATATTGAAAGGCTATGTTTGGGCATCGGAATGGTTCCGGGTGAGTTCGGGCATTTATCGGAGTGCCGGGGGATTACCGGAACCCCCCGGGGAGCGTATGGGCCTTATTGGACCTTAGTGGGAGAGATGAGGAGGCGGCCAAGGTGAAGGGCGCCCCCTCCCAAGCCCAATCCGAATTGGGAGGGGGGCGCCCCCCCCCCCCTTCCTTCCCTCTCTCTCCCCCTTCCTGTCTCTCCTACTCCAACAAGGGAAGGGGGAATCCTACTCCCATCGGGAGTAGGACTCCCCCCTTGGGCGCGCCATGAGAGGGCCGGCCCTCCCCCTCCTCCACTCTTTTATATACGGGGGAGGGGGGCACCCCATAGACGCACAAGTTGATTGTTTAGCCGTGTGCGGTGCCCCCTTCCACAGATTTTCACCTCGGTCATATCATTGTAGAGCTTAGGTGAAGCCCTGCGTCGGTAACTTCATCATCACCGTCACCACACCGTCATGCTGACGAAACTCTCCCTCGACCTCAGCTGGATCTAGAGTTCGTGGGACGTCACCGAGCTGAACGTGTGCAGATCGCAGAGGTGTCATACCTTTGGTGCTAGGATCGGTCAGATCGTGAAGACGTACGACTACATCAATCGCGTTGTCATAACGCTTCCGCTTACGGTCTACGAGGGTACGTGGACAACACTCTCCCCTCTCGTTGCTATGTATCACCTAGATGGATCTTGCGTGTGCGTAGGAATTTTTTGAAATTACTGCGTTCCCCAACACAACAAACATTGTTAGCCGTGTGCGGCGTCCCTCTCCATAGTTTACGCCTCCGGTCATATTCACGTAGTGCTTAGGCGAAGCCCTGCGCGGATCACTTCACCATCACCGTCATCACGTCGTCGTGCTGACGGAACTCTCCCTCGACACTTTGCTGGATCAAGAGTTCTAGGGACGTCATCAAGCTGAACGTGTGCAGAACTCAGAGGTACCGTACATTCGGTGCTTGATCGGTCGGAACGAGAAGAAATTCGACTATATCAACCGCGTTGCCAAACGCTTCCGCTTTCGGTCTACGAGGGTACGTGGACACACTCTCCCCCTCTCGTTGATATGCATCTCCTAGATAGATCTTGTGTGAGCGTAGGAAATTTTTTGAAATTGCGTGCTACGTTCCCCAACATGTTGCACATCGAATACTTTATCTGCATTACCCCAAATTTGTAAATAAAAGATAAATTTTGGTAGTTTCATATTCAACCCCCACCCCTCCTCCTTCTGGTTGATCTCTTCAATCCTTTCACCGGCTAATCTCTATTTCTATCTATTCTCTACTTCTCTACTTATATCATGTTCTGTAATTTATACTCTATCTCTATATTTCAAAGGAACCTAAGGTTTCATCATAGGTCGTGTATTTCCTTTGACGTCCCACCTCCCTCCCTCCACGTATGTCCTCGTCCCACCCTCCACCAAATTTGCACCCCATATGGTTTTCCATTCTTTCCCCCACACGGTTCTCATTAGACCGGCTAATCTCTATCTCTTCTCTACTTTGGTAAATATGAAAATTGTGGCCAACTACCGGAACAAGAGCAGGATATATCATAAAAACATTTTTTTACATTCTAAAATATTTTACATTTCCATACACCAATAAGAAAACATGTTATTTATTTTTAAATCAAATATTCATGCAACGGTTGAGACAAATATCTATTATACCCCTCTCCTGGCTAACTACTCATATAATTTTAAAATGAATGCATGCATCGCCCAGATGCAGAGGTCGGAGGTACATCCTCCTTTTCAACAAAAAAACTACTCATATAATCATAGCCTCTTAATTGTACTTATGGTATCCCAGCTACTCTCCGGCTTCATTATGTATACATGGGAGTTTTTGGTTATTTCTTCATACATAATATTAATTCGGGTGATATTTCCAGTAACCTTTTTGTTAGTATCTTTGCTTTCTAGATGTGCATGTTATCTGCAGATTTTGAAAAAAAAAGATTTAAATTTACCATGAATTTTATGTTGATCAACACATATAAATGTTGACCAACACATATATGTAGGAATAATCCCCACAAAAAATTGTGAGAATAATTTTTTTGTGTTTCGAGTACGTTCGATTCTTTTGAGAGACACCAAATGTAATATAGAAGCATTCATGTATGTACCTGGTGACCAGGAAGAATATCATGTGCTCCGGGAGCACCTAAACTTAGGTGCTCGACGTGAGCTCCGCCACTAGATTTAGATCCAATGGTGATGTGTAGATGCTCATGACCTAGACGTAATTACTGGACTCTTTGGGGTCTTTTTTACAAAAAGAAAATGTGTGAGCTCTGATCATGGACGATGGAATCTGAGATCGAACGGCTGAGGCGCTCCTGAAGCACCGGATATTCACCCATGGCGACCAATTGCAAATACTCCTACATACACAACAAACTCAAGACTGGAAGACTGGAGTTGCGGAGCTCTTAGATTGATGAAATCATGACAAATGTACCCCATTAAAAGAATATTCCACCTTAACAGGGCGTCAAATTTAAGTTTTGACTACTCATGGGTTGAGATACAACCACCATCAGGGCATGTACAACAGTTCAGATGGTATCTATCTATAACAGCTTCCCACGTCATCTGCAGACAAGCCTAAAGATGGCCCATACAACGGGTTAGGTTTTTAGCTGTCTATAAAATCAAAATGAAAAAAATTGTCCATGTACATGCCAATCCAAGTCCCCAACAAAAATGAATCAGATAAAACGATTCCAATTTGCAGAAATCAGCAAACAAGTGCTGTGCGGAGACTCGTGCGTGCATACACAGATGCCATGGTCGGTCCATGCGGCGACTGCAAGAAGCTTTGTGTTGTAGCGTTGAGAGAGGAAAATTTGGATTAGAAGAGACATGGATGGATCGATCCGATTAATTATTCGCTAGATCTTTAAAATTTCAGGGCGCACATGCTGCCATGCCGCCGGCGACGGTGACGATCAAAAGCTTCTTATCGACAATTAGCAGCAGCTAATCGTGGGATCTTCGTCTCCATCAAGGATCACGAGGATTGGGAGACAGGATCCATACGAAGGGGTATCGGATTGCAGACGGCCTTCCGTACAACGGCAATAGACCGTCGGTAGGTGCCGCTTTCCCAGGGATGTAGACCGTCTCTATTTTTATCGACAGGCTTGTTCTCTCTCTTCCCCTCTTTGCCTTTACCTCATCTAAAATCCTACGGTGTCATTCCTTACAGACAGCTGACTAGATAGTATTGTACATATCCTTAAGGCCCAGTTTTTTTGCTAGAATCTGAGGATTCTCCCAGAATCCGATCCTTACCCAGCTTCTTCCAGAATCTTTGAGCCCCATTTGTTTTACAATCTCATCTAATTAGACCCTAACTAGATAGCATTATAAAACAAATGGAGCTCAAAAATTCTGGGAGAAGCTGGATAGGGGTCGGATTCTGGGAGAATCCTCAGATTCTGGCAAAAGAACTGGGCCTAATAATCATCCTATCATGTGTTGGTTCTCGCATGTGATTTATTATATACCAGCATTTTCGTTGAAATTGTTTGTCCTATTTCTTACACGAGGACAATGAAAAATAGGTATGATCTTCACTCTTACCCTAAAGAAAAGGGTAATAAAATTTATTTACATTGAATTTATTTATTTTGTGAGAAAATTGATACTCCACTGAATTTCAACCCATGCTCTCTAGGTGAGGCGTACCGATTGTTTCTCTCGGAGGAAAAACAACAGCAAATTGTGTGAATCAGAGTTTGGTCTCATTCTCAAGTGGGAGAAAAGCAGTCCAGTGGAAATTGTTTATGGGCGGCAACGCACAGCCTCAGTTACATAGACAACCGAAAGGCCCTTTAATCTTTAATCTTTAATCTTTCCCGTTGCTTATGTGGCCGGCGGCGCGCACCTTGTCCCGTCATCGGGTAGATCGATCGCTACAGGTTCCCGATGAGGCGTCGTTGCCTTGCTGGAGTTCTCTTCTTGGTTCCTTCTCCCGGCGGCTCCCGCCAGCCGCGAGGGGCGGCTGGTTATCTTCTTGGACCGCGATCCTACGTAGGCCCCTGCCCTTTTCTTCCATGTCCTTTTGCCCCCGCTATCTCTCGAGGGCCACGGCATCTTCGTTGATGATTCCTCTGCGTGTGTGTGTCCTCGGAGCAAACAGCAGCAACGCTGGACGGACAGAGATCCGAATTCCGATCGCCTTGAAGAAAACAAGAATAGCTACTGTAGGCCCTACAGCGCCACACACCGGCCGGCCGTTACTAACTGTACATTGAGATAAGAAGGCTCTCTCCGTCTCACGTTGCTCGATGGATGAATTGAATGCACACGTAGAAGGAAAGATTGGATCACATTTCTTTCCTAGTCACTCGCCGGAAAAATAAACCAAAGGCTCGCATTTTTTTCTGGATATTAAAATGCGCCGGCACAATGCATAATGTACACTCCAAAAAGGCATAGCCACCAGTAGCCAGTAGAGTAGACGGTTTTCTCGTAAAATAAATCCATGGCAAGTTGAGCCGAAAGGGAGGTCGATCACTTCAAGGAAGAAGAGATGAGAGCGAGGTGAAAAGGAGGAGGATATGCACATAACGGAATGTCATGCTTGGGACCATGATCAAACCAGGGCCCACAACTGTTACGTGATAAGCGCAGAAGTTATTGGCTAAGCGGATATTTCCCGGCAAAGCGGCGGATAAAGCCGGTAAACCTCACCGTTCGGGCTGGATTTGGACGGACGAAGTAGACCGGGCTGCGTCTCATCCATCGATGATCCGATCGATCGTTTACTTTTCCCGGAATCTTTTCTTGCCCATCACCTTCATGAATTCATCCATTCATTCGCGAGAGTTCCGGCAGCTCTTCTCTTCCGTTCCTTGCTCGAGTGGATCTCCTTGGCGGATAAGCCACAAAAACAACTTGAAGCCCCTGCGCGCCCGATCAGGATAAGTGTAGATAAGACCTCCGTGTCATTTTTACCACACATCGCAGGCACGCTCTCAATGCACCGCTGCGTGTATCTACGTACGTGTGTGTCTACGTATACGTGCATAAGTACTACGGCGCCGGCGTCAGAAATTTCTGCATTTCGAGATACCGGCTAGCTCGAGAACGTATGTACCTCGAGAATGCGCTCATTGGTTATCATATCTACGTATCGAATTACGTGGGACGGGCGGCACATTGGTCTCCACATGTATATCCATACCTACGTATACATGCATGGGGTGTGTGTGTGGTATGAGAGCATAAATCGTGGTCTGTTGTTTGACTTGTCTTTGCGCCGACTAACGTATATCACCACTGCGTGTTCTATATAGCCGTATAAAACCATGTATATTGCACGAATTCACTTTTGTTTTGACATAAATAAAAATTTTGTTTATTGATTGCTCGATGTCGACGTGGCTCAGCGGGCCAAAATATAAGAAGCTTGGACCCCATTTGGCCGGAGTTGAATAGAATGGATAAGATTTCCGTGTCATCTCAGCATGCCTGAACCATCCATGGATACGTGTATGTGTGCAAAGCGGACGTGTAAGACTCGGCAGTCGACTGCGAGGGACGTTTTTGTTGGGCTGTGTGGATTTATGCACCGCGTACGCTAGCTATATATTTTCTTCCTTCTTGTCATGGCAGGAGCCTAACTTGTTATTGTCATGCCACGCGTTGCGTCTCCTGAGGTCGTCTCAGAAACGGCCAAACACATCGCAAAATTGGATCTTCATAGCTGAAATTTGGGTGGGCTTCCCATGCATGCAAAAAAGAAGAGAGGGAAATTTGGCCGGACTTTGTTAAAAAGAACGGAAGCGCGAATGGAGCACAACAAAATAACAGTACAGTAATCTCTCCGTCTCTCAAGGAGTACAACTTATAGTGAATAAATCTATGCAGAGACGACCTGTTCTCCCCTAGCTAAAATGTGAAAAGAATACAGAGATTCTTATCGGGGGCAGCTAGCTCGTGTGCATTGTTTTCCAACACGTAAACATCCATATCACCTCATGAAATTGCTTACAAGACTCTACTTCCTTTGATTAAGCCGCCTGTGGCAGTACAAAGTAGGTGTGCTTGGGCGTTGATCCTTGACGTTACTTGGCCCGTGGCTAGTCAAATTGGTGTGGTGTGGTGGCACAAATCATTGCATACGCAAAACTAATAAAATAGCCCATCTTAACAAGTGTGGTTTTCCAAGTTCCAATCGAACATACGTAACACTACATATATTTTACACCATTGACGAAATATGAAATGACAATTAATGGTACAGCATGAAAGGTTGGTTTTCCGTCCTACGCCATCCTCGCTTGGGCAAGTCTTTGTAAGGTCTAAAAAAAAGTCTTTGTAAGGCCTCGTTCAGTTCCATGGGATTTGAAAAGGTTGAGAGGGATTAAATCCCTGCAAGTCAAAATCCTCAACAATCCTCTCCAGTTTCCTTGTGGAAAGGAATAACCGAACAAGCCCTAAGGGGGCACTGTGGCGGTGGCGGGAAGCTCGCATTGAGAGAAGCGGTGCGCTTTGGTGACAACCTTGGACGGTGGGAAAAGCAACATACTTACGATAAGGCAACGTCTTGAGTGATGGCGAGAGGCCATGGCCGTGAGGGTGGCATCATGATTGGTGTGGCAGATGTCTTGGACTCTTGGCGGCTGGGCACTCTCGGATTTAAGTGCAGAGATGTCTTGTAGGGGTGAAAACCTAGCTAGCCGCCCATGGCCTACAACGACGACACCCGTTGGAATCGTTTCCTTCCTAAAGGCATCATTGTGGCATTCCCTCTCCCTCTCTGGTGCTCTGGGTGAAAAGACTACATCTGCTCTAAGTCGAGGATTTATGATGGTGTCGCCTTCAAGTGGATAGTTCTCTAGTATCTTCCGATGGTTGATTCGTGGGCAGCGGTGGGAATGTTTGGCGGAGGCTAAGTCTATTGCGATGGGTGGAGCACTAGCTAGTGTGCGAGCTTGAGCTAGAGGGAGGGCTCTTGCCAACCAAGGGCGATGTTTCTCCGTCGATGGGGGTTGGGTGCTCCTCTAGCATGAGGAAGATTGAAGGTGGGGTGGTTTCTTCGTGCGGTCTAGTTAGGTCCACTTCTCCCCATCAGCGACTCGGTGTCTTCGGATGTTATTTTCCCTATGTCATGTGTACGCCGAGTCGGCTTGCTTTTTGGTTCTATATTAACCAGGTTTCGTCGCACTTGCCTACTGAGCTCTCCTATGGTATTCTTGATGATATTGACTCATGTAAATTTATTGACCTAATCTTGTGTGTGCGCATCTATAGTTCTATAAAGCTGGAGAGAGGGATTGCAGCACCCGAGCTCCACTGCTCCCTATATTTAAACATTTTGAAATTTGTATTTTTGAAGTTTCAAAAAAATGTGAAATGTCTCATGGAGATACATATAAACATTCCGAATACCCGTGGCAAGTTTTGGTAGAAATCTCGTTTTGTTTGGGGCTATAGAAAAAAAACAAATTTCTGACACTATATAGGAGAAAAGGTGTGCCATTTTCTGTCAGAAATTTCTCTTTTTTGTATTTCCCAAAATACAAAGTATTTTGTTTTCAGCTTTTTACCAGGCCTTAGGAATGTGTGTATGTATTCACGTATTTAATATAAGATTTTTTGAAGCAACGAAAATGTGTTTTTCAAAAATTTCAAATACCAGGAGCCCTGGAGCCCGGTTGCTGCAGCCACTTTTCGTATAAAGCTGGTTCAACGTTATTTATCTTATGTTGTTTTCGGGTGTAATTTTTATTTGGCGTCGTTCTAAGTACCTCTTTATAAGGTAATGTTTTTTTTTGCAGGATACTTTATAAAGAAATGTTACTACACAAGTCCTACTAACTATTGTCTGGAGTAGTGACTGCTCTCACCAAAAGATAATCATTGATCACATAAAATAGCCTTGATCGGCACTTATCTTGCACCAGCTGAGACGGGTCAGCCGGTATGCATGGTCATAGTTCCGTCACGGCCTTTCGGCCCGTGCACATGTAACTTTCGCGAGTCCTGTGAGGCAGCTTCTACAAGCAGCCGCCGTTGACGGGGATGAGCTCCAAGTGTCGATCGGGCTCTTTGTTAATTGGTAGTAGAAGAGTGCACTGCGTCTCATCTCCGTGATGGCGTGGTGTGGCGATGGACGTCCGTCCTAATCCGCTTGGCCTGTCCCTCACGCTAGCCATGACATGCCGTTGAGCGAGCGAGGGAGGCATATGCATATGCAAAGGTCATTCGTGTGACGCGATGCCCGGACGGAGACGGATCCGATTAAGAAACGGAGGCCGGTCGTTTTGTTAGATGCTAGAAGTACACGTAGCACGTAGGACAGTGCGCGCACTCAAAACTTTGTTGCGGGTGAGTGAGGAGACGTCGTCGTTGTTTTGGTTCCGGCACGGTGCACGCCCGGGTACGCACCAAGGAGGTCGACCGAGGCAAAAGTGGCACAGTTGCGTTTGCGTCGCGTGCTTTTTCCCCGGCCGGCGCACGGGACTTGGCCACTTGGGGCTGTTTGGTCCCAGTCACACTTTGCCACGCCTAATCTTAGGCAAATTCGATCAAGTTAGAGCATCTCCAACAGGCGCCTAACGCGGCGCGTGTAAAAAACAGCTTTAGCGCGTGTCCATTGTCTGATTTGGCGCGGCGCGCAGCGACCGCTCCAGTAGCCGCACTAAAATGCAGCGCGCGCGCCGCTCCAGCAGCGCGCAAAAAATGCAGCACGCGCTCATTCTACAACCCAGAAATGTAGGCATTGAAAGCATAAAAACTAGATAGATTGCATAGATTTTAAACAATACAAAAGTATTTTACATCGGAAACATAGATTACATAATAATAAAAAAGACAAACGATAAAAAACGAGATAGATTGCATAAAAAAACTACTCTAAGTCGCTATCATCATCACTATTATGATCCTCGGCAGTGTCGTCCGAGGTATCTAGCCAGATGTCCAGCCACCGATCATCATCCGGCGTGAAGAATGACTGTCCACCTGCTGCAACGAGATCGGGCTACGCATTCGCCAACGCCTTCCGCCGACGCCTGTCCAACCACTCCTCGCGGCGCCTTCGCGTGTCCTCCTCACGGCGCCTTGCCCAGTAGACCTGCTTGTAGGCGACGTCCTCCGGGTGGCGCCGACGCCACTCCTCCATGACCCGCTCGTCCTCCTGGGCGACGAGGAGGCGGCGCTGCCGCTCGGCGTGCTCCGCACGGTCTTGCACCGTGTTCAGACAAGGCGACGTGGCGACGTCGAGCGCCTGCTGGAGCGTGTACATATCTTGGAAGTTCATCTGGCCGCGCGGCCGGCCTAGGCGCCACGCCGTCGCGTCGTACGCGCGGGCGGCCTCGCGCGCCGTCCCTTAGGTGCCGAGGCCGAGCCGGAGATCGCCGGAGCGTATCTCCGAGTAGTAGCCGCCGTTGGGACGCAGGCAGACGCCGCGGTAGCCGGACACTCCTCGGCGCGGCGGCATGGCGGCGTGTCGGTGGCGGGGCGCTGGAGCGGTGGAGGCGCGTCGGTGGCGGGGCGCTGGAGCGGCGCGTGGCAGAGAGGAAGAGGAAGAGGAGAAGAGAAGGCGTGGAGAAGGCGTGTGGTGCGCGCCGCACTTTATAGGCGCGCCGGAAGCGGTGCACAAAAAATGGCGCGCGAGCTAGCGCCTTTTCGCGCGCGAGAGAGAGTTTCCCGCCGCCGCTGGAGCGCGGCAAAACGGCCCGCGCGCGCTAAAAGCTAGGTTTACCCCGCGCGCGTCGTTTGGCGGTCGTTGGAGATGCTCTTAGGTAGGGGTTTGGTTCTAACCACACCTAAGGCGAAGATTATTTTATGAGCAGTGAACTTCATATGTTATAGACACAAAAAGTATAGTAAGATTTCTTTAGGCAAGCCAAAGTGTGGCTAACAAGTTAAACAATCCAAGTAAGGCAAATGTAACAACTGTAACAAAAATCATGTGATAATGTATGATAAAGATAGTCACAATTCAAACAGCCTCTTGATTTTGCCCATCGACAGGATGCCGAGTCCGCTCGTGTCACTTGCAGACTGCGCGGACCAGTCGCGCGCACCGGGTTTGTTTCGGGGTGCCGTGGTGAGCTCCGCCACCGTTCCACGATGGTGGCCGGCGGGTTTGTTCGATCGATCGGGCCGGCGTCGCGCGCCTGCAATTCGGGCGCACGTAATCGTGTCGTGCGCCGACTCTTTGTTTGCCTTTGGAACGGAGGAACGACTCTCGTCGTCAGCCTGAACTCCCGGGTTGCGCGGTCACCAGTCCGTGATCACGGCTCGCATACGTCTGTGATACGTGACGGCGCGGTGCCACCAGGGTGGTGATACGTGATATGCGTTCCTGCTGCCCAAAAACTTGGAGGTAGAAGCTGCCTGCGCGCACGGGCACGGCTTCTTGCTTTCTTCTTCTTTTTTGGGAGAGAGATGCACGGGTTCTTGCTAGTTTTTTTTTTTTTTTTTTGAGAAACGGGTTCTTTGCTGGTTTTTTTAGGGGCGGTTCTTGCTAGGTGTGAATGCAACGGGATGCAGGGCCGGCCTGGGCCAGGGCTAAGGGGGGCCTTAGTCTTGGCACGGCCCAGGCCCATATGAGGGAGGATATTGTTGATGTTTGCTGTTACGCCCAAACGACATAACCATAGCGGCCCAGCACGGCCCCTTCCTTCGACTGTTCTTGCACCCTCACACAGTACGCGTGACCCCGGTGATATACGATGCTGCTGCTAGTGCTAGACATGCTCATACAATCTACAGTATCTGGTCATGTTGCCCTGCTTAAAAGCATTTGTGAACGAGCACTTGCTGCTAGACGTGTGCCGCCGGCCGCCACCCGTCAGCAACGTCAAACGGCAAACCGGCGCAGAAACCGCCTCTGGCACTCATGTTGCTTGTTTGTTCATTCGGCTGCGCATGCCAGTCTAAATCTAAATAATAATTAAAGGGTCCGTCTAGAACGCATCTAGATGTAACATAACTATGTCATATTTAAGTTAAAATCATCATATGTTTATAGCCTTTTGTTTGTTTGTTTGTTGTTTTTCCTTTTTATTATTGGATCGCAAGGGCCTTGTCTTTTTTTCTGTGTGACCAGCGTGACCATAGCATGCTCGCATGGGCAAGGCCCAGCGTGCCTCACACGCTTGCTCACTCTACGGCCTGTAGCTGTAGCCGATCATACGTAGTAACGATTTGTGCTTTCTATTCCTTTTGTTTCTTTTATTTTCAATTTTTTTCTTTCAGATGTAGTTTTCTTTCAGTTCTAATATATGTAAAAAAATCAAAATACACAACCCCTAGTTGCGAGTCCATGTTCGTCATGCAACTGGGGACCCTCGACAAACACACACCCCTTTGTTGCGAGTTTGATGGTTGGCTTATAACTGGGGACCCTCGACAAACATACACACTTCTAGTTGTGAGTCGATGGTCGACATGCGACCGGGGACCCTCGACAAAGACACATCCCTGTAGTTGCGAGTCGATAATTTACATGCAACTGGGGACCCTCGATAAGCACACACACCCTTAGTTGCGAGTTGATGGTAGGCATGCAATTGGAGACCCTCTACACACACACCCTTAGTTACGAGTCGATGGTCGGCATGAAACTGGGAAGCCTCGAAAAAACACTGACTCACCTAGTTGCGAGTCCATGGTGTGCTTGCAACTGGGGACCCTCGACAAACACACATTGACACACACACACACACACACACACTTAGTTACGAGTCGATGGTCGACATGCAAATGGGGATCCACGACAAAACACACACCCCCTAGTTGCGAGTCGATGGTCGGTATACAGCTGGGGACTCTCGACAAAACACACATCCCTAGTTGTGAGTCCATGGTCGTCATGCAACTGGGGATCCTCGACAAACACACACACCCTCTAGTTGCGAGTCGATGGTCAGCTTGCAACTGGGGACCCTCGACAAACACAGACACACACACACACACACACACACCCTTAGTTGTGAGTCAATGGTCGACATGCAACTGGGGACCCACGACAAAACACACACGCACACACCCACCCTTAGTTGTGAGTCGATGGTCGACATGCAACTGGGGACCCACGACAAAACACACACACACACCCCTAGTTGCAAGTCGATGGTCGTCATGCAACTGTGGACCACGACAAACACACAAAAAGCGCCCTTAGTTGTGAGTCGATGGTCGACATGAAACTAGGGAGCCTCGACAAAACACAGACTCGCCTAGTTGCGAGTCGATGGTCTGCTTGCAACCGGGGACCCTCGACAAACACACACGCCCCTAGTTGCGAGTCGATGGTCTGCTTGCAACTGGGGACCCTCGACAAACACACACATCCTTAGTTGCGAGTCGATGGTCCACATGCAATTGGGGACCAACGACAAAACACACACACCCTAGCTGTGACTGGATGGTCGGCATACAGACGGGGACCGTCGACAAACACACACACACACACACACACACTTAGTTGCGAGTCGATGGCCAACATGCAACTGGGGACTTGCGATAAAACAAACACACACCCTTAGTGCAAGTCGATGGTCGTCATTCAACTAGGGACCACGACAAACACACAAAAAGCGCCCATAGTTGTGAGTCGATGGTCGACATGAAACTGGGGAGCCTCGTCAAAACATAGACTCGCCTAGTTGCGAGTCGATGGTCTGCTTGCAACTGGGGACCCTCGACAAACACTCACACCCCTAGTTATGAGTCGATGGTCGTCATGCAACTGGGGACCCTCGACAAACACACACACCCTCTAGTTGCGAGTCGATGGTCGGCTTGCAACTGAGGACCCTCGACAAACACACACACACACCCTTAGTTGTGAGTCGATGGTCGACATGCAACTGGGGACCCACGACAAAACACACACACACACCCTAATTGCAAGTCGATGGTCATCATGCAACTGGGGACCATGACAAACACACAAAAGCACCCTTAGTTGTGAGTCGATGGTCGACATAAAACTGGGGAGCCTCGAAAAAACACAGACTCGCCTAGTTGCGAGTCGATGGTCTGCTTGCAACCGGGGGCCCCCAACAAACACACACACCCTTAGGTGTGAGTCAATGGTTGACATGCAACTGGACCCATAGAAACATAGTCCCCTTCCCCTTCCCGAGTAGTGAGTCAATGGTTGGCTTGCAACTGGGAGCCCTCGACAAACACACATTGACAACGCCCCCCCCCCCCCCCAGTTGCGAGTCGATGGTTGACTTGCAACTGGGGGCCCTCGACAAGCACACACATCCTTAGTCGCGAGTCGATGGGTGACATGCAATTGGGGACCGCGACAAACACACACAAACACCACCCCCCAGTTGTGGGTTGATGGTACAACTTCAGTCGCGAGTCGATTATGGAGTTGTAACTAGGGCCATCGATAAACACACATACACCACCCCCTCCTTCTATAGTTGCGAGTCGATGTTCTTCTTCAGATTTTGAAACAAAAACAAATGAAAAAAATGGAAGAACAAGGGAGGGGAACGGGACAACAGCGTGAGGGGAACAGGCGAAAGGAGAGTGAAAAACTCGGTGGAGGCTGCCGTATCGATTTAATGTACTCTGGGGCTAGACTCTTCGTATTCTAAAACAGCCCATATCAAACCAAGGTGATGGCGGCCCAACAAAAAAAATAGTCGCACTCTGTTGCAGGCCTCCCAGTCCGACAAGACAATACGACGAGACACAGATCAATTGCGACGCATGCGATCACTCGAGCGTGAAAAAAAAGCACAAATAGATTAGACAAACACACACACACACACCTCCTAGTTGCAGTCGATGCTTGACATGCAACTGGAGACCCCTTGACAAAATGACAAACACGCACACACTCTAGTTGTAAGTCGGTTATCGACATGCAATTGGGGACCCTCGACACACACACACATCCTCTAGTTGCGAGTTGATGGTCAACTTGCAACTAGGTGCCACAAATAAAACACACATATAGACACACAATCCCTAGTTGCGAGTTGATGGTCAACTTGCAACTGGGGGCCACGAATAAAGACACACACGCACAAATACACACACACACACATCCTAGTTGCGAGTCGATGGTCAACTTGCAACTAGGGGTCATCAACAAACACACATATCCCCCTAGTTGCGAGTCGATGCTTGGCATGCAACTGGGGACCCCTTGACAAAATGATAAACACACACACACACACTCTAGTTGCAAGTCGGTTATCGACATGCAATTGGGGACCCTCGACACACACACACATCCCCTAGTTGCGAGTTGATGGTCAACTTGCAACTGGGGGCCACAAATAAAACACACATACATACACACAACCCCTAGTTGCAAGTTGATGGGCAACTTGCAACTGGGGGTCCTCAACAAACACGCACATCCCTAGTTGCGAGTCGATGCTTGACATGCAACTGGGGACCCCTTGAGAAAATGACAAACACGCACACACTCTAGTTGCAAGTTGGTTATCGACATGCAATTGGGGACTCTCGACACACACACACACATCCCCTAGTTGCGAGTTGATGGTCAACTTCCAACTGGGGGGGGGGCACAAATAAAACACACATACATACACACAACCCCTAGTTGCGAGTTGATGGGCAACTTGCAACTGGGAGTCCTCAACAAACACGCACACCCTAGTTGTGAGTCGATGCTTGACATGCAACTGGGGACCCCTTGACAAAATGATAAACATGCACACACTCTAGTTGCAAGTCGGTTATCGACATGCAATTGGGGACTCTCGACACACACACACATCCCCTAGTTGCAAGTTGATGGTCAACTTGCAACTAGGGGCCACAAATAAAACACACATACAGACACACACCCCCTAGTTGCAGTCAGTGGTCGACATGCAACTGGGGACCCACGACAAAACACATACACACACATCCCTAGTTGCGAGTCGATGGTTAGCTTGTAATTAGGGGTCATCAACAAACACACACATCCCCCTAGTTGCGAGTCGATGCTTGACATGCAACTGGGACCCCTTGACAAAATGACAAACACGCACACACTCTAGTTGCAAGTCGGTTATCGACATGCAACTAGGGACCCTCGACACACACACACACACGTCCCCTATTTGCGAGTTGATGGTCAACTTGCAACTGGGGGGCCACAAACAAAACACACAACCCCTAGTTGCGAGTTGATGGTCAAGTTGCAGCTGGGGGCCACGAATAAAGACACACACACACACACATACACACACACACACACACCCCTAGTTGCGAGTCGATGGTCAACTTGCAACTAGGGGTCGTCAACAAACACACACATCCCCCTAGTTGCGAGTCGATGCTTGACATGCAACTGGGGACCCCTTGACAAAATGACAAACACGCACACACTCTAGTTACAAGTCGGTTATCAACATGCAATTGGGGACCCTCGACACACACACACACATCCCCTAGTTGTGAACTGAAGGTCAACTTGCAACTGGGGGGCCACAAAATAAAACACACATACAGACACACACACCCTAGTTGCAAGTCGATGCTTGACATGCAACTCGGGACCCCTTGACAAAAAAGGCGCACACACACACACACACCCCTAGTTGCAAGTCATTTATCGACATGCAATTGGAGACCCTAGACACACATCCCCTAGTTGCAAGTTGGTGGTCAGCTTGCAACTGGGGGCCACGAATAAAACACACACACACATACACTCTAGTCGCAAGTCGGTTATCGACATGCAATAATTAAGGACCCTCGACACACATACACACGTCCCATAATTGTGAGTTGATGGTGAATTTGCAACTGGGGGCCACAAATAAAACACACATACAGACACACACACACACCCTAGTTGTGAGTCGATGCTTGACATGCAACAGGGGACCCATTGACTAGACGAAGCCTAGACATCCCTTTTTTGACGATGTTCAAGCTTGTAGCAACCCTATCTGGCATTTTATGTATCCACGAAAAAAATAGAAAAACAAAAAAATCGAGTTAAAAGGTATCTATTTTTAAAAAATGTCTCATGTGTTGTATGCAAAAAAGAATATCCAAAAATAAAAAAATGGCCCCAAAACGAAAACTAACGACCAGCAACAGACGCGGCCAAAAAAAAAAGACGGCCCGTAACAAGCGCGACCCAAAAAGAAAGAAAGCCCACAAAACAGGCGCGGCCCAAAAACAAAAAATGTAAAGCCAGCAACAGACTCGGTCCAAAACAAAAAGAAAGCCCACCCCGCAACAGGGCAGCGCTGCGAGCGAGCGATGCCGGATGCGATCGCTGTGCTGCGAGCTAGCGATGCCGGATGGGATCGTTGTACCTGCGTTGAAGAAAAAAACAATTAGATGTGACATCCTTAAAATACATCTAGATGTGAATTAGTCATTTTGATAATTAAATTGCAATTTGAGTGTGTCATACTATTTCATACGGAAACTATACAAGTTGGTAGGGCCATTTCCGTCCGTGACAAAGAAAAACGCGAGAAAAGTGACAAGGAAGTAAAGAGTCCAGATTGGAACTATTCGCAAAAAAAAAAAGAGTCCAGATTGGAACGTGTGGCCGGACGACCATGGATCGATCCGTGGCAGACCTTCCGTCCTCTTTGTGTCGCCGCCGCCGGCGACCCATAGCGGCTGTTTGCCTCTTCTTTTGGAGAACGTGCTTGATTACAGGAGCTCCTATATTAACCCCCTTTTTTAGGGGCAGCTCCTTCTTTTTTAAGGATTTTGAGGGGCAGCTTCTATATGGCCCATATTGCGGCAACCAGTGACCCGACGCACAGGGTAACCATGATTGAGCCGGCCAATTTTAACATGCAAGAAAGCGATCGACATACTGTAGCGAACGATACTGCATCAACCGGGGGTTTTTGTTGTTATTTTTTAATGTGAATATTTATTTCGAATTCTGAATTTTTTTAGTTGGGAAAAAAATTGAAAATTTTGAAATTCCAAACATTCTCTGAAAGGTGAAAAAATGAATTTGAAAAAATAACATTTTTTAACAAAAAGTGAACTAATTCTAAAAGTCTAAACTTTTCTTAAAAATGCAAAAAATAAAATTACGGACATTCCCTTAAAAAGTGAATAGTTTTGAAATTCTGAACCTGTATTGAAGCCGTGAACTAATTTTCAAATTCCAAAGCAGTTTTTCAAAAAAACCTAAAAATATAAACTTTTAAACATATTTAAAAATGCGAACACTTTTTGAAAAAAGCGAATGAATTTTGAAATTTCCAGAGAATTTTGGAAAACATGAACAAAATTTGAAAAGGCAAACATTTTTAAAATTTTCAATTTACTGATGAATTCTCAAAAAATTTGAAAATTATGAATTTAAGAAAAGAGAAACCAACAGGAAAAAATTGTTCAAGAACCTTAACCTTATAGAAGATTCCCAAAACCAGTAGAAAAACTGTAAAAAAAAACACTATGCTAGCTAATGGGCCAACCCACACCATCGCTCGCTATCACATCCCGTGTGTGTTTCAACAACATTACATAGCGTTGACTGTCTTATAGGGAATAGCCTTGATTACAACTTTTTTAGGGCTGCAATGGTAATCTGTGAGTTAGGTTTTTGGGCTGTATGGGCCCCCGTCTCTATCAGTTTTTCTTCATTTTTTTACGCTGACTATTAGGGCTCTTTTAATTCAAAGGATTTTCATAAAATAATTGTAAGATTAAAATTCTTAGGTTTTTTTGGTTCTAGTTTTTTTAGAAGAATTTTGGTTCTATATTGGTTGTTTGATTCATACGACTGAATATTCTATGTTTTTTTGCAAGAGCCGCTTTATACTACATTCCATAGGAATTTTTGCATCCACTTTGAAAGAATCCTTTATTTTTCTTGTGATGCAATAAATAAATTAAAATTCTGTAAGAATGAGATGAGCAGCATATTTCAACCTTATATTTTAATCCCACACTTCTAAAATCTTGTGAATCAAAGAGATCCTTAAAAATGTTTCTTGTTGTGCAGTTTTGTTAGGGGGTGCCGTGGTGAGCTCCACCACCATTCCACGATGGGTGGCCAGCGGGTTTCTTCGATCGATCTGTTAGTTAGGCCGACGTCGAGCGCCTGCAATTCGGGCACATGTAATCGTGTCGTGCCATGACTCTTTCTTTTTGCCTTCAGAAACGGAGGAACGACTCTTGTCGTCAGCGGCTTAGCTTAGCTTTAGTTTGGGATGAACTTTTGGGGAGCTTCGGGCTCGCGGTCAGCTATTGCGGCTTACATGCGTTTGTGATACGTGACGGCCCGGTGCCACTAGTGTGATACGTGGTATGTGTTGTTGTTGCCCAAAAACCTAGAGCTCGCTGCACCAGCGCACGGGCAAAGGGTTCTTGCTTTTTTTTGTTGAGAATCTCGCAAAGCTTTATTACTGAATAAGAATGTTCATGGGTACAAAGATAAGGTCGCCGGGCTGGCCGAGCCAGGTGTGACGGCCAAACCCTAAAGATAAAGCATACTTTGTGAGATTATGGGCCTCCGTGTTGGAGGTCCTGTACTCATGACTAAAAGAACATGAAATAAAGGTTGCTGCTCTAGCCTTGATCTCCTGGACAATAGCACCGAAATTTGCTAGGCTTCCTTCCCTGATCACATCAATCGCCACCTTGCAATCCGAGGCCACCATAATTTGGTTGAGATAGAGATCCTCTGAGAGTGCTAACACCTCCCGAATAGCTAGTGTTTTGAGCACCTGAGGGTCACGAAGGCCCCTCAAGGTGAGTGACGAAGCTCCCATAAATAGCCCCCCTGCATCCTTGCAGATTACTCCAACTACACCAAAAGTGCCCGAGCGAGACACAACTGCGTCCACATTGAACTTGAAGTGGTCAGCAGGTGGCGGCACCCACGTCGTCGGCCGTGATATCGCTGTCACCTGTGTTCTCTCCTTCTTCTTCAAGAATTCTATATCTGATAAGTAAGATTTGATGTAATTGTCCGTGGCAAAGGGTTCTTGCTATGTGTGAATGCCTAATACGGGCTAGGGCCAGGGCTAAGGGTGTGACGCCCCGAGACCGATGCGCCAGGTGTCTTCCAGTTATTCGTTGTTGTTGCCTTGTCATTCGCTTGCGTGTTGCATCTTGTCATGTCATCATGTGCATTGCATCATCATGTTTTCAAAACTTGAATTCGTCCGGGTTCTCCCAATTCCTTCCGTTATCCGTTCTGAGCCCAGACACACTTGCACGCGCCCGCGGCACGTCCGAAATATTATTTTATAAGTGGCCGGAAAATGTTCTCGGAATGGGATGAAAGTTGACATGTGGTCTTGTTATAGTGTAGATAGACCGCCTGTCAAGTTTCATCGCATTCGGAGATCGTTTGATGCCCCAACGGATAACTATAGCGGCAGTATAGCCGGTCTAACGTCGGACGTTTTCGGTCTCCGGAAACAGATGTCGGGCCCTCTCCCTCCCTTCTCCCCCTCGCAGTCTCGCCACAGCCCACCTAGTCCATCCTCCTTCCCCTCTTTGCTTCCGGAGTTGTCCGATGCGATCGCACGGTCCGAGACCCTCTCTACTCAGTGCATCAAAACCCCTCACGTGCGCGTCCGAAAATTGTCCCGGACCCGACCCGGGCAGTCGTCACCGTTGTGTTCGGATCATCCCCAAACATCTACAAAACGTCTCCGTTTTCTTATTTGGGCTCCCTAGCCTATTTTTCCCGACCGTCCGTTTACGATCAGAGGGTTCCGTTAGCCCCTAACCTAACCCACCAGCGTATATAATGGGCAACCCTAGGAATTAGGGATCCTGTCCCATCCTTCCATCCATCCAATCCATCCCCGTCGCCACTCTTCTTGTTTTCAGCGCCCAACCAACCACCAAGCCGATCCAATCCATCCCCGACCAACCTCACCGGCCTCTGCTCGATCCCTCTCCTTCCTGACGCCATGGACATGCCGCCGCCTGTAGCTTCCTCGCCCCCACACCCGTGCAGCAGCGAGCAGCGCCTGAGCTCGCCTCATCTCCGCGCCGCTGACGAGCTTCGTTCAAGTAGGAGCTCCCGCAAGACGCCAGGAACGAGACCCCATGCTCTTCTTCGTTCCAGATCCTCCCCGTGCTCCTCCTCCTCGCCTCATCGTCCGGCGCCGCCGCCAGGGACCGAACCAGGCCAGACCACCCGCTCCTTCTTCCCGTCTTCCTCTTCTTCTCGTCTCTCCCTTCTCTAACCTCTCCCTCCCTCTCTTATGCCATAGGAGCAGCGCCATGGATGACACGCGCCCGAGCTCCTTGAGCCTCGCTTGGAGCGGCCAAGCCGCCGGAGCTCCATTCCCTCCGCATCTGCTCCGTTCCCTGCCTCGACGACCTTCACCGCTATCGGATCTGCCGAGCTCCGCGTCTGAAGCCGCTTCCTGCGTCGAGCACCATGGATTTTCCTCCGCCGCTCATCGCTGCCACGGGACACCAGCTCCCCTGACCGATCCCCGCCGCTGACCAAATCAAGCTGCCCCTGAGCCCCTCCGTCCTCTGCTACGTTCGATCCGGAGGATCCCGACCGGAGCTGCCCGCGTTGAACCGTCCCTGCATCCACGGCAGCACCAAGTTCCTACGCCCGTGGCCCCTGCCTCGACTGCCCCCTGTTCGTCTCGAGCGCGCCCTGCGCGTTGACCGCGGCCCCCGCACCCCCTCGCTCGATCCAGGTGGGATCGAGGAGCGGGACGAGCCCAGCTCCAGACATCCTGCCTCCTGCGTGCCTGGGCCGCATTCGGCGCCAAGGCCCAGCGCACCAGCCGGCCACTGCTCCATCCAGCTGGGCCGAGGCCCATGGTGAGAGACCACCCCAGCCCCTCCTGCGCACTGATGTGCCAACCAGATCCGGCCCATATCCTGTTTTTTTCTACATAGAACGTTTTCCTATTTTTTCCCAGAGAACGTCAGTTTTACAGAAAAGACCCTCATGTTCATGCATTTAATATCTCACAAACTAAGCATCACATGTAAAAACTTTGTATATGAAACTTGCTTAGTTTTTCATCTAGTTTAATAATATCCAACTTTCAATCATGTTTAAAATGTTTAAAATGATGTTTGTTTAAATTTTGCTCTATGAACATGCTAAAATGCTTTAATTCATCACTAAATAACCGTAACTCGGAATTTAATAATCTTTATATGTAAATGGGGTGGAAAAATGCCTAGTTTAACATGGTGCATTCATATTGTATGTTTAACAACCCTAAAATTGTGTTTAGGGAAGAACAGTACCATTACCAAAATATGCACATGAGGAGTTTCCGGACTTGTTGTTTTGTTGTTCCGGCCTCATTTAAACTTGCCTATAGATAGTTTCATTATGCTTCACCTCTTGCCATGCTAACAATATTTAATCTTGTTGGGTACATAAACGAGAGGGAAGTAAATAAGTCATGTGGTGTTTTCTTCAATATGCAACTCCGTTGCATATTGAGCTCCACTTAATTTGTAGGATTGCTTGTGCATTTTGCCATGCCATGCCTCTTTAAACCGGACATGCATCATACTTGATTGTGCATCATGCCATGATTATGTGGTGGTTGTTTACTATGTTGTTTGCTTCTTTCCGGTGTTGCTTCTTCGGGTTGGTTCCGATAACGTCGTGTTGTGAGGATTCGTTCGACTACGTCCGTTTGTCTTCTTCATGGACTCGTTCTTCTTCCTTGCGGGATTTCAGGCAAGATGACCATACCCTCGAAATCACTTCTATCTTTGCTTGCTAGTTGCTCGCTCTTTTGCTATGCCTATGCTGCGATACCTACCACTTGCTTATCATGCCTCCCATATTGTTCAACCAAGCCTCTAACCCACCTTGTCCTAGCAAACCGTTGTTTGGCTATGTTACCGCTTTGCTCACCCCCTCTTATAGCGTTGTTAGTTGCAGGTGAAGATTGGAGCTTGTTCCATGTTTGGAACATGGATATTTTGTTGGGATATCACAATATCTCTTATTTAATTAATGCATCTATATACTTGGTAAAGGGTGGAAGGCTCGGCCTTATGCCTGGTGTTTTGTTCCACTCTTGCCGCCCTAGTTTCCGTCATATCGGTGTTATGTTCCCGGATTTGTGTTCCTTACACGGTTGGGTTATAATGGGAACCCCTTGACAGTTCGCCTTGAATAAAACTCCTCCAGCAAGGCCCAACATTGGTTTTACCATTCGCCACCTAGCCTTTTCTTTCCCTTGGGTTCTGCAGACTCAACGGTCATCTTTATTTTAACCCCCCCTGGGCTAGTGCTCCTCTGAGTGTTGGTCCAAACTGAGCTGCCTGCGGGGCCACCTCGGGGAAACTTGAGGGTTGGTTTTACTCGTAGCTAGTCTCATCTGAGTGTGCCCTGAGAACGAGATATGTGCAGCTCCTATCGGGATTTGTCGGCACATTCGGGCGGTGTTGCTGGACTTGTTTTACCATTGTCGAAATGTCTTGTAACCGGGATTCCGAGTCTGATCGGGTCTTCCCGCTAGAAGGAATATCCTTCGTTGACCGTGAGAGATTGTGATGGGCTAAGTTGGTACACCCCTGCAGGGATTTGAACTTTCGAAAGCCATGTCCGCGCTTATGAGCAGATGGGAATTTGTTAACGTCCGGTTGTAGAAAACCTGAAGTTGACCTTAATTAAAATACATCAACCGCGTGTGTAACCGTGATGGTCTCTTCTCAGCGGGGTCCGGAAAGTGAACACGGTGTTGGAGTTATGTTTGGCGTAGGTTGTTCTAGGATCACTTCTTGATCATAGTTTCTCGATCGTGCTTTGCCTTCTCTTCTCGCTCTCATTTGCGTATGTTAGCCACCATATATGCTAGTCGCTTGCTGCAGCTCCACCTCATACCTTTTACCTTACCTATAAGCTTAAATAGTCTTGATCGCGAGGGTGTGAGATTGCTGAGTCCCCGTGACTCACAGATACTTCCAAAACCAGTTTGCAGGTGCCGTTGAACCGTGCAGATGACGCAACCAAGCTCAAGGAGGAGCTCGATGAAGATCTCGTTCTTTGTGTTGTTCCGTTTCCAGTTGATCAGTAGTGGAGCCCAGTCGGGACGATCGGGGATCTGTGTAGCATTTGGGGTAGTCTTCTTTTATTTTGGTTCCGTAGTCGGACCTTGATTGTATCTGGTTGATGTAATGCTTTATTCATGTAATTGTGTGAAGTGACGATTGTAAGCCAACTATGTATCTCTTTCCATTTATGTATTACATGGGTTGTGTGAAGATTACCTCACTTGCGACATTGATTTCAATGCGGTTATGCCTCTAAGTCATGCTTCGACACGTGGAAGATATAGCCGCATCGAGGGCGTTATAAAGGGGCTTTACTCTTGGTCGAGCCCAAGCCCATATGAGGGAGGATATGATGATGTTTGTGGGAGCTTCTATTTGGCGACCTGGGAGCTAGAAGACGTGAGGCATGCGTGGGGCGGGAAGCAGCCTGTTTTGTTTGCTGTTCTTTGTTTTTAATTTTTAAAAATAATTTGTGATTTCAAAAAGTTCCAAATTTGTCAATAATTTCAGATTTTTAAAACAAAATGTTCACGAAATCATAAAAAGATCGTTAATTCAAAAGAAAAAAATGTTCATGATTTTGAAATATGTTCGAGAAATCATAAAATGTCCGCACATTAATAAAATGTTCATGATTTTGAACAAAATGTTCACGATTTTGAACAATGTTTGCGTATTCAAAAAATGTTCATGAATTTGAATAAAGTTCCTCGAATTCAAATAATATTCAAGATTTTTCTTAAATGTTCAACAAATGAAAAAAATTCACGAATTTAATTACGAAAATACTTATAATTTGAAAAATGTTTGTGAATTCAAAAAATGTTCATGCATTTCAAAAACTGTTCTTCAAAAGAAAAAAAATCATGAATTTCAAAAATGTATGCCAAAAATGTTCACAAGTTTCAAAAAATGTCCACAATATGAGAAACAGTCGCGAATTTGTAAAAAAGTTCATGGTTTCAAAAGTATTCACAAATTTGAAATATGATCGCAAAATTAAAAAAAGAAAAGAAATAAAAATAAATGTAAAAGAAAAATAAAAGGATAAAAAGAAAAAAAGATAGAAAATCGGAAGAAAAAACAAAAGAAAAACGGATCAGGGAAGGTTCTGTGGGGAATAAACCCTAAATGGGCCACCCAAACACATGATCAAGCGCTGGAGGGCTGCACAGTAGGTCGCTCGCGTGCTATCTATTCCCTCCGTTCCAAAATAGATGACCCAACTTTGTATTAACTTAGGATCTGTCGATGTTTGTTGTTATGGCCAAACGACGTTACTATAGCAGCCCGGCACCATATGGTGCAGCATAGCCCCTTCCTTCGATTTATTTTGGGACCTCCCTACATGCACAATTGAGATAAGCAAGCTTTAACCAACAAGATGTTTTTAAATGTTGTGAAAGCCAGACATCTTGCCTTGTGTATCTTTACATTTCTTTTTTTGTTGGGGTCTGATGTTGCCCCAACATCGAACGTAGGACAATTTGGATCCCTTAATTCATAATCTACTTGGATAGGTTCTTGATTGTCATTGATCCCATTTGACATGATATTCTTCTAAAATTATCATGATTGCAAATAAACTGACGATATACACAACAAATCGATGCAATGACGTATATAGCTAAATGATTCAATGGCATATGCAAGGTGTTGATTAGAAAGGAGGGAAAAATGAATCATGTCTTGTTGCGACATTTCGTCGAACAAGATGTGTGCAGACCGGGCGCCGGCTCTGCCCATGCTTATCCACTCCTATTGGAGCTGCGGCATGTTCTCCTACATCACCTGCGCTGAATGAAAACAGTCCGGAATCGCCCATCCTGCTGTCATATCATCGGTGACCGTTGTCGAGGCAGATGGCGCCTTCCTTGTTGTGGCAGGATGGACGAGGTTCGAGGTGCCGGGTGCGGCGGAGCAGCCGCATCATCCTCAAGGTCCTACAGTATCAATGGCTGGAACTCCATGTGATGTCGCTTCCCTCTCCTACTACCTCCGTCGTCGGTCCCTTCGGGCGACGTTCTATGGCTTGCATCTTGGCTCCAAGGATGGGAGCCCCACTAAAGACGCCGAAGCAACATCCATGGTGGCGGTGGGGGATAGGCTACCCTGCGATGACATCTAGGGCGGCGGATGGGGGTCGGCGGCGTGGATGGTGAAGGAAGGATGGACGACGGAGACGGCTCGGATGCGGGATATGGTGGATGAATGGCGGTGAATTTGGTGGACCTGGTCATTTGGTCCAATTTGAGGTGGGTCCGACATGGCGAACACGCTTGGACGCACCTGGGCCTCCTCATATCCGTCCCACATTGGACCGTAGATGAGGAGTGCCGCTCAGTGTAGGCGTATAGGACCAATATGAAAAGCCACTTCGGGTCAGGTTTTCTACCGACAGTGATCGAGTTGTCCGCCCGGACGTATAGGGGGTTTCGGGATGGTCTCGCTCCCTTGAAAAAAGGTTTGTTAACAAGAACTTGCTGTTGGCTACGCACAATATAGGTGTGCCGGCGGCCCGCGAGCAACTCCAATGGGGCGACCCATTTCGTCTGCCTGCGTCCGTTTGGGTCGGCGCGGACAAAAATGGCGGCCCAATGTGCCGACTCAAACCCAAATCATGTCTGTGCCGACACATTTGTGGCCCAAATTTGCGCCCCAAATGCGTCGGCGTAGACGTGGAATGGACGCCACACGCGCCTTGTCGGCGTCCGCCTCGTCCCCACCAGGCGGCCGTCCAACTACCCGCTGCCCACGCGGTCAGCTTAATTTATGACTACGAACCCACGCGTCAGCGACGGCAGTCGTCCTTTTTTAAGCTGACCGTGCAACGGGGCCGTCCTCATCCAAACTCGTGTCCACATCTAGCCAACTCTGCTCCCCCGTCGCCGGCAAACCCTAACCACCATCACCACAGCGAGATGGGGCTCTTCTCCGGCGCCGGCAGCAGCAAGGCCAAGGGCAAGGCCGCGCCGGCAGCAGCAAGGCCAAGGGCAAGGCCCCCGCCGTCCCTTTCCCATCGGAGCTCCTCCCACCTCCGCCAGCACCGGCTCGCCGGCAGAGGCAGCGCGTGAATGTGCCAGTGCACCAGGCGGAGTGGCACTGGCAGCACGGCGTGCCTCTGCCGTACCCCGACGTCACCCTTTCGCACGACTGGCATATAGATCCAGAGAGGATCCCAGTGCTGGCGGCGCCGCGGTCGTCTAGGGCACACGCGGAGGAGGTGCGGCGCCGGCAGGCGTTGCTGAAGCCGGAGCAGCGCCGCGACAACACCTACGCCATCGACTCGCCGAGCTGGAAGCTGTGGTTCGCCTTCGAGCACGAGGAGGCGAGGCGCCGCGGCGTGCATGAGGTCGACTGCAGCCTGCCGCCGCCCCCTCTCATCGTCCGCGAGGAGGACCAGGCGGCAGAGGACGCCTACCAGGCGGCCCTTGCGGCGGTCTACCGCGAGAGCGAGGAGGACGAGCGGCGCAGGCTGGAGGCGGCAGAGGAAGAGGAGGCCTGGTACGAGGCGGCCATGGCGCATGCCATTACCCTCTCCGTGGGCGGCGACTGCGTGGTGCCGCCCGTGGCCCCGTCATCCCCTCCCCGACACCGCGTCAAGGCCGACCCGGAGCCGCAGCCGTCCCCGATCGAGCGCTACTCCTAGACGGGAGTACTGCGCGTGTGGGTGTCCGCGCCACCGGTTTGGATGGGGGCGACACCGGCGCAGGAGGCGGCCTACCTCGAGATGTCGCGCTAGCGACGGCTGGCCAAGGAGCACCATCGCGGCGAGTACGAGGAGATGCTCGAGCGCGACCTCGAGGAGGAGCAGCGCGAGGCTGAGGAGGAGGCGCGCCAGGCCGCGGCTGCACAGGTCGCCGCACAGCCCCCCGTGTCGGAACAGCCCCCCGCGTCGGCACTGCCCGCGCCGGAACACCTGCCCGCGGCCTAGATCGCCGTCGCCTGGAACACGGCGTTCCCTGGGCCGGCCCTGCATTGGCGCTCATCGACCTCACCGACCCCGTGGAGGACGACGACGACGACGCCTAGGGCTGCGCGTCGCCTCGTAGTTTAGGTTGTTTTTACTTTTCTTAAATGCTAATGTGGACGCGTGGACTCTTGATATGTCTCCGTTGTATCTACTTTTCCAAACACTTTTGCCCTTGTTTTGGACTCTAACTTGCATGATTTGAATGGAACTAACCCGGACTGACATTGTTTTCAGCAAAATTGCCATGGTGTTATTTTTGTGCAGAAATAAAAGTTCTCGGAATGACCTGAAAATCAACGGAGAATTATTTTGGAATATATAAAAAATACTGGAAGAAAGATCCACGTCAGGGGGCCCACACCCTGTCCACGAGGGTGGGGCGCGCCCTACCCCCTGGGCGTGCCCCCTGCCTCGTGAGCCCCCTGATGCTCCACCGACCTCAACCCTAACTCCATATATTCACTTTCGGGGAGAAAAAACCAGAGAGAAGGATTCATCATGTTTTACGATACGGAGCCGCCGCCAAGCCCTAAACTCTCTCGGGAGGGCTGATCTGGAGTCCGTTCGGGGCTCCGGAGAGGGGAATCCGTCATCATCGTCATCATCAACCTTCCTCCATCACCAATTTCATGATGCTCACCGCCGTGCGTGAGTAATTCCATCGTAGGCTTGCTAGACGGTGATGGGTTGGATGAGATTTATCATGTGATCGAGTTAGTTTTGTTATGGTTTGATCCCTAGTATCCACTATGTTCTGAGATTGATGTTGCTATGACTTTGCTCTGCTTAATGCTTGTCACTAGGGCCCGAGTGCCATGATTTCAGATCTGAAACTATTATGTTTTCACCAATATATGAGAGTTCTTGATCCTATCTTGCAAGTCTATAGTCACCTATTATGTGTTATGAGCCGTTAACCCCGAAGTGACAATAATCGGGATACTTATCAGTGATGACCATAGTTTGAGGAGTTCATGTATTCACTATGTGTTAATGCTTTGGTCCGGTACTCTATTAAAAGGAGGCCTTAATATCCCTTAGTTTCCAATAGGACCCCGCTGCCACGGGAGGGTAGGACAAAAGATGTCATGCAAGTTCTTTTCCATCAGCATGTATGACTATATTCAGAATACATGCCTACATTACATTGATGAACTGGAGCTAGTTCTGTGTCACCCTAGGTTATGACTGTTACATGATCGATCACATCGGGCATAATTCTCCATCACCGATCCAATGCCTACGAGCTTTTCATGTATTGTTCTTCGCTTGTTTACTTTTCCGCTGCTACTGTTACAATCACTATAAAACCCAAAAATATTACTTTTGCTACCATTACCTTTTGCCACCGTTACCACCACTATCATATTACTTTGCTACTAAATACCTTGCTGCAGATATTAAGTTTCCAGGTGTGGTTGAATTGACAACTCAGCTGCTAATACTTGAGAATATTCTTTGGCTCCCCTTGTGTCGAATCAATAAATTTGGGTTGAATACTCTACCCTCGAAAACTGTTGGGATCCCCTATACTTTTGGGTTATCAAGAACATTTTCGGGCGCCATTGCCGGGGAGCATAGCTCTATTCTTTGAGTCACTTGGGATTTATATTTGCTTATCATTATGAAGAACTTGAAAGATCAAAGAACCAAGATTTTTCCCTCAACTATGAGGGGAGGTAAGGAACTGCCATCTAGCTCTGCACTTGATTCACCTTCTGTTTTGAGTAAGCTTGTGACACCTAAACCTGCTTCTGCTATTAATTCTGATATGTCGCATGTTATTGATGATGCCACTTCTGCTTTGCATGATACTTATGATGAAACTACTTCTATGCTTGATAATACTATGCCACTTGGTGAATTTCTTGATGAACAACTTGCTAGGGCTAGAGAGAATGAAATTATTGAAACTGATAATATTGATGAAAGTGATGATGAAGATTCTCCCCCTAGATATGAATTGCTTGTTGTTCCTGAGGGTTATGTTATGGATGAAGAAACTGCTAGAGACTTTCTTGCTTGCAATGATAGAAGTGATATTAAGAAACTATTAGGTAAGCTGAAAGAAAAATCTCTGAATGCTAGAATGAAATATGATCTTGCTTATGCTACTTCACCTATCTTTATTACTGATAATGTTGGGAATATAACTTTTAGGTATGACCCGCCTAGGAGGGGCCGGGTCAACCCTAATGGCGGGTTGTTAAGAGAAGCCCAGTAATATTCAAGGTGATAGTTTATTAAGAATTGTAGAAGGCCTAAGCCCAGAGGTGACTTAAGGCCCAATATTGTAAACCGCCATATGTAAAGAAAGACTTGTAAAGAAAGGCATATAAAAGAAGTCACCGAGTCGGACATGTTTTATGAGCCGGCCGGGACTTTGTAGGCTGCCAGGCGTCAACCCGTGTATATAAGGGGACGACCCGGCGACGGCTTAGGACAAGAGACAACAGATTGATAGCCAAGCTAGCGGATTCGCTCCTTGGTCATCGAAACCTAGCAATACAACATCAACTGGACTAGGCCTTACCTTCACCGTAAGGGGCCGAACCAGTATAAACCTCTTGTGTCCTTTGTCCCGATTAACCCCTTTAAGCTTCCTAGTTGCGATGGCCCTACGACTAAGTCCTTTCGCTAGGATATCTGCCGTGACAATTCCACGACAGTTGGCGCCCATCGTGGGGCCAGCGCACGGTGGATTTGAGTTCTTGAAGGGCAACTTCGAAGGGCTCAAGGGATACGCTGTGGGCCAGATGACCAAGAGTCGTCGCGGCAAGCTCTACATCGATGACGAAGGCTGGGGCCCCGATGCCGGCTCGATTGAGTACGGGTACCGGGTCCCCTTCGGCGGAATCCATGTCTTCATCGGCCGGATCAGCGAGTCAGGCCCTGAGTCGGACATCTGCACCAACCTCATTGAGACGGCTCAGCGCACGAGACCCGCCCGGGCTCAACCAGCCGTGCGGCGGGCCTTCGTGGGTTGCATCCATGGAGGGGAATTTTCTGAAGCATCGATAGACGATGGTGAGACGGCCGTCTGCTCTGACGGTGCATCGTCCACAAGCGAGACAGATTCTTTGTATCAGCTACAAGATGGCGTGCTTGGGGGCTGTTCCGATGGCAGCAGTATTCCGGGCCCCTCTGAGCCGCCGAATCAAGCCGGATTCTTCATGGGTGGCACTCAACCCGGGCAGAATTCTACGGCTGCGGCAGAAATAACCACCGGGTCGGCAGCAGTCGGGTCAGGAGACCCCGCGCCCCCGGCTCAGGTGCTAATGGACCTCATGGATAGGATGACGGCTCTGTTGACTACTGTGGTTGAGTAGGCGGATAAGGCTCAGCATGACACGGAGGTGGCACGACTACGTGAAGAGGTGGCACAAGCCAAGGAAAATTTAGCAGCAGAAGATGTCAGGATGGCTGCGGAAAGGGCGGTTTTGGATGCTCGTGCTCAGCAGCTTCAAGCGGAGACTTTCCGGCTCTCGGTGGATCTGAACGCGTAACGAGGTCATGAGGAGAAGACACCAGAAAACTCAGTCACGTCTGGCTCTGACTTACGATCCTAGGAACCTTTTCCACACACCCGGGGCCGGTCCCAGCAACCCACCGGAGGCAAACCGGATCATAACACCCGGGACGGGGGCGCCGGTTCAGCCGAGGGCCATGGAACCACCCCGTGTGAATACTGCTCCACCTCATTACATGCCAGTACCACCGGGTCACTTCTCTAACCCTTTGGAGAATTTAATTGTTGTGTCGGCTCGTCTGGCGGCTCTCCCAATGGAAGGAGACTCTCCAACGGCGATCGAAACACGAAGGGTTAGAGAGCTTCTTCAGACAGCCCTGGCACAGCAGGATGTGTACTCTTATAGTCGAGACAGAATCCATTTAACCCCTCGCCCAAGCCGGAGCCCAAGCTATAGCAGGCATATGGACTCAGCGGTTATGTCAAGCAATGCCCAACACCGTAACCAACCACGCAGGCATGACCCGGCGCAGGATGGAGCCTTTAACTTGGTGGATCAGGAGAGGATCCGTCAGGAGGCTGAGCGGGCGGTTCAACTGGCAGCTGAGCAGGCGGCTCATCAGGATTTTCCGGTTTATCCAGCAACCTCTGTTGAGGCAGGAGTGGCCACAAGGACGGGAGGTGCCCCTTGCCTGGTGCCGGCTCTACGTAATGAGCGCTTGCCAAAAGATTTTAAGGGGCCTCGTAAAGTGCCTAATTACATGGCCGACTTGCAGCCTGGGGCATGGATTGAAAGTTATGAGATGGCGATGGAGCTATTGGAGGTCAGCGATGCAGCAATGGCTAAATATTTCACTATGATGTTGGATGGAATAGCTCGCACTTGGTTGAAAGGGTTGCCACCCAACTCCATCGGCTCATGGGCGTAGTTAAAAGCCCGGTTCATTCAGAACTTCGAAGACACATGTAAGCAACCTATGTCAATCGTGGACTTGACTAATTGTAAGCAAGAGGAAGGTGAGTCCACGACCCATTGGGTGCGCCGGGTCAAGGAGATAATACATTCATCTGATAAGATGGATGCCGGCTCTGCGGTCTTAGTGTTGGAGAAAAATTGCCGTTTTGAACCTCTGAAGCAGAAGCTGGGGCGGCTCAAGCGTGATTGTCATGACATGGGCCAGTTGATGGCGGCTCTGGTCAAATATGCTGATTCAGATAGTACCAAGGATCTCGCATCTGATGAAGAGAAGGCAGGGAAGGGAAGGGAAAAAAGAACGGCAATGGCAAGGGTCGCCAGCATAACCCGGCAAACCAAGGAGGTAATAAACGTAAGGCTGACGAGTTTGTGGCTAACGCAGTACACAGGGCAACAACCAACGGCGCAAGGGGAGGCCACCTCCTCGGTCAGGCGGGTCAGGCCCCGCTCTTGAGCAACTACTGAATCAACCCTGTCTGAGACACGGCACCCGGGAGAAGCCAGCTACCCATCTATGGAAGAACTGTACGATCATGAAGGCGTTTAAAAATTCCAACATGTTCGATGGTAACCACGGACCTGGCGGCGGTTCAGGCGGCGGCGGTTTTCATGGCCCGGGCGCCGGCTCAGGCGGAGGCGGTTTTCACGGCCAGGGCCATCCAGGTAACCAAGGTGGTTATAATCAGCAATCCGGCCAAAGTAATCAGCAGCAACAGCAGCAGCAGTCCGGGTATCAGAGTAACCCGAAACAGCTGAACAGTGGGTAGTACCATGTATTTACCACTAGTTTGTGCAAGAGGGACCAGAAACTTCATAAGAGGGTTGTAAACGCTGTTGAGCCGGCGGTTCCATGTTATTTGAGATGGTCAGAACAGCCTATTGCATGGAGTAGGGAGGATCACCCTCCCCGGGTTGATAGTTCGGGTCACTTGGCTTTGGTGGTGGCGCCTCAGGTTGGTGGATATAAGTTTACTAAGGTGCTCATGAACGGAGGCAGTAGCATCAACATCCTTTATTATGAGCATACTAAGGCATAGCCTAATGGTGGGAAGGGGCTGATGCCTTCCCACCCACCCAGGTTCAAGGCACGGTACTTGCAATTTGGGTTTGTTGCACCAATTATACTGTAGGGGGTTCTCTTACAGTCTTTCTATCAAAAAAACTGATAAGAGTCTTAAACAATCCAACACTGTTTTTCATGGTGTTGTACCTGGTAAGTCGGCATACCCAGTTGGAAAGATTGAGCTGGAAGTAGCCTTTGGGGATGAATACGATTCTAGGGCTGAGAAGTTAACTTTTGAAGTGGTTAAGATCAAAAGCCCATATCATGCCCTGTTTGGACGGCCGGCCTATGCCAAGTTCATGGTCCGGGCGTGTTATGTATATCTGCAGCTCAAGATGTCGGGTTATAAAGCACCATCACAGTACATGGAAGCCGGAAAATAGCCCTGGAATGTGAAGAAGGTGATGCTGCTTATGCTGAGTCCGTTTGTGCAACAAAGGAATTAAAGTTTTATAAAGATAATGTTGACCCGGCAGACATGACGTCTTTGAAGAAGCCAACTACAGAGCATGAACCGGTGTTGAAATTCAAATCAGCTGATGACACCAAGATGGTTGATTTTGTGCCTGGCAACTCATCCAGACAGTTCATTATCAGTGCTAACTTGGATCCAAAATAGGAAAGCGCGCTCGTCGAGTTCATCCGTGAGAACCGGGACATCTTTGCATGGAAGCCTTCTGACATGCCGGGTGTCCCGAGAGAACTCGCTGAGAACACTCTCAATATTGATCCGAAATTTAAGCCGGTCAGGCAGTTTCTTTGACGGTTTAACAAGGAAAGGCGCAAGGCGATTGGAGAAGAGGTGGCCCGGCTCTTGGCGGCCGGGTTCATTGTTGAAGTTTTTCACCTGGAGTGGTTGGCTAACCCGGTGCTTGTACTAAAAAAGAACAGCACCTGGCGTATGTGTGTGGATTACACCGATTTAAACAAGGCTTGTCCGGCTGACCCTTTTGCTCTCCCTTGTATTGATCAGATCATTGATGCTACGGGGGGTTGCGAGCGTTTGAGTTTTTTGGATGCCTATTCGGGTTATCATCAGATCAAGATGGCAGTTAAGGACTAGGAGAAGACAGCTTTCATCACTCCGTTTGGAGCCTTCTGCTATGTGTCTATGCCTTTTGGGCTTAAAAGTGCCGAAGCGACTTATCAACGATGTGTACATAATTGCCTTCACAATCAGATTGGGTGTAATGTTCATGCTTATGTGGATGACATAGTGGTGAAATCCAGAGAGAAGGAAACCTTGGTAACTGATCTGAAGGAGACCTTTGATAACCTCCGGGTCTACAAGATGATGCTTAACCCGGCCAAGTGTGTTTTTGGAGTCCCAGCTGGCAAACTCTTGGGTTTTTTGGTGTCTAACAGAGGTATTGAGGCTAACCCGGAGAAAATTAAGGCAATTACATCTCTGGCTAAACCGGCGTGCATCAATGACGTTCAGCGGTTGGCGGGTCGCGTCGCAGACTTAAGCCGGTTCATAAGCCGGTTAGGGGAGAAGGCGATGACTTTGTATCAAATGATGAAGAAGGCGGATGACTTTGTCTGGAGTGACGCTGCCAACTCTGCTTTTGAGGATATGAAGAAACAGCTCGCTGAGCCGCCGATTCTTGCTGCTCCGGTTGAGAAAGAGCCGTTGTTGTTGTATGTGGCTGCTAACTCACGTGCTGTCAGTGTGGCCATTGTTGTGGAGCGCAAGGAGGCTGGCAAGGAACATCCGGTCCAACGGCCGGTTTACTACGTCAGTGAGGTGCTCATTGAATCTAAACAAAGATATCCACATTGGCAGAAGCTTGTTTATGGGGTGTTCATGGCAAGCCGGAAGCTCAAGCATTACTTTCAGGGTCACCCAATCACTGTGGTTAGCTCTACTCCTCTAGGGGACATTATTCAAAATAGAGAAGCCATAGGACGAGTCGCCAAGCGGGCTATTGAACTTGGGTCTCATGGTTTAAAGTATGTGCCATGTACTACGATCAAATCTCAAGCACTGGTTGACTTCATTAATGACTGGACAGAGTTGCAGATGCCAGAGGAGAAACCAGACAACACATATTGGACGGTTCATTTTGATGGGTCCAGACAGTTGGAAGGCTCGGGGGCTGGAGTTGTTTTAACTTCTCCTCGAGGTGACAAGTTTTGTTATGTGTTGCGATTGATGTTTCCTTGTACTAACAACGCAGCAGAATATGAAGCCTTGCTCCATGGTCTTCGAATGGCTAAAGAGATGAGTCTGAGCCGGGTATGGTGCCTTGGCGACTCGGATTTGGTGGCTTAGCAGGTGTCAGGAAAGTGGGATTCCAAGGATCCTCTCATGGCGGCTTATCGACGCGAGGTCGATGCTGTTGTGGGGCATTTTAAGGGTTATCAAGTGTAACACATTGACCGCAGAAAGAACGAAGCGGTCGATGCCTTAAGCCGGTTGGGATCTCAGCGTAAGCTGGTGCCACCTAACACCTTTTTGGATGTTTTATATAACCCGTCTGTTAAGTTGCCTACAGAGGAAGATTTGGTCATTCCTGACCCGGAGGCACAGTTGGTGGCGGCTCTTCATGTCATTCCAGATTGGACAATACCGTTCTTGGCTTACATGACCCGGGGCGAGTTGCCAGAGGACGAGACCCTGGCCCGATAGATAACCCGGCGGTCCAAGTCAATGACAATTTCTGACGGTGAGTTGTATCATCGCAGCGTCACTGGGGCGTTTCAACGATGTGTCTCTCCTGAAGAAGGTCAAGAGATTCTTCGTGAGATCCATGAGGGAGATTGTGGCCATCATGCCGGCTCAAAATCTCTAGTGCCCAAAGCTTTTCTTCATGGCTTTTACTGGTTAACGGCTCATGTTGATGCAGAGGATCTAGTCAGTAGGTGCGATGGATGTCAAAAGTTCGCACGACGAGCACACGTACCGGCTCAAGAACTGCGGATGATTCCAATCACTTGGCTGTTTGCAGTTTGGGGGCTTGATATGGTTGGACCTTTCAAAAGATCCAAAGATAAGAAGACACATCTTTTGGCGGCAGTTGAAAAATTCACAAAATGGGTTGAGGCAGAACCAGTGAGCAAGTGTGATGCAGCCACGGCGGTTCAGTTCATGAAAAAGGTGATTTTTCGCTTTGGTTTTCCACACAGCATTATAACTGCAATGACACTAATCTATCCAAAGGTGCTATGGAGGAGTTTTGTCAACGTGAGCATATCCAGCTTGATGTTTTGTCAGTAGCTCACCCCCAATCCAATGGTCAAGCTGAGAGAGCAAATCAGGAAATCTTAAAAGGTCTCAAGCCCCGGCTTATGGTTCCCTTACAACGGACGCTGGGTTGTTGGGTAGAGGAATTACCCTCGGTGCTGTGGAGTATCAATACCACTCCTAGCAGGTCTACAGGTTATACACCTTTCTTCATGGTTTATGGAGCAGAAGCAGTGCTGCCTAGTGGCATCCGTCATGACTCGCCTCGCGTGGCGGCTTACGTTGAAGCTGATAATGAACAAGACCGACATGATGCACTTGAATTGTTAGATGAGGAGAGAGATTTGGCGGCGGCTCGATCAGCAATTTATCAACAGGACCTGCACTGTTATCACAGCCGTCGGGTTAAGTCCAGGACCTTTCAAGAAGGTGACCTGGTGCTCCGGCTCATCCAGGATTTGTCTGATGCACACAAACTATCCCCGCCTTGGAAAGGACCCTTTGTGGTCAGCAAGAACTTAAACAACAGGTCATATTAGCTCATTGACGTCCGAGAGCACAAAGACTCACGTAAGTCGGAGGAGGAGACCCGCCGGCCGTGGAACATTGCTCAGCTTCGGCCATACTATACTTAAGCCACTAGCTCTCATCATGTACATACTTTGACGTTGTATATATTATGATAAGTAATAAAGCAGGACCTCTGTCCTTTTCCCTTTCAATGATCATATATCTTTATTTTTTTCATTATTTAAAATGACCAAAAGGGGGCTAATCATACCCGAATCTAGCTTAACCCTTTTGGTCCGACTCATGATCGTATTCGAATCTAGCTATAAACCTCATGGTCACTTGGGGGCTTCCTTTTCAAACATAGGTCGTATTTGAACCAAAGAGAACATAACTGTCGTAACCCTCTTGATCGGCTCAAAGCCAAACTCACTAGGGGGCTTCTTGATCGTATCTGAATCATAGCTTAACCCCTTTTGGGTCCTACTAGGATCGTATTCAAATTAGGGTTGTTAAAAACCTCTCAAGGTCATTTGGGGGCCTCCTGTTCAAACATAGGTCGTATTCGAACCAAAGAGAGCATAGCTGCCGGTAATTTACATTGTGTGAAGCCTAGTGTTTTTGTCTTGTTGTTTTTTTATCATCCCAAATCTAACTGTCAGTATGGTTTCAAATTAAACCGGCTTGGTTATTTTACAATGAGTTGCCAAGGCATAACAGTCATCAAGACATGGAAGTATTGACTTCTACAAAAGATTGGGTTATCAACCTCATCATCCGGGTCATGTAAACCGGCAGTCCAGATTCAAAGAACACATGTATGACTGTCATTCAGGAACAGGTTTCTCTGTGTTTTTTTCGTTAATTAAAGGTTTTTTTCAGCCTTGTTTATCTTACATCTGGTTCTGTCTTTTCCACTATGATAATTTCATAAGTCATATACCGGGTGTTTTGACCCGTTCGGTGCTAAACCGCCAGGCCAGCTCTTTCATTTTTTACAGGAACAGAGTTAAAATATTGCAGATGTAATCACGGATGTGTTGCATATATATATTGACATCATTGGCAAAGAGTCATATGCAACATTTTATGCACAATGGCATAGGCAAAACATGCAGTTTTCAAACTAATCTATTACAAGGCTTTGAGAGCCCAAAAGATGGTTCTGACTCTCCCCTCGCCGATTCACCTCCCTCTATTGGTTGGAAGCTGGGATTGGACCAGTCAAAGCCGTTCAGAGAAATGAACTCTGCTTCATCGTCAATCAGGCTGACTAGGTCAACTTCCGGGGCAAAAGTGTGTTGGCGAACCGACGGGATAAGATCTGTCACCTTGTAAGAGGGAGTCGCCATCTTCTTATTCTCCATATCAAAACCCGGCTGATATTTGTTGATGCTGGTCTCCTCTCCAAGAATGGTAGCTTGAGGACGAACTCCCCTCACACAGGCAATAAAGTCATCTTGCTCAAATGGAGTCCCGTCTTCCTTCACGGTAGGGTACCCCTTAGCCACGTCAACCGGGTCTAAATCCGGCACCCAGGTGTAACGCCCTCGATGCGGCTATATCTCCCACGTGTCGAAGCACGACTTGAGGCATAACCGCATTGAAAGCAATGTCGCAAGTGAGGTAATCTTCACACAACCCATGTAATACATAAGGGTAAGAGATACATAGTTGGCTTACAATCGCCACTTCACACAATACATGAATAAAGCATTTCATCATCCAGATACAATCAAGGTCCGACTACGGAACCAAAATAAAATAAGGCTACCCCAAAAGCTACACAGATCCCCGATCGTCCCAACTGGGCTCCACTACTGATCAACTGGAAACGGAACAATACAAAGAACGAGATCTTCATCGAGCTCCTCCTTGAGCTTGGTTGCGTCATCTGCACGGTTCAACGGCACCTGCAAACTGGTTTTGGAAGTATCTGTGAGTCACGGGGACTTAGCAATCTCACACCCTTGCGATCAAGACTATTTAAGCTTATAGGTAGGGTAAAAGGTATGAGGTGGAGCTGCAGCAAGCGACTAGCATATTTGGTGGCTAACATACGCAAATGAGAGCGAGAAGAGAAGGCAAAGCACGTTCGAGAAACTATGATCAAGAAGTGATCCTAGAACAACCTACGTCAAGCATAACTCCAACACCGTGTTCACTTCCCGAACTCTGCCGAGAAGAGACCATCACGGTTACACACGTGGTTGATGCATTTTAATTAAGTTAAGTGTCAAGTTTTGTAAAACCGGACATTAACAAATTCCCATCTGCTCATAACAGCGGGCACGGCTTTCGAAAGTTCAAATCCCTGCAGGGGTGTCCCAACTTAGCCCATCACAAGCTCTCACGGTCAACGAAGGATATTCCTTCTCCCAAGAAGACCTGATCAGGCTCGGAATCCCGGTTACAAGACATTTCGACAATGGTAAAACAAGTCCAGCAAGACCGCCCGATGCGCCGACATCCCGATAGGAGCTACACATATCTCGTTCTCAGGGCAACACCGGATGAACACTACGTACAGCTAAAACCAGCCCTCAAGTTTCCCCGAGGTGGCGCCGCAAGTGGCTCTGTTTCGGACCAACACTTAGACAAGCACTGGCCCGGGGGGTTAAAATAAAGATGACCCTCGGGATGCGCGACTCCCAAGGGAAAAGGCTAGGTGGCAAATGGTAAAACCAAGGTTGGGCCTTGCTGGAGGAGTTTTATTCAAGGCGAACTGTCAAGGGGTTCCCATTATAACCCAACCGTGTAAGGAACGCAAAATCAAGGAACATAACACCGGTATGACAGAAACTAGGGCGGCAAGAGTGGAACAAAACACCAGGCATAAGGCCGAGCCTTCCACTCTTTACCAAGTATATAGATGCATTAATAAAATAAGAGATAGTGTGATGTCCCAACAAAATATCCATGTTCCAACACGGAACAAACTCCAATCTTCACCTGCAACTAGCAACGCTATAAGAGGGGCTGAGCAAAGCGGTAACATAGCCAAACAACGGTTTGCTAGGACAAGGTGGGTTAGAGGCTTGGCTTAGCAATATGGGAGGCATGATAAGCAAGTGGTAGGTATCGCAGCATAGGCATAGCAATAGAGCAAGCAACTAGCAAGCAAAGATAGAAGTGATTTCGAGGGTATGCTCATCTTGCCTGAGATCCCGCAAGGAAGAAGAACGAGTCCATGAAGAAGACAAACGGACGAAGTCGGACGAATCCTCACAAACGCGACGTTACCGGATTACCGAGAAGAAGTACACCAGAAAGAAAGCAAACAACACAGTGAACAATCATCACATAAGCATGGCACGATGCGCAAACAAGTATGATTCATGTCCAGTTTAATGAGGCATGGCACGGCAAAGTGCACAAACAATCCTACAAATTAAGTGGAGCTCAATATGCAACTCCGTTGCATATTGACGAAACACCACATGGCTTATTTAGTTCGATCTTGTTTATGTACTCAACAATATTAAATGTTGTTAGCATGGCAAGAGGTGAAGCATAATGAAACTATCTATCTAGGCAAGTTTAAATGAGGCCGGAACAATAAACAACAAGTCCGGAAACTCCTCATGTGCATATTTTAGGTTTCGTACTGTTCTGCCCTAAACCAAATTTTAGAGTTGTTAAACATGCAAAGTAAAGCCATCATGATAATCTAGGCATTTTTCCACCCCATTTACATATAAAGTTTATTAAAATCCGAGTTACGATTATTTAGTTATGAAATAAAGCATTTTAGCAAGTTATTTAAGCAAGTTTAAACAAACAGCATTTTAAACATTTTGAACATGGATGAAAGTGGCATATTATGAAACTAGACAAAATTCTAAGCAACTTCCATATTAAGTTTGTTTTAATCCGATGCACGGTTTGTGAGTTATTATATGCATGTTGTCTAGGGACTTTTCTGTAAAACAGCAGTTTTATGGATAATAGCTAAATTGCAGCAACAGGAAAAAAACACAATGGGCTGAAACTGGTTGGCCCAATCGGCGGAAAAAATATCAGAGGGGCACTGGGGGGGCTGCCCACCCTGGGCCGAGGCCCACAACGGAGAGGAGAGGCAGGCCGGGGCGCTGGGCCTGGAATCGAGACGAGGCCGGCTGGAGCAATGCAGGAGGAGCAGAGGCGCGCTCCTCTACTCGCGAAGTAACAGAGCAGAGCAGCAGCGGCCTAGAACTTGCGGAGGAGGCTGGCGGGCGTGGATCCGGCGAGGTTGGGGCCGATCTGACCGGCGGTGAGGTCCTACGGGCGTGGGGCGGCGTGCTCATCCGGGTTCGACAGTAGCAGAGCTCGCAGCAGAACCGGGCCATGGCGCGACGGACGGCAGGGGAGCGAGGTCCAGCGCGAGGAAGCACACGGAGGCGGGACGATGCTCGATCGGCAACAACGGAACTTGGGGAGGCGGTGGAGACAAGTGGATCCGAACGCGTGGCGGCGTTCTCCGGCGGGGTGGCACGACCGACGGAGCTGGAGGAGGCGGCGCACGTCCCCTGTTTCAAGAGAGAGCTTTAGACTGAGAGAGAGGAACGCTGGGAGGAGGAGAACGAAGAGAGAGAGAGAGAGGGTCGAGGCCGGTCCTAGCCAACGGGGAAGATGGGGCGCGGTCCAGGTGGCTGGGAGCATCGGCAGCGACGGCGCCAGGAGGTGAGAGCAAACAGGAGGGGCTCGGGCAGGTGGTTGGAAGGGGAAAATTGGCAGGATTGATGGATTGGATCGAGCAGGTGGAGAGGTGGTTGGCTCAGGATGGATCCCGAGGAAGAGAGTGGCGGCGGTGGGATGGATCCCTAGAAATTTGGGATTTGGTCTAGGGTTAGACTAGCTATATATAGTAGGTGGGTTTAACCTAGGGGTATATCGTCCCTCCGATCGCAATCGGACGAACGCGAATAAAATAGCTAGGAAGTCCAAATAAGAAAACAGAGACGTTTTGTAGATGTTTGGGGATGATCCGGACACAACGGTGGCGACAGTCCGGGTCAGGTCCGGGGAAGTTTCGGACGCGCACATGAGGGGTCGGTTGGAACTTGTGGTCTGTGCAGAAGGGCTCGAGCTGAGAGAAGAGAAGAGAGAGAGGCCTGGCGATTGTTTCCGGAGACCGAAAATGTCCGACGTGTGCCCGGCTATAATGCCGCTATAGCTTAATGGTTGGGCTATCAAACGAACTCCGAACGCGATGAAACTTGACAGGCGATCTATCTACACTATAATAAGACCACACGCCAACTTTCAACCCAATCCAAGAAAATTTTCCAGCCACTTATAAAATAATAATTCGGACGTGCCGCGGGCGCGTGCAAGTGTGTCTGGGCTCAGAACGGACAACGGACGGAACTGGGGAAACCCGGACGGATGCAAGTTTTGAAAACATGCAGATGCAATGCGGATGATGACATGGCAAGATGCAACACGCAAGCAAATGACAAGGCAACAACAGCGAATAACTGGACGACACCTGGCGCAATGGTCTCGGGGCGTTACACCAGGCTTTGGAGCAGCTCAGGGCAGTCAGGGCTCCGGCACTGGCACAGGATTGTTTGACCTCTTGAAACCTGGCGGGTAAGATCGATAACTTCTTCAAAACATCACTTAGGCGGTTGGGTCCTTGGTTGGCAGGAGAGATAGCAGCAAGCGCCCGTTGAGCCCCCGTATAAAGTTGTTCCACCAAGGTATAAACCGTCTTCAGCTTTGTCACACTGTCCTGGCTCAGGTTGTTACTCCGTGGACCTATAAGCATTTTAACAAAGGTTAAGCAGGCGGTTTACATTCTTGGTAAAAATATAGTATAAGGGACTTATGCAAATAACTCACCAAAGATGGCGGAGACCATTTGAGACACACGGTTTTTTAAACCGGTGAGCTTTGTAGTAGCCCCCTCAAGAGCCGCCTCAGCTGTCTCAGCGCGTTGTATCAGCAGCTTCTTTTCTTCGGCCCAGGATTTCTTTTTTGCAGCTAAGCTGGTCTTCAATTTCTCAGATTCAGAGAGGCTCAATTGGAGTTTAGAGTCAGTGGTCTTTATCTCTGTCTCCTGCTCCGCCAACTGGGTCTTGGCATCCGTCAATTGAGAGCCCAACTCAGATAAGGCATTCTACAAAACATTCACAGGTGTGTCAAGACTTAAACTAAAAGTTATAAGGGTTCAAGTCTCAAGTACTTTGCACTGCAATACCACTTGACACTTGGGGGCTAATGTCTGCCAAAGCAATTTTTTATGACTTTTATATGTTTCAAGTCCCAAGGGTTTTACAAAGTAACAACGCTTGGTACTTGGGGGCTAATGCATGATATTCAGAAAGTTTTTCAAGATTGAGCCGGATCACAATACTTATTGGGACTAGTAAAACACAGTTATGCAATTAAGTACCGGTTCATTTATGATAAATTGAGCCGGCCCTTGGGGACTACAGGTGAAGTTTACACTACTCTATTGGACTTTCAAAAAACCTAGAGGCAAAGTATCAGCTTATATCATAAAGTCTACAGATCATTCAAGTTCATCATCTGAAGACTTGGGGGCTGGCAGAGTATAAGTAAATCGGAGAACATACCTCATATTTTAGCTGCAATTGTTTGACCATCTCGATTTCCGAGTCATGACTGGAGTGCACATGACTGAGATAGCCGGACAGTACATCATTGACATTGAGGTGAGCATAATGGGAGATATCAAACCGCACTTTCTGCTTCTCTAAAGCTTATTGCTTAGCAGTATGTCGGGCTAGTACAGTGGGGGTCCCCGGTTCAACAAACCGGCTACCGGTAATCAAAACGTCAGTATCAGAAGTTGTTGGCGGGTTAGCTGAGCTAGATGGTTCAGTGATGGTCGGATTAAGGGTGGCCTCATCGGCTAACAACTTAGGAGGGTCCAATTGAGTATGAACAGATGGGTCTTCGGGTGCTTCAGTTTGAGAGGGAGAAGTTGGCATGGCCGGCTCAGGTGCGGGAACTTTTGGGTTTTCTGTCGGCTTAATCACCTTGGCCTTCTTGGATTTGGCTTGACCACTAAGAAAGATTTTATGAGACAGTTAGTATAATAATGCAGTTTTTAAAAAGATGCAGAAGAAAGATGATTGTCCTTACCCAGGGGCAGTCTTGAAAGCCGGAAATTGAGTTTGTGATGAGTCGCCAGAAGAGCGAGAAACCTCCTACAAAGGTAACATAAAGTTAGTGATGCAAGGGAATAGATCCATTAATGGAAGCAAAAGACAGAGATGAAAGAAACCTCGTTCTGGCGTTTTCGAGGAGTTTGTTGTAAATCGGAAGGCGGTTCATCGTCGTCATTAGTCCGGGCCTGACGGCGGCTCTCATGTTGCTGCTTTTTCGAAAGAAAATGAGGGTCCAGATAAGCCAAAGGGTGCGAAAACCTTACTTTTCGTGTTACCAGTCGAAGTTTCTGTCTTGGCAAAGGGGCCGAGTCAGAGGAAATAGTTACCTCTTCTTCCACGGCCTGGCTGGCTCCCGTGTCATCCTAGCAATAGTCAGTGTCAATAAGGTAGTTAAAAAACTGGCCAAGGGAGTCAAGGGCTACCTCCGACTCGGAAGCATCATCTAGCTGGAACATGTCAGATGCAGTCTTCTTCTTCTTGGGCTTCTGGGTCGTTCTCCTGGCGGCTATAGCAGTGGTTCTAGCCTTCTTGGCAGCTTCATGGTCATACTTGGCCTTCCAGAAGTCATATTTGGCTTGTAAACAAATAAACAGGTTAAAAGGTCATGCAAGTATTTAAACTACGGAGGAAAACACAAAAAGAGAAAGAGGTCAGGGGTTTTCACCTCTGGTGTTGGGTTAAGTTTGCATAAGGGGTTTAACCCAACCTTACTGCAGTCCTCATATTTGCCGTTCACAAGGATGGTTGACATTGCAACAACATCTTCTTCAGTCAATTGAACAGAGCTATAACGCAGAGAGTCATTTGGGCCTCTGCCATACTCATACATTAACTTGGATCGGCGGCTTAGAGGGATGACCCGCCATGCGACCCAACAACAGATCAGGTCAACTCCAATTAAGCCATTCCCCAATAAAGCTTGAATCCTTTTAATAGATGGAATAAGCTTCTTGCATTCAGCAGCGGTAAGCTTACCAGGGAGCACAAACTTGGAATCCAGATGCTCCACACGGTAACCCGGCAGTGGTTTTCATTGGCTGGTGACGTATCCTGGCAGTAGAACCAGGTCTGATTCCAATCTTTGGGATGGCTCGGTAAGACTATTAAGGGAAAGACGGCGCCCTATCGGCGCTGAATTGAGATTCCACCAAGCTCCAAACTAAGGCCGCTGATGCATTCGTTCTAGCGTTTTAGATAAAAGTATTCTCTAAAAAGTTCCACGGTCGGTTCTTCTTGAAGATATACCTCACAAAGAACTTGAAAATTGCAGATATTGGATATAGAGTTGGGTCCAATGTCTTGTGGGCGAAGCTTGAAAAAATGCAGAATGTCTCGGAAGAACTTTGAGCCGGGTGGTGAGAAGCCCCGGTTCGTGTGATCAGTGAAAATGATAACTTCACCGTCTTTGGGTTGAGGTCGTTCTTCGTCCGGGTCAGGAGCACGATAAGACATAACGTTTTTCTCTGGCAAAAATCCTATGGTGACAAATTCCTTCAAGGTATCTTAAGTAACTGTGGAAGGGACCCAGTTGCAGACTGTTGGCGCTTTGGACGGCATGATGAAAGGACAGACTGAAAAGAAAGTGATGTGTCGGTTCAATTCAATGATGAAATTAGACATTAAATGATGATGGTACAAATAATGGCATCTTAAAATAAGGGCTAATGACATATAAAGGAAAAGTGAGTCAGCGTGATAAGCCGCCGTGACTAAAGATATTCGAAGGATGCCAGAAACAGAATTGGCTAAGTGTTGACACAAACAAGTTTACCAAGCTGTCACTATTATTTTGGATCAAATGGCCGTTCCGAAAAGAAAATATTCTAGACCTAAAAATCTAGTACAGATAAGTTCGTGAGTTATAATGAGGCCTCTGTGCAGGAAACAGGGATCTACTAGTATCAAAAATGGACGCAAAACAACTACCGCACGAGTTATGTGTTCCTTTTTGGATCAGAAGAGGCTACGGAGGTGGAACTACGAAGAAACTGTGATGAACTATGAAGAATACACAGAAACCTAGAAACCCTAATGCGGATCTGAGGAGCAGGAAGGTGAACACTTACAGCCACGGATCTTCTGCGGAGGGTCGCCACCGTTCTCTGGATCGATTCAAGTTGATGCAGCGGCCGAGGTCGAGGAAGATGAGGTGCTCTGCGACGACGGCGGAGCTCGAGCGGCAGTAGAGTTGCGAGAGGAAGAAGATGAAGAAAGGGAAGAATGAGGAAAGACCTGGTCGTGCCTATTTATAAGGGATAAGCGAACAGGCAGGCGTGAAAATCGAGGAAGACCCAAATAATGGTTATCTAGCTAAATGGACGCCTCGATTCTTGGAAGACATTTAAGGATAAAGATCTGTTGGAGATGACGTCATATAAGGTTTTCATATTTTCGGAAGATGATGTCATGGCGGGTTACAAAGCTTTTACAGACAAAGGAAGATGGATTTCGTCTAAATGTTGAAGATTGACAAGAACAAGGTTCAAATCAACCTGGGGCCTAATGTTGGGAATATAACTTTTAGGTATGACTGAGGGAGTCCTGGATTAGGGGGTCCTCGGACTGCCGAACTATATACTTTGATCGGGCTGTTGAACTATGAAGATACAAGATTGAAGACTTCGTCCCGTGTCCGGGTGGGACTCTCCTTTGCGTGGAAGGCAAGCTTGGCAATTCGGATATGTAGATCTCCTCCCTTGTAACTGACTCTGTGTAACCCTAGCCTCCTCCAGTGTCTATATAAACCGGAGGGTTTAGTCCATAGGACAACAACAATGATAATCATAGGCTAGCTTCTAGGGTTTAGCCTCTACGATCTCGTGGTAGATCAACTCTTGTAATACTTATATCATCAAGATCAATCAAGCAGGAAGTAGGGTATTACCTCCATCAAGAGGGCCCAAACCTGGGTAAACATTGTGTCCCCCGCCCCCTGTTACCATCCACCTTAGACGCACAGTTCGGGACCCCCTACCCGAGATCCGCCGGTTTTGACACCGACATTGGTGCTTTCATTGAGAGTTCCACTGTGTCGTCACCATAAGGCTTGATGGCTCCTTTGATCATCGGCAACAATGCGATCCAGGGTGAGGTTTTTATCCCCGGACAGATCTTCGTATTCGGCGGCTTCGCACTGCGGGCCAACTCGCTTGGTCATATGGAGCAGATCGAGAGCTATGCCCCTGCCGTCAGGTCAAGTTTGGAAACTTAAACTATACTGCCGACATCCGCGGAGACTTGATCTTCGACGGATTCGAGCCTGTGTCAGGTGCGCCACATAGCCACGACGAGCATGACTTAGCTCTGCCACCGAACAGTGTTCAGGAGATCACACCTGTGGCAACTCCGGCCCTTGATCCGGAGCAGATCGCGCCGTCCAAGGACGGGTGGATGGACCCCTCCACGGAGGCCGCACACTCAGCGGTGACAGAGCCGAATACTGACCTCACCTCCTACAAGACATGTGTTGCCGGATCCTTGGATTCGTCCTCGGCCACGGGCTCCGAACCGCCTACGTCCGTATCTATCGAATCTGATTGGGTGCCGATCATGGAGTTTTCCTCCGCGGATATCTTTCAGCACTCGCCCTTGGGCGATGTGCTAAATTCAATAAGGTCTCTCTCCTTGTCAAAAGGCCCTTGGCCGAACTATGTCCGACTGGAGTGGGAAGCGGACTACGAAGAAATTTGTTCCCCACCCACCACCCACTTAATAGCCAGTGTCGACGACTTAACCGACATGCTTGATTTCGACTCCGAAGACATCGATGGTATGGACGACGATGCAGGAGAGGAACAGGAACCACCGCCCACAGGGCGCTGGACAGCCACTTCATCACACGATATATACATGGTGGATACACCCAAAGAAAACAATGACGAGGAATGGAAGGAGGCAGCGGAGGATAATCCCCTCGAGAAGCAACCAAAGCAACGACGTAGGCGCCGCTCCAAATCCCGCCTCGGCAAAAACAGCGATAACAGCGCAAGAAAGAATAATAACCCGGACGACTCCAAAGCAAACGAAGACCACATGGACCAAGCGACAGAGCAGGATGAACCAGCAGACGGCGAACATAGTACGGAGCCGCTGTCTGATCACGGCGACACCGAGGGTAAAGCTCATCAACCTGTCTCCGGAGAGGAAAACAGTCCGAACGACGATGCACACATCATCCCGGAAAGGTACTTGGAGCAAGAGGACCTCCACAAAAGTCTTATTGCCACCACGAGGAGTCTGAAGAAGCAAAAGCAAAGGCTTAAGGCCATGCAAAATACACTCAACAGTAGATGGAACAAAGTGCTCGACACTGAAGAAAAGTACGGTGGCAGCCGCACACAAAGAGCTACCCAAAGCGCAAGCTGCTGCCTGAATTCGATGACGAGGCTTTAGAGCCTATACAGCCAAAAAATAAAATGGCCGATCAGCCAGATCGACCACCCCGTGGCCGCGATAGGATGGCTAACGATGTCGCACATAAGTCAGCACACGATTTACGTGAGGACTTGCACCAAAAAGCCGGTTTGACCAGGTCCATCTATGGATCTAGGAAGCGCGCTCCGGCACAGAATCAGAACCGAACATTACAACCGTCAGAATGCCATGACACATCCAAATATAGGGGTGTCGCGCACCCCCTATGCTTCACCGATGAGGTTCTGGATCACGAATTTCCAGAAGGATTCAAACCCGTGAACATAGAGGCATACGACGAAACGACAGACCCTGGGGTCTGGATTGAGGACTTTATCCTTCATATCCACATGGCTCGCGGAGATGATCTCCACGCCATCAAATACTTGCCCCTCAAGTTGAAAGGACCAGCTCGGCACTGGCTGAAGAGCCTCCCCGAAAACTCAATTGGAAGTTGGGAAGAGCTTGAGGATGCTTTTAGGGCTAATTTTCAAGGGACCTATGTCCGACCTCCGGATGCAGACGATTTAAGTCATATAATTCAACAGCCCGGAGAGTCAGCCCGAAAGCTTTGGAACAGATTCCTCACTAAGAAGAATCAAATTGTCGACTGGCCGGACGCTGAAGCCTTAGCGGCTTTCAAACACAGTATCCGGGATGAATGGCTCGCCAGACACCTCGGCCAGGAAAAACCAAGGATAATGGCAGCCCTAACAAGCCTTATGACCCGCTTTTGCGCGGGCGAAGATAGTTGGCTGGCCCATAGCGGCACCAGCGACCCAGGCACATCCGAAGTCAGGGATGGCAATGGAAAACCGCGACGCAATAAAAGCAAGCGTCGAAACAATGAAGACAGCCCAGACAACATGGCGGTAAATGCTGGATTCAGGGGCTCTCGACCCGATCAATGGAAAAAGACATTCAAAGGCAGCAGAGATGGACCGTCCAGCCTAAACAAGATTCTAGACAGATTATGTCAGATTCATGGCACCTCCAACAAACCGGCAAATCACACCAACAGAGAATGCTGGGTCTTCAAGCCAGCCGGCAAGCTAAACACCGAACACAAGGGGAGGGAGACACCAAGTGAAGACGAGGATGAGCCTCGCCAGCAAAACACTAGGGGACAGAAAAAATTCCACCAGAGGTCAAAACAGTGAACATGATTCATGTAACGAAGAGGAGGAGCAAACGCACACTCTGAGACGTATGCTCCGTGGAGCCCATCACCCCCAAGTTCAACCCCTGGTCGGCCTGCCCGATCACTTTTGATCGCAGGGATCACCCGACTAGTATCCGGCACGGAGGATCGGCTGCCTTGGTACTAGACCCAATAATTGACGAATACCATCTCACCCGAGTCCTTATGGACGGCGGCAGTAGTCTTAATCTGATATATCAGGACACAACCCGCAAAATGGGGATAAACCCGACAAGAATCAGCCAAAGCAATACTACCTTTAAAGGAGTAATACCAGGCCCAGAGGCCCGCTGCACGGGCTCTCTAGTACTAGAGGTTGTATTCGGTTCTCCCGACAACTTCCAAAGTGAAAAGTTAACCTTCGACATCGTTCCATTCTGAAGCGGCTATCAAGCACTACTCGGAAGAATGGCCTTCACTCGTTTTAATGCAATACCGCATTACGCTTATCGTAAGCTTAAGATGCCAGGTCCACGTGGCATCATCATAGTTAGCGGAAACACAGAGCATTCCTTACGTGCAGAAGAATGTGTGGCGGCTTTAATAGTCGAACACTGAGCGGCCTCTCCAACCAGAATAAATGATCAGTCGCCAAGACCGCGGACACGGCTAGACGAGTCTAGCGCACCACTAGCTGTAACAACTCAGATAAACCTAAGACTGGGTCGATGGATATACCCCCATAGGTGGTGCTAGGGGCTTCCCACATGTAAAAAGAACTATAGTTCGGCTTGACCTTATTTAGATTGAATTTTAATGGTTTATTAAGAATAACCAATTTTTCGCACAAAAACTTTCACCTGGGCTTTTCTCTCTTACAGATGATCATCATGCTACACCCTTCCAGGATACGGCACAATGGAGACACAGGCGCAGACGTGTAGCAGGGCCCCGTTCAAAGGTTTCTTTTTAGATTAAGACCCTGCGTAAACCTTTTTTACTGTCTCTTGTTGCTTCACACCCTCCGGATACTCAACATAACCAAGAGGGATGCTGGCGTTATTGGCATTTCGTCATGTCAGACTAATGCACGTACTTGGAAATTTAGGGCTTATTATCGAGGGCGTTACTTAGCCCAGTATATGTTGTAAAGACCGAATACCTTAGGGAGTGTTCGGCGTCGCGAGTTTGGCCTTATATGCATCAGCTCCGAATCATGTCTTTGGTCAATAGTTGGGTTTGCCCGGCTCCCGTGTTTTGCTACCTTACGTTTCGCTCTATCGGCTAAGGTGGCACCAGGAGAACTACTGCGATTGTGCCCTGGTTCATCTGGATGAGCACCTCAGTAGAGAAAGCCGAAAACTGAATGTCATGATAAAGCGCGAGACTGGTCAACCACTCGAGGACTCAGCGGAAACTTCGTGATTCCTCCGCATTAACGAAGGACCGGTTTCCCGGTCATGTATGTACGCGCACCATATTCGGATAAGCGCGGAAGTACCAGGGGCTATATAGTAGCCCCACTATCAAACTCCTTTGGCTAAGTGAAAGTGTTAAAGCAATATAGTCTGATTGCCTTGTTCGCCGCGCTAACACCTCCTTAATGGACCAAGACATTGGATCAAGTGTGTATACACGCTTTTCCGAACACCCTCGCATTATATGCGTGGGGGCTGAAGCCGACGACTGCAAACTTTCAGGTTATATACATACATAAACGGCCGCACAGGAGACATCATAATACTTTCAGGCAGAAGTATAAACACAGCCTTTATAATCCAAATAGCATTGTTTTTACAATTGGGATACATGTCACTCAAACATGATACTCTTCGAGCACTCGGCCTCTATTAAACGAGTGCCTTCTAGGACTTCTTCAAAATGGTGCTCAGTCGAGACTTGGCCTACGGCCGGACCCCGGGTTGCAATAGCAGTGGCATCCATCTCTGCCCAATATGTCTTAACACGGGCAAGAGCCATCCACGCACCCTCTATGCACACCGACCTCTTTACAGCATCGATATGCAGCACAGCACCAAGGAATCGTTGCACTAAACCAAAATAACTATTCGGTCTTGGTCCTTCCAGCCAAAGATGATCCACGACAGACCTCATGGCAAGCCCGAACAACCTATGGAGCTTAGCCCACTCGGCCATTTGCTCATTTAACAGCAGCGGATGCGTTGGAGCACTTCTGCGACCAGAACAACTTTTCCACTTCGTGATCTTTTTTATCTTTGAAAAACTCAGTCGCATCAGCAACACTCGTTGCCAAGTCCAAGTACGCGTCTGCAGCACTCCATAATTGATCCAGAGGGGCATACTTCGGATCTCCAAACTTCGTCCGCAACAAAAAGGGCTTCCCAGCCATGATATCTCCGACTTGACGAAGCTCCTCCTTCGCCGCTCTGATTTTAGAGCGGGTTTCCTTGGCTGCTACCATGGCTTTCTTCAGGTCCGCCGTTCTCGCTTGGCTTTCCTTTTCAAGAAGCTCATACCGGGCGGTGGCATCCTTCAACTCAACAGCCATCTTGGCTATTTTATCTTCGCTCTGGCGATGAGCAGCCCGTTCGGCTCTTAACTCTTCGGTCGCCTTTAGGGCGGACACATCACTTCTCCTGGCTTGTTCCTTGGCTCGGGCAAGCTCCGCCTGAAGGGTCTCCATGGTGGTAGTGCCATCTACAGTCACAACATGTTATAGATACTAGCATAATGCTCCTCTTAATATTTGTTGACCACCGGAGAATACATACCATGTGCCTCGTCAAGCCGCTTGTTCACAAGAACGATGTCGGCATCTGCCGTATCAAGTTGCCGCCTCAGTTCGGCAAACTCACCAGTCCGGCCAGCCACCAGACCCTCAGCCGCCTGCACATGTGAGCAGCATGATCATTACCTGGGACTATGATCCTCTGTTTGCCGCCTCTGGACAGCAACCAGTGTCTCAGGGGCTACTATCTGTATATGGCACACCTAGCGTGTGCGGTACCGTCAAAAAATATATTACTTCCGTACCTCAAAGCCTTTTAGCAGGCTCATAAAAGCTTCATGCAACCCACTTTTGGCTGATGAAATTCTTTCAACCACCGTACGCATTAAAGTACGATGCGCCTCTGAGATAGCCGCTTGCCCCAGAAGATGCATCAGTGCGTCCGGTCGTGCACCGGACAGTCCCGGACTCTTTATGTTGCTCCCCTTAGGAGCCGAATACTCCGGACTTTGGGTGGCCGAAGGGTTACCTTCCGGCCTCGGCAGATCAGGAGAAATCCTCTGTGACGACACCTCGGGGTCGTCCGCCTCATGAGGCAGGGAGACAGGGGGAGGCATTTCGCTCTCCATCATCTCCTAAAGAAGATCCCTCGAAGATGAACTCTGTCAAGAAGGGCTACGATCCGTACTACAAGACATACGTCTCGGTTATTGTTCTCGGAGATGAAGCATGATATATTTACCAAAAGTACTCTGGTCCACTTACAGCTCTGAACACCCCGCAGCCTCTTCCCGTCACAAGGCTACGCCACCGCCGGCGGCAGCAAAATGCAACAGAGGGTGCCACCACAGGGACAGGTGAGAGGAGCTGTGGTGAGCGCCCTTCCTTTGCCTCCTCTTGCTTGTACGCCAACATGTGAGAGCTGGGAGGAAGGGGTGGAGGCCATGGAGGTCGTGGGGGAGAGGAACAAGATGCCGCGGGGGAAGAAGAAGAAGCCCCACTCGTTCCTGGAGTTGGTCTTCGCGTCATTTCATTGTATGCCCCTTGTTCTTCTTGCTCGTTGGCTGCTGCTCATCAATGATTTTTCTTTGTTTTCATGCTGATTGGTCCGCTGTTACCGGATTCTTGTGCTTTTGGTCGATCCCCTGGTCGGTGCGTTCGTTGATATGTGCCTGCGCATCGTTTGGTAGCAGCCTGGTGTGTCTCCCTTCGTGGATCTGCAGGTCAACCCTTTTTATCCTCCTCGTTTCCACTCCTCTTCGTTTCTAGGGCTAGGTCCACTGTTGAATGGTGATATGATTGGTATGCAGTTTGGCCAATGAGGACCTTTTGTTTCTTGTCTTTTTTCTGGTAAAGGGAGTATTATTCTCTTTGCTTTTTTAGTGGAATGTGCCTCTATGCCTTTTGTTCCTTGCCTAGATCCTGGTAGGACCTGCAATTGTCGTTTCTTTGTGCATGGAATGCTGGTGGTTTTGTTCCGTTGTGCATGAAAGGTTGGCTTGTTTGGAATTAGCGGGCTAGCTAGGTTCCAAGAGGGATGTTTGTTTATATTGATTAGTCAGATTGACCCCAAATCTCCAGGATGGACGTGAAGGTAATCGCTTGGCTATGAGTGTTTTTGGTTTCAAAGTGTTTTGTGAATCAAGGCCGAATGCAATTGCAAAAATTGGGCTGCAGAGATGCTTATCCATGGTGGTCTATCTATGAAAATAAGTGTAAATATGTATTTTTTTCCTTCACATATACCTAACTTATGATCTTTAGATTTTCCACTAATAAGTTAGCAAAAATGTACAAAAGAGTACAGAGTTTGGGCTAGACTAACAGATACAATGAGATGGAAGGAGGTTTACATGGTAATATAAAAAGAAAGGGAGGAAGAGTTACAAAAAGTGGTCAACCACAAGATAAGAGAGTATATGTGATGTTCTGTAATTAACTCTAAAAGAAACCAAATAAAGATCCTTCTTAAACGCAACCTTCCAATGGGCAATGCCGCAATGGGACGTATCTTTTTTTAACACACTTCAAACGCGGATGATCATACATACATACAAACACTCACCCATATGAATGCACGCGTGTACACCATACCCCTATGAGCACCTTCGAGAGAATGAACTGACACATTATCTTGAGATTGACGAAGTCGTCACCGACTCCTTCATAGTCCTCGGGAACGTCTCCTCTGAACGCACATCGATGAAAGGCCTGAAATAGATCCAGAAAAATGCGAGCACCAGTGTCAACTCTAGGACTTGAACTTTGTTGTGCTGGGGATTTGGGGGGCCCAGACTGTTTCAGATAGTTGAATTTTGGGAAGTCTCATGGGCGTTCGTTTGATATCCGAACACCCTCGGGCATACGAGGGAGAATTGAGTTTTGACCTTGGAGACGACCTTAATCATTTGTTTGATTCATTTATATACATTCTAGCCCGTAGCAACGCACGGGCGACTCACATTGTACCAAGCAAATAAAGTTAAAGACAACAGTCCTCACATTGTATGGAAATATCTTAAACCCATCAAGTAGATCTAAGTTTGTAACAGATAATTAGTTGGATTATTGCACTCTACATACAACTTTCTATTAGATTTCTTATGAACTTACATCGCAAACTGAATGGATTTCAATTACTTTTCAATTGTTACGGGATATTGTTTTTATACATGCAAAATTTGACATGCATTACGTTTATATATACAACCGTAAAAATATATTCATGGCACAACCCATAGCAACGCACGGGCATTCTACTAGTTATACTGTAGCGACCTAGCTACTGTAGTGCCCTTTTTTTAGTTTTTTTCATTATTTATTTGCAAAAAAATACATCGAAAATGATATTTCATAGAGTATGAACATTTTTAGAAAAAATTGTGAACATTTTTTTCAAAAATGAATGGTTTTGAAAAAATTAAAATTCAAACATTTTTAACACATGAACATATATTAAAAAATATGAACATTTTTGAAAAGTTTTTTAAAGATTGAAAATGAATTTAAAAACTGAATATTTTTAAAATTTGCGAAAATTTTATAAAAACATGAAAAAAATAAAGATTGAAAATGAGAACATTTTTTAACACGTGAACATATTTTTAAAAAGGTGAACATTTAAAAAAATTAATTGCAAAGGTGAATGTTTTCTAAAAATTTCCGACCATTTTTTTAAGTGAACATTGTATCAAATTTGTGGGCGTTAATCGCATAGAATACCATACTTTGTCAGACCAAATACAACTATGGAAAGAGAGGATTTCATAGTATAAAATATGCACTTTTATATTTCTTTTATCCCCATGCATACCATTATTTCCGGTGACTATGGATTGATGTATTATCATTAGTCTTCTAATCACTTGTTATTAACATTCCACAAAAAATCACTTGTTATTAACATGAAACCGTATTTTCGCTAAAAGTGTTTAGTGGAAACGATGTGCGTGAAAGTGGCCATAGCTCTCATATCTAGTGGGCGCACAAAGCCCAAAATCATATGGGAAAAGAACTGCCACAATGTAAATTTTCTCATGCTAATTGGTGTGGATACTACAATGAGTTCAAGAATAAAGTACGCGCGCAGAAGAAAATACTTAGAACCTGGTTTTGTAGACACCCGTGTTGGGAGCCTACTCGCTTTGATCTGGCCTGACCACGCTAGCAGGCGTGAATGATGTGAACTGTTGTTGTCTGGTAAAAAGACATGGTCATATTTTAGTCCAACTTCGATAGTAGCATGAACGCACGTATTGACACACAAGGGCGAAGACAGGACAAGGGCATGAAAAATGCTACACTACTCGACCTACGTGTTAACTCTATCCCTTGATTTCAGCATGACCCTCACTTGTGATTTTAACCCCGTGCCTGATAGTGACCCAGATTGTGACGTTGAAATCCTTTGATATCTCTAATCCTAATGTCTCACTTGGTAGGTCGCGTTCCGAATTTTATTTTCGTCCCACCTCACCCGGTCTTTTTTGGTACTTCTTTGGTACTTCCTCCCACCTCCCTCTTAGCCGCGAAAAACCAAAGAAAACTCCGCGATCGAGTCCCCCACCCGCCCCCACGCGCCTAACCTCCCGTAGAACCCATTTGTCACGAACGAAAACAAACCGGCGAAGATTAAGCAACAAAAAAAAATCGCTGACCAAAACTCCCGCACCCTCGAGCGAGAAACAGTCGCCCGACTCTCTGCCCTCGTTCGCCCCTTCGTCCCTTCGCTGCCGCCCTCCAGATCCCTTCGCCTCCGCCCGGCGCCGCCAGCCCCCGACCTCCTCCCCAGCTCCTGGCGCCGCCCGCCCCCCACATCTCCTCCCCCGATTCGGTGGTCGCCCTGCCCCCACCTTCTCCCTCACTCCCGGCGCCGCCCGACCCCCAACCTCCCTGGATCCCGGCCGCCCCGCCCCCACCTCCTCCCTCGCACCCGCTCGCCCATGCCGCCTATCCGCGCCCCTCCCACACACTCCCGACCTCCTCCCGACGTGCCACCGCCCCTGCTCCTCCCTCCTCTAGGAGGACGCGCCGCCGCCCCGTTCTTCCTTCCTCCTGTCGGTGGGTCAGGTCCCTCAACGTCGCGGCGTCGGAGGCGGACGCAAGGCCGGTGCTGATGCCGGGGGGCAACAAGGCCCCGATGGCTGCGTGGAAACCTTCTCCCAAGCCGATGTGGAAGGCGCCAGAGAAGCCTCCGGCCGCTGACCCGGCCAAAGAGGATGAGTTGCAGGGCGCGAAGAAGGACGCGGGGGCCGCCACTGCTGTTGGCGACGACGGCGCTAGGAAGGGGAACTCGTCCCCATTGCCTCCGCCGAGGAAGCTGCAAGATGCGCCGGCGGTGAACCTCAACGCGTCCTGCTCCTCGAAGGCCTCCGTGGAGTCGCTCCGCGGCCAGGCCCCAGGCGGAAGGACCGAGAGGGGCTGGTCCCGGCCGACCGCGCCCAAGCGTGGGAAGGCTGCGTCTAAGGTGGTGGAGAAGCACACCGATGTCGCGGAGGTTGCCGCTCCAGTGACGCCGGAGGCCGTCCGAGGGAGGAGCCGGTGCGCCTGTGACTCCGACCACCGGTGAGTTCTTGCTTCCTGAATCCTGATGGTTTGCTTATCTAATCATTTATGCAGTATGCTTGCAATTTGTGCTTGTTCAGAACTGTCAGCTACTTATAAACACTAGAATTTTCAGTGTCCAATCATGTGTTGCAATTTCTGTCATCTTTTATATTTTAGCATGATTAGTCACTTACCTATTTCCTCTGATTTAGTTGGAGATGCTGCTGCTATTTGTTCAGATTGGGGGAGGCTAGAGAGGCTTGCTTCATGTTGTGTTTGCTACGTCAGAGAGCAGTGAGAACTGAGATTTGGGTGGGGGTGGAGGTAGCAGGGAGAGGATGTTTACTCGATGGAAGAGTGCAGGGTATGTTGCTTGCTACTGCTACTATGTGTGTTATTGTGTTGTTTTGTAGTATTTCTGAACTATTAGAGATATTGTCGCAGTGAGATTTTGTTCCCAATATGGATATATGGTCTTTTTCAGTGCATGGCAAAACTAACTAATGATTGGGTGGTAACCTCATGATTGGGTGGTGCATGCAGGGCACGCCTCCGAGCTAGCCGATGCCTACTATATCCAGTGTTCTGCTGCATCCGGTGCCACCTCAAAGAACACCTTCTTCTAGCTGGGCATTGAACGCCTCAGGGACGACGAGGTGCAGCAACTGGGGTGGAAGCAGTTCAACTACATGATGAAGAATTGAGTGAAGGGGTTAAGACGGTTGCGTTGTGCATGCGCTGCTTGCTTGCCGGTGAGTGTCACCATTGTGACTAGGGGGGGACCCCTCTCTTTCCAAAAACATTGGTGAAATACTCGTTTTAATTTTATGTCTGGTAAAAAGGCATGGTCATATTTTAGTCCGACTTCGATAGTAGCATGAACGCACGTATTGACACACAAGGGCGAAGACAGGACAAGGGCATGAAAAATGCTACACTACTCGACCTACGTGTTAACTCTATCCCTTGATTTCAGCATGACCCTCACTTGTGATTTTAACCCCGTGCCTGATAGTGACCCAGATTGTGACGTCAAAATCCTTTGATATCTCTAATCCTAATGTCTCACTTGGTAGGTCGCGTTCCGGATTTTATTTTCGTCCCACCTCACCCGGTCTTTTTTGGTACTTCTTTGGTACTTCCTCCCACCTCCCTCTTAGCCGTGAAAAACCAAAAAAAACTCCGCGATCGGGTCCCCCACCCGCCCCCACACGCCTAACCTCCCGTAGAACCCATTTGTCACGAATGAAAACAAACCGGCGAAGATTAAGCAACGAAAAAAAATCGCTGACCAAAACTCCCGCACCCTCGAGCGAGAAACAGTCGCCCGACTCTCTGCCCTCGTTCGCCCCTTCGTCCCTTCGCTGCCGCCCTCCAGATCCCTTCGCCTCCGCCCGGTGCCACCAGCCCCCGACCTCCTCCCCAGCTCCTGGCGCCACCCGCCCCCCACATCTCCTCCCCCGATTCGGTGGTCGCCCTGCCCCCACCTTCACCCTCACTCCCGGCGCCGCCCGACCCCCAACCTCCCTGGATCCCGGCCGCCCCGCCCCCACCTCCTCCCTCGCACCCGCTCGCCCATGTCGCCTATCCGCGCCCCTCCCACACACTCCCGACCTCCTCCCGGCGTGCCACCGCCCCTGCTCCTCCCTCCTCTAGGAGGACGCGCCGCCGCCCCGTTCTTCCTTCCTCCTGTCGGTGGGTCAGGTCCCTCAACGTCGCGGCGTCGGAGGCGGACGCAAGGCCGGTGCTGATGCCGGGGGGCAACAAGGCCCCGATGGCTGCGTGGAAACCTTCTCCCAAGCCGATGTGGAAGGCGCCAGAGAAGCCTCCGGCCGCTGACACGGCCAAAGAGGATGAGTTGCAGGGCGCGAAGAAGGACGCGGGGGCCGCCACTGCTGTTGGCGACGACGGCGCTAGGAAGGGGAACTCGTCCCCATTGCCTCCGCCGAGGAAGCTGCAAGATGCGCCGGCGGTGAACCTCAACGCGTCCTGCTCCTCGAAGGCCTCCGTGGAGTCGCTCCGCGGCCAGGCCCCAGGCGGAAGGACCGAGAGGGGCTGGTCCCGGCCGACCGCGCCCAAGCGTGGGAAGGCTGCGTCTAAGGTGGTGGAGAAGCACACCGATGTCGCGGAGGTTGCCGCTCCAGTGACGCCGGAGGCCGTCCGAGGGAGGAGCCGGTGCGCCTGGGTGACTCCGACCACCGGTGAGTTCTTGCTTCCTGAATCCTGATGGTTTGCTTATCTAATCATTTATGCAGTATGCTTGCAATTTGTGCTTGTTCAGAACTGTCAGCTACTTATAAACACTAGAATTTTCAGTGTCCAATCATGTGTTGCAATTTCTGTCATCTTTTATATTTTAGCATGATTAGTCACTTACCTATTTCCTCTGATTTAGTTGGAGATGCTGCTGCTATTTGTTCAGATTGGGGGAGGCTAGAGAGGCTTGCTTCATGTTGTGTTTGCTACGTCAGAGAGCAGTGAGAACTGAGATTTGGGTGGGGGTGGAGGTAGCAGGGAGAGGATGTTTACTCGATGGAAGAGTGCAGGGTATGTTGCTTGCTACTGCTACTATGTGTGTTATTGTGTTGTTTTGTAGTATTTCTGAACTATTAGAGATATTGTCGCAGTGAGATTTTGTTCCCAATATGGATATATGGTCTTTTTCAGTGCATGGCAAAACTAACTAATGATTGGGTGGTAACCTCATGATTGGGTGGTGCATGCAGGGCACGCCTCCGAGCTAGCCGATGCCTACTATATCCAGTGTTCTGCTGCATCCGGTGCCACCTCAAAGAACACCTTCTTCTAGCTGGGCATTGAACGCCTCAGGGACGACGAGGTGCAGCAACTGGGGTGGAAGCAGTTCAACTACATGATGAAGAATTGAGTGAAGGGGTTAAGACGGTTGCGTTGTGCATGCGCTGCTTGCTTGCCGGTGAGTGTCACCATTGTGACTAGGTGTTCTTTGTTGCCCATGCCCTCTGTAGTTTAAGGTGTTTGTTCTTTTAGCAGCCCATAAAATACTGCAATGTAAACGATTGTCTTCTCTATGTCTACAGCATGCACTAGAAGTATAGAACTAATGGCAGTGTTTTGTCTATACAATATATTAGTATATCATATATGTTTTTGTTTCTAAGTGTATTATAAATTAGTATAGACTATCTATCATCCTTTCATTCAGTCTTTGCAAAGAAGTTCAGTTGCCTTCCGTATGATTTTATCAACAGTTCTTTTGTGCAGTTGACACAATGGTATGCTGTTTGTGTATAGTTTTATCCACCATTTATAGGGAATACATATATTTCTTAGGTTCCGTTGCTGCAAATGTTAAAAAACTTAAATACAGTGAATGAATGTATTTTTAGATGGAAAACGCCACTTCCAGTAATAGTTGGACAACCTCAAAAGAATTGCTCGTGTAACATGTTTCCAAGTAGCAGACTGCATAATCTTTCAAATTATAGACAATGCTATATAAGAAACACTTACCTAGGAGTTTTTTTACGGTGCACTGATCTAGGAGTTAGTATAGTACTTTGTATTTCCTTCTGAGCCGGTGCTTAAAAGCTACTCCCTCTGTCCCATAATGTAAGACGTTTTTTGACAAGTGTCAAAAAACGTCTTACATTATGGGACAAAGGGAGTAATACGCACCTGGGATTGGTTAGGACACTGTTACCAGATACGTTTTCAATTTCAGTCCATGGTGGAGATTTAGTGGAGCTGGAGAAAGTGAGCATGTAATGATATAATCAGTACAATGGCACAGAGCCAAATCAGAACTCATGAAAGTGGACATTTCTCAGTTATGGTTGATCACAGTACGTTAGAAAATACTCCCTCCGTTCCTAAATATAAGTCTTTGTAGATATTCCACTATGAACCACATGCATTTTAGAATGTAGATTCACTCATTTTGCTCCGTATGTAGTCCATAGTGAAATCTCTACAAAGACTTATATTTAGGAACGGAGGGAGTAGTAAAATGCAGCAATTTAGAACTAAGACGCATAATTGAACATGACCGAGAACTAATGGTAGTGCTTTCCGCCGCGGCAACTTACTTTTGGTTTCACTCATGACAACATTTTCTCAAGATTTTTAGGTTGCATGATTTGGCTTTTGGAGGCAATTTCATCTTATTCTTTAGTTATTTAGTCAAAATTATCACAAGACATGATCCTAATTGTTTTCAGATCTATATCTTTGTTCAATATGCCCTCGCTGAAATTCTGAACAAGCTAAGGTGCTAAGCTCGTGGTGTAATTCTTATGGTGGAGGGAATCATAATTGATATTGGGACAAAGTCCGGCGTGGCGGCTATGCACGTACAAGTATAACTACATCGTCTGCCTTCACTGAGTTCCAAAAGAAATTCGTCAAAATCAAATATCGTGACACTCTATTTAGGCTAAATAGAAGTGCCTTCAGTTTACGAGATCTCAGAAATTTTGAGAATAGTAGCACATGATCTGCAATTGTGTCTTTGCAAGTTTTACTGATTTAGTGTTTTTTTTGTTGCAAGGTCCTAAAACAGTTTACCATTTTGATCCCTAGATTTTCTTACTAATTGTAGATTGTTGAAATTTCTTGCAAATAAATAGACAATATGTTTGGAGTTTATCTGAGTGCCTAGCATGGTGCAACAGTTATATTTCTCATCAACGATGTTGAAAGAGCTATAACTTATATCGATCTCTGATTCAAATTCGTTTTTTCTAGGGAGGGCATTGCAACTATTCATGGTGAGCACCATATAAGTAATTTAGTCTATATTAATTAGTTTCCACTAGAAACAAGTTGTGGTCATGGCGTGCTATCTATCCCAAGTCCTCTTTCTGGCCACGGTAGCCAAATCATATAAGTTATTTCTGTATGATCTGACATAAGCATTACTGTTTGCAAGTAACCTTCCATATCGAAATTAACTTCTGTATGATCTGACCTGTTGAGCTCATCACAAAGACCATAAAATCGGCTCTATCCCTGATGTCCGATAAAAAAGGGGAACTATAGCCTCAGATCGAAAAAGTTTCTTTTCTTTTGTGATTTTGCAGCGGGACTTGTGCAATTGGTAGATAGCATTTGCCTTCCGAAAATTTTCCTTGAGACCATGAGAGTTTGAAGAAAAAATGATTAATTATTAATGTTGTTATATTTATGCAAGTTGAATGCTATTAAAAATTTCTTATTTCCCTTATCGGGAATGAATTGTGATTTATACTAGCTGTTAGACAAATATTTGAACACAGTGTGCATGATAGTTCTTTTTAGAATACGTAAAAAACTTTGTGTCCCGATGAACTCACAGAAAAAGAGATTTGAAATTATGTCCAAGCCTAAAGAAGGGCCACGTCTAAAATAGAACACCACACCCCTTTTTAAAATTACTGACAGGTTGATGTTGTTGCATGTCGTGGCGGGGATGGCCGTGTAGCAGCCGTATGCGCACTGCTTGTGCTGGGCGCTGATCTGGAGGCCCCTGATCGGAAGGGACGCCACTGGAGTTGCTGCGGGAGATGGTAGCGGTACACCCAGTGGCAAGGCACCATATGACAGACAATTGTGGTCTGCATTTTTTTAACCAAAATACTGAACATGTTCTGATTTTACCAGAATACTGATGTGGACATTCAAGCTGCAATAGTGGAGCTGCATGTGCTGCTATAGATTGGTCCTTGCAGCTTATGAAGGCATCAACTATTGGCGGCACAAAATTGTGGAGCTTAAGATTCCCCACCCTTATTTCTGAAGGAAAGCTAAAGTTCGGGGTGCTAATCTCCGAGGATTTTCTCAATGGTGAACATTTTTCTTTTGTTTCTCTTGTTCTAATCTATACCTCAAGATGCAATAGTTCTTATTGTACTGCTTGGATTGCTCTCTCATTGTAATCAATACTGTTAATTAATATATAATAATCATATATTTTTCATGCACGAGGGTTTATTTAACACTAACAAGCAATTCAAGTTTTTATATGGTAATATGGTGATAGGTTGGAATGTTTGATCACCCAGGAATGTGGATTATTATCGCAGGATATTTTTCCTCTTGATGGTGCTTCCACTGAATGTTATGCACCCCTGTACAACCATATATCTAAGTTTGCATGTTCATTCAGAAGATTATATTGACTATTCAATTCAGGGTTCAACCTTTGAATAACACAGTTCTGGCTCAGTAGTTTGAGATTCTATTGTGCAACTGGATCTTGATAGACATCTAGACCTATAGCTGTGTTTTATTTTCGTTATCCCTTTTAGAAACTTACACGCTAAGTTGGTGGATTAAACCGATGTTCTAATTAAATGATAAATGAGTATAAGGATTTTCTTTTTTTACTGCTATATGACAAAATGAATGAACATGTGATCGCTATCCAGATTAGTCAGGCCATCTTGCAAATAACTATGGGATACATTACTGAAATTTTCTTAGGATGGCCAAATAGACATGCATTCTTTGCTAGGTTAAGTTTTGTTATTCTTTGTACTTATTTGCTCAATCTTTGTAGTGAAATAGTGCAAGATGAGGAACTGGCTCAACTTCAGAGTTTCAGTTAAGTGCACAGTTAAAGAAAAATTATAACAACTCGGATGCAGCTCAGAGGTCAAATATCATGATGCAGAGTAGGCACTAAACCTAATGTATCTACTTGATTTTGTTGTTGCAGATTAAATGGTTATCTTATCTGTACACAGCTGATTAGGCAGTATAGCAGTACCCGCACGTTTAATAGTTGTTAAATAGTTTTTGTGCATAGTTGAACTGTGTATTGAGATGGGAAGGTGTTTAATTTGCGGATTCCACTTGTCAGACTGGTGGCATTCCTTAATTTCTGATCCCTGGTTATGATTTGATTCTTATTTATATTGTCCTATGGAAAGAGCATTAGGATAGGACAAGCAAACAAGCCTTTCAACATTCATGGTGTATATTTTGTTTCACCGAGCCGTGTTGATTATGATTTTGAATTCGAACGGATCTACTTCTGTTCACTAAAGAAATAAATGCATGGATAGAGAAGGTATGCTCTAAGCTGTTTTCCCTTAGTTTAAAGGAAGGATTAGTAGTACATGTAACTGTCTTTTCTTTTCTTGGTATTCAAACAAGAACAAATCACTGTTGATGTTTAGACTCTCTAGAATCTCGTAAATTTTATTCTTCCTCTTAAACTTCTGATACAAAATTGGAGTTGTAAATTATTTATTCTGGCACAACCAACTGCTTCTTCTTCTGCCTAGCTTGCTTTTGATGAAGTATTCCTGGTGACCTGGTCAATAGACTGCACTTGCCTATTCCAAGCACATACATGCCTAAGGATGTCCTGTAAGAAAAGCTTTAACGAAATCACTTTGGTTTGTAAATGTCCTTGAGGATTGAATTAATAGAAACTAGCAATTCTTCTGCCTAAACTGATTCCTGCAAATTTTCTTGCCGAACTACTACATGGTAATACTCCCTCCATTCCATATTCTAATGCACATAGTTTTTTGCCTAGATTCCGAAATGTAGTGCGCATAAGCTGCTTTGGACTAAAGTAGCCCTGGACTGTTCACAGGAACGCAGCAGCAGACACCCACGTGCTGTGACAGAGCGAGCAGCTGGAGGGCAATTCCTATCCAAATGAGAATGTTAGCTCACGCATTGGTATAAACGCTACACACAAAGGCGCATTATAAAGTGGAACAGTGGGAGTACTAAATTCATATGTAATACTAAATTCCTACAGGTCATAAATTGGATTTTTAAACAATAAGTACCTAAGTCTATGTTATGTTTAAGTTAAAAAACAATGTCGATGTGAGCCATACATACACCGAATAATAAAGCGGTTAGTACTTAACTTGACCGTCATGTCCTATGTGCCTTAGGGGTAAGTTTTCATCTCCACCATTGACCCGCTTAAGGTGGCTATACTGAAGCAGACCCCATATAATTATGAATGGTTTATGAAGTTGAAGGATGAAACTTGAATGAACACAATGTTGAGGTTTGTAAAGTGAAGCCTAAGACAAGTTTGAGGGGGTAATATGGACTTCTCTCAAACTATATTACCAGAGGACAATGAGGGCCTTGGAAGACAATGACAGCGATGAGTTTCTCCCGGTTCTGTTTTGTTGTAGGTGAAGTTCTTAATTATAATTATCAATGTGTTTGTTTTTCCTAAGGATGCAGTGACATGCAAGGTGAGGCAAATTGAAGCCAAAACAGCAGGACGGTCGGAAGTGTGCCATTTTTTCTATATAGGTTAGTGATTCTATCCTTTTTGTATTTTTACATTGCTAGGTACAGTAGTTTATATGAAATGATTTGTTAGGGAATCTTCAGGGAATCAAGCGGTAGCACCGGATGCTGACATGCATGGAAGGTAGGAGTGATGGGGTATATGTATTTGTAGCAATTCACCATCGCCCATAAATAAATCATCTTTGCCCCGCTTCCTCTGTCCATCCGTCAACTCAAATTGCTTTGGTTCACAAGTTTGTTTCATCGTACATCTAGGTACACTAGAACAGAGAGACTACTTTCCTTGAATGGCTCATGCGAGTAAACTGACAATAGTGTTCATCCAAGATGCAGTTGTATATGTATCTTCATAGAGATGTAGATGCGTAGGTAGCTCAATAGTGCACATGTTTATCGACAGGGATGTAGATGTAGTATACAACCGAGGTTACATTGACAAGTTAGTCCATTATGCTCCCAGGAAAAATAAAATATGGTATATAGTTTCACTCTATTATATTGTAAATATGAAAAAACAATTGTCTCTGTTGCAGCGCATGACGAGGTGGGGTCTTACAGCGGGAAATCGAGAGCGAAGGGGAGAGTCCAATAGGAAAAGTGAAGGGTGCGTCATGGGGTGGAGTGGAGTTTTTCTATTGGGTTGGAATGACAACTTTGCTTGATAGCTGCCTGGGATAGACAGTAACATCTCATCATGCAACATGGTAAGTAAGGTCTTTTGTCCATTGTTTGTCATGGTTTATTGTTGTTTCTAATAGCTACCATTTGTAGATTTATCTTCCATGTGAATCCATCGGTCGATACATCTTGTACGTTATCCACAAAGGCACATCGATTATCTATTTTGGACCCTATTCATACAACACAACCGTTGGAGATGGAAAATCCGAGGCACTTAGTGAAATCAAAAGGTTTTGTGAGAGAATTCAAAGAAGCACTCAAAATAAAGCTATCAGGATAGCATTCTGATATATCAAAATGGCAACGTTTATTTCCTAATGGTATTCCAATGAGCGTAGGCGGGTAATTAATTCATAATAAAACCATTTATTTTTCTTGTCATCATATTTAATATAATAATAATTTTTCCATTTTATGCTTTTGTCGAATGGTAAAGACTTGGCGAAGCCGGTTTGCACAGTGAGTATTTTCCGTTACACATGTGCTTAGACCTTCCACGTGAAACATATACTTTTGCATGATGGGTATGAGTTGAGGAAGCAACTTTTTATTATACTTTCTCAAACATCATGCAAATGAAGCTAAAGACAACTTTCATAATATTGTGCGAGAATTTCTTAAGCGCATCGAGTAGATCTCAATAGTTTGTAATAGATTTTGAGTTGGATCATCACTTCATATATATTCATTGTTAGTTTGCCATTTTGTTATTAGTTTATATTACAAGTGAAGTGGACTTCAATTATTATGCAATTGTGACCGTGTTATATTATCCTAGCTGTGAAATTTAGCATGCATTATCTTTATATAACTTCAGCAAAATATTTCAGAAGCCCGTGGCAACCAAGTTTTTATGTCAATCCACCATATTTTCTAGCCAGTTGGGGAACTGAGTGAGGTAGCGGAGCTGTGGGAGTGGTGGACATGCAATGAGGGAAGGACAAAGAATAGAGGATTAGGAAGGACGGATGGAGGTGTCGGAGCTGAGAGAAAAGAGGGAAATACCGAAGGGAGCTGGCATGGAAAGAAAGCGAAGTTGTGCCCCAAGGTTAGAGTGTGATCGTGCTATAAATGTTACCTTTTATCAATGCTCGTGTTCATTCTCGAAGGCTCCACACAATCATTGTGAAGGAAGATGGCAAACTCATTGAGGACAATCATTGTGGTGATTTCTAAGCTCAATTTCTGGTGAAGTAGTCTCATGACAAATTAAGAGGACAACCCATGAGTAACTCATAAATTTATAAAATCACCTTGTTTTTTCATGCATATTCATGTTACCTACAAACGTTAGATGTGATTGATTTAGGGAAGAAACAATGGAAGAGATGGTGGTTTTGCAATGTAAAATATATGTCTGAATCAAGTATTGCTTATTTAATCATCTATTTCATTTTTTCAAAATAATAGTTGGTTTGATTTATTTACAAGCATTTGCTCGTAGCAATGCACGGGCACCTCCAATCAGCAAAATATTTCAGAAGCCCGTGGCAACGCACGGGCATTATACTAGTGTAAGTAATTACCGTGCTCGAAGACGGTCTAGGGCCTGATGCTAGCCTAGGTTGTAATCTGTTGTACAATTGAATTCACGTGGTCTTAGGGTTCTTCGCCTCCCGCCGGTGCTGCCTCGATCTACCTTGTCTCCCGTGGCCTTAGGGCCATGGAGGCACAATGGATTCTGACCCTTGTTGGCGGGATAACTCATGCTTCGTTTTTAGGTGTTTTTTAGTTTGTTTAAAGTTTGTGTTCTGTTTAGAAAGGCGACGCGGCGTCTTCTTCTTGAACAGGGCATAAATTCTCCCCGCCTAGCCCCCGTCCAGTGGTGCGTCTCGAATCGTCAAAGAAGGTGTGGAGGTGTGTCTTTGGTGGATCTCGCTAGATTCGGTTGGTGATTGTCTTCGGTGGGTCTGTGTGGATTTGGTCTTTATTCGTCTGCGCTCATGCATGTACAGGTTGTATTCTTTCAGTATACGCTTCTCTTCATCGGCAGTGGTTAATGTTCTGGTGTGCAGGACTTAGCACGACGACTTTCTGACTGTCTACTACAACAAAGTTTGTCTGGCTCTAGTGAGAACGGGGCAATGACGACGACGTGCCTTTGGCTTGCTAAGTGCTTGTAGTTGTCCCTAGATAGTTGAACATGAATGTTATTTTTATTACTTCTCGTGTTCTTTGTAATGTTTGATGAAGTAGATCAGAAGGTTTTTCTAAAACAAAATAAAAAATCTGGTTGCATAAACGAGCTGATGAAGCACGGAAAAGTTGGCCTGTGCCTTGTGGGCTGTGGCGATTGGGCGGAGGATCAGGCGCGTGTGAGCCACACCACGCCAGGCTATACCTTCCTCCGCCGCACACCGCGCCCCCGAACCCCTCTGAAAATCACGAGCGCACATCATCCGCGCCGGCCACCGCTCGCATTCTTACAACAGCCATGGCCACGGCAGCCTCGCCGCCGGCGGCAGCCTCCGCTCGGGCGTCGGCGATCCGCTCCCGCGCTGGCCGCCTCTCCCTCCCCGCGGCCCTCCCGGCGGACGGCCGTGGTGACACTGCCACCACCTACAAGGAGCTCGGTAGGTCCGCCTTCGCAGTTGTTTAGTGAATCAATCAATTAGAATGATTGGAAATTATATGGTCCTAAACTTTTTCCATGATTAAGATCGTACTGACCGTACAGTTGAATTTGAGTAAAATGTGCCACCTGAATGCACCCAATGTGCGAGTCAGATTTGAACGTCTTGCTAAACTGCTAGCATAAAACAAGAACTAAAAGAACTGATTCTAATGACATCTGTTGGTAATTTTATTAAGGCTTGTACTCCTGGAAAAGGAGGATCGAAGATGCGGTTATCCGGGTGGAGTTGTCTGCATCCAATGCACTGGAGAGGGAGGAAGCACGGAGAATCGAGCATGAAGAAGTACTGCAAAGCCATAACTTGTGGGACAATCCGGCCAAGTCACACGAGACGCTCTCTGCCCTGTCTGATGCCATCAGAGCGGTTGATCATCTCAAAGACCTTCTATATAAGGTGCTTGCTTATAGATGCATAATGTGAGTTCAGTGAACTGTTTTACTTTGTCCAAAATTTGAACCCCTCAAAATATGCTTTATATAGCATGCTATATAAAACAGTTATGCTATATAAAGGCACAAGGATCATGCTTGAGAAGCAGAAGATGGACTAAACGATGTGCGCAGTTACTTCCCTTTGCCACTTCAGAAATTATGAATCAGTGTCCTTTCCTTTTTGCTTTCATTGTGAACTGCGGAAATGATGGATTAGAGTTTAGCATATTCTGTTATTGTTGTTCATTAGATCTAATGTGCAGGCTGAAGAGGCTAAGCTGATAAGTCAACTAGCAGGCATGGATGTCATAAACGGAGAGCTATTTAAGCAAGCATATGATATCTCTTTGGATGCTAGTGAGTTTCTAGATCGTTACCAGATGTACGAGCTTCTTAAGGGTCCATATGACAAGGAAGGAGCTTGTATCATGGTCACTGCTGGATCAGAGGGTGTCGCTTCAGAGGTCGGTTGATTGTCGCGACATTGGTTAAGTTAAATATGATCAAAGCTTGATGCTGTTACAATTAGGCAACACCAATGTAGCACTGACCATAATACCACTCTACTTCACGATTCTGTTATCATTAATTTGTCTTAAATTGGATTTATGTAATATGCTATTAAGACAACAAATGTGAAGGATGGCTATTGCTAATATTTGTTCCAAATCTTAGTCAGCAGTTATCAGCACTTCAATGATATAGTATAGAAGTACATCTGTCCATGTTTATCTGAGCCTAGTCCTTTGATTATCCCCACCCTTTTGAAATCTTTTTCTGATTGCAGCTATGGGCAGAGAAGCTATTTGACATGTATACAAGTTGGGCACAAAGGCAAGGTTGCAAAGAAGGACTGGTAGAGAAGATCGCATCAACAAGTGGTCATACCCAGTTTGCAGCAATGGAGATTGAATCAGAGTACATGTTTGGTACCCTTTCTGGAGAAAAAGGAATGCACAGAATGATCTACTCTTCCGTTGAAAATTCTGGCACTGGCAAGGTGATTCCATTTTCTATTCCTATTTGTTATGATATTTTTCAGTCCAAACAATTAAACACAAATGCTATATCAATAAAACCTTAGTCGTACTTTCAGAACCATTTCAATAGAGCTGACTCGTGTGCATGTACTGAATATATCTATGTCAGTGAGCAACTTGCAAAATATAGAAGTACCACCTAGATGCTGAGTAAAGGATAGAAGTATGTCACGCTCCCTCAAGAACTGGAACAAATTAAGACATGGACTTCAATACAAAATTTAAAATGTTCAAATTGAATTTACATTTTCAAGATATTGCTTCAGAATTCAGCATTTTCTTTACACCCAATTATGTTGGTGTAAATCACAACCCACGCATTCTGTGAAGTCCCACTTGTGACCTTTGGCCTCTGGGTTCTAGAATGTTAAGTCTCCCCAGTTCAAACCCTTTTCATTTAGTTTTCTGGAGAAACTGTGGTACAATGTTCTGGAGGCCCAGATTGTGTGCAATTTTTGGCATAACTTTCTCCTTATGCCGTTTTGCATCAGAAGGGTGTTTTACTGTGATCTTTTCCCTGTGATGCTTGATACTAGAATGGATTTATTTTTATCATGATCTTTTCATAACAATGCTTCACATCAGAATGGCTAACTCTAAACCTACCAAAGCTTCCAGGCGATTTCAGCTAGAGTCGATATAATTCCTCTCTTCTTGGATAGACCGGTTAATTTTCACTTGGATGACAATGATCTGGAGATTTCTCCGTTACCCGGTGAATTTAAAAATCGAGACCGAAGAAATGGTGCCACTGTGAGAGTTCAGCACATACCAAGCGGAGTTACTGCCGAAAGCTCAGGTAATGGACATAAATGTAGAATGTTCACGCAAGTGGGAACCCGCATATAGCTGCAGGCTAAATGTACTGGGTTGGTCTCTCCACAGGTGAAAGAAGCTATTTCGCAAACAAGCTAAAAGCCGTGAGCAGGCTGAAAGCAAAGCTCCTCATCATAACAAGAGAACTAAGAGTACCAAACCCGAAGATGATCGAGAAACAAGCTGTGGAGGAAAGATGCAACCGCGAGACGAGACGATACACGTTCGGGCCCCAGGAATTCGTCCATGATCTTAACACGGGCATCCAGTTGTCCGACCTCAACTCGGTCCTGGAAGGCGACATCGAACCGTTCATCAGGGGTCGTATTGTTTCAAGACATGGATGACGATACGCAAGAATTCGTGTGCAGTTCTGTAAATCCATTTTTGCTGATACAGATATAGCTCATTGCCGGAGAATAACTTCTGTAACATGGGTCACATTTCAAGCCAAAAAGGTAAATATACCAGGTATAGGAAAGAGCTTACTCCAAGCCTCCGACTCATGTGCCGGATGCAGATGCTCTTTCCCTGTCAAGCTTGCGAGCGTGGACGCGCACGGCGCGCCAATGCTCGTCGAAGGCCGCCGGGTGCTTGTCCTGCAGCCCCCTCTGCCGGTTCAGCGCGACGCCGAGCGCCATCATGGCGTGGTCCTGGCAGTCGATCTTCGCCGGCGCGAGCAGGTGCTGGGGGATGTGGCCATAGTGCTGGCTGCCGTCGGCCTCTATGTACGGCAGGAACGGCTGTGCGTAGAGGACGGCCCCGAGCCAGTACTCGGACAGGCTCCTCCAGTTCTTCACCTGCTCGACCATGTGCGCCGGCAGCACCCCTCGCCGGGCAGCGTTGCACATCATGTGGCTGAGCGCGCCGCCGACGCTCCTGAACCTGATGGCCTCACAAACCATCACCGACATGGTCATCAGCGATCTTGCGATCTCCTGCTGAGTGCCGGCGCTGGCCGTGAGGCGCTCCGCCGCGGCTTGGAGCTCCTCCTTGCCGAGGGTGAGTGCCTCGAGTGCCGTCTCGGCCACTCTCGCCATGTCGCCGTAGCTATCGCCGAACGAAATCGGCGTCGCGCCGGCGATGAGAGAGCCACCGAGGAACTCGGACCACAGACCGTCTGAGCTCCGGTAACCGGAGAGGTAGAGGTTGTCTGCGCGTATCCGGAGCAGCGCCGAGCGCCCGGAGCCGCAACGGAGCGTGACGCCGAACCATGGAGCCTTGCCGGGGTCCTCGGACTGGGCTGGAAGCAAGACGAGCTCCAGGTGGCGCGTCGCGCCGGCATGGAGCACGAGCTGGTCGCGCACGCCGGAGACGAACCTGCCGTAGGATGAACCCCGTGTGACGTCGAGCTCCGCCGTGAAGCGGGTTCTCCATGGCAGGTTATTTGACAACGGCGAAAGAAGATGGGTAGCCAGCAAGAACTGGTCACTTGGTAGCACGAGGCACTGGGTCATGCACATCATCGCAGTAGTTTACTACTCCCTCCGTAAACTAATATAAGAGTATTTAGAATACTAAAATAGTAATCTAAATGCTTTTATATTAGTTTACAGAGGAAGTACTTGTTGACCTGGGCTAGTTTGACATGGTAGTGGGTTGTGAAATCGTGCTTGTCTGACTCGTCTGCTTAGTTTCGTACAACATTGTACTAAAATCAGCGACAGTGCTGCAACCCTTTTTTCCCCAAATACTAAAATAGTAATCTAAATGCTTTTATATTAGTTTACAGAGGAAGTACTTGTTGACCTGGGCTAGTTTGACATGGTAGTGGGTTGTGAAATCGTGCTTGTCTGACTCGTCTGCTTAGTTTCGTACAGCATTGTACTAAAATCAGCGACAGTGCTGCAACCCTTTTTTCCCCAAATGATAACGTCCACACATGTGACATGAAGCAATTTTGCCTACACGTTTTTTGATGACAGCTTTAGTTACAACTGGATGACAATTTTAGTTGTGAAGCACTGTTTGGATGGCAAATTTCAGTTTTTTTGAGATTTGTTTTTTTCGGATGACAACTTTAGTGTAAAAAACGTGTGGGCGGTGTTACTACATGCCACACATCGGGCAGTTATCGACGTCCTTATGAGGCAACAATGCTGCAACAGCAAACTAAGAAAAGATGGTAACAGCTAACAAGGCCCGGTAGGTTCACTTTACCAAAACCAAGGGAAGGGTGCGCGTTGCAGTAGATGTCTGAAGAATTTAGCCTTTGATTCAGTGATTGCCAGATGCTGGCAACACATGTGCATTTTTCAGGGTAATCCTCGGATAAAACTTGGGCAACCGGAACCTTGGCTAGCCGAATTTACCCAAGGAACGAGCAAACCAAATAGGCCCAACGCTGAAAAACGTAATAAAACTGCACAGCTAACCACCACACGGTAAAAAAATAACTGCACAGCTAACCCATCTGCCAGTGCCAGCTAGCATAATCGGTGATGTTCAGAGTCTGCCGCACCATATGATCAAATTTCCGGTGGCACATGAATACAGAAAAATCGTCATGAACAAAAAGGGTTACGCATATCCTGGACAAAAACAAACATAAGTATACACGGTACCATAGAATCCTGACAACGGAACATCCTTTTTTTCACTATCATGGTCATACTAGCATCTCCTTCGCTATCACGTCGCATAGATGCTCCAAGAAAATGCCTCAGTACGGTCTGTACCGTGGCTGTACTCTTGATCTGCTGCTACTTCCACTGGGACCATAACCATACTGAAACGTGAGAAAGATTTGTTAGCCAACGTCTCGCAACTCACAAGTGATGATCGAGAAAGTCGAAGAGCGAGTGGGAAACTAATTTAAAGCCTATGCCGCTTCACAAAAATATATATGAAGAAGATGAAAACAGTAGTAGCTTTAGTTACTGCTCTCTACTTACATCATAACCAAGACTGCCAGAGAACTGGCCATAAGACATCATCGGGCTGTAAGCTCCATATGGCCCAGGTGGTTCCATGTAACCGCCTCGACTGGGGCCACCCTCAACAGGTGCAGCTGAGTCTACAGCAACCTGGGGAGAAAACACAAGGCAGATCAATGAATTAATCTCCACACTGACATTTTTGGCAGGCTGAGCTGAGGCAGTGGCTCTTGTTTTCTCACCTCCTGTCCCAAAATTTCATGACTTCTTCGCGCTACACGATCTGCTACACCATCCTCAGCAAAAGTAACAAAACCAAAACCACGGTGGCCGCTCTTTTTAGGATCCTACGATAGCACTAGGGTTTGTAAGTTGTCAAAAGACTAAACACTACCAATAATGATGGGCAGAGCCAAACCTTTGGAATGTATGCATCCACAATTCTGCCAAATCGGCCAAAATAATCCCATAAATCATCAGTATTTGCTTCTTGTGGGAGTCTACCAATAAATATCTTTTTGCTTGATACAGGGGGCTCATTCAAGTAACCTCCTATACAATTTTGATGCAACATTCAGTAACAATCAATTGTTTCCAAGTCAGAATATCAGGCAAAGTGTAGAGCTCAAGACTTACTTCCATAAGCTGGTCCAGGATGATCATACAGTGTTGGTACGCCCAGAGCTGCATATCTGGTAGCAGCTGTAATGTATGCATTGTACGAGCCATAACCACCCTCGCCCTGTGCTCCTCCCCCCCTCCTTGGAGGGTGCCTGACTTCTTCATCCTGCTATGTAGGAGGGAAAGCAATATCGTAAGTGGATAACTAGAGCACGAGTGTGAGGCTACCAAAGCCGTTGTCCTTGATCTCTTTATCTCTCTTTAATCAAGTAAAACCTAATCTCAAAATGTGTGCATGTCTGTGCAGTATTCAAACAGCTCTGTTGAGCAATTATTGTGGTTGTCTCATATGGGATCACCAAGCCATAACACTATAATCATGTGCTTTTCACATCCCTGAGTATAATCATATTGCTTTTCACATCCCTGAGTATAATCATGTTGCTTTTCACACCCCTGAGTGTTTCGATTTCTTCGTTCCAAAGAAGCCCTTTATAGGATCATGGTCGCATCCGAATGCTAATTGTAGCATCTTTAGGATCATGATCCTGCGGACCTACATTTGTAAGCAGAATTTAGCATTTAGTCTGTGTTTATGTTCTTTATATGCTTTCATACTGCCTCCATTTTCCAGTACATTGAAAATGTATCATTTATTACTGTTAGATGCTACAGTTCTTCATTAATTCTACCATTACAACAATTTTCAACCTGTATAGAAACATTTGTTTGTACAGGTTCATCAAACAAGAAAAGCATATACATTTGCTATGACCTTCCAACTTCTTAAGTAACACATTAATACATAAATAAAGATAAAAAGGGTACATAGTTATAATGAATTGTATTGTATGTATTATTACTCCCTCAAAATTCATAAAATTGGTCGTTGTGGACATAGCAAAGTCAAACTTCAAAAACTCTGACTGCATATGTATCTTCAAAAATGTTCAGATTGGACACATGATAATCATACATATAGGTTTATCTTGACAAAAATCACAATAAAGTTTTGTTCAACTTTATACATACATTGCAATAGGAATAAGTAATCAAAGTTGCATTTTGGGGATCGTGCCCATGTCCAATATAACCCCTTTTCAAGCACTAGAAGGAGTAAATTGGTAGGATCATGGTACGATTGGATATCACAACCCGGACCAGTTCAACCGCAAAACAATCCACTACTTTGCAAGCACTAGAAGGAGTAAATTGGTAGGATCATGGTATGATTAGATATTACAACCCGGACCAGTTCAACCCCAAAACAATCCTTCCTACTTCCTAGACTAAACGATAGCGTCAAGTCGTCAACCCTGGGTGTTAGTTCTAGTTTAAGTATTAGAGATGGGGCACACAGAATAATACATGTATTCCAAGTTCAAACACTGAGCTAAGTGAATTGCGAAATGTACCTTCGGAGTTGCACGATCAACAACAACTGTTGAACCATCAATCTCATGATTTTCTTGCATGACATTGTCCACGCATTCTACAAATTACAGTTGAAAGTTACAAACTAAAGCTAAACAGGTTGTTGAGGAGCACTATATTACTCGTGGTAAATGGTGAAGCAAATGGAAGTTCCAAGAATAATTTAGGAATGCAGCTTCCAAATTAAAGTCAAATCCTAGCTCATGCCTCATGCACAAGTGAAGTAGATGAGAACAAATAAGCACTTAGGCAGAAGAATGTAAGATCGTAGATCTGAGTCAAAACTCTAGTTACAAAACAGACAATAATCAGTTAAAAATGTAAGCTAGTGCGGGCATTGCTGCTACAACCCTACTGCGTGAATTTAAGGTTATGGGTGATGGTGAAATTCATAGGGGGTCTTGCTGTACTACGGCGGCACTACAAGCACCAGTCCCACCATTATATTGCTATAGTACAAAGGCAATGTTTTTGCATCACATGGAAGACCGAAGTTATACTCCCCTGATCCAAATTAATTGACACGGCCTCTATTTAGTTCAACTGACCTACCAATGTATTAATTATTTAAACGTCTCTTAGAAGATTCTATACACGTACCTGCACTTCGGAAAGTGACAAACCCAATTCCACGATGTTCTTTTGAACCCAGTTCCTGCACGAGATCAGTGGGAGAACAAAACCCATGTTAGCAGAAGCATCTTGACTCAAACTGCAATTTCTCTGTAGAATATTTTGGACATAATCATGGAATGGTTGCATCAAACAGGTGGCCAGCAAATAAAAAAGATATTACAGGGACTAGAAAATAAAGGAAATTGGGCATGTGAAAATCCAATTCCACCTGTCTTGTCTATTCTAACTAAAGTGATGCAAGCGAGCTGACCAGACTCCTCAACAGGTTGTATGCTTCCACAGGTGTCTAGCGGTAAACAAGTCTGTAAGCTTGAACCCTCATCTATGTCCATCACAATAATCTGGGTTTATTAGATATGGAAGCTCCAAAGACTAGATGAAAAATCATTCTAACTTCTAAGGAAAGTTGTCTCAAAGATTCTTAGGTTATACTGGACGAATCTCTCTTCAACAGTACACACTTGACAAATCAAGGCATTGTGTCTTGCCAGGTTTTCAAAACCAATCGAACACGTGTCAGGGAAGTAGCTTGACCATAGTATAACAGGTTTATGCAACAACAACAACAATAAAGCCTTTAGTCCCAAACAAGTTAAGGTAGGCTATATAACAGGTTTATGCGTTCAATTATATTGAAATATGTCCTAAAGATGCTTCAACAGCATCAATTTTAATTGTCAGTCAAAAGAAAACTAGAACATTCTCTGGTATTTGCCTCCTTGAGTGATTGTGAATGGCCAGGAAAGGTGTAAAGTCTTTAAATCAGTAATTTGGTAATCTTTAACGTGAAAAGTAACTTCCACTAAAACAGTGCAAACGTTGGCTGGAAATATATCTTCAATGTACTATCAAAAAAGAGAAGGTTGCAGATACTAACATACAGAAAATTGATGCCAATCAGCAACTGTTTTTGTTGTTTGTATATTACCAGAGTTTTAGTAAATACACTAACATGAACAAAACTAGATGACAGCACTTCGATCTAGAATATTATATATCTCATATCAGCTTAATTTCCTCACCTTGGGCATATAAAGATCTGTTATTTCTCCAAAAGTTTGAAAATGCCTGTTCAAACAATCTCAATGCTTAGACAAGTTCATATATTGAAGATTGCATAGATCAACAATGGCAAAACATTGTGCTGGAGCTCACCTGCGAAACATTGACTCATCCACAGACTGTGGAATCCGAGCAACAAATATCCTAGTAGCTTTCTTGTTTCCTGGAGCTCGCATTTCTTCCTGTGTTTAGAACTCATCACATCGTTACCAAAAAAGGCAAGCAAAGGTCTGGCACTGAAGATCTGTCGTATGCTGCATATGGTAGATGAGATTTTCCACTTTTGCTAATATTTACCTTGGGAGTCGCTATCTTCACTTCCAGAGTTCGGTCTCCAAGAATATGCTCAGAGTTAACGACATTCTAAAAAATAGTACACAGAGAAGCAGAGTTAATAGAGGCGACAGGAGAGAATCATATATAACTAAACTAGTCAAAAGATGCCATCAAATCATATCCTAATCACTTCTCAAAACTTTCTTCATTCAGTTGACTAAAGCATTACCAAGACAAAGGAAAATGTATTGGTTTGCTTAGAAATGTCTGTACTTCCAGCACACTCCCTCCATTCCAAAATACAAGGTATATAGCTTTTTCTAAAAGTCAAACTTTTCTATATCTGACCAATGTTTATATCCACATCTACAATACCAAATAAATGAAATATGAAAATAAATTTTATGATGGATCCAATGATAATGATCTGGTAATGTGGTTATTGATATTTTTCTCTATAAACTTGGTCAAACATAAAGAAATTTGACTATCAGAAAATTAATGCACCTTATATTTTGGAACGAAAGGAGTATTGTTGATGGCTAGAACACTGATAAAGTACCCATCTAGACCTAACAAATTTTTGTTAGTTTAACATTTACTGTTATACTTTAGATAGTGTTCAATATGATTGGTTTGAGCGAAGCAATAGCATGTATTAAGTGACTACTAGTTGCCCATTTTCTTTAAATGGTTGATAAACAAGCAAGATGCCATTACAGGACGTTAAAACTGAGGAGAACCTCACACTCAGTGGGGATCAACTAGATGTACAGTATACAACCACAAGAGAGGTAAAAACAAAAAGATCTTTGTCGCAAAAGGCAATGTAGAGGTTAGTTATGTACATTGTCAAGGAATGAAACGTAAACAATAGAGAGTAAGCATTACCATTTGCCACTGGCCTCAGATAAGATACAATTAAAGTCCTAATAAACTGAAGGGATTCCCGTTTATTACCTTTGCATCCTCTACTGACGAAAACGTCACGTATCCAAAACCACGAGATCGACCAGATGAGCGATCCTGACATTTTGTAAAGGTACAAAACATGTTGGTAAATTATTGGATTGGAAATGAGCAATAAAACATGATTTGAGTAAAAAATGATGTAGCCCAAAGCTAGGAAAACAAAATTCGGTCGTCCCTTGACGAAACAAATGACATAATAGAGAAAGATAAAAAACACAAAGTCAAACTTGTTTTGATTGCAAGAACAATATCCATGTGTGCCTTTGCGAGATCGAGGGCAGACCATCAATTAGACAAGAGACAGTTCAGTTTTCAACATTGCTTAAAGAACGATGAATATTAAGTATAAAATTATTTAAAACATCAGCGCTGAAAAACTTAGGAACAACACAAGAAAGACTATGCTTCATCAAATTGATTGCGGATGTTGAATTGTCACAAACCTTCATAACAATGCAATCATCCAGGGGGCCAAACTTGCTCATGTACTCTTTTAATCCTTCTGTATCCACATCCCAAGGGATTCCAAGAACCTAAGCACATGAAGTGCTCACCCTTGTTACTCCTGGAGGAAGGCATCCCTAAAATAGATCTCGTGAAATAAAAAAAGGATTAGTAACTAACCACAAGCTTTGAAGCCATGCTATCACTACTCTCCTCTCCTGTACTTCTCAGGCCAAGAAAACTCCCCGATCTATGCTTCTTCAGCGACACCCGGGTGTTGCTTTTATCAAGCTATGTGTCCAAAGGAAAAGGTTCCCAAGCCTGAGACTCTCCCCTCACTCTTGAGGCTGAACTGGCGACCTCCACTCTTTATCGATCTCACTCAGCTCACGGTAGTAACTAGTAAAACAATGGTAAAAGTTACTCGATTAGTACTTCAACATCTAAGGCATGAAGAACAGTAGCAGCATGTTGTTATAATTATTACTCGTCTATCTACAGTAAAACAAAGAGAGAGAAAAGTAAAACACATGGCAATGGAGACGGCAGGAACGCGGTGTCCCCGGCGAGGAAAAACGGAAACGGCGACCGGATCGAGGCGTCGGCGATAACGCTAAGGTAGGTCACAGGATTCAGGCGGAAGAGGAAGCAAAGGTACACGGGACAGTAGGGTTCGGCTCTGGATGGACATGATATAAAAGAACTAATCAGGATAAAATCGCGTCGCGATTTTCAAATCATCGAGCAATTCCAAATCTGACGGCGCGTCAAGCCATCTTCTTGGAGGGCCTAAATCTCGAATTGCTCCAAGGAAGAGGCTGAATTCCCTGGCGCGGAAACCCACGGGGCAGGAACGGACCTACGTCTCGCGGAACGAAGTGGAGGAGAGGTGGGAAGAGAGGCGCACCGGAGAAGAAGAAGGAGATTACGGCGGCGGAGAGGCGAGGTCGACGGATCGCCCCTGGCTCCGAGACTGAGGAGAGAGGACGGGGTCGGGGAGCAGATTTGGGTCTTTGTCAGCAGAAGAAGAAGAAATCAGGTTACGGATTAATGTGGCGGTGTGCGCCCAGGTCCTTCGTATAGTTCAAATTTATAGTCTACCCCAATTACAATCGTTTCTTTTTTCTTTCTTTTTTGCGGGTCTACTGTACCAACTTTTATTTATTTCCAAAAAGAAACTTTTATCTTGCTGCAAAGCATCATCATCCACAAGACCACGACGAGGCCAAAAACGCGGGAGGATTTCGTGGGCGGCTCTCAACAGTCATACTAGCTTGCAATATCGGTGACGGCGGCAATTCTTTAGTTTTCTCAAATTTGCACGAGCGGCAATTCTTTAGTTGGGATAGAGGATTTTGAGGTTGTTATTGAATTTGGCACGTTTAGCAGGACTTTTAGACAATTTTGCGTTGGTTATCCTATCATGGCGTCGAGGCTCCCTGGTGGCAATAGTGACGTGATCGTGGCGATTTCGCGGGCGATTTAAAATTCGTAGGTTTTTCCCCATCTTCTTGAACTAAGATCGGCTACCCCCACCCCGACCATACCAGTCGCCGTGAATTATAACTACAGCAGTCGCTAGGTAGTCGAGGCATGCCAGCCCAATGACATTGCTCATCGCAGTTATTGCTCACTAAAGTCAAACTTGATACGTTGTGATCAAAACCTAACATAAATCAAAACTTTTCTTGTTTTTCCTTCTTTTTAGAAAAGTAGGATGACCCCCAGCCTCTGCATCTGGACAATGCATACGGTCATTTTATTAATTATTTACACAAGACCATACAAAGTCATACAACAGTAAGACTAAAGCCACCGACTAAGCAACATATGTCGCTATTTCTATCCAGTTGATGAAGGGACGCTGAAAGTCCGGGCCTAATACCAAACATACCTCGTAGCCAAACCTAACATCTAAGACTTGAGGTCCCAACCAGGACGTCTGCGGGTATGGGCACCCACCAGTCCGGCGTGCTCCTCAACCAGGACGTCTGTCGGGTATAAGGCCGCCGCAGCCACCTGCCACTAAACCAGAGTTGTACTGCTGCATCAACCTTGCACAGTCTAGCTGCCGCCGACGCCAGGCAGCGTCATCCTCCTACGTGAATCCATCTCCGCTCATCAGGCGCCGAGTCTGTCGGATTTCGGGTTCCGGCAGACCCTTGAGGTTCGAACACTGGGGTGCGCGCGGAGATCTCGCTTCTACCTACCTGCACCCCTCCGCCTCGCTAAGATCTAAGCTATGGAAAAAACAACACAAGGGACACAGGGTTGTTGGAAATATGCCCTAGAGGCAATAATAAAAGCATTATTATTATATTTCCTTGTTCATGATAATTGTCTTTATTCATGCTATAATTGTGTTATCCGGAAATCGTAATACATGTGTGAATAACAGACACCAACATGTCCCTAGTAAGCCTCTAGTTGACTAGCTCGTTGATCAACATATAGTCATGGTTTCCTGACTATGGACATTGGATGTCATTGATAACGAGATCACATCATTAGGAGAATGATGTGATGGACAAGACCCAATCCTAAACATAGCACAAGATCGTATAGTTCGTTTGCTAGAGTTTTCCAATGTCAAAGTATCTTTTCCTTAGACCATGAGATCGTGTAACTCCCGGATACCGTAGGAGTGCTTGGGTATACCAAACGTCACAACGTAACTGGGTGACTATAAAGGTAGACTACGGGTATCTCCGAAAGTGTCTGTTGGGTTGACATGGATCAAGACTGGGATTTGTCACTCCGTATGACGGAGAGGTATCGCTGGGCCCACTCGGTAATGCATCATCATAATGAGCTCAAAGTGACCAAGTGTTTGGTCACGGGATCATGCATTACGGTACGAGTAAAGTGACTTGTCGGTAACGAGATTGAACGAGGTATTGGGATACCGACGATCGAATCTCGGGCAAGTAACATATCGATTGACAAAGGGAATTGCGTACGGGGTTGATTGAATCCTCGACATCGTGGTTCATCCGATGAGATCATCGTGGAGCATGTGGGAGCCAACATGGGTATCCAGATCCCGCTGTTGGTTATTGACTGGAGAGTCGTCTCGGTCATGTCTGCTTGTCTCCCGAACCCGTAGGGTCTACACACTTAAGGTTCGGTGACGCTAGGGTTGTGAAGATATGTATATGCAGTAACCCGAATGTTGTTCGGAGTCCCGGATGAGATCCCGGATGTCACGAGGAGTTCCGGAATGGTCCGGAGGTAAAGAATTATATATAGGAAGTGTTGTTTCGGGCATCGGGACAAGTTTCGGGGTTATCGGTATTGTACCGGGACCACCGGAAGGGTCCCGGGGGTCCACCGCGTGGGGCCACCTATCCCGGAGGGCCCCATGGGCTGAAATAGGAGGGAACCTAGCCCATAGTGGGCTGGGGCGCCAGCCCCTATAGGCCCATGCGCCTAGGGTTTCCACCATGGAAGAGTCCATGTGGTGGAAGGCACCCCTAGGTGCCTTGGGGGGGAGGGAAACCTCCCCTTGGCCGCCGCCCCCCCTAGTAGATCTCATCTACTAGGGCCGGCGCCCCCCCCCATGGCACCCCTATATATAGTGGGGGGAAGAGGAGGGATTTCAGACCAGCCCCTGGCGCCTCCATCTCCCCCCCGTTACGTCTCTCCCTCGTAGTCTTGGCGAAGCCCTGCTTCTGTAACGCCCTGCATCCACCACCACGCCGTCGTGCTGCTGGATCTTCATCAACCTCTCCTCCCCCCTTGCTGGATCAAGAAGGAGGAGACGTCTCCCGTCCCGTACGTGTGTTGAACGCGGAGGTGCCGTCCGTTCGGCGCTGGTCATCGGTGATTTGGATCACGTCGAGTACGACTACATCATCACCGTTCTTTTGAACGCTTCCGTGCGCAATCTACAAAGGTATGTAGATGCATTAGATGACTCGTTGCTAGATGAACTCCTAGATGATCTTGGTGAAACGAGTAGGAAAATTTTGTTTTCTGCAACGTTCCCCAACAGTGGCATCATGAGCTAGGTCTATGCGTAGTTCTTCTTGCGCGAGTAGAACACAATTAGTTGTGGGCGTGGATTTGTCAACTTTCTTGCCGTTACTAGTCTTGTCTTGCTTCAGCGGTATTATGGGATGAAGCGGCCCGGACCAACCTTACACGTACGCTTACGTGAGACCGGTTCCACCGACTAACATGCACTAGTTGCATAAGGTGGCTGGCGGGTGTCTGTCTCTCCCACTTTAGTTGGAGCGGATTCGATGAACAGGGTCCTTATGAAGGGTAAATAGAAGTTGACAAATCACGTTGTGGCTTTAACGTAGGTAAGAAGACGTTCTTGCTAGAACCCTAATTCAGCCACGTAAAACTTGCAACAACAATTAGAGGACGTCTAACTTGTTTTTGCAGCAAGTGGGTTGTGATATGATATGGCCAAAGTTGTGATGAATGATGAATGATCTATATGTGATGTATGAGATGTTCATGCTATTGTAATAGGAATCACGACTTGCATATCGATGAGTATGACAACCGGCAGGAGCCATAGGAGTTGTCTTTATTCTTTTATATGACCTGCGTGTCATCGAGAATCGCCATGTAAATTACTTTACTTTATTGCTAAACGCATTAGCCATAGTAGTAGAAGTAATAGTTGGCGAGCAACTTCATGGAGACACGATGATGGAGATCATGATGATGGAGATCATGGTGTCAAGCCGGTGACAAGATGATCATGGAGCCCCAAGATGGAGATCAAAGGAGCTATGTGATATTGGCCATATCATGTCACGTTTATTATTTGATTGCATGAGATGTTTATCATGTTTTGCATCTTGTTTACTTAGAACGACGATAGTAAATAAGATGATCCCTCATAATAATTTCAAGAAGTGTTCCCCCTAACTGTGCACCGTTGCGACAGTTCGCTGTTTCAAAACATCACGTGATGATCGGGTGTTTTATTCAGACGTTCACATACAACGGGTGTAAGACAGATTTACACATGCAAACACTTAGGTTGACTTGACGAGCCTAGCATGTACAGACATGGCCTCGGAACACAGGAGACCGAAAGGTCGAGCATGAGTCGTATAGAAGATACGATCAACATGAAGATGTTCACCGACGTTGACTAGTCCGTCTCACGTGATGATCGGACACGGTCTAGTTAACTCGGATCATGTAATACTTAGATGACTAGAGGGATGTCTAATCTAAGTGGGAGTTCATTAATAATTTGATTAGATGAACTTAATTATCATGAACTTAGTCTAAAATCTTTGCAATATGTCTTGTAGATCAAATGGCCAACGTAGTCCTCAACTTCAACGCGTTCCTAGAGAAAACCAAGCTGAAAGACGATGGCAGCAACTATACGGACTGGGTCCGGAACCTGAGGATCATCCTCATAGCTGCCAAGAAAGATTATGTCCTACAAGCACCGCTAGGTGATCCACCCGTCCCACAGAACCAAGACGTTATGAACGCTTGGCAGACACGTGTTGACGACTACTCCCTCGTTCAGTGCGGCATGCTCTACAGCTTAGAGCCGGGGCTCCAAAAACGTTTTGAGAGACATGGAGCATACGAGATGTTCGAAGAGCTGAAAATGGTTTTTCAAGCTCATGCCCGGATCGAGAGATATGAAGTCTCCGATAAGTTCTTCAGCTGTAAGATGGAGGAAAATAGTTCTGTCAGTGAGCACATACTCACTATGTCTGGGTTGCATAACCGCTTGTCTCAGCTGGGAGTTAATCTCCCGGATGATGCGGTCATTGACAGAATCCTCCAGTCGCTTCCACCAAGCTACAAGAGCTTCGTGATGAACTTCAACATGCAGGGGATGCAAAAGACCATTCCTGAGTTGTTCTCAATGCTGAAATCAGCGGAGGTAGAAGTCAAGAAGGAACATCAAGTGTTGATGGTCAATAAAACCACTAAGTTTAAGAAAGGCAAGGGTAAAAAGAATTTCAAGAAGGACGGCAAGGAGGTTGCCGCGCCCGGCAAGCAAGCTGCCGGGAAGAAGCCAAAGAATGGACCCAAGCCCGAGACTGAGTGCTTTTATTGCAAGGGAAGCGGTCACTGGAAACGGAACTGCCCTAAGTACTTAGCGGATAAGAAGGCCGGCAAAACAAAAGGTATATGTGATATACATGTAATTGATGTGTACCTTACTAGTGCCCGTAGTAGCTCCTGGGTATTTGATACCGGTGCAGTTGCTCACATTTGTAACTCAAAGCAGGGGCTGCGAAATAAGCGGAAACTGGCAAAGGACGAGGTGACGATGCGCGTCGGGAATGGTTCCAAGATCAATGTGATCGCCGTCGACACGCTGCCTCTGCATCTACCTTCGGGATTAGTTTTAAACCTTAATAATTGTTATTTAGTGCCAGCTTTGAGCATGAACATTGTATCGGGATCTCGTTTAATTCGAGATGGCTACTCTTTTAAATCTGAGAATAATGGTTGTTCCATTTTTATGAGAGATATGTTTTATGGTCATGCTCCTATGGTGAATGGTTTATTCTTTATGAATCTCGAACGTGATGCTACACATGTTCATAATGTGAGTACCAAAAGAAGTAAGATTGATAATGATAGTCCCACATACTTGTGGCACTGCCGCCTTGGTCACATAGGTGTCAAACGCATGAAGAAGCTCCATGTTGATGGACTTTTAGAGTCTCTTGATTATGAATCATTTGACACGTGCGAACCATGCCTTATGGGTAAAATGACCAAGACTCCGTTCTCAGGAACAATGGAGCGAGCAACCGACTTATTGGAAATCATACATACTGATGTGTGCGGTCCAATGAGTGTTGAGGCTCGCGGTGGCTATCGTTATGTTCTCACCCTCACTGATGATTTAAGTAGGTATGGGTATATCTACTTAATGAAACACAAGTCTGAAACCTTTGAAAAGTTCAAGGAATTTCAGAGTGAGGTTGAAAATCAACGTGACAGGAAAATCAAGTTTCTACGATCAGATCATGGAGGAGAATACTTGAGTCACGAGTTTGGCACACACTTAAGAAAATGTGGAATAGTTTCGCAACTCACGCCGCCTGGAACACCTCAGCGTAACGGTGTGTCCGAACGTCGTAATCGCACTCTATTGGATATGGTGCGATCTATGATGTCTCTTACCGATTTACCGCTATCTTTTTGGGGCTATGCTTTAGAGACTGCCGCATTCACTTTAAATAGGGCTCCGTCGAAATCCGTTGAGACGACACCGTATGAATTATGGTTTGGGAAGAAACCTAAGCTGTCGTTTCTAAAAGTTTGGGGATGCGATGCTTATGTCAAGAAACTTCAACCTGAGAAGCTCGAACCCAAGTCGGAAAAATGCGTCTTCATAGGATACCCAAAAGAAACTATTGGGTATACCTTCTACCTCAGATCCGAAGGCAAGATCTTTGTTGCCAAGAATGGGTCCTTTCTAGAGAAAGAGTTTCTCTCGAAAGAAGTAAGTGGGAGGAAAGTAGAGCTTGATGAAGTATTACCTCTTGAACCGGTAAATGGCGCAACTCAAGAAAATGTTCCTGAGGTGCCTGCACCGACTAGAGAGGAAGTTAATGATAATGATCAAGATACTTCTGATCAAGCTCCTACTGAAATTCGAAGGTCCACAAGGACACGTTCCGCACCAGAGTGGTACGGCAACCCTGTCTTGGAAATCATGTTGTTAGACAACGGTGAACCTTCGAACTATGAAGAAGCGATGGCGGGCCCGGATTCCGACAAATGGCTAGAAGCCATGAAATCCGAGATAGGATCCATGTATGAAAACGAAGTATGGACTTTGACTGACTTGCCCATTGAACGGCGAGCCATAGAGAATAAATGGATCTTTAAGAAAAAGACAGACGCGGATGGTAATGTGACCATCTATAAAGCTCGACTTGTCGCTAAGGGTTATCGACAAGTTCAAGGGGTTGACTACGATGAGACTTTCTCACCGGTAGCGAAGCTGAAGTCCGTCCGAATCATGTTAGCGATTGCCGCATTCTATGATTATGAAATATGGCAAATGGACGTCAAAACGGCATTCCTTAATGGTTTCCTTAAGGAAGAATTGTATATGATGCAGCCGGAAGGTTTTGTCGATCCTAAGAATGCTGACAAGGTGTGCAAGCTCCAACGCTCGATTTATGGGCTGGTGCAAGCATCTCGGAGTTGGAACATTCGCTTTGATGAGATGATCAAAGCGTTTGGGTTCACGCAGACTTATGGAGAAGCCTGCGTTTACAAGAAAGTGAGTGGGAGCTCTGTAGCATTTCTCATATTATATGTGGATGACATACTTTTGATGGGAAATGATATAGAACTCTTGGACAGCATCAAGGCCTACTTGAATAAAAGTTTTTCAATGAAGGACCTTGGAGAAGCTGCTTATATATTAGGCATCAAAATCTATAGAGATAGATCGAGATGCCTCATATGTCTTTCACAAAGCACATACCTTGATAAGATATTGAAGAAGTTCAATATGGATCAATCTAAGAAGGGGTTCTTGCCTGTGTTACAAGGTATGAAATTGAGCTCAGCTCAATGTCCGACCACGGCAGAAGAAATAGAAGAGATGAGTGTCATCCCCTATGCCTCAGCCATAGGTTCTATTATGTATGCCATGCTGTGTACCAGACCTGATGTAAACCTTGCCGTAAGTTTGGTAGGAAGGTACCAAAGTAATCCCGGCAAGGAACACTGGACAGCGGTCAAGAATATCCTGAAGTACCTGAAAAGGACTAAGGAAATGTTTCTCGTTTATGGAGGTGACGAAGAGCTCGTCGTAAAGGGTTACGTCGACGCTAGCTTCGACACAGATCTGGATGACTCTAAGTCACAGACCGGATACGTGTATATTTTGAATGGTGGGGCAGTAAGCTGGTGCAGTTGCAAGCAAAGCGTCGTGGCGGGATCTACATGTGAAGCGGAGTACATGGCAGCCTCGGAGGCAGCACATGAAGCAATATGGGTGAAGGAGTTCATCACCGACCTAGGAGTCATACCCAATGCGTCGGGGCCGATCAAGCTCTTCTGTGACAACACTGGAGCTATTGCTCTTGCCAAGGAGCCCAGGTTTCACAAGAAGACAAGGCACATCAAGCGTCGCTTCAACTCCATTCGTGAAAATGTTCAAGATGGACACATAGAAATTTGTAAAGTACACACGGACCTGAATGTAGCAGATCCGTTGACTAAACCTCTCCCTAGAGCAAAACATGATCAACACCAGAATTCCATGGGTGTTCGATTCATCACAATGTAACTAGATTATTGACTCTAGTGCAAGTGGGAGACTGTTGGAAATATGCCCTAGAGGCAATAATAAAAGCATTATTATTATATTTCCTTGTTCATGATAATTGTCTTTATTCATGCTATAATTGTGTTATCCGGAAATCGTAATACATGTGTGAATAACAGACACCAACATGTCCCTAGTAAGCCTCTAGTTGACTAGCTCGTTGATCAACAGATAGTCATGGTTTCCTGACTATGGACATTGGATGTCATTGATAACGAGATCACATCATTAGGAGAATGATGTGATGGACAAGACCCAATCCTAAACATAGCACAAGATCGTATAGTTCGTTTGCTAGAGTTTTCTAATGTCAAAGTATCTTTTCCTTAGACCATGAGATCGTGTAACTCCCGGATACCGTAGGAGTGCTTTGGGTATACCAAACGTCACAACGTAACTGGGTGACTATAAAGGTAGACTACGGGTATCTCCGAAAGTGTCTGTTGGGTTGACATGGATCAAGACTGGGATTTGTCACTCCGTATGACGGAGAGGTATCGCTGGGCCCACTCGGTAATGCATCATCATAATGAGCTCAAAGTGACCAAGTGTCTGGTCACGGGATCATGCATTACGGTACGAGTAAAGTGACTTGTCGGTAATGAGATTGAATGAGGTATTGGGATACCGACGATCGAATCTCGGGCAAGTAACATATCGATTGACAAAGGGAATTGCGTACGGGGTTGATTGAATCCTCGACATCGTGGTTCATCCGATGAGATCATCGTGGAGCATGTGGGAGCCAACATGGGTATCCAGATCCCGCTGTTGGTTATTGACTGGAGAGTCGTCTCGGTCATGTCTGCTTGTCTCCCGAACCCGTAGGGTCTACACACTTAAGGTTCGGTGACGCTAGGGTTGTGAAGATATGTATATGCAGTAACCCGAATGTTGTTCGGAGTCCCGGATGAGATCCCGGACGTCACGAGGAGTTCCGGAATGGTCCGGAGGTAAAGAATTATATATAGGAAGTGCTGTTTCGGGCATCGGGACAAGTTTCGGGGTTATCGGTATTGTACCGGGACCACCGGAAGGGTCCCGGGGGTCCACCGGGTGGGGCCACCTATCCCGGAGGGCCCCATGGGCTGAAATAGGAGGGAACCCAGCCCATAGTGGGCTGGGGCGCCAGCCCCTATAGGCCCATGCGCCTAGGGTTTCCACCATGGAAGAGTCCATGTGGTGGAAGGCACCCCTAGGTGCCTTGGGGGGGAGGGAAACCTCCCCTTGGCCGCCGCCCCCCTAGTAGATCTCATCTACTAGGGCCGGTGCCCCCCCCATGGCACCCCTATATATAGTGGGGGGAAGAGGAGGGATTTCAGACCAGCCCCTGGCGCCTCCATCTTCCCCCCGTTACGTCTCTCCCTCGTAGTCTTGGCGAAGCCCTGCTTCTGTAACGCCCTGCATCCACCACCACGCCGTCGTGCTGCTGGATCTTCATCAACCTCTCCTCCCCCCTTGCTGGATCAAGAAGGAGGAGACGTCTCCCGTCCCGTACGTGTGTTGAACGCGGAGGTGCCGTCCGTTCGGCGCTGGTCATCGGTGATTTGGATCACGTCGAGTACGACTACATCATCACCGTTCTTTTGAACGCTTCCGTGCGCAATCTACAAAGGTATGTAGATGCATTAGATGACTCGTTGCTAGATGAACTCCTAGATGATCTTGGTGAAACGAGTAGGAAAATTTTTGTTTTCTGCAACGTTCCCCAACAAGGGTTTATACTGGTTCGGGCCACCGTTGTGGTGTAATACCCTACTCCAGTTTGTGGCGTGGTGGATTGCCTCTTGGGCTGATGATGATGAATGATACAAGGAAGAACAGCCTCGCGAGGGTCTGTTCTTGGCTGGGGCGATGAACTGCTGGGAGGAGTTCAGGCACCCTTCTCTCTCTCTCATTGTCTTTCTCCGATTCAACCTCCTATCGAACCTCTCCTCTTAACCCCTCTGAACCCCTCTCTTCTGTGGGTGGCTGGTCCTATTTATAGAGGCCCTGATCCTCTTCCCAAATATCGAGCGGGAAGGGAGCCAACAATGGCGGGCTAATTTGAAGGGGGACAGCTAGTACTAGCTACCCTGACAAAAGTAGTCTTCGCCTGCACAAAGCTCTGGTGGTGACGCCGTCCTGGGCTCCACGATGACCTCCGTCTTGCAGTCTTCCTGGTCCTGGTCTCGTTGCACCGAAATGGCAACCTTTTCCTGATGCCTCGGTACTCCGCGGCTGCGCTTGCCCCCTTTGCACCAAAGAGGGAAGGAGGACACTGCGCGGGCTGGCACCCGCCTGGCGCCCTTGGTCGTCATGGCTTGCGTCACGGGCACCTCGTGAGGTACCCCGCCTTAATCTCCCCGCCTCCTCGCGAGCCAGCCTGATGAGGCCGTGCCTGAGGAAGCTCCGTGTCGTCCGCCCCGCAAGGCTTGGCCCCTCGCGAGGGTTTTGGGTCTGTGTTGATGAAGATGGGCCGTGCTGGGCCCCCCTTGAGCCACGCCGCAGGCCGCAGGCAGGCAAGTCTGGGGACCCCCGTTCCCAGAACGCCGACAGAGTCTCCACTGCGCCACGCCACCGAGATCCACCGTCATCAATGGGCAAGATGAAACACCGCTCCTCCTCTTGTCCCCTCCAGCCAACACTTGGTCCAAAATAGGGGAAACGACATCGAAACATCGTCATCGTCCGATCCGGTAGCCAGATCTAGGGTTTCCCCCGTTCCCAGAAGGAAACGATGTCAGAGACGCCGCCATCGTCCGCCAAGACCGCAGTCGGCGCGATTTTCACCGGAAGCCGTGTCATCCTGATCTCGTGCCTGGCTAGAACCATGCGGAGTCTCACCATGAAGACGTATGCCGCTACTGGTACTCCGGTAGAGATCCTCCATAGCCTCACCGGTCCCTCCACGCATCGCCGGTCGACCAAGACCACGCCGCGGTGGATCTGGATGGGACGCCAGATCCGTGGCCGCCGCGACCCATCTTCAGGCAGAGCCATCCACCGGTTCATCCATGGAGTGCTGCCACCATCCATGCACGAAGGGAAGCCCATCGCCGTCCTGGACCGCTGCCCACCGCCGCACAGGCTAGGAGGGCCGTTCTGCCTGCTGCCCACGGGCGCACCACAAGAGATGCCCCTGCCGCCTCAAGGGGATCCCGCTGCAGATCCGCCCGCCCTAGCGCCTTGGCATCGGGCCCGCCGCCACCGCGGACCTCGCCGGCGGCAGGAGGATGGCCTGATCTCTTCGCCACCATCGTGAGGTACCCCGCCTTGATCTCTCCGCCTCCTCATGAGTCAGCCTGATGAGGCCGTGCCTGAGGAAGCTCCGTGTCGTCCGCCCCGCGAGGCTTGGCCCCTCGCGAGGGTCTTGGGTATGTGTTGATGAAGATGGGCCGTGCTGGGCCCCCCCTTGAGCCACGCCGCAGGCAGGCAAGTCTGGGGACCCCCGTTCCCAGAACGCCGACAGTAGCCCTCGGGCCCAAGGCGCGCCCGGACTTGGCCGTGTAGGGAGGCGGAAGGGCAAGAGCGAAGCGCCGCGGGCCCTAACAGCCTGCGGCCTTGGGTGCTGCGTGGCGGTTGATTGGACGTGGGCGGCACTGTTCCCCCAGGCCCTCCTTATTTTGCGCCATGCTAGGCAGACCCGTAGTCGTACACAGCCGTTCCCCTTTCTGTTGCTCGAGCGCCCTCTGTCCTTCCTTCGCTCGAACTCTGGTTTCTGTTTTCAACCCAATCTTGAACCTTCCCCCCTTCCCATCGCCATGGCTCCGACGAAGAAGGGAAGAGGGAAGAAACCCGTGTCTCCGCCTTGCCCGCCGCCGTTGGCGGCCCCTGCCAAGGGCTTGGGCAAGGTCAGCTCGGCTCTGGCCACCATCTTCAATGAATGCGGGAGGACGACGGCCTGGCCCACGTCCCACTTCTCCATCGACATGATAGTCACCGAGGTCCCGTATTTTGCCGACGCCCTATGGGCGGGTCTGGTTCCTCCCTTTTCTGATTTCTTCAATTTCGTGCTTTCCCACTATCAGATCCACATGATGCATCTGGGTCCTGAATCCATCACTCTCCTTTCGGTCTTCGCCTTTGTTTACGAGGCTATGATGGGCATCCTTCCTTCGGTTGCCTTGCTGCGCCACTTCTTCTCGATGCGCCTTGTTGACCCTAACCAATGATGGGCGTGTGCGAGCTTCGTTGCCGCGTCTGAGACGGCGGCCTCTGGGATTAACTTCAAACTCCCTCCGCCTGCGGCTGGGTTCCGCGAGCGGTGGCTGTATGTGGATGCTGGGGTGCCCAGCCCCCTGCTGTCGGAGCCAACTTCGCCTGCTGTCCCCAATTCGGGCTGGGGCCAGGAGACGCTTGAGAGCCCCCGGTTCGTCTTCGTCTGGCACCGCTTCGCGTTCTTGAGGTCGCTAGGCGTGACAGCGCCCAAGATGGTGAAGGAGTTCCTGCTACGCCGCGTTGCTCCTCTCCAACGCCACTCCCGCCGGATGTGGGCCTTTAGCGGGCGCGATGATCGTATGAGACTCCAGAAAGAGGACCTGACGCCTGAAGTGCTGAGGATGGCGCTCTTGACCCTGACGGGGGACCCCAACCCTGGCAGCATCCGGCAGGGAGGGGCCTTGATGTACCTCTGCCAAAGCAGGGGCGATTTTGTGAGGCAGATGCCTATCTTCGATGAGTGGGGGCCGCGCCCCGCCGGCCTTCAAGGGCCTCACGAGAACCCAGTGGTGGTGACTGCCCTTTCAGTCGGCCAAGGCGACTCTTCCTCAAGTGGTGGAGCAGGGAGGCATGAGGCGCCAGAGGCCGAGGGGGCTCCCGGCGGAGTGACAGCGCCGGACGATGTTCACGAGGAGGCAGTTATTGGGGCCCGTGCCGCTGAGGCTGAGGGTGACAAGCAGCTGCCCTCTGCCCCTATGACCGAGGCCCCTGAGGCTCCGGCGGCTTCTCTTGGCGAGGCGATTGGCAGCGCACATCAGGCAGGCGCCCCTGACACAGATCGCCTTGACGCTCCATCTTCGTCGCAGGTTGATCCCTGCGCCCAACTCTTAGTCCGCTTCCGCGTGGACTTTGAGGCCCTCCGGAAGAGAAGGGAGGCCCTGGGCGACGATTACCCTTGTCGCCTGCTGAAGCGTAGGAAGTACTTCGCCACTGATGAGTAAGCCTTCTCCTTTCCCAGCTCCCGATCCTTCTGTTGCTCTTACTGACCCTTGCTCCGCAGGCCCCTTCCAGCCGAGCTTGCGGAGACGGCTGAGGAGCCGTCCCCCTTGGCTTCGCCCCCTCCATCGTCCTCAAGCGCTCTAAGCATTGGAGCCCTTATGGTGAGGGCGATCGACGAGGCGAACCGTCCCGAGGCGTATCGTGGCCCTGCGCACCTCGCGATCCTTCACGGGCCTTCTCGTGGCATAGCCAGCCTGCCGTGGGCTTCTCGCCTGGTCGTGGACTGTGATTGGCTGAGGCGCTTCCTGCGCTCTTCACCTGGGGACGGGCTGGCCCCAGGCCGGGCTTCTGACGCGGCGTGCCCGGCCGTCACGAGGGTGCCAGCCCCTAGCCCCCAGCCCGGAGGGGGAGTGCTGACTCGTGGCCCCCGGCGCTTGCTTGGGCAGATGATGGTGTGGAAGACGTGCTCGAGCGCGCTCGGGAGCGTCGCGCTCTCCGCCAAGGATTCCTTCGAAGGGCGGCTGACGCGGTAAGCCTGCTTGGAGAGGAGCTTGCCGATGAAGACGCGCGTCTTGAGGCCGAGGGCCTGCGCCTGGCTGCAGAGAGGCGCGAGCTGGAGGGCGCCATCGCCCTTGCGCGCCGTCAGCGCGATCTTGACGACGCAGAGGCCAAGGCGTCGCTGGTGGCCTCTCAGGAGGCCCGATCTTGGGCCGCTGAGGAGGCTCGGGAAGCTGACCGGCGGCGAACGGCGGCGAAGGAGCAGGCTCGAGAGCTCCTGGCCTGGTGCCACTCACTGGAGGAGCAGGTGGAGCTGCGCGAGGCAGCCCTCGCGTCGATGAAGGTGGCCTCCGACGACTCAGCAGAGCTCCAGAAGCGTGAGGAGGCGCTGACGCTGGAAGCCGCCAAACGTACCCGTGAGTACGAGCGTCTGGAGATGAGGGAGCGCTTGGTGACGCAGGCGGAGGATGATGTCGCTGCACAGGAAGCCCGCGTCCTGGAGGAGGTCGGACGTCGCGTGGCGATGGCGCATTTGAACCTCGAGCACGAGTTCGAAGAGAAGCTGGGGTTGATCCGGGCCGAAGCTGAAGGCAGGACTGCTGCCTTGAGGGCCAAGCTGGAGGAGGCGACGCGGCGGGCCGACGCTTTTCGGGCCGCTTTTGAGGTGGCGCAAGGTGAGTTAACCGCCTCCTAGGCCGAGGTGCTCCTTCTCTGCCAGCGGGTGGAGGAGGCCGAGGTCGTCGCGGGCCAGAACGCGGACGAGATACGTCAGCGGCGGATCCTGGAGCATGAGCACGGCCCCATGCTCACCACGCTCCGAGAGAGAGCCAACACAGCCTTGGGCAACATCTGCGAAGCGGCTGTTGGCGAGCCGCACACAGTCAACTATGCTGGCAATCTTCAGTTCTTCACTGACGTGGTGACGCAGCTGGAGGCGCGGTCGGTCAGGGCTGACAGGTTGGTGGAGGAGAGGAGCCGCGCCCTGCTCGGGCGCGCCTTTTCTCGCGTCTTCAGCCACCTCCGGAACATGGATCCCCACTTTGATTTTGACGCCGCCATCGCCCCAGTCTCCCAGGCCGTCCGAGGCGATCTGGCACACTGGGTGGAAGACAATGTGGATGCTCTTATCAGGGCCTTCGCTTCAGACAACGACGACGTGATCGTGGCGGCCGACGAGGGCGGCGTGGTGAACGGCCCTGACGCCGCTGGCGGCGACGCGGACAGCGATGGCGAGTTCAGCGACGCCAGCAACGGCTCGGGTGGTGCTCCTGAGGACGCATTGGAGGATTTATCCGACTGATTGTGCATCGTTTCTACTTCCTTACCCTGCATGAATAGAACTCAGGTTTTGGCCTGATGGCTGTGAGAGCATTTTGGAGGGGGAGCCTCTTATGTAAAACTTGTGTTCATCGTATTAGTAGACGCTACATTGCCCATGCGCCCGCACCAAGTGGTTGGCCTAAGCGACGCGCTGGTGGGCTAGTTTACCTTTGTCCCGTGCTGGCCCTGAGGCAGCCTGTGGGAGGTTGTGGTGTCTCGAGTGTTTCCTGATTGGGTTCATAGGATCTGCGGTAAAACACCCTCCTGAGAGGACACGTCGGTGGCAGTCTGGACTGCGCGCAAGCTAGGCCTGACCCGGCTCGCGAGGGGAGGCAGCTGAGGCGAAGTGGTAACCAAAACGCGAGAAATTGCTCGGACGAGACTAAGCACCCCTTCCCCGAACACACGCAAATCTCAAATTCGAATCCAAGTTGAATCCAGCGGGGGAAAGCGACAACCAAAGGGAAAAGCAACGAAAGCAAACAAAAGGCCGTGTCCGACACCTAGTCTAGTCTTGGACGTCTTCTCACCAGCACGAAGCTAAGTGCTGCCACTGGGCATGGGAGGGAGCCCCAGGGCCTGAGGCCGGCACCCTTGAGACTCCGGGACGTGTACAGCCCCACTCATTATTACGTGAGAGTGTCACAGGGCGGCGAGCTTCACAGGCACTGGGCCTTCTTCACAGGTACTGGCCTTGCTTCATATCGCCAGATGAGGGCCCCGCCTTGCGCCACACTCTAGTGCCATCAATGACGACCGGAAACCAGGACGCCGCCGATGGGGTAGAGCGGTCGCCAGCAGTTCCCCCGACGACCACGGGTCCTCCGCCGGGGGCAGGCCCTGAGGCACCTCCCCAGCGGAGGGCCTACCTCCTGAGAACACCTTGCTCCGAACGCCACGATGGTGATGTCGGATCCCGGCCCCTCTCCTGCAGCCCACTGCGCCCTCCTCCCGAGGGGTAGGAGACTGTGGGAGCGGGGCAGCCGCTCGCTGTGGCGACCTGCACCTCCTGCGATCCATGGTTAGCGTATGCCTGCTCCTGAAGAATTAGCGGTACCCGATAATCGTTGCCTCCAGCGTGGCCAGTGGGTCCATCCCGGGGCTCCCGGAAAGGCTCAGCTTCTGGCGCCTCGTCCCCCCAGCTTGGGCTGAGGAGCGAGCCTTGTTCGCTCTCGTGAGGGTGTCCTTGGTCCATCATGAGGGGCACGTATTCCTCTGACGCCGCCATCCCGAAGGCCACGCCATATTGCCCCGCATGCCACGCGGTCCTGCCTGACGTGCCCACCGTGAGGTGGCAGCGCGGCTGTCCACTGGGGCCACGGGTCGTGTCGAGTCCTTCTTTTTCGCGGACCGGGAGCGGGGGCAGCGCCGCCACCGGTCCGGTGCTGACAGCTTCGCTGGCGCTAGGGTAGCCTTGGAGCCCGCGGGCCGCCCTGGGCTTGAGATGGGAGCTGGGTGCAGAAGGGGTGAGCCCCCGAGGCGGCGAAGCCCAGAAGCTCCGCCACCCGCTCCAACAGCACATCGCGGCCGCCCTCCAGCAGTCTGCACTGCAGCAGCTCTCGGGCCACCATGAGCGCGGCCCTCGAGTTCGCCTGCTCCCGGCGGGTGTACGGTGTCGTGGTCGCGGCGTGATTGGAGGCCCTTGCTGCCGACCGCGCCTGCCGTGGTGTGGGAGCTGTCGAAGCCTGTCCGCGTCGCCCGCGGCCCGCAGCGCCCTGCGGACCGCGAGCTGCCTGGGGCACGGGGTCGCCCGAGGCGAGCGGTTCTGTGCGGGCGGGCCACGCCGCCCATGGATCTGGGTTGCCCGCCTGGTCGCCGGACATGATGATGACGACGGGACGGGGCACGAAGCGGTAGAAGGTGAATTCCGGCGCACCCCTACCTGGCGCGCCAAATGTCAGATTTCGGGTTCCGGCAGACCCTTGAGGTTCTAATACTGGGGTGCGCGCGGAGATCTCGCTTCCTACCTACCTGCACCCCTCTGCCTCGCTAAGATCTAAGCTATGGAAAAAACAACACAAAGAGACACAGGGTTTATACTGGTTCGGGCCACCATTGTGGTGTAATACCCTACTCCAGTATGTAGCGTGGTGGATTGCCTCTTGGGCTGATGATGATGAATGATACAAGGAAGAACAGCCTCACGAGGGTCTGTTCTTGGCTGGGGCGATGAACTGCTGGGAGGAGTTCAGCCACCCTTCTCTCTCTCTCATTGTCTTTCTCCAATTCAACCTCCTATCGAACCTTTCCTCTTAACCCCTCCGAACCCCTCTCTTCTATGGGTGGCTGGTCCTATTTATAGAGGCCCTGGTCCTCTTCCCAAATATCGAGCGGGAAGGGAGCCAACAATGGCGGGCTAATTTGAAGGGGGGCAGCTAGTACTAGCTACCTTGACAAAAGTAGTCTTCGCCTGCACACAGCTCTGGTGGTGACGCCGTCCTGGGCTCCACGATGACCTCCGTCTTGCAGTCTTCCTGGTCCTGGTCTCGTTGCACCGAAATGGCAACCTTTGCCTGATGCCTCGGTACTCCGCGGCTGCGCTTGCCCCCTTTGCACCAACGAGGAAAGGAGGACACTGCGCGGGCTGGCACCCGCCTGGCGCCCTTGGTCGTCATGGCTTGCGTCACGGGCACCTCGTGAGGTACCCCGCCTTGATCTCTCCGCCTCCTCGCGAGCCAGCCTGATGAGGCCGTGCCTGAGGAAGCTCCGTGTTGTCCGCCCCGCGAGGCTTGGCCCCTCGCGAGGGTCTTGGGTCTGTGTTGATGAAGATGGGCCGTGCTGGGCCCCCCCTTGAGCCATGCCGCAGGCCGCAGGCAGGCAAGTCTCGGGACCCCCGTTCCCAGAACGCCGACAGTCTCCACTGCGCCACGCCACCGAGATCCGCCGTCATCAATGGGCAAGATGAAACACCGCTCCTCCTCTTGTCCCCTCCAGCCAGCACTTGGTCCAAAACAGAGGAAACGACATCGAAACGTCGTCATCGTCCGATCCGGTAGCCAGATCTAGGGTTTCCCCCGAAACCTTCCGATCAGGTTGACGTGACCTGCAACAATGATGCCTCGAGAAGGAAACGATGTCAGAGACGCCGCCATCGTCCGCCAAGACCGCAGTCAGGCGCGATTTTCACTGGAAGCCGTGTCATCTTGATCTCGTGCCTGGTTAGAACCGTGCGGAGTCTCGCCATGAAGACGTATGCCGCTACTGGTACTCCGGTAGAGATCCTCCATAGCCTCACCGGTCCCTCCACGCATCGCCGGCCGACCAAGACCACGCCGCGGTGGATCTGGACGGGACGCCAGATCCGTGGCCGCCGCGACCCATCTTCAGGCAGAGCCATCCACCGGTTCATCCATGGAGTGCTGCCACCATCCATGCACGAAGGGAAGCCCATCGCCGTCCTGGACCGCTGCCCACCGCCGCACAGGCTAGGAGCGCCGTCCTGCCTGCTGCCCACGGGCGCACCACAAGAGATGCCCCTGCCGCCTCAAGGGCATCCCGCTGCAGATCTGCCCGCCCTAGCGCCTTGGCATCGGGCCCACCACCACCGCGGACCACACCGGCGGCAGGAGGATGGCCGAGGGAGGCTGGCGGCGCTAGATTTTTTGGCCCCCTGGAACGCGTGCTGATCTCTTGTCTTTCCTACCCATATGCAAATCAATCAAATCTTATCAAAATCTAGAATGTTATGGGTATAAGATTTATGTTGGACATCACGGGTGTTGAACCATTAGAATATGTATGCCCTCATGGCAACGCACATAGTTTGGGTTTTTAGACTTTCATAGCTACTTCAAGTAATCGTTATATGAGTCAATATGTGTAGTGTATGTTTAAAATCCCATAACCTGTTACACGATAGGAGAATAAAGTGAATAGAATTTTTCTTTTTTGGAATGTTACACTGAAACTACTTAAGAGTAATCTTGGGGCAGCACACAATTGATCTTTCATGTGATGGAAGTTTAATAGTGTTGTGGTGGTACAAATTTATATTGACATGTTAGTTCGATCCTATGGGAGGATCAGACTATGGATCCATATCCTACTTGCAATCTAAAAAAACATCATTTTTCAATTAGTTATTTGCTAAACATAGCAACCGATTTAGCCACTCAAAATCTGGTGTGTTTTGTAGTTAGATTATAATCTATTTTTTCACATAAAGTTGTACTTTATTCACTGACTAATTTTGCATAGCAGATAACAAAATAAATCTAAGCAAGGCCACAATGCAGAAAGTTGACCAGTTTGATAGTTTCTACGTGCGGCCACATGACGGGCATATGTACACAAATGCCCTAAAGCTTTGAGACACCAGATTTACAATAGCCAACGAAGGAGATAACTTAGCAAAAGTGAGTATAAGTTCGGCCACTAAACTATAAAGATGAGGCACGTCAGAGAGATTCTGCAAACGGGGGCGCCTCAAGATCAACCTCTTGCCTCATGACACAGGTCATGAGCCACTCACTGCTGAATGTCTTTATGCCTCTTTTTGCTGCATCCATTGGAAGCTCCATGCCTTCTTCACATGCCAAGAAGATTGTCTTTGAGGGTTCATCTATGTCATCAAGCTTACTGATGATTTGTGAAGTAAATAGATGTGAATAGGCTTAGAATACGAGGCCAAAAACGCAGGACGATTTCATGGGCGGCTCTCAACAGTCATAGCTTGCAATATCGGTGACGGCGGCAATTCTTTAGTTTTCTCAAATTTGCACGAGCGGCAATTCTTTAGTTGAGATAGAGGATTTCGAGGTTGTTATTGAATTTGGCACGTTTAGCAGGACTTTTAGACGATTTTGCGTTGGTTATCCTATCATGGCGTCGAGGCTCCCTGGTGGCAATAGTGACGTGATCGTGGCGATTTCGCGGGCGATTTAAAATTCGTAGGTTTTTCCCCATCTTCGTGAACTAAGATCGGCTACCCCCACCCCGACCATACCAGTCACCGCGAATTATAACTACAGCAGTCGCTAGGTAGTCGAGGTATGCCAGCCCAATGACATTGCTCATCGCAGTTATTGCCCACTAAAGTCAAACTTGATACGTTGTGACCAAAACCTAACATAAATCAAAACTTTTCTTGTCTTTCCATTTTTTTAGAAAAGGAGGATGACCCCCAGCCTCTGCATCTGGACAATGCATACAACCATTTTATTAATTATTCACACAAGACCTTACAAAGTCATACAACAGTAAGACTAAAGCCACCGACTAAGCAACATATGTCGCTATTTCTATCCAGTTGATGAAGGGGCGCTGAAAGTCTGGGCCTAATACCAAACATACCTCGCAGCCAAACCTAACATCTAAGACTTGAGGTCCCAACCAGGACGTCTGCTGGGTATGTGCACCCACCAGTCCGGCGTGCTCCTCAACCAGGACGTCTGCCGGGTATGAGGCCGCCGCAGCCACCTACCACTAAACCAGAGCTGTACTGCTGCATCAACCTTGCACAGTCTAGCTGCCGCCGGCGCCAGGCAACGTCACCCTCCTGCGTGAGTCCATCTCCGCTCATCAGGCGCCGAGTCTCCACTGCGCCACGCCGCCGAGATCCGCCGTCATCAATGGGCAAGATGAAACACCGCTCCTCCTCTTGTCCCCTCCAGCCAGCACTTGGTCCAAAACAGGGAAAACGACATCGAAACGTTGTCATCGTCCGATCCGGTAGCCAGATCTAGGGTTTCCCCCGAAACCTCCCGATCAGGTTGACGTGACCTGCAACAACGATGCCTCGAGAAGGAAACGATGTCAGAGACGCCGCCATCGTCCGCCAAGACCGCAGTCAGGCGCGATTTTCACCGGAAGCCGTGTCGTCCTGATCTTGTGCCTGGCTAGAACCGTGCGGAGTCTCGCCATGAAGACGTATGCCGCTACTGGTACTACGGTAGAGATCCTCCATAGCCTCACCGGTCCCTCCACGCATCGCCGGCCGACCAAGACCACGCCGCGGTGGATCTGGACGAGACACCAGATCCGCGGCCGCCGCGACCCATCTTCAGGCAGAGCCATCCACCGGTTCATCCATGGAGTGCTGCCACCATCCATGCATGAAGGGAAGCCCATCGCCGTCCTGGACCGCTGCCCACCGCCGCACAGGCTAGGAGCGTCGTCCTGCCTGCTGCCCACGGGCGCACCACAAGAGATGCCCCTGCCGCCTCAAGGGCATCCCGGTGCAGATCCGCCCGCCCTAGCGCCTTGGCATCGAGCCCGCCGCCACCGCGGACCTCGCCGGCGGCAGGAGGATGGCCGAGGGAGGCTGGCGGCACTAGATCTTTTGGCCCCCTGGAACGCGTGCTGATCTCTTGTCTTTCCTACCCATATGCAAATCAATCAAATCTTATCAAAATCTAGAATGTTATGGGTATAAGATTTATGTTGGACATCACGGGTGTTGAACCACTAGAATATGTATGCCCTCATGGCAACGCACATAGTTTGGGTTTTTAGACTTTCATAGCTACTTCAAGTAATCGTTATATGAGTCAATATGTGTAGTGTATGTTTAAAATCCCATAACCTGTTACACGATAGGAGAATAAAGTGAATAGAATCTTTCTTTTTTGGAATGTTACACTGAAACTACTTAAGAGTAATCTTGGGGCAGCACACAATTGATCTTTCATGTGATGGAAGTTTAATAGTGTTGTGGTGGTACAAATTTATATTGACATGTTAGTTCGATCCTATGGGAGGATCAGACTATGGATCCATATCCTACTTGCAATCTAAAAAACATCATTTTTCAATTAGTTATTTGCTAAACATAGCAACCGATTTAGCCACTCAAAATCTGGTGTGTTTTGTAGTTAGATTATAATCTATTTTTTCACATAAAGTTGTACTTTATTCACTGACTAATTTTGCATAGCAGATAACAAAATAAATCTAAGCAAGGCCACAATGCAGAAAGTTGACCAGTTTGATAGTTTCTACGTGCGGCCACATGACGGGCATATGTACACAAATGCCCTAAAGCTTTGAGACACCAGATTTACAATAGCCAACGAAGGAGATAACTTAGCAAAAGTGAGTATAAGTTCGGCCACTAAACTATAAAGTTGAGGCACGTCAGAGAGATTCTGCAAACGGGGGCGCCTCAAGATCAACCTCTTGCCTCATGACACAGGTCATGAGCCACTCACTGCTGAATGTCTTTATGCCTCTTTTTGCTGCATCCATTGCAAGCTCCATGCCTTCTTCACATGCCAAGAAGATTGTCTTTGAGGGCTCATCTATGTCATCAAGCTTACTGATGATCTGTGAAGTAAATAGATGTGAATAGGCTTAGAATAGCTTGTGTAATTATGTTCTCTTAGGAACTAACAACAAAAACATTCCAAATAGACTCATGCAAAATTTGGAAATTTGAACCAAATTTATTCTCGAGAGCTTACTAATAATGTCATCTAGTCAATACTTGCAGTTTAATTGTAACTGTATGTAAGAAAATCATTTTAAAACATTTTCCATAAATAGAACCACATGTCTAGTGGTATAAGTTTGCACTTGAACTTCAATGGTGACATGTGTTATTTAAAGATGCTGCAGCAGAACTTCATGCCTCACATAATAGAGCGTAGAAATTGGAATGCCCTTAAATATTTCACAAAAATAGGGCCTCCAGGTTCTAGAATGTTTCGTCAGATGGTAATTGGATAAGTTCTGCTAAATCTGTTACATGTTCAAGAAGTTTGACCATACATGAGTTTCACATGGCAGGATGAGCTTTAGTTACCTTGCCACCAGAGGATTTGATAACTGGAGAGAGGACACCAGGAGACGGTTCGATGTGCTTGGTCAAACAGAAAGTGTAGCCAGAAAATAACAAGCAAGGCCTCTCTTTAGCCCTCATAACTGCATCTCTCATTTCAGACTTGTACTTCATCTTATATTCTTCATCATCCAGAACATGTTCTGCTTCACCTACAAAACAACAGAAAAGTGCAAGGTAAGAAAACAGCATAAGTTGCTTCTTTTGCTCACACATTTAATTTCTTCCACTGCACAGAAACACATGGCAATAATTGGTTAGCTAGCCATCTCAAGTTTCGACTCACCTACAAATTTCCCTTGTTTGAAGCTCTGTTTCAGCCAGTTTGGAGAAACTATCCAAGCCCTGCAATCAGTATATGGCCCAGTCAACTGAAAACTATTTCTCCACGGTGAGCACTATGCTTCAACAACTATATGTGAAATGTAATTCAGTTTAAAACATGGAATGGAAATTGTATTATAGTCTGAAACGTGATGAACTGGGTTGTGTAAGGAAAATGTAGATGAAAACTAACCCAGAGCTCAAAGCAATACAAAAGTTCATAGTCCTTCTAGCTTTTCCAGTAACGACATGTGTGCATGAACTTCCTTCGCACGTAACAACTCCCCCAAGCGTTTCAACTACCTGCGCCATAATTTAAAATCCAACACAGTTAGAAGCAAGACAAATAACTAAATTAGTGCAAAAACAGAGTATGAACTTTTTCTAAAAGAAAAATAGATTGCAGTTTTCATCAGTGCGTCAGTGACAGTTTCTTTAGTAAGCACATACTCATACATTGCTTTATTTTGGAAATGCCGCTCACATTTCCTCAAAAGTAAGGTTTATGTAGAAATTACCTCTGTAAGCCGCGTCTTCTTTGTTTCATCTGCAATATTCATGAGCATAACTGAAGGCCTTCCATTGGAACAGGTAGTGACCTTAGCATCTCCTGATATTTTGTTGTCAACGTGGACTACCATACTAGGAGTCAAAGGTGTGCTATTTATGGTCAGAGATTTGTCACAGATATCATTCTGCCTCATGTCTTGTGTATGGTCAGCGTGACCGCTGCATCTTACTCTTTTTGACTTCAGTGAAGATGATGAGGATTCATATGTCCGTTTCTTTGGTTGTTGATCAGATAATGAGCATCCTTCACTACCAGCAGAAGTTTCATTTCTTACCACTTTTGCAGTCTTGCTGACTTTGTAGCATCCAGTGGTGTGGGGAGACAACTTTTCACAGGAGGGAACGACAGTATTCATATCATCAGGAGAGATGCCTGAAAAAATATCGCAGAAGATCAGTATTAGGCATTTCACAGAATTTTCTGCATATGCACCGATGCTTATAGGATTTAGCCAGGTGTATTGTCCTTGTTCCTAAGGTTTGAATGAAATCAAACTTGATAAACCAATAAGTTACAGACTTGTCAAGTACTATTGCAATGTATGAATAATAGTTGTAGCATAATATATGCTCAAAATTTCAGCTTTTCAATCTTTGCACAACTTCCATTGTTAATTCACAAAATTAACATACTGCAATCTGCACAATAAAAGATTTCCTTTGAGCAAATAAATGAACTATTGCATTGGATATATATTGGCATGCCGCTTCTCTATGGCCAGACTCTGTGTATCATGGCTCCTGTATGGCCAGACTATGTATCATGGTTCCTCCTAATTTATATAAAAAATGGAGTTCTTAATTGCCCAACTTGGATATAAAGTAACGACCAATTCTACTGGAATTAGCGGCTCTAAGGTATCTGAACCAGAAAATTTACATAATTATGACTTCATGAAGACTTACTATCTGGTACCACGGCATGGAACTGAGAAGTTTGCAATTCTGCAAAGCATGGTTTTTTGGACGCAGTTGGCAAATCCTTCTTAATATGTGTAACCATAAGTGTTGAACTGCCTGGAAAGCATAATGCTCTCTTGATATCAGCCCTTACTGGAATTCTGCGAATCTTACCTTTAGTATCCACCTCTCCAACAGACACAAAACCCTGTGATGCACTCAGTAGAACAGACCAGTCATATCATTAGCATAACCTTGCAATTCTTGACTGGATAACCATGTTATTAAAGTAGGATACAAAATAGGAGGATATTTTGTAAAAAAAAAACTCACTAACAGAAAAATGACTTAAATGACCAAAGGAAGTTCATTTACTCTGAACTGAAATTCATCTGGTTGCTTTACAAGTAGGCCTGTTCAAAACCTGAGCCTGGCAGGCTTTTGGTCTGGGATTCAAAAAGCCCAACCCAAAATTGCCAGCACGCGTAAATGCTAACCTTTGTGGATCTAAAATACATCATTTAAATCACTTTCGGAATAAAATAGTGATTCTTTTCCCATCAACTACTCCTCTTGGGCTTTCGGGCCAAAAACCAAGCTGGGACACGGATACCCATGATCAGGTATACTTATAAGTACTCCCTCCGTAAACTAATATAAGAGTGTTTAGATTACTACTTTAGTGATCTAAACGCTCTTATATTAGTTTACAGAGGGAGTAGCTAATAAGTGTTGCTAATGGCATTGAACAATTATATAAGAACTCCTATTAGAAGCATAAGAGTGCAGATACTACAGACTGTCAAAATACAAACGTATAACAAGTCAAGCATGTTTTCTTCATTTCTATTTGCTGAATGTTTCTCTTGCCAGCAATGCAAGCACGAGATTACCAAACTATTTAGCATTTGCCAAGCTCTGTATTAGGATATATTTATTATACAAAAAGAAAACTGAAACAGACAGAGATATCAAATTCCCATTTCCACTTGCCTGTTTAAGCCAAAATCCTTCAGAGACCTTATCTGCCCAACAGAATATATTGGTAACACCAACATTGTGAAGACGCTGGCTAAGTTCCTTATACAACAGATGACCAAAACCCTGGGATAATATTAAAAAAAACTACCTTAATTATGAACCTTTTAGAGAAAAAGTAGACTATTGTGTACATTTCATTCACCATGTGTACTTTAGAGTGCAGAAATGGTATTTACTAAGAAAACATAAAATGAGTGAAATGTGTTCATTATTAGTTTGCACTGACTTTTTAATTTAGACTGAGAATGTCAAGCAGATATAACTGAATGCTTTGCATGCCATAAGAGGTCTAATTGTAGTCCACGAAGTAGTTTTTTTAGGCGACTTGTCTACCTTTTAGTAATATACTACTTCCCTCATAATCCAAGGATAGCTAGGGTAAGGTGTGTTCCCGCCAAAAAAGGGGTAAGGTGTGTTACATTAGATGAATTGTAAATACCATATGATTTTTTGTAGGATATAAAGAACTTATGATGAGAGTCCATATATGGTATGTAGTATAAATAACCAGTAAGGGAGAAATTACCAACAAGGCATGCAGAAGTATTCAATTTTAATAACATGAAATCGGAATGAATCTTGCAAAAGGGATGGTAGTTCTGAAGTTTAAGAGGGTTTATGAATGGCATACCACACGTTGAAAAGGCGATGCCACGGCTGCCAGGGGTATTTCAGCATATTGTGTGTCAGCTGGCACTATCTGATATGATACAGCAGCTATGATCTGTGTGACAGAAGATTTTAACTTAAACCAAACCTGGCATGGTAGTTCAGTTGTAAAAAAGCAAGGAGTAACACTTCGGTTATCCATAAATACTACATTACCCTTCGATTATCCATGAATACTAGATTACCTGCTCTTACATTGTTGTTCTACTTTAACATAAATAAATAGAGAAGTTCACAGTAGGTCAACTTCACTGTACTTACAGTTGTTCGAGGTTATTTATCTGTTTTCACTAGCCACTAGCAGAGCTCACTAGTCACACACATTTTCTGAGATAATCTAATCTATGTATTACTAAAATAATAGAAAAACAATCAACTTCATCCACATAGACAAAAATATATGCTCCATTCAATATTAACGAGGCCTAGTTATAAATTTGAGATTTAATAATAAATCGACTATCTACGTTAGCACCAGGGGGATGATATCATGGATGAAATTAGCAAGCCAATGAGCCTATTCTTGCTTTCTCGCTCTACAGTTCTATCTGGGTCCTGAACGTGGTAAGTTGCATCTCTGTTTCAACTAAGAAAAATATGTTTTCTGTTTCAGTTAATCCAGCAAGCTAGATGTAATAGTGATTTCAAATTTGACATTTGATAAACTGTGCTCTCACAAAAATTACAATTATCACAGAGTTTTTTACAAATCTCCCACAAATTGATGTGTTTAGTAAAATATGCCTAACATGTGTGGTGGCCACGTAGTATAACTGTTGAGAATGTAGAAAACTGTGAGTTGATAATATGTGAATATCACGAGCCACTATCTAGCGGTTGGTTATGGTGGATCCTAGCTATAATTGTTGAGATTTAGAAGTCCGTAAAAGAAATGTATAATCTAAGTGATAATCTTATCTATAACTATACATAAGTGTACAAAATGTGTCCATATGAAAATAAGTTATAGATTTTTTTTGAGAAAATAGAAGTGTTGTGCCTCATTGCGTTGATATAAAGACTTATTTACAAGCCCAGAAAGGGCCACACCCAGAATTATTTACAACACTGCACCCCTAAGAGCTAGGCACCACCAGAAGTAGCGCCACAAAGCCCACCACCTCTGCTTTTGCCCAAACCAGGCTAGGCCTTTATTGTGTCAAGCAGGTACCAATGTTGGGCTGCATGCCATAGAAGGCGGCAGGATTGTGCTGCTTCCAAATCCACCAAGCCGCAAGCATAATCACCAAAGTGCCCTTCTTTGCGACCGCTAGGGGGGGAGTGAATGGCCTGCTGCCACCAGTTCACAAAACTTACCCCAGAAGCATAGCTAAATTATAACATCGCAGTGGCAATCGCATAAGCTACATGTATCATAGCATCGCAAAGATTGCATAAGCTACATGTATCATAGCATCGCAGTAAAGATCGCATAAGCTGCATGTATCATAAACTGTTGAAGTGTATATGTGGATTGCCTAGCCCTTTCTGTTAGCTCGGACTTTTAGTCGCTTGGCTAGTGCATGAAGCTTAACAATAACATCGAAGTGGCAACCATCGACAAGATATACCGTTCAAGCAGTCTAATCAGAGGCAGATGGTTGAGAAGCGGTGAGAGAACCAAAGCAAAGAAAGGATGGAGTGAGATTTTATGTTTGGGTGAAAAAGCAAATAAGTGAGATGATAAATGACATACACAACTTTCATTCACATTGACAAAATTATCTTTACCATTGGTCATGGTGGGTTTATAGGTGCAAATGAATCAGATTTATTAATCTATTAACAAACTATAAAAATACTACAAATACTATCAGGTGGGCAATAATAAGACAACTCCATTATACATATAAATTCCATAAGTTTCCTTCTGGGGGTGCTTATGTAGATGTACAAGTCTTCAAATCATTTAAGCACTATAGTACATCAGTGAAATCGAACACATATCTGCAATCTCATCTGCTCCCTTTTGGGGATGCTTATGTGATGTAGAGAAGTCTTCAAATCATCTCTATCCTTTTTATTTCGGCATACTTTGTATCAGCAAAATATTTGTGTAATTTACTTGGAAACGAAAGCGAGTGGGCAGATAAATGAATCTAGAGTAGTATTTATGCATTATGTGGTCAAATAGGGCGATGCGTGGGTAAGGTACTAATGATGCTTAATGCTTACCTCTTCAGGCCCATCAAGTGAACTAGACCTCAGAATTAGAGTCTTGTACTTCCTGGGGAAGAAACGAACATGAAACCATAATGTTAACTCTTTTCTACCCTTCCGAACAATAGCATAGTAATAATATTTACTCTCTGTGTTCTTACAAACAAACAAAATAGAAATGTCAAAGCAAAAACTCCGGCAAGAATTTCGCCGGTGCTATCAATTAAATAGAAGAAGAATTTTACCCATTCATTATGCATTTTTCGAGAAATCCTGATTTTCTCCCAGTGTCAGCAGCATAGTCCATAGTTGGAAGTTCCTTCTTATAAAGCCTCAGAACTTCCTAAACAATTGAGAGCAAAATACACGTTACCACAATATTTTTGGTACAATCATTAATGCTTTGGCATTAAATATTATCCCTGCAGTATTATATCAGCCAATTAAAAACTGAACTCTAGCTTTGAGAAACCTAATGCCACAGTAATCACAATTCAACTAGTATTTTTACTACAGCTATATTTAAGTTAACTTCATGTCTAACTGTACCAGTGTGTATAGCCAATATGCATCCATGCAATCCTTCAATTTATGCATTCTGAGAAAATCGCTGTAAAATGTGTAATCTACAATCAAGTACTCTACAGTATCAGAAAGTAAAACTCAGACAAGATAGTACTTGTTTGTCCCTGATGCAACAGAAAGCTAAGTACAAAAAGTTATAAATGTTAGGTTACCTGGAGCAAAGATTTTTTTAGGCTATCAGCCTCATTCGGGTTCAGAAGGATGAAATCAGCACCCTCACCTACAGACAATACAAATACTACATCAGAACAATTAACAGAGCCACCACTGATTGGACTTCCCTGCTGTTCTTCTCTCGTAAGAAAAATGGCCCGCACACCCCTCCAACAGTGTTAGACTAACCAGTCCCATCCGAAGAACTCCTGGCTCCATCGACTGCACAAGGATCATTGAGAAAGAAACTGTGGCATCAAGAACAGCATCTAGGACAAAAGCAGAAGAAAGAAAATACGGGGAGCACGGTATTCCTCGCGCCATACCAGCGATTACGATCTTTGCGCCCCTGGTCCCCGAAATGGTGAGATTCTGCTCCGTGGACACGCACCTTAGGCCGCTCCCATGGATCTCCACCTTGCAGTTGCCTGCAAAACGGGTGGTTTCGCCTTGTGGGTGAGGCACAATCTACCGCCTGGTTGGGGAATCGCCGCGTCGGGGGTAGGGTTCCGCGTACCGATGCAGAGGACGGGGGAGGGGGCCTCGGCGCCGCCGGCCTTCGCCTTCGTCTTCCGTGGTCTTCCCATCTGGTGATCCACTTGCTCGGATGGTTCGCGGATATTCAGCAGAGACTCGAGCCTCGACTCTGATGCAGCTATGGCTGATTGGGATGCGAAAAGAGGAGTTTGGGCGGGGTGGGGGTGTGATTTGGAGCTTGGGCGGGGATTTCCGCGCGGGAACGAAAAGAGGAAAGATAGTCAAAGGCCGAAATATGCGGCTGAGGTTTTTTTTTTTAATTCAGAGAGCTTTTTTTTAGGCAAAACTAAGCTTTATTGATGATAATCCACATGGAGTGGGATACGAATCGGATTGTAGGGGTTAACCAACCAAGTGTGGCGCCCCGCACCGAGAGAAAGTGCATGCTTAGCTAAACTATGAGCTTCGCCGTTCGAAGAGCGACTTTCAAAAACAAAATTACAAGTGAAATCCGAAAAATGAAGTTTAATTTCTGTGATCACAAAACCATAAGTGCCCTGGTTGCCAAGATTGATGTCGTCAACAACCCGCTTGCAATCCGAAGCGATGATTAAATTCATGACGAGAAGATCCTCCGCCAGAGCAAGGCCTTCACGACACGCTATTGCTTTCAACGTGGGCGGATCCGTTATCCCTGGAACGACAAGTGCCGAACTTCCCATATAGTTACCCGCCTGATCACGGCAGACAGCCGCCCCGGCACCTCGCCGGTTGCGTAGAACAGCACCATCTACATGGATCTTGACGTATCCTACCGGTGGCGCTTTGGGTCTTGCACGTGCTGTCACATTTGCCCGAGGGGCAACCTGCAAAGTGCGCTAGGGAGTAGTATTAATCAGCTCTAGCTCTTTCAAAAATCTGCTGACAAATAGAGAAGTGCCCTGCGGACTCTGAGTAATCCCCTCATGTATATATTTTCGCTGTGCTGTCCAGATGGCCCATAGAGTGACTGGCACACGGACGAAAATGCTATGATCCAAGGACGCCATGAGGGTGAAAAGCCACTGTCTTGCAGTTGGTTCAGACGTTGCGATCATGCAGTCCACCGTTTCACCATCTTCCAGAGCCCATACGCATCTTGCAACTGAGCACTCAAGGAGAGAGTGTCTCCAGGAATCCCTCGCGCCGCAAAAGGCACAGGAGCTAGAGGTCGACATGTTGCGGTGAGCGCGGACATCCTCGGTGGGAAGGGATTGCCTTGCTAACCGCCATAGGAGAGCTTTATTCAAAAAAGTGTTCCACGGACAGTGAGATAGAAGGCTGGTCACTAAGGCCCTGTTTGTTTGGGTTTTTGCTTCTGTTTTTACAGTTTTTCCAGATCAAAAAGCCGTAAAAGTTTCTAAGTAGGTGCTTTCGGAGATTTTTTGGCTTTTGATAACCTATTTAAGCTCCAAAAGCCATAGAAGCTTCAAAAGCGCCTATTTATGATCTTTTATGGATTTTTGGCCAAAGTGAAAAAACTGTAAAAGCAAAGCAAAAGCTCAAACAAATAGGGCCTAAGAAACAGGGAGTTCCGTCAAGCCAGCTTTAGGTCACATTGAAAGTGCAAGCACGCTTTGCACAGATGTGCATGTGGCATTTAATTATATTTTGGTGTGATGATATCATGATAGTATGGCTAGATGAACTAATATCGCTTGCTAAAGTTTATCTCAGGATATTGGTTCCATGAAGTTTATTATGAAGTCGTGTGACCTCCCAATTCAAAAAGATCAAATGCGTGGTTTACAGGCAACTCGAAGGTTTTTGTTTTGGTTCAATTTGAGTAGTAGAAAAACTCACGCTATTAAGAGGGGTCATCATTGATTTGTGTCACCAACTTCAGGCAGTCCACCTCCATTATTACATGCAACTAACCTCGTAGTTGCACCAAACGAACTACCTCTCGCATCGACAAAGCTTCAACAGTCATTGGGTGTGAATTACCCACGTATGGTTTGCTGTAGGCTCCCAAAAGTGTCGACGAGGAACGTGCTACGCCACCCGCACCCCCTTCCATCGGCGAAGTTGAGTGCCCCGTCCCTCGTGATCTTGATCCGCCCCGATTCCGGTGGTCGTCATCATGCCCAGGCAAAACAATGGGAAGACTCCGAGGAAGTTCAAGGAGGGTGAGCGCCTCCTTAGTAGCTCTGATAGACGTTGTCGGGTCTCTCCTTTCTTCTCCATGCTTAGTGCGGTTGCGAGAATGCCAGATCATCCACACAATGGTAATTATCTTTGCTCAATCATCTTCCACAAAGCGTGAGTCACATAAGGTATCCCAAGCCCAAGACTTCGGGTGTAGACGAGGGAGCCTAATGCCGAACCATGCACAAGCTTCTTCCTAGAAGCGTCGTGCATGAGAGCAATGGATGAGGGCGTGCATTAGATCTTCCTCCCTTGCCAAGAAATCTTTGAATCTGTCAATGTTTGCGATATGACGGTGTTTTAGAGTGCACTCATCAAGAAGGATCCATTGTAGTACTCTCCACCAAAATGCACGGACTTTTGGGATAACTTTGTGTTTCCATAATGCATTCCACATATGTTGTTCATCTCTTGAGGTGCCGATAAACGACCCTTCTTCTAGAGCATGACGCCCGTTCCGAGTCACTAGAGCATGGTACGCCGATTTAATAATGTAGTTTCCTGATCTCTCAAAGGCCCAAGCATAGAAATCATCCCCACCCCTTGTCTGATAGGTATATTAAGGATTGCCTCTACATCCGGGTAATGAACATTGATCGGACTAGCTCTTACCGCCATGACCAATTGTCTGGATCAATAAGATCCAAGATTGTTTGAATAGTGGTGTTCAGTGGCTTCAACATAGGGGACATGGCAATCGTCCCGAAAATCCATTTGTGTGCCCAAGCATCGATGGAAGTCCTATCCCTCTCCCTTTTTATCAAACCCGTCTTCTATGCTTCTCTGCCAGCAATAATCACCCTCCAAGTTGCAGAAGCGGACTTAGGGCAGTTGCATGCATAAAATCCATGTAGGGACAAAGTAGCGACCCTTTAAAACCCTTGCACATAGTGAATTCAAATTAGTTTAAAACCTCCATCTGTGCTTCACAAGTAACGCAAGATGGAATTGATGGGGTTCTCGAAGACCCATGCCAGGCACCCTTACACTTGGGTGTCGCTAGATTCTTCCACAATACCTAGTGCAACGCATTCTTTTCAAGAGAGCTGCTCCAAAAGTATTTAGCCGTTGGCGAAGTTAGACTCTTACAGACATTCTTAGTGAGAAGAAAAGTAATCATCGAGTACCTGGGAATTGCCTGAACCACTGATTTCAAAAAAGTTTTGTGTCTTACACATGCCAAAAGTTTTTTAGACCATCCCTGGATCTTATCGCGGGCCTTCTCACCGAATGTGGTCAAAAGTACCGCTTGTAATGCGACCAACAGCCATGGGCATCCCAAGATAATGCTCGTTGGGCGCCTCATCAGCAATATTAAGGACATATTTCAATTGATGCTTCAACTGAGTAGGTGTATTCAAACTGAAGAAAACTGAGCTCTTATCACGGTTGACCCATTGCCCTGAAGCTTCTCCATAAATTCTCAAAATGGCATTCAGTGTTGCAGCACTCTAGTTCGTTGCAATGATGAATATCAAACTATCATCTGCAAAAAGTAAATCTACGACCCCGGGTGGCCTGTAACTAACCTGTATATATACCTTTATCAATATGCCTGTCATTATAAAACTTGAGTAGATAAGAGAAACCTTCTGCACATATCAAGAGTAAACATGGCAAAATCGGATCACCTTGCCTCAATTCACGAGAGGGTGTGAAATAGGGAAGCAATTCTCCATTCACTCGAACAGAGAAGCGAATTAAAGATACACATTTCATGATCAACCGGACAAAGACCATGCTGAAACCTAGTCTTGTTAAGCTCGCCTCCAAATATTGCCATTCAACTCTATCATAGGCCTTCATCATGTCCAGTGATGACCCACAAGTATAGGGGATCAATCGTATTCCTTTTGATAAGTAAGAGTATCGAACCCAACGAGGAGCGGAAGGAAATGACAAGCGGTTTTTAGCAAGGTATTCTCTGCAAGTACCGAAAGTAATGGTAACAAGTTGTTTGGTAGCAAGATAATTCGTAACAAGTAGCAAGTAACAATAGTAACAAAGGTGATGCAAGGTGGCCCAATCCTTTTTATAGCAGGACAAGCAGGAAAGCTCTCTTATAGTGAGCAAAGCATTCTCGAGGGCACATGGAATTCTCGTCTAGTCATGTTCATCATGTTTAGTTGATTCACATTTGCTACTTTGATAATTTGATATGTGGGTGGATCAATGCTAGGGTGTTGTTCTTACTTGAACAAACAACCCTCTTACGATCACCCCCTTTGTAATACCCTCGATGCGACTATATCTCCCACGTGTCGAGGCACGACTTAGAGGCATAATCACATTGAAGGCATATGTCGCAAGTTAGGCAATCTTCACAACATCCCATGTAATGTATATATAATAAAAGGGGAGATAACATAGTTGGCTTACACTCGCCACGTCAATCAAGTACATAAATAACATTACATCATCCAATCACTCATGGCCCGACTACGGCGCCAAAATAAAAGATAACCCAACATGCGACACGGTCCCGATCACCCCCAACTGGGCACCACTACTGATCATCAGGAAAGGAAACATAGTAACGTTGAGAGTCCTCGTCGAACTCCCACTTGAGCTCAAGCGCGTCTCCTGGAGCGGAATCATCAGGCCCTGCATCTGGTGTAAGTAATCTGTGAGCAACAGGGACTCAGCAATCTCGCACCCTCGCGATCAAGACTATTTAGGCTTATAGGCAAGGCAGGGTAAATATGTGGAGCTGCAGCAAGCGACTAGCAAAAATGGTGGCTATCCTGTTCGCAAAAGAGAGCGAGAAGAGGAAGGCAATGCGCGAGCAAGAAACTAGAGAGCAACCTGCACAAACATTACTCCAACACCGTGTCCACTTCCCGGACTCCGCCGAGAAGAGGCCATCACGGCAACACACTCAGTTGATTCATTTTAGTTAAATTAAGGTTCAAGTTATTTACAACCGGACATTAACAAATTCCCATCTGCCCATAACCGCGGGCATGGCTTTCAAAAGTTCCCAACTTAGCCCATGACAAGCTCTCACGGTCAACGAAGGAATAGACCTCCTCCCGAGACGTTCCGATCAGACTCGGTATCTCGGTTCTTCAAGACACTTCGACAGGTTAAAACAAGACCAGCAACACCGCCCGAATGTGCCGACAAATCCCGATAGGAGCTGCACATATCTCGTTCTCAGGGCACAATTGGATAAGCAATCCGTACAACTAAAACCAGCCCTCGAGTTTCCCCGAGGTGGCGCTGCAAGGGGCTCTAGGTTGGACCAACACTCAGAGGAGCACTGGCCCGGGGGGGGGTTAAAATAAGATGACCCTCGGGCTCCGGAAACCCAAGGGAAAAGAGGCTAGGTGGCAAAAGGTAAAACCAAGGTCGGGAATTGCTGGAAAAGCTTTAATCAAGGCGAACTATCAAGGGGTTCCCATTATAACCCAACCGCGTAAGGAACGCAAAATCCGGGAACATAACACCGATATGACGGAAACTAGGGCGGCAAGAGTGGAACAAAACACTAGGCGAGAGGCCGAGCCTTCCACCCTTTACCAAGTATATAGACGCATTAAGATAACATGGCAATATAATGATATCCCAATAAGTAAATAAATGTTCCAACAAGGAACGGCCATCAATCTTCACCTGCAACTAGCCACGCTATAAGAGGGGCTGAGCAAAGCGGTAACATAGCCAATCAATGGTTTGCTAGGACATGGTGGGTTAGAGGTTTTGACATGGCAATTTGGGAGGCTTGCAAGCAAGTGGTAGGCATCGTAGAATTGGCATAGCAAAAGAGCGAGCATCTAGCAAAGCAAAGATAGTAGTGATTTCGAGGGTATGATCATCTTGCCTGCACAGTTGTCAGAGTTGACTGGATCCTCGAAAGAAAACTCAACGGGCTCCTCGTTAGCGAACTCGTCTCCCGGCTCTACCCAAACAAGACAAACAAGCAACAAGGACACAAATCAACCACGTGCAACTCAAACAACATGATGCAAAGATGGTATGCTATGCAGGATGCGATGCGGGATGCATATGCAAGATTTGACAAGGGATGCATGAACCTGGCCTCTACTTGGGAATCCAAGTGTGCCACTGGAAATATGAGATTAAATCGCTTGAAAACGATATAAAGAACGCCGGAATCGGAGTTACGGTTTGGAAATGGCAAGCGATTCAAATATGACACCGGCCTGCGATTTACAGCAAGTAGCCATCTAAATGCAATGAGATGAACATGTTACAGCACCCAAACATGACAACAAAATACATGGCAGGGATGAATTCATGATGCTTAACAAAAGTCTAGCACTTAGCTACGGCCAATTCATCCATTAACAGGTTCAAGCAAGCATGGCAAAAATGCATATGACAAACAGATTTCAGACTTAGTGAAATTAACACTTATCTGGAATTTCAGATCAGGTAGCACTCTTCGGAGCAACAAAACTACATGTTACAGGACCTGAACATGGCAAAGTAAAGCATGGCATGGAGCTACTCAAAGAGCTTAACAAAAGTCCCTTAGTGACCTTGAGCCAAAAGGGATCAGAAAATACAATTGCAAGCATGTGAACATGGCAAAAACATAATCAGTTTTCAGACTTAGTGAAAACTGGCACATGCTGAAACATATCTCAAGTAGGCATGTTTACGAGCTCGATGCACTCACTACGGTGCAAGTCATGATAATCTAAGCATACACCCATCAAGAATACACAAAAGCAAGCAAGACATGGCAAGAACAATAGCATAGCATGCACGGATCAACTACAACATCATCGGCAAAATCGCTAACAAGTAAACAATCTGCCCAGATTCACAAAGTAGCAAAAGTAGAGCTCGATTGACTCAAGCTAGGGTGCTCTATACTTGCAAACAAATACATGGATGGATAGAGCACTATAATATTAACAAAACATCCTTACTGATCATCCTCAAAAGAGGCACGGATCACTAGGAAACAACATGAACATATGGCATCATGAGATAAACAGATCAAGGACTTAGTGGAAATGCTAAGTCCCTCAAATCAGAATTACCAAGTGCCTCACTTTGCAAGCTTGTGCTAGTCACCACACACATCACAAAAATACATGGGTTGCACCTCTGGAAAGATGACAAAACCCTTAACAAAACATATGTAGAACTCATGGGCATATCATGCACACAATAATCATGGCAAAAATGACAAATATCTAAATGGAGCAGCAGATCTGACAATTATCTCAAGTAGCCCTCTTCTAACAGCATTTCGGGCATCAAGATGAACTCAAATGAAAATGATGCAATGGGATGAAATGATGTACTCTCTGAGATGAACATTTTGATATGCTATATGCCAAAAACGGAGTTACGGATACGGAGATACGACACGATGAACAGGAGCATATGGATCTGGGATTTTTAGGACTTAGAAGAAAAACCACCTCCCAGATCTAGGGTTTGCATGTGCCCCGAGGTTCGCCGGGGTCTTGCCGGCGTCGATGGCCGTGCGGCGGCCGGAGTAGAGGGAGGAAGAGGAGGCCGAGGGGAGGAGAGGCCGGGGCGGCGCCGGTGGTGGCGGGCGGCGCGGGACCGGAGCGGTGGCCGGGCGGGGCGACCACGGCGATGGTGGCGGCGGCCGGAGTGGCGGAGCCGCGGCGGAGGCGGCGGAGCACGGCGCCGGCTCGGGAGGAGAAGCGGAGTGGGCGCGGGCGGCGGTCGGCGGCAGGCTGGGCCGGGGAGGGCCGGGGACGGGCCCGAGCGGGCCTGGCGGCACGGGGCGATGATGTGGTCCAGGGGCGCCACATGGCAGCTCCCGGTTGGGGGCGGCGGCGATGTCCGGCGCGTCCGGACACGTCCGGCGCGCGGAGAGACGAAGAGGGCTAGGTTAGGGTGGATTTGATCCGGAATTTCGGAAGGGGATGTCTTTTTATAGGTAGAAGGAGCTAGGAGAGTCCAAATGAGGTGCGGTTTTCGGCCACACAATCGTGATCGAACGATCTAGATGATGGAGAAGTCTTAGGTGGGTTTTGGGCCAAATTGGAGGGGTGTTGGGCTGCAACACACACGAGGCCTTTTCGGTCCCTCGGTTAACCGTTGGAGTATCAAACGAAGTCCAAATGATACGAAACTTGACAGGCGGTCTACCGGTAGTAAACCAAGGCCGCTTGGCAAGTCTCGGTCCAATCCGGAAATGTTTAAATCCCACACATGAAAGAAAGGTAGAAATGACCACCGGAGGAGAACGAAGCGCCGGAATGCAAAACGGACAACGGGGAAAATGCTCAAATGCATGAGACGAACACGTATGCAAATGCAATGCACATGATGACATGATATGAGATGCATGACAATGACAGCAACACACGGAGACAAAAAACCCGAACCCGAGAAAATAAAATAACTTAAACGCTGGAAACGGCAAGAGTTGGAGTACAAATTGGGAAAGTTACATCCGGGGTGTTACAACACTCCACCACTATGAAAGGATCTCGTCCCAAGATCTAGGACTGAAAGAACGACGGGTACTCAGAACGGAGGTGATCCTCGCGTTCCCAGGTAGCTTCACGGTCGGAATGGTGTGACCACTTGACTTTGAGAAATTTGATTGACTTGTTGCGAGTCTTGCGTTCGGTCTCTTCAAGAATAGCAACTGGGTGCTCACGATAGGAGAGATCTTCTTGGAGCTTAATGTCCTCGAAGTTGACGGTGCGGTCAGGAGTCTTGAAGCACTTTCGGAGCTGAGAGACATGGAACACGTCATGAACATTTGCAAAGTTTGAAGGAAGCTCGAGTTGATAGGCGAGATCGCCTCTCTTGCTGACAATCTTGAAAGGTCCCACGTATCTGGGGGCAAGCTTCCCTTTGATACCGAAGCCACGAGTACCTTTCATAGGAGAGACGTGGAGGAAAACATGATCTCCGATCTCGAAAGCCAAATCACGGTGCTTACTATCATAGTAGCTCTTCTGGCGGGATTGGGCTGCTTTGAGGTTATCACGAATGACTTTGCACATTTCCTCTGCCTCTGTGATTAAGTCATTACCCAAAAGCTGACGTTCACCGATTTCAGACCAGTTGAGAGGGGTACGGCACTTCCTGCCATACAGAATTTCAAATGGGGCCTTGCCCGAACTTGCTTGAAAACTGTTGTTGTAGGAAAATTCAGCATAAGGAAGACAATCCTCCCACTTCATGCCGAAGGAGATCACACAAGCCCTGAGCATATCTTCAAGAATCTGGTTGACACGCTCGACTTGACCGCTAGTTTGAGGATGGAAAGCTGTGCTGAAGCGGATGTTGGTGCCCATGGCCTTCTGAAAAGAATCCCAAAACTTAGAGGTAAAGATGCTGCCACGGTCTGAAGAGATCACTTGTGGAATACCGTGCAGAGAGACAATCTGAGAGGTATAGAGTTCCGCCAATTGAGCTGCAGTGATCGACTCTTTGATAGGCAGGAAGTGAGCCACTTTAGTGAGTTTGTCGATGACAAGGAATATAGCATCATTGCCACGCTTGGACTTTGGAAACCCAGTCACGAAGTCCATCTCAATGTGGTCAAACTTCCATTCTGGAATGGCAAGAGGTTGGAGGAGACCCGCTGGCCTTTGGTGTTCTGCCTTCACTCTTCTGCAGACATCACATTCATTCACGAATTGAGCAATCTCGCGCTTCATTCGAGTCCACCAATAAGCCTGCTTAAGGTCCTGATACATCTTCGTGCTCCCAGGGTGGATGGAGAGGAGAGAATTGTGAGCCTCGTTCAAGATCACTTTACGGAGGTCACCTTTGGGTACAACAATACGATCCTCGAAGAAGAGAGTGTCCTTGTCATCAAGGCGGTAGCACTTGTACTTGGGTTGACTCTTGGCAATCCCAATCTTCACCTTTTTCACCATAGCATCAAGAAGCTGGGCTTGGCGAATCTGGTCCTTCAACTAGCAATCCCATTTTCTCTTGAATATCGAGTTGCTTGTTCAGCTCCTTCAACTCTTCAGGTCTGAGCTTGTAAGGATGTTTGCACACAGGTTCCGTGCCGGGCTCAAGATCAATAACGAATTCAACTGGCCGGTGCGGAGGCATTCCTGGAAGCTCTTCTAGAAATACGTCTTGATATTCGCAAACGACTGGAATTTGCGAGATGGCATCGAGTTCACCCTTCTCATTGAGAGAAAACAGACGGATAGTATCATCACGAGCGGCAAAAACAATTACATCCTCAGACGAATGAGTCAATTGAATCTGCCTGGATGCACAATCAAGCTGAGCCTTGTGCTTAGAAAGCCAATCCATTCCGAGAATAAGATCAATATCCGAGTTACCAAGAACCACCGGAGAAGAGAGAAACTTGTAGTCACCCAACGTGATAGAGATATCGGGAGCAACCAAACTAGAAGTCAAAAGCTTGCCGGGAGAAACAACTTGCATGACTTTGGGCATGATCTCAGTATCAACATTGTGCTTCGATGCAAAAGGGCATGACAAGAAAGAATGCGATGCACCAGTGTCAAAAAGAACTTTAGCTGGAATATCATTAACAGGAAGGTTACCCATGATGACATCTGACGAGTCCTCTGCCTGAGCTGCATTCATCAAGTTGACCTTGGCGTGCTTAGGGTTATGCTTGACCACAGCTGTACTTGCCGATCTGACAGGAGGAGGAGGAGGAAGACGCCTCTGGTTGAAACACTTGTTGGCATAGTGACCCTTCTGTTGGCACTAGTTGCACGTGACCTCTGAAAGCGGACGGTGATACGGAGCACTCGATCTTGGAGGTTGAGACGAAGTCTTGTTCTGAAAGCCAGGGTTGGGTGGGTGCGAAGATCCACTGCCACCTTTGCTCTTCTGCTGATACGGCTGATGGAATGGAGGAGGAGGAAGCCAATACTTCTGCTGCTTGGCCACTTGAGTAAAGGAAGAAGGAGTAACATCTCTGACTCGCTTCTTGGAAGCATCACACCTCAACTGAGCAGCCTCTTGCTTCAATGCCATGTTGTAGAAGTCATCGTATCTCAAGGGCTCAAAGAGAACAAGAGCTAGCTGAATTTCTTCTCTGAGATCACCCCTGAACTGGTATATCATGCTCTTCTCATCAGGTACGTCCTGCTTAGCAAAACGGGCGAGCTTCTGGAACAACTTGTTATAGTCATAGACAGACAAAGAGCCTTGCTTCAGGTTGCGGAATTCCTCACGCTTGCTTTCAACCACGCTCTGAGGAATATGATGAGCTCTGAAATCTCGACGGAATTCATCCCAAGTGATAACACGTCCACCTCTGGAATCCTTGTACTGCTGGAACCATTCTGCAGCTTGATCTTTGAGTTGGAAGGAAGTGAACTTGACAAAGTCCTCAGGCCTGACGTTACTGCACTCGAAATGCTTGCTCAGATCCACAAGCCAATCGTCAGCATCGGTTGCCTCAACACAATTGCTGAAAGTCTTTGGCCCATTAGCAAGGAACTGGTTGAGTGTAGCAAAGTGATTCTGATTGTTGCCTTGGTTCCCTTGGTTGCCTTGATTGCGCTCTTGAAGAATTTGCATGATCAACTGTGTGTTTGCATTGGTTGCGGCCATCACAGCTTGCCATGCCTCCGGAGGAGGTGGAGGTGGTGGCGGATCAGGATTCAGAGTCGTGCGCGTTGGAGGAGCCATCCTGAAGAGGTTGACATCCATTAGCACATTGATAGACAAATATTGAAGCTGAATCCAACGGAATGAAAATTGCAACATATAGTCTTCACATCCGAACAAAATGAACGAATGCATTCCTCTTGAAATGGTCACATATCCATAAATTGAGAAGCCACTTAGAATTTAGGTAGAGAAATAAATCAATAAGGTACGGATCAAGAACGAATAATCGGTAAGAAATCCCAATCTCAAACCAATATCCGTGGAAGAAGAACTAGAGCTACTAGAATTCCCACCTATGAAACTCCCGAACCTTTCCGGTTATGCAATCAGGTGTTGGGGATACAGGGGAAGCATAATATCTCACCCAAACTAGCAAATCCTACATCCAGCCGTATCCATCCTTCAACACATAACCAAGAAACCTTCGGAAACCATCTACCTCAACCTTCGAAAAGCATCCGTTATACAAGTTATGGCGATACTCCCGAACTCCCACCCCAGTACTGGGTGGCGTCGAGGTTATCTCACCAACGAACTGCATAAAAGAGATTTTCGATGTCGGCGTACTAGACTCAGGTATTCCAGAACTGCAATGATAAAATTATGACGACAACACCTCAGAGCTCAACTCCCCGGGACACTTCCACAAAACCCCTGACAGGAGGCACCAAGACAATGTTCTCACCATAAAACCATCGGAACGATTCCAAGATACCCGCGTGATCCTAAATTTTTTTTAGTGAAATTTGAGAAGAGGAGAGTCAAAACTCTACGTCAGGATGCCTTACCAGAGCGATGAGGAGACTGGGAAGTAAAAAGAATTCCTAAACTCTCCGATATATAATTCCTAAATGACTCAAAGCATTTTTCTAGACACAACTCGGCCGCTAAAAACGATCAAGCAATTGGGGCTCCTAAGGTCGGGGAAGGCTCTGATTACCAACTTGTAACACCCTTGATGCGACTATATCTCCCACGTGTCGAGGCACAACTTAGAGGCATAATCGCATTGAAGGCATATGTCGCAAGTTAGGCAATCTTCACAACATCCCATGTAATGTATATACAATAAAAGGGGAGATAACATAGTTGGCTTACACTCGCCACGTCAATCAAGTACATAAATAACATTACATCATCCAATCACTCATGGCCCGACTACGACGCCAAAATAAAAGATAACCGAACATGCGACACGGTCCCGATCATCCCCAACTGGGCACCACTACTGATCATCAGGAAAGGAAACATAGTAACGTTGAGAGTCCTCGTCGAACTCCCACTTGAGCTCAAGCGCGTCTCCTGGAGCAGAATCATCAGGCCCTGCATCTGGTGTAAGTAATCTGTGAGCAACAGGGACTCAGCAATCTCGCACCCTCGCGATCAAGACTATTTAGGCTTATAGGCAAGGCAGGGTAAATATGTGGAGCTGCAGCAAGCGACTAGCAAAAATGGTGGCTATCCTGTTCCCAAAAGAGAGCAAGAAGAGGAAGGCAATGCGCGAGCGAGAAACTAGAGAGCAACCTGCGCAAACATTACTCCAACACCGTGTCCACTTCCCGGACTCCGCCGAGAAGAGGCCATCACGGCAACACACTCAGTTGATTCATTTTAGTTAAATTAAGGTTCAAGTTATCTACAACCGGACATTAACAAATTCCCATCTGCCCATAACCGCGGGCACGGATTTCGAAAGTTCAAATCCCTGCAGGGGAGTCCCAACTTAGCCCATGACAAGCTCTCACGGTCAACGAAGGAATAGACCTCCTCCCGAGACGTTCCGATCAGACTCGGTATCTCGGTTCTTCAAGACACTTCGACAGGTTAAAACAAGACCAGCAACACCGCCCGAATGTGCCGACAAATACCGATAGGAGCTGCACATATCTCGTTCTCAGGGCACAATCGGATAAGCAATCCGTACAACTAAAACCAGCCCTCGAGTTTCCCCCAGGTGGCGCTGCAAGGGGCTCTAGGTTGGACCAACACTCAGAGGAGCACTGGCCCGGGGGGGGGGTTAAAATAAGATGACCCTCGGGCTCCGGAAACCCAAGGGAAAAGAGGCTAGGTGGCAAAAGGTAAAACCAAGGTTGGGCATTGCTGGAAAAGCTTTAATCAAGGCGAACTATCAAGGGGTTCCCATTATAACCCAACCGCGTAAGGAACACAAAATCCGGGAACATAACACCGATATGATGGAAACTAGGGCGGCAAGAGTGGAACAAAACACTAGGCGAGAGGCCGAGCCTTCCACCCTTTACCAAGTATATAGACGCATTAAGATAACATGGCAATATAATGATATCCCAACAAGTAAATAAATGTTCCAACAAGGAACGACCTTCAATCTTCACCTGCAACTAGCCACGCTATAAGAGGGGCTGAGCAAAGCGGTAACATAGCCAATCAACGGTTTGCTAGGACATGGTGGGTTAGAGGTTTTGACATGGCAATTTGGGAGGCTTGAAAGCAAGTGGTAGGCATCGTAGAATTGGCATAGCAAAAGAGCGAGCATCTAGCAAAGCAAAGATAGTAGTGATTTCGAGGGTATGATCATCTTGCCTGCACAGTTGTCAGAGTTGACTGGATCCTCGAAAGCAAACTCAACGGGCTCCTCGTTAGCGAACTCGTCTCCCGGCTCTACCCAAACAAGACAAACAAGCAACGAGGACACAAATCAACCACGTGCAACTCAAACAACATGATGCAAAGATGGTATGCTATGCGGGATGCATATGCAAGATTTGACAAGGGATGCATGAACCTGGCCTCAACTTGGGAATCTAAGTGTGCCACTGGAAAGATGAGATGAAATCGCTTGAAAACGATATAAAGAACGCCGGAATCGGAGTTACTGTTTGGAAATGGCAAGCGATTCAAATATGACACCGACCTGCGATTTACAGCAAGTAGCCATCTAAATGCAATGAGATGAACAAGCTACAGCACCCAAACATGACAACAAAATACATGGCAGGGATGAATTCATGATGTTTAACAAAAGTCTAGCACTTAGCTACGGCCAATTCATCCATTAACAGGTTCAAGCAAGCATGGCAAAAATGCATATGACAAACAGATTTCAGACTTAGTGAAATTAACACTTGTCTGGAATTTCAGATCAGGTAGCACTCTTCGGAGCAACAAAACTACATGCTACAGGACCTGAACATGGCAAAGTAAAGCATGGCATGGAGCTACTCAAAGAGCTTAACAAAAGTCCCTTAGTGACCTTGAGCCAAAAGGGATCACAAAATACAATTGCAAGCATGTGAACATGGCAAAAATATAATCAGTTTTCAGACTTGGTGAAAACTGGCACATGCTGAAACATATCTCAAGTAGGCATGTTTACGAGCTCGATGCACTCACTACGGTGCAAGTCATGATAATCTAAGCATACACCCATCAAGAATACACAAAAGCAAGCAAGACATGGCAAGAACAATAGCATAGCATGCACGGATCAACTACAACATCATCGGCAAAATCGCTAACAAGTAGACAATCTGCCTAGATTCACAAAGTAGCAAAAGTAGAGCTCGATTGACTCAAGCTAGGGTGATCTATACTTGCAAACAAAGACATGGATGGATAGAGCACTATAAGATTAACAAAACATCCTTACTGATCATCCTCAAAAGAGGCACGGATCACTAGGAAACAACATGAACATATGGCATCATGAGATAAACAGATCAAGGACTTAGTGGAAATGCTAAGTCCCTCAAATCAGAATTACCAAGTGCCTCACTTTGCAAGCTTGTGCTAGTCACCACACACATCACAAAAATACATGGGTTGCACCTCTGGAAAGATGACAAAACCCTTAACAAAACATATGTAGAACTCATGGGCATATCATGCACACAATAATCATGGCAAAAATGACAAATATCTAAATGGAGCAGCAGATCTGACAATTATCTCAAGTAGCCCTCTTCTAACAGCATTTCAGGCATCAAGATGAACTCAAATGAAAATTATGCAATGGAATGAAATGATGTACTCTCTGAGATGAACATTTTGATATGCTATATGCCAAAAACGGAGTTACGGATACGGAGATACGACATGATGAACAGGAGCATATGGATCTGGGATTTTTAGGACTTAGAAGAAAAACCACCTCCCAGATCTAGGGTTTGCATGTGCCCCGAGGTTCGCCGGGGTCTTGCCGGCGTCGATGGCCGTGCGGCGGCCGGAGTAGAGGGAGGAAGAGGAGGCCGAGGGGAGGAGAGGCCGGGGCGGCGCCGGTGGTGGCGGGCGGCGCGGGACCGGAGCGGTGGCCGGGCGGGGCGGCCACGGCGATGGGGGCCGCGGCCGGAGTGGCGGAGCCGCGGCGGAGGCGGCGGAGTGCGGCGCCGGCTCAGGAGGAGAAGCGGAGCGGGCGCGGGCGGCGGTCGGCGGCAGGCTGGGCCGGGGAGGGCCGGGGACGGGCCCGAGCGGGCCTGGCGGCGCGGGGCGATGATGTGGTCCGGGGGCGCCACGTGGCAGCTCCCGTTTGGGGGCGGCGGTGATGTCCGGCGCGTCCGGACACGTCCGGTGCGCGGAGAGACGAAGGGGCTAGGTTAGGGTGGATTTTATCCGGAATTTCGGGAGGGGATGCCTTTTTATAGGTAGAAGGAGCTAGGAGAGTCCAAATGAGGTGCGGTTTTTGGCCACGCGATCGTGATCGAACGATCTAGATGATGGAGAAGGCTTAGGTGGGTTTTGGGCCAAATTGGAGGGGTGTTGGGCTGCAACACACACGAGGCCTTTTCGGTCCCTCGGTTAACCGTTGGAGTATCAAACGAAGTCCAAATGATATGAAACTTGATAGGCGGTCTACCGGTAGTAAACCAAGGCCGCTTGGCAAGTCTCGGTCCAATCCGGAAATGTTTAAATCCCACACACGGAAGAAAGGTAGAAATGACCACCGGAGGAGAACGAAGCGCCGGAATGCAAAACGGACAATAGGGAAAATGCTCAAATGCATGAGACGAACACGTATGCAAATGCAATGCACATGATGACATGATATGAGATGCATGACAACGACAGCAACACATGGAGACAAAAAACCCGAACCCGAGAAAATAAAATAACTTAAACGCCGGAAACGGCAAGAGTTGGAGTACAAATTGGGAAAGTTACATCCGGGGTGTTACACCCTCTGACAAGCATCCACAAACTACAAAAGAAGAATTAAGATAAATCTAACCATAACTTGAAACATATGGATCCAAATCAGCCCATTACCGGGATAACACATAAACTATGGTTTATGCTTCTGTCACTCTCACAACCCATCATCTACTTATTACTCCCTAATGCATTCCCTTAGGCCCAAGTATGGCGAAGTGTCATGTAGTCGACGTACACATGACACCACTAAAGGAAGAACAACATACATATCATCAAAATATCGGACGAATACCAACTTCACACGATTACTTATAACAAGACTTCTCCCATGTCCTCAAGAACAAAAGTAACTACTCACAAATCATATTCATGTTCAAGATTAGAGGTGTATTGAATATGCTTACGGATCTGGACATATAATCTTCCACCAAATAAACCAACTATAGCATCAACTACAAGATGTAATCAACACTACTAGCAACCCACATGTACAAATCTGAGGTTTTGGAACAAAGAGTGAATACAAGGGATGAGCTAGGGTTTGATATGAGATGGTGTTGGTGAAGATGTTGATGAAGATTGGTCCTCCCATGATGAGAGGATTGTTGGTGATGTTGATGGCTTCGATTTTCCCCTCCCAAAGGGAAGTATCCCTGGCGGAATCGCTCCACCGGAGAGCAAAAGTGCTCCTGCCCAGGTTCCGCCTCGAGACGGTGGCATTTTGTCCCGAAAGTCTTCTCTTTGTTTTTTTCTAGGGCAAATGGCATCCTATAGAAGGAGGGCCACGGAGGCCTGCTGGTGGGCCCACAAGTTGTGGCTCGCTGGTGGGTCCCCTCCCGATGATTCTTCTTTAGTATTTTTTATTAATTCCAAAATAATCATCCATAAATTTCTAGGTCATTTGGAGCTGCGGAGAATATCAATCCTCGTGTAGCTTTTTCAAGTCTAGAATTCCAGCTGCCGGCAATCTCCCTTTTCATGCGAAACTTGCGAATTAATAGAGAAAATATACTAGAATTGCATCATAAAGTGAAATAATGATCCAAAACATAATAAATAACAATAGGAAAACATGATGCAAAATGGATGTATCAACTCCCCCAAGCTTAGACCTCACTTGCCCTCAAGCGAATACCAAACTCGATAATCATGACCACACAGATATATAGAGAGAGGTGTCGATAAAACAAAATGCGGACATGGTAGCATGCTGGTCTTTATTATAATAGCAACATATCATCTTAAAACTTCTCATGATCAGTAACAATTCATCCACAATGCTAAAGTATGAACCATAAACTTTCTTCAAAACCAACAAACTATGTTCTCAGTTATTGAAACAATTGCAGTTCACCATATTTTCAGAAAGAGTCTATGTAAGAGCTTTTGTTTAGGAAGTTCCACATACTCAACTATCATATAGTCTTGCTTTGGGAGCTATTTTTAGGGATATCTTCGACAAAGTCTTGCTCCCTGGTCGCCCCCGTAGGCGGCCGGGAGCAAACCCTAGCCGCCGCTGCCAGCGTCTCACCCACCGCCGCCGCCTCTCCTCACCGTTGGGCAAAGCCCGTGCGGCTCGGCGACGGGTGATACGTCCATTTTGCATCATGTTTTCCTACTATTATTTATAATGTTTTTATGCATAATAATGCTTTATGGAGCAATTCTAATGGCTTTTCTCTCATAGTATGGAAGGTTTACACAAAGAGGGAGAACGCCGGCAGCTGGAATTCCGGGCCTGAAAAAGCTACATCAGAGTTACCTATTCTACACATCTCCAAATGAGCTGAAAATTTACGGAGAATTTTTTTGGAATATATAATAAATACTAGAGCAAATAACTACTGGAGGGGACACCCTGGTGAGCACAAGACATCAGGGCGCGCCTGGGCCCCCAGGCGCGCCCTGGTGGGTTGTGCCCTCCTCGGCCCACCTCTGGTGCCCATCTTTTGGTATATAGGTCATTTTGACCTAGAAAAGTTAGAGGGGGACTTTTGGGATGAAGCGCCGCCATCTCGAGGCGGAACTTGGGCAGGAGCACTTTTGCCCTCTGGCGGAGTGATTCCGCCAGGGGAACTTCCCTCCCGGAGGGGGAAATTATCGTCACCATCATCACCAACAACCCTCTCATCTTTGGGCGGGCAATCTCCATCAACATCTTCAACAACACCATCTCCTCTCAAACCCTAGTTCATATCTTGTGTTCAATCTTTGTACCAGAACAACAGATTGGTACTTGTGGGTGACTAGTAGTGTTGATTACTATATGGTTAATTTGGTGGGATATTATATGTTCAGATCCATTATGCTATTTAATATCCCTCTGATCTTGAGCATGATTATCATTTATGAGTAGTTATTTTTGTTCTTGAGGTCACGGGAGAAGTCATGTTGCAAGTAATCATGTGAACTTGATATGTGTTTGATATTTTGATGATATGTATGTTGTGATTCCCTTAGTGGTGTCATGTGAATGTCGACTACATGGTACTTCACCATATTTGGGCCTAAGGGGATGCATTGTGGAGTAGTTATTAGATGATGAGTTTCTAGAGTGACAGAAGCTTAAACCCTAGTTTATGCACTACTTCGTAAGAGACCGATTTGGATCCAAAAGTTTAATGCTATGGTTAGATTTTATCTTAATACTTTTCTCGTAGTTGCGGATTCTTGCAAGGGGGTTAATCATAAGTAGGAGATTTGTTCAAACAGAACAACCCCTAAGCACTTGTCCACCCACATATCAAAATATCAAAGTAGCAAACACAAATCAAACGAACATGGTGAAAGTGATATGGTGAAATTCCCGCGTACCCTCAAGAACGCTTTGCTTATTATAAGAGACCGTTTTGGCCTGCCCTTTGCCACAAAAGGATTGGGTTACCTTGCTGCACTTTATTTACCATTACCGTTACTTGCTCGTTTCAAATTATATTGCTATCAAACTACTTGTTACCGACTATTTTAGGGCTTGCAGAAAATACCTTGCTGAAAACCACTTGTCGTTTCCTTCTACTCCTCATTGGGTTCGACACTCTTACTTATCGAAAGGACTATGATTGATCCCCTATACTTGTGGTTCATCAAGACTCTTTTCTGGCGCCGTTGCCAGGGAGTGAAGCACTCTTGGTAAGTGGAAATTGGTAAGGAAAAATTATTACCATGTACTCAATTTTATTGTCACTTGTTACTATGGAGAACCATCATTTGAGGGGTTGGTTCGGGGTATCTTCACCTCGACCGAAAGCACAATTAGTTGCCCCTCAACCTATTGCACCTACTGAAAATATTGGTTATCAAATTCCTTCAGGTATGATAGAACAACTGCTAGCTAATCCTTATGCAGGAGATGGAACTTAACATCCTGGTATGCATTTGATATATGTGGATGAAATTTGTGGATTATTTAAGCTTACAGGTTTATTCGGAGATGAAGCTAAGAAGAAGGGTTTCCCTTTATCTTTGAAGGGAAAAGCATTGACATGGTATAGGCTATGTGATGATATTGGATCTTGGAACTGGAATCGATTGAAATTGGAATTTCACCAAAAGTTTTATCCTATGCATCTAGTTCATCGTGATCGGAATTATATATATATATAATTTTTGGCCTCGTGAAGGAGAAAGTATCGCTCTAGCTTGGGGGAGGCTTAAGTCAATGTTATATTCATGCCCCAATCATGAGCTCTCGAGAGAAATTATTATTCAGAACTTTTATGCTCAGCTTTCTCGTGATGATCAATCCATGCTCTATACTTCTTGTACTAGTTATTTTATGAAGAAGACTATTGAATTCAGGTGGGATCTTTTAGAAGAATTTTGGGAACTCGATGAAGGTAAAGAGTCGGGTATTAAGCTTGAGTTTGATTGTGTTAAATCTTTTATGAATACTGATGCTTTTCACAAGTTTAGCACTAAGTATGGACTTGACTCTGAGATAGTAGCCTCTTTTTGCGAATCCTTTGCTACTCATGTTGGTCTCCCTAAGGAGAAGTGGCTTAAATATCATCCCCCTATTAAAGAGGAAATTAAAGAACCGGTCATAGCTAAAGATGAAACTATTATTTACAATGTTGATCCAATTGTGCCTACTGCTTATGTTGAAAAACCACCTTTCCCTGTTAGGATAAAGGAACATGCTAAGGTTTCCACTGTGGTTCGCAAAAGTAATATTATTGCACCTAAACCTGCTAAACAAATTAAATTAGAACCTAGTGTTTCTATGGTTAAAGATCTCGTGGTAGAAAATATTGATGGGCATGTTATTTACTTCTGCGATGAAGCTGCTAGAATTGCCAAACCCGATGAAAAAGATAAACATAGACCTATTGTTGGTGTTGGGTAACGTAGTAATAATTCAAAAAAATTCCTACATGTCACCAAGATCAGTCTAGGAGATGCTAGCAACGAGAGAGAGGGAGTGCATATTCATACCCTTGAAGATCGCTAAGCGGAAGCATTACAAGAACGCGGTTGATGGAGTCGTACTCGCGGCGATTCAAATCACGGAAGATATGATCCAAGCGCCGAACGGATGGCGCCTCTGCGTTCAACACATGTACAACCCGGGGACGTCTCCTCCTTCATGATCCAGCAAGGGGAGAGGATAAGTTGAGGGAGAACTCCGGCAGCACGACAGCGTGGTGGTGGAGCTTGTGGTTCTCCGGTAGAGCTTTGCTAAGCACTACGGAGGAGGAGGAGTTAGAGGGGGAAAGTGTTGGGGAACGTTGCAGAAAACAAAAATTTTCCTACGGTTTCACCAAGATCCATCTATGAGTTCATCTAGCAACGAGTGATCGGATTGCATCTACATACCTTTGTAGATCACGCGCGGAAGCGTTCAAAGAACGGGGATGAGGAAGTCGTACTCGACGTGATCCAAATCACCGGAGATCCTAGCGCCGAACGGACGGCACCTCCATGTTCAACACACGTACGGTCAGCGTGATGTGTCCTCCTTCTTGATCAAGCAAGGGGGAGGAGAGGTTGATGAAGATCCAGCAGCACGACGGCGTGGTGGTGGATGCAACAGTCACCGCAGCAGGGCTTCGCCGTTCTTCTGCGAGAGGGAGAGGTGTAGCAGGGGAGAGGGAGGCGCCAAGAGTCAAGGGTGCGGCTGCCCCTCCCTCCCCCCTTTATATAGGCTCCCCAAGGGGGGCGCCGGCCCTAGGAGATGGGATCTCCTAGGGGGGGCGGCGGCCAAGGGTGGAGTGGCCCCCAAGGCAAGTGGGGCGCCCCCCCACCCTAGGGTTTCCAACCCTAGGCGCAGGGGGTGGGCCAAGGGGGGCGCACCAGCCCACTATGGGCTGGTTCCCCTCCCCACTTCAGACCATGGGGCCCTCCGGGATGGGTGGTCCCACCCGGTGGACCCCCGGGACCCATCTGGTGGTCCCGGTACAATACCGGTGACCCCCGAAACTCTCCCGATGGCCGAAACTGCACTTCCTATATATAATTCTTCACCTACGGACCATTCCGGAACTCCTGTCCGGGATCTCATCCGGGACTCCGAAAAACTTTCGGGTTACTGCATATTCATATCTCTACAACCCTAGCATCACCGAACCTTAAGTGTGTAGACCCTACAGGTTCGGGAGACATGTAGACATGACCGAGATGGCTCTCCGGTCAATAACCAACAGCGGGATATGGATACCCATGTTGGCTCCCACATGCTCCTCGATGATCTCATCAGATGAACCACGATGTCGAGGATTCAAGCAACCCCGTATACAATTCCCTTTGTCAATCGGTACGTTACTTGCCCGAGATTCGATCGTCGGTATCCCAATACCTCGTTCAATCTCGTTACCGGCAAGTCACTTTATTCGTACTGTAATGCATGATCCCATGACCAGACACTTGGTCACTTTGAGCTCATTATGATGATGCATTACCGAGTGGGCCCAGAGATACCTCTCCGTCATATGGAGTGACAAATCCCAGTCTTGATCCGTGTCAACCCAACAGACACTTTCGGAGATACCCGTAGTATACCTTTATAGTCACCCAGTTACGTTGTGACGTTTGGTACACCCAAAGCACTCCTACGGTATCCGGGAGTTACACGATCTCATGGTCTAAGGAAAAGATACTTGACATTGGAAAAACTCTAGCAAACGAACTATACGATCTTGTGCTATGTTTAGGATTGGGTCTTGTCCATCACATCATTCTCCTAATGATGTGATCTCGTTATCAATGACATCCAATGTCCATAGTCAGGAAACCATGACTATCTGTTGATCAACGAGCTAGTCAACTAGAGGCTTACTAGGGACATGTTGGTGTCTATGTATTCACACATGCATTACGATTCCGGATAACACAATTATAGCATGAATAAAAGACAATTATCACGAACAAGGAAATATAATAATAATCCTTTTATTATTGCCTCTAGGGCATATTTCCAACAGACAGGGCTGTGCCAGGGGAAGGGTGCGGCTGCCCTCCCACCCCCACTTCTATAGGGTGAAGGGGAGAGGGAACCGCCCCCTAGATGCATCTAGAGGGGGGCGGCGGCCAAGGGGGTGCTTGCCCCCCAAGTTGGTGGGGGCGCCCCCACCCCTAGGGTTTCAACCCTAGGCGCCTTGGGCCCCTTGGGGAGGCGCACCAGCCCACTAGGGGGCTGGTTCCCACCCATATTCAGCCCACTTGGTCCCCCGGGGTAGGTGTCCCCACCCGGTGGACCCCCGGACACCTTTCGGTGGTCCCGGTACAATACCGATAACCCCGAAACCTTCCGGCGATTGAAACTGGACTTCCCATATATAAATCTTCACCTCCGGACCATTCTGTAACTCCTTGTGACACCCAGGATCTCATCCGGGACTCCGAACAGCCTTTGGTAACCACATGCAATTTCCCATTACAACTCTAGCGTTACCGAACCTTAAGTGCGTAGACCCTACGGGTTCGGGAACCATGCAGACATGACCGAGACACCTCGCCGGCTAATAACCAATAGCGGGATATGGATACCCATATTGGCTCCCACATTTTCCATGATGATCTCATCGGATGGACCACGTTGTCGGGGATTCAATCAATCCCGTATACAATTCCCTTTGTCCATCGGTATGTTACTTGCCCGAGATTCGATCGTCGGTATCCCCATACTGAAGGAAATATGCCCTAGAGGCAATAATAAAGTTATTATTTATTTCCTTATTTCATTGTAAATGTTTATTATTCATGCTAGAATTGTATTAACCGGAAGCATAATACATGTGTGAATACATAGACAAACAGAGTGTCACTAGTATGCCTCTACTTGACTAGTTCGTTGATCAAATATGGTTATGTTTCCTAACCATAGATATGAGTTGTCATTTGATAAACAAGGTCACATCATTAGGAGAATGATGTGATTGACTTGACCCATTTTGTTAGCTTAGCACTTGATCGTTTTAGTTTACTGCTAATGCTTTCTTCATGACTTATACATGTTCCTATGACTATGAGATTATGCAACTCCCAATTACCGAAGGAAAACTTTGTGTGCTACCAAACATCACAACGTAACTGGGTGATTATAAAGGTGCTCTATAGGTGTCTCCGATGGTACTTGTTGAGTTGGCATAGATCGAGATTAGGATTTGTCACTCCGATTGTCGGAGAGGTAACTCTGGGCCCTCTCGGTAATGCACATCACTGTAAGCCTTGCAAGCAATGCAACTAATGATTTAGTTGCGGGATGATGCATTATGCAACGAGTAAAAGACTTTCCAGTAACGAGATTGAGCTAGGTATTGAGATACCGATGATCGAATCTCGGGCAAGTAACATACCGATGACAAAGGGAACAAAGTATGTTGTTATGCGGTTTGACCGATAAAGATCTTCGTAGAATATGTAGGACCCAATATGAGCATCCAGGTTCCGCTATTGGTTATTGACCGGATACATGTCTCAGTCATGTCTACATAGTTCTCGAACCCGTAGGGTCCGCACGCTTAACGTTCAGCGATGATCAGTATTATGAGTTTATGTGATTTGATGTACCGAAGGTAGTTCGGAGTCCCGGATGTGATCACAAACATGACGAGGAGTCTCGAAATGGTCGAGACATAAATATTAATACATTGGACGACTACATTCGGATACCAGAAGTATTCCGGGTGATTTCGGAGAAAAGCCGAGTGCCGGAGGGTTACTGGAACCCCCCGGGAGAAGTAATGGGCCACGTGGGCAGTGGAGAGAGAGAGGGTCGGCCAGGGCAGGCCGCGCGCCCCCTCCCCCTATGGTCCGAATTGGACTAGGGAAGGGGGGCGACGCCCCCTTTCCTACTAGGAGGAGGACTCTCCTCCTGGCGCGCCCTGCAAGGGCCGGCCGGCCTCCCCCCTTGCTCCTTTATATACGGGGGCAGGGGCACCCTAGGACACACAATTTGATTGTTCCAAGCTGTGTGCGGTGCCCCCCTCCACCATAATCCACTTCGATCATATTGTAGCGGTGCTTAGGCGAAGCCCTGCGTCGGTAGCAACATCATCACCGTCATCACGCCGTCGTGCTGATGGAACTCTCCTGTGAAGCTCTGTTGGATCGGAGTTCGTGGGACGTCATTGAGCTGAACGTGTGCTGAACTCGGAGGTGCTGTACGTTCGGTACTTGGATCGGTCGGATCATGAAGACGTACGACTACATCAACCGCGTTCTCATAACACTTCCTCTTACGGTCTACGAGGGTACGTGGACGATACTCTCCTCTCTCATTGCTATGCATCACGATGATCTTGCATGTGCGTAGGATTTTTTTTGAAATTACTACGTTCCCCAACAGTGGCATCCGAGCCAGGTCTATGCGTAGATGTTATATGCACGAGTAGAACACAAGTGAGTTGTGGGCGATACAAGTCATACTTCTTACCAGCATGTCATACTTTGGTTCGGTGGTATTGTTGGATGAAGCGGCTCAGACCGACATTACGCGTACGCTTACGCGAGACTGGTTCTACCGACGTGCTTTGCACACAGGTGGCTGGCGGGTGTCAGTTTCTCCAACTTTAGTTGAACCAAGTGTGACTACGCCCAATTCTTGTTGAAGGTTAAAACAACACTAACTTGACGAAATATCATTGTGGTTTTGATGCGTAGGTAAGAATGGTTCTTGCTCAACCCGTAGCAGCCACGTAAAACTTGCAACAACAAAGTAGAGGACGTCTAACTTGTTTTTGCAGGGCATGTTTGTAACACCCACGATGCAGCTATATCTCCCACGTGTCGGAGCACGACTTAGAGGCATAACAGCATAGTAGGCATGTCGCAAGAGGGGTAATCTTTACACATCCCATGTACTGAATAAGAAAGCGATAAAGAGTTGGCTTACAATCGCCACTTCACACAATACATAAAATATAGCATTACATCATCTAGAATACAATCAAGGTCCGACTACGGAACCAACATAAATAAAGATAACCCCAAATGCATAGATCCCCGATCGCCCCAACTGGGCCCCACTACTGATCGTCCGGAAAGGAAACATAGTAACATCCCGAATCCTCGTCGAATTCCCACTTGAGTTCGGTCGCGTCCCCTGCACTGGCATCATCGGCACCTGCATCTGGTTTTTGTAAGTAATCTGTGAGTCATGGGGACTCAACAATCTCACACCCTCGCGATCAAGACTATTTAAGCGTAAGGGGTAGGAAAAGGGGTAGTGAGGTGGAGCTGCAGCAAGCACTAGCATATATGGTGGCTAACTTACGCAAATGGGAGTGAGAAGAGAAGCAAAGCACGGTCGAGAAGCTATAAAGATCAAGAAGTGACCCTAAAACTACTTACGTTTAAGCATAACACGAGACTGTGTTCTCTTCCCGGACTCCGCCGAAAAGAGACCATCACAGCTACACACACTGTTGATTCATTTTAATTAAGTTAAGTGTCAAGTTTTCTACAACCGGATATTAACAAATTCCCATCTGCCCATAACCGCGGGCACGACTTTCGAAAGTTTAAAACCCTGTAGGGGTGTTCCAACTTAGCCCATCACAAGCTCTCACGGTCAATGAAGGATATTCCTTCTCCCAGGACGACCCGATCAGACTCGGAATCCCGGTTACAAGACATTTCGACAATGGTAAAACAAGACCAGCAAAGCCGCCCGATGTGCCGACAAATCCTGATAGGAGCTGCACATATCTCGTTCTCAGGGCACACCGGATGAACACTACGTACAACTAAAACCAACCCTCAAGTTTCCCCGAGGTGGCGCTGCAAGTGGCTCTGTTTTGGACCAACACTCAGAGGAGCACTGGCCCGGGGGGTTTAAAATAAATATGACCCTTGAGTCCGCGGAACCCAAGGGAAAAAGGCTTAGGTGGCAAATGGTAAAACCAAGGTTAGGCCTTGCTGGAGGAGTTTTATTCAAGGCGAACTATCAAGGGGTTCCCATAACACCCAACCGCGTAAGGAACACAAAATCAAGGAACATAACACCGGTATGACGGAAACTAGGGCGGCAAGAGTGGAACAAAACACCAGGCATAAGGCCGAGCCTTCCACCCTTTACCAAGTATATAGATGCATTAAAGTAAACAAGATATAATAATGATACCCCAACAATAAACATGTTCCAACAAGGAACAAACTCCATCATCACCTGCAACTAGCAACGCTATAAGAGGGGCTGAGCAAAGCGATGACATAGCCAAACAATGGTTTGCTAGGAAAGGTGGGTTAGAGGCTTGACATGGCAATATGGGAGGCATGATAAAGCAAGTGGTAGGTATCGCGACATAGCAATAGAGCGAACAGCTAGCAAGCAAAGATAGAAGTGATTTCGAGGGTATGGTCATCTTGCCTGCAAAGTTCTTCGAGTTGACGTAAGCTTGATCCTCGTAAGCGTACTCAATGGGTTCCTCGATCACATACTCGTCTCTCGGCTCTAACCAAAGCAAGAACACAAACAAAGGACCAACAATCAATCACGGTGCAATGCGCAAGCAACATGGTGCAAAACATGGCATGATATGCGGGATGTGATATGCAATGCATATGCATGCTCTGGAAGGAAAATATTGAACCAGGCCTCAACTTGGTAAACCAAGTGCGCCGCTGGAAAGATGAGTTGATTTCGGTTGAAATCGATATAAAGATCACCAGAATCGGATGCACGGTTTGCAAATGGCAAGCAAAACAATAATGGCACAATTCTGTGATTAACAACACGATGCCATCTAGAATGCAACAAGAAACTAAGCTACTGCACTCCAACATAGCAACCAAGCACATGACAGTGATCTACTCAAGATGCTTGACAAAAGATGAACACTGAGCTACGGCTAAATCACACAATAGCAGGTTCAAACAAGCATGGCAAAATTTCAAAAGATATCAGCATCACAGACTTAGAGACAATACTAACATGTCAGGAATTAACATCAGGAAGCAATGTTTAGAGCAAGCTATCAACATGCTACATGAACAGAACATAGAAAACAAAGGCATGGCATGAATCTACTCAAAGCATATAACAAAAGTCCCTTACTGACAATAAGCCAAAAGGGCACCGAAAATATGATGGCACCCACGTAAACATAGCAAGTTTCGTTAACAGATTCAGACTTAGCAGAAAACTGGACATGGCATCAACAGAATTATGAAGGCATGTTTGCGAGCTTGATTCACTCACCACAAGGCATTGCATGACAAGCTAAGCATACTAACAACAAGAATACATGATCATGAAACCAAACAAAGCAAGAACAAGTTAATAGCATGCATGGATCAACTACAACAACCTTGGCAAAATTGATTAACACGTAAACAATCTGCCAGGAACATTTTATAGAAAAAGTAGATCAAGATTCAGTCATTCTAGGGCACCCCATAAATGCAAACAGGGACATGGATGGATAGAGCATAACCATATGTCAAAATCATCCTTACTGAACATACTCAAAAGAAGCATCTCTCTATAGCAACATGAATACATGGCATTAAAATAACAGTAGGGAAATGACTTAGTGAAATTCTAAGTCCCTGAAATCAGCAATATTACGAGAGCTACTTTGCATGCATGTGCTAGTCACCACATTGGTCACAAAACTACATGGCATACACCCCTGTAAAGATGGCATGGCATAGCCCAAAACACATGTAGAGCTCATGCTCATATGCAGCACACAACAAATGTGGCAAAAATGACAAATGCTCATAAACTGCTAAGTAACAGGAACTAACATTTTATAGCACTCTTGCATCAACAATTTGGGCATCAAGATGGACTCAAACAAGCATGGCACAATGGAACAAAATGAAGAGCACAACCTGATGAACATTTTGATATATGTCACGCACAAAACGGAGCAGTATGCAGCAAGTTATGACATGATGAACAGGGCTTCAGAATGCAAAAATAAAAGACTTGGTGGAATTTCGAAGTCAACCATAGGGTTTGTTGGATCTGGATCTGGACGGCACGGAGCCCGAGGTTTGCCGGAGTGCTTCTCACCGGAATTGAAGACGAGGCGGTGGCCGGAGTTGGAGGGGCTTGCCGGCGGAGAGGAAGACGCGGTCGGAGTCGTCGCCGGACTCGTCGGAGGAGGCGCGGCGAGGAGGCAGGGGTGGCGTCGCGGTCGCTGGAGTAGCAGACGCGGGCGGCGAACGGGCGACGCCGGCGAGGGTCCGGGTGGCGGCGGTCGCGGGTGCTTGGCTCGCGGGCGGCGGCGCTCGCGGGCTCAGGCGGCTCGGGCGCCTCGGGAGACGGTGGCGGCGGGATGGGCTCGCGCGGGCCCGATCGTGGGCCGCACGGGCCGGCTGCGGTGCACGGTGGCCGGGGCCATGTGGCGCGACGGGAGAGGCTGGGAGCGGCGGCGGGGTTACGTCCGGTCCGGGTCGGACGTGTCCGGCGGGCGAGAGGGGGAAGATCTGGGGTTTGCACCGCGAAATTTCGGGGGGAGGTGCAAATATATAGGTAGAGGGAGTTAGGAGAGTCCAAATGAGGTGTGGTTTTTGGCCACGCGATCGTGATCGAACGGCCGAGAGGATGGAGGGGGTTTGGATGGATTATTGGGCCACTTTGGAGGGGTGTTGGGCTGCAACACACACGAGGCCTTTACAGTTCCCCGGTTAACCGTTGGAGTATCGAACGGACTCCAAATGGCACGGAACTTGACAAGCGGTCTACCGGTGGTGTACCAAGGCCGCTTGGAAAATCTCGATCCATTCCGAGAATGTTTAACACCCGCTCACGAAAAGAGGCAAAAGGGGGCGCCGGAGGACATAGGAGTGTCAGATTGCAAAACGGACAACGGGGAAAATGCTCGGATGCATGAGACGAACACGTATGCAAATGTGATGCACATGATGACATGATATGGTATGCATGACATGAGCAAAATGCAAAACAAAGACAAGAACCCAACCACGAATCTCATAACTTAGAGCCGAAAATGGCAAGAGTTGGAGTACAAATATGGTAAGTTACATCCGGGGTGTTACAATGTTGTGATGTGATATGGTCAAGGCATGATGCTATATTTTATTGTATGAGATGATCATGCTTTGTAACGGAGTTATCGGCAACTGGCAGGAGCCATATGGTTATCGCTTTATTGTATGCAATGCAATTGCCCTGTAATTGCTTTACTTTATCACTAAACGATAGCGATAAGTCGTAGAAGCAATATTTGGCGAGAAGACAACGATGCTACGATGGAGATCAAGGTGTCGCGCTAGTGACGATGGTGATCATGACGGTGCTTTGGAGATGGAGATCAAAGGCACAAGATGATGATGGCCATATCATATCACTTATATTGATTGCACGTGATGTTTATCCTTTATGCATCTTATTCTAATTGATTGACGGTAGCATTATAAGATGATCTCTCACTAAATTTCAAGGTACGAGTGTTCTCCCTGAGTATGCACCGTTGTCAAAGTTCGTTGTGCTGTGACACCACGTGATGATCGGGTGTGATAAGCTCTACGTTCACATACAATGGGTGCAAGCCAGTTTTGCACACGCAGAAATACTCGGGTTAAACTTGACGAGCCTAGCATATGCAGGTATGGCCTTGGAACACTGAGACCAAAAGGTCGAGCATGAATCATATAGTAGATATGATCAACATAGTGATGTTCACCATTGAAAACCACTCCATTTCACGTGATGATCGGTCATGGTTTAGTTGATTTGGATCACATGATCACTTAGATGATTAGAGGGACGTCTATCTAAGTGGGAGTTCTTAAATATGATTAATTGAATTTTAATTTATCATGAACTTAGTACCTGATAGTATTTTGCTTGTCTATGTTGTTGTAGATAGATGGCCCGTGCTGTTGTTCCGTTGAATTTTAATGCATTCCTCGAGAAAGCAAAGTTGAAAGATGATGGTAGCAATTACACGGACTGGGTCCGTAACTTGAGGATTATCCTCATTGCTGCACAGAAGAATTACGTCCTGGAAGCACCGCTAGGTGCCAAACCTGCTGCAGGAGCTGAACCAGATGTAATGAACATCTAGCAAAGCAAGCTGATGACTACTCGATAGTTGAGTGTGCCATGCTTTACGGCTTCGAACCGGGACTTCAACGATGTTTTGAACGTCATGGAGCATATGAGATGTTCCAGGAGTTGAAGTTAATATTTCAAGCAAATGCCCGGATTGAGAGATATGAGATCTCCAATAAGTTCTATAGCTGCAAGATGGAGGAGAATAGTTCTGTCAGTGAACATATACTCAAAATGTCTGGGCTATAACAATCACTTGATTCAACTGGGAGTTAATCTTCCGGATGATAGTGTCATTGACAGAATTCTTCAATCATTGCCACCAAGCTACAAGAGCTTCATGATGAACTATAACATGCAAGGGATGGATAAGACAATTCCCGAGCTCTTCGCAATGCTAAAGGCTGCAGAGGTAGAAATCAAGAAGGAGCATCAAGTGTTGATGGTCAACAAGACCACCAGTTTCAAGAAAAAGGGTAAAGGGAAGAAGAAAGGGAACTTCAAGAAGAACGGCAAACAAGTTGCTGCTCAAGAGAAGAAACCCAAGTCTGGACCTAAGCCTGGGACTGAGTGCTTCTACCGCAAAGGGACTGGTCACTGGAAGCGGAACCGCCCCAAGTATTTGGCGGATAAGAAGGATGGCAAGGTGAACAAAGGTATATGTGATATACATGTTATTGATGTGTACCTTACTAAAGCTCGCAGTAGTACCTGGGTATTTGATACTGGTTCTGTTGCTAATATTTGCAACTCGAAACAGGGACTACGGATTAAGCAAAGATTGGCTAAGGACGAGGTGACGATGCGCGTGGGAAATGGTTCCAAAGTCGATGTGATCGCCGTCGGCACGCTACCTCTACATCTACCTTCGGGATTAGTTTTAGACCTGAATAATTGTTATTTGGTGCCAGCGTTGAGCATGAACATTATATCTGGATCTTGTTTGATGCTATACGGTTATTCATTTAAATGAGAGAATAATGGTTGTTCTATTTATATGAGTAATATCTTTTATGGTCATGCACCCTTGAAGAGTGGTCTATTTTTAATGAATCTCGATAGTAGTGATACACATATTCACAATGTTGAAGCCAAAAGATGCAGAGTTGATAATGATAGTGCAACTTATTTGTGGCACTGCCGTTTAGGTCATATTGGTGTAAAGCGCATGAAGAAACTCCATTCTGATGGACTTTTGGAATCACTTGATTATGAATCGCTTGGAACTTGCGAACCATGCCTCATGGACAAGATGACTAAAACACCGTTCTCCGGAACTATGGAGCGAGGAACAGATTTGTTGGAAATCATACATACTGACGTATGTGGTCCGATGAATGTTGAGACTCGCGGCGGGTATCGTTATTTTCTCACCTTCACAGATGATTTGAGAAGATATGGGTATATCTACTTGATGAAACATAAGCTTGAAACATTTCAAAAGTTCAAAGAATTTCAGAGTGAAGTGGAAAATCATCGTAACAAGAAAATAAAGTTTCTATGATCTGATTGTGGAGGAGAATATTTGAGTTACGAGTTTGGTCTTTATTTGAAAGAATGCGGAATAGTTTGGCAACTCACGCCACCCGGAACACCACAGCGTAATGGTGTGTCCGAACGTCGTAATCGTACTTTACTAGATATGGTGCGATTTATGATGTCTCTTACTGATTTACCGCTATCATTTTGGGGTTATGCTTTAGACAGCTACATTCACGTTAAATAGGGCACCATCTAAATCCGTTGAGACGACACCTTATGAACTATGGTTTGGCAAGAAACCAAAGTTGTTGTTTCTTAAAGTTTGGGGCTGCGATGCTTATGTGAAAAAGCTTCAACCTGATAAGCTCGAACCTAAATCGAAGAAATGTGTCTTCATAGGATACCCAAAGGAGACTGTTGGGTACACCTTCTATCATAGATCCGAAGGCAAGACATTTGTTGCTAAGAATGGATCCTTTCTAGAGAGGGAGTTTCTCTCGAAAGAAGTGAGTGGGAGGAAAGTAGAACTTGATGAGGTAACTGGACATGCTCCCTTATTGGAAAGTAGTCCATCACAGAAACCGGTTCCTGTGACACCTACACCAATTAGTGAGGAAGCCAATGATGATGATTATGAAACTTCAGATCAAGTTACTACCGAACCTCGTAGGTCAACCAGAGTAAGATCCGCACCGGAGTGGTACGGTAATCCTGTTCTGGAGGTCATGTTACTTGACCATGACCAACCTACGAACTATGAGGAAGCGATGATGAGCCCAGATTCCGCAATATGGCTTGAGGCCATGAAATCTGAGATGGGATCCATGTATGAGAACAAAGTGTGGACTTTGGTTGACTTGCCCAATAATCGGCAAGCCATCGAGAATAAATGGATCTTCAAGAAGAAGACTGACGTTGACGATAATGTTACTGTCTACAAAGCTAGACTTGTTGCAAAAGGTTTTCGACAAGTTCAAGGAGTTGACTATGATGAGACCTTCTCACCCGTAGTGATGCTTAAGTCCGTCCGAATCATGTTAGCAATTGCCGCATTTTATGATTATGAAATTTGGCAAATGGATGTGAAGACTGCATTCCTGAATGGATTTCTAGAAGAAGAGTTGTATATGATGCAACCTGAAGGTTTTATTGATCCAAAGGGTGCTAACAAAGTGTGCAAGCTCCAGCGATCCATTCATGGACTGGTGCAAGCCTCTCGGAGTTGGAATAAACGTTTTGATAGTGTGATCAAAGCATATGGTTTTATACAGACTTTTGGAGAAGCCTGTATTTACAAGAAAGTGAGTGGGAGCTCTGTAGCATTTCTAATATTATATGTGGATGACATATTGTTGATTGGAAATGATACAGAATTTCTAGATAGCATTAAAGGATACTTGAATAAGAGTTTTTCAATGAAAGACCTCGGTGAAGCTGCTTATATATTTGGCATCAAGATCTATAGAGATAGATCAAGACGCTTAATTGGACTTTCACAAAGCACATACCTTGATAAAGTTTTGCAGAAGTTCAAAATGGATCAAGCTAAGAAAGGGTTCTTGCCTGTGTTACAAGGTGTGAAGTTGAGTAAGACTCAATGCACGACCACCTCAGAAGATAGAGAGAAATTGAAAAGTGTTCCCTATGCTTCAGCCATAGGCTCTATCATGTATGCAATGCTGTGTACCAGACCTGATGTGTGCCTTGCTATTAGTTTAGCAGGGAGGTACCAAAGTAATCCAGGAGTGGATCACTGGACAGTGGTCAAGAACATCCTGAAATACTTGAAAAGGACTAAGGATATGTTTCTCGTTTATGGAGGTGACAAAGAGCTCATCGTAAATGGTTACGTCGATGCAAGCTTTGACACTGATCTGGATGATTCTAAATCACAAACCGGATACGTGTTTATATTGAACGGTGGAGCTGTCAGTTGGAGCAGTTCTAAACAAAGCGTCGTGGCGGGATCTACGTGTGAAGCGGAGTACATAGCTGCTTCGGAAGCAGCAAATGAAGGAGTCTGGATGAAGGAGTTCATATCCGATCTAGGTGTCATACCTAGTGCATCGGGTCCAATGAAAATCTTTTGTGACAATACTGGTGCAATTGCCTTGGGAAAGGAATCCAGATTTCACAAGAGAACCAAACACATCAAGAGATGCTTCAATTCCATCCACGATCAAGTCCAGGTGGGAGACATATAGATTTGCACGATACATACAGATCTGAATATTGCAGACCCGTTGACTAAGCCTCTCTCACGAGCAAAACATGATCAGCACCAAGGCTCCATGGGTGTTAGAATCATTACTGTGTAATCTAGATTATTGACTCTAGTGCAAGTGGGAGACTGGAGGAAATATGCCCTAGAGGCAATAATAAAGTTATTATTTATTTCCTTATTTCATGATAAATGTTTATTATTCATGCTAGAATTGTATTAACCGAAAACATAATACATGTGTGAATACATAGACAAACAGAGTGTCACTAGTATGCCTCTACTTGACTAGTATGTTTCCTAACCATACTAGTGTCATTTGATAAACGGGATCACATCATTAGGAGAATGATGTGATTGACTTGACCCATTCCGTTAGCTTAGCACTTGATCGTTTTAGTTTACTGCTATTGCTTTCTTCATGACTTATACATGTTCCTATGACTATGAGATTATGCAACTCCCGATTACCGGAGGAACACTTTGTGTGCTACCAAACGTCACAACGTAACTTGGTGATTATAAAGGTGCTCTACAGGTGTCTCCGATGGTACTTGTTGAGTTGGCATAGATCGAGATTAGGATTTGTCACTCCGATTGTTGGAGAAGTAACTCTGGGCCCTCTCGGTAATGCACATCACTATAAGCCTTGCAAGCAATGCAACTAATGAGTTAGTTGCGGGATGATGCATTATGGAACGAGGAAAGAGACTTGCCGGTAACAAGATTGAGCTAGGTATAGAGATACCGACGATTGAATCTCGGGCAAGTAACATACCGATGACAAAGGGAACAAAGTATGTTGTTATGCAGTTTGACCGATAAAGATCTTCATAGAATATGTAGGAGCCAATATGAGCATCCAGGTTCCGCTATTGGTTATTGACCAGAGACGTGTCTCAGTCATGTCTACATAGTTCTCGAACCCGTAGGGTCCGCACGCTTAACGTTCGATGACGATCGGTATTATGAGTTTATGTGATTTGATGTACCGAAGGTAGTTCGGAGTCCTAGATGTGATCACGGACATGACGAGGAGTCTCGAAATGGTCGAGACATAAAGATTAATATATTGGACGACTACATTCGGATGCCGGAAGTGTTCCGGGTGATTTCGGAGAAAACCGAAGTGCCGGAGGGTTACCGGAACCCCCCGAGAGAAGTAATGGGCCACATGGGCCTTAGTGGAGAGAGAGAGGGCCGGCCAGGGTAGGCCACGCGCCCCCTCCCCCTCTGGTCCGAATTGGACTAGGGAAGGGGGGGGGGGCGTCGCCCCCTTTCCTTCTCCCTCACCTCCTTCCTTTCCCCCTCCTAGTAGGAGTAGGAAAGGGGAGTCCTACTCCTACTAGGAGGAGGAACCCTCCTCCTGGTGCACCCTGCAAGGGCCGGCCGGCCTCCCCCTTGCTCCTTTATATACGGGGGCAGGGGGCACCCTAGGACACACAAGTTGATTGTTCCAAGCCGTGTGCGGTGCCCCCCTCCACCATAATCCACCTCGATCATATCGTAGCAGTGCTTAGGCGAAGCCCTGCGTCGGTAGCAACATCATCACCGTCATCACGCCGTCGTGCTGACGGAACTCTCCTGTGAAGCTCTGCTGGATCGGAGTTCGTGGGACGTCATCGAGTTGAACGTGTGCTGAACTCGGAGGTGCCGTATGTTCGGTACTTGGATCAGTCGGATCATGAAGACATACGACTACATCAACCGCGTTCTCATAACGCTTCCGCTTACGGTCTACGAGGGTACGTGGACGATACTCTCCTCTCTTGTTGCTATGCATCACCATGATCTTGCGCGTGCGTAGGAATTTTTTTGAAATTACTACATTCCCCAACACATACCTCATTCAATCTCGTTACTGGCAAGTCTCTTTACTCGTTCCATAATGCATGATCCCGTGGCTAACTCCTTAGTCACATTGAGCTGATTATGATGATGCATTGCTGAGTGGGCCCAGAGATACCTCTCCGTCATACGGAGAGACAAATCCCAGTCTCGATTCATGCCAACCCAACAGACCATTTTGGAGATACTTGTAGTGCACCTTTATGGTCACCTAGTTACGTTGTGACGTTTGATACACCCAAAGCATTCCTACGGCATCCGGGAGTTGCACAATCTGATGGTCTAAGGAAATGATACTTGACATTAGAAAAGCTCTAGCAAGTGAACTACACGATCTTGTACTATGCTTAGGATTGGGTCTTGTCCATCACATCATTCTCCTAATGATGTGATCCCGTTATCAACGGCATCCAATGTCCATGGTTAGGAAACCACAACCATCTATTGATCAACGAGCTAGTCAACTAGAGGCTCACTAGGGACATGTTGTGGTCTATGTATTCACACATGTATTATGGTTCCCAGGTTAATACAATTATAGCATGAACAATAGATAATTATCATGAACAAGGAAGTATAATAATAACCATTTTATTATTGCCTCTAGGGCATATTTCCAACAGTCTCCCACTTACACTAGAGTCAATAATCTAGTTACATTGTGATGAATCAAACACCCATAGAGTTCTGGTGCTGATCTAATCTAGTTACATTGTGATGAATCAAACACCCATAGAGTTCTGGTGCTGATCATGTTTTGCTCGTGGAAGATGTTTAGTCAACGGATCTGTGACATTCAGATCCGTATGTACTTTAGAAATATCTATGTCTCCATCTTGAGTATATTCACGAATGGACTTGAAGCGGCGCTTGATGTGCTTAGTCTTCTTGTGAAACCTGGGCTCCTTGGCAATCACAATTGCTCCAGTATTGTCACAGAAGAGAGTCATCGGGCCCGACGCATTGGGAATCACTCCTAGGTCGGTGATAAACTCCTTCATCCTGACTCCTTCATGTGTTGCTTCCGAAACAGCTATGTACTCTGCTTCACATGTAGATCCCACCACGACGCTTTGCTTGCAACTGCACCAGCTGAGTGCCCCACCATTCAAAATATACACGTATCCGGTTTGTGACTTGGAGTCATCCAGATCTGTGTCAAAGCTAGCATTGACGTAACCCTTTACGACGAGCTCTTCGGCACCTCCATAAATGAGAAACATATCCTTAGTCCTTTTCAGGTTCTTCAGGATATTCTTGACCGCTGTCCAGTGTTCCATTCCGGGATCACTTTGGTACCTCCCTACCAAACTTATGGCAAGGTTCACATCAGGTTTGGTACACAACATGGCATACATAATAGAGCCTATGGATGAGGCATAGGGGATGACACTCATCATTTCTCTATCTTCTGCCGAGGTCGGGCATTGAGTTTCGCTCAATCCCACACCTTGCAATACAGGCAAGAACCCCTTCTTGGACTGATCCATATTGAACTTCTTCAATATCTTGTCAAGGTATGTGCTTTGTGAAAGACCAATGAGGTGTCTCGATATATCTCTATAGATCTTGATGCCTAATATGTAAGCAGCTTCTCCAAGGTCCTTCATTGAAAAACACTTATTCAAGTAGGCATTCATGCTTTCCAAAAGTTCTATATCATTTCCCATCAACAGTATGTCATCCACATATAATATGAGAAATGCTACAGAGCTCCCACACACTTTCTTGTAAATACAGACTTCTCCATAAGTATGTATAGACCCAAATGCTTTGATCATTTCATCAAAGCGAATGTTCCAACTCCAAGATGCTTGCACCAGCCCATAGATGGAGCGCTGGAGCTTGCATACCTTGTCAGCATTCTTAGGATCGACAAAACCTTTCGATTGCATCATATACAATTCTTCCTTAAGGAAACCATTAAGGAATGATGTTTTGACGTCCATTTGCCAGATATCATAATCATAGAATGCGACAATTGCTAACATGATTCAGACAGACTTCAGCTTCGCTATGGGTGAGAAAGTCTCATCGTAGTCAACTCCTTGAACTTGTCGATAACCCTTAGCGACAAGCCGAGCCTTATAGACGGTCACATTACCATCCGTGTCAGTCTTATTCTTAAAGATCCACTTATTCTCTATGGCTCGACGATCATAGGGCAAGTCCACCAAAGTCCATACTTTGTTCTCATACATGGATCCTATCTCGGATTTCATGGCTTCAAGCCATTTGTTGAAATCCGGGCCTGCCATCGCTTCTTCATAGTTCGAAGGTCACCATTTTCTAACAAAATGATTTCTAGGACAGGTTGCCGTACCATTCTAGTCTGGAACGTGTCCTCGTGGACCTACGAAGTTCAGTAGCAACTTGATCCGAAGTTTCATGATCATCATCATTAACTTCCTCTCTAGTCGGTGTAGGCACCACAAAAACATCTTTCTGTGCTGTGTTACTCTCCGGTTCAAGAGGGGGTGCCTCATCAAGTTCTACTTTCCTCCTACTTACTTCTTTCGAGAGAAACTCTTTCTCCAGAAAGGATCCATTCTTGGCAACAAATATCTATCCTTCGGATCTGAGGTAGAAGGTATACCCAATAGTTTCCTTGGGGTATCCTATGAAGACACACTTTTCTGATTTTGGGTTCGAGCTTTTCAGGTTGAAGTTTCTTGACATAAGCATCGCATCCCCAAACTTTCAGAAATGACAGCTTAGGTTTCTTCCCAAACCATAATTCATACGGTGTCATCTCAACGGATTTAGACGGTGCCCTATTTAAAGTGAATGCGGCAGTCTCTAAAGCATAACCCCAAAATGATAGCGGTAGATCGGTAAGAGACATCATAGACCGCACCATATCAAATAGAGTGCGATTACGACGTTCAGACACACCATTACACCGAGGTGTTCTAGGCGGCATGAGTTGTTAAACAATTCCACATTTCCTTAAGTGCATGCCAAACTTGTGACTCAAGTATTCTCCTCCACAATCGGATTGTAAGAACTTTATTTTCCTGTCATGTCAATTCTCTACCTCACTCTGAAATTCCTTAAACTTTTCAAAGGTCTCAGACTTGTGTTTCATTAAGTAGACGTACCCATATCTACTTAAGTCATCAGTGAGGGTGAGAACATAGTGATAGCCACCGCGAGCCTCAACGCTCATTGGTCCGCATACATCAGTATCTATTATTTCCAACAAGTTAGTTGTTCACTCCATTGTTCCGGAGAACGGAGTCTTGGTCATCTTGCCCAGGAGGCATGGTTCGCGCATGTCAAATGATTCATAATCAAGAGACTCCAAAAGTCCATATGCATGGAGTTTCTTCATGCGTTTGACACCAATATGACCAAGGCGGCAGTGCCACAAGTATGTGGGACTATCATCATCAACCTTACATCTTTTGGCATTCACACTATGAATATGTGTAACATCACGTTCGAGGTTCAATAAAAATGACCATTGACCAGCGGGGCATGACCATAAAACATATCTCTCATATAAATAGAACAACCATTATTCTCGGATTTAAATGAGTAGCCATCTCGCATCAAACGAGTTCCATATACAATGTTCATGCTCAAAGCTGGTACTAAATAACAATTGTTGAGGTTTAAAACTAATCCCAAAGTTAGATGTAGAGGTAGCGTGCCGACGGCGATCACATCGACCTTGGAACCATTCCCGACGCGCATCGTCACCTCGTCCTTTGCCAGTCTCCGCTTATTCCGCAGCTCCTGTTTTGAGTTACAAATGTGAGCAACCGCACCGGTATCAAATACCCAGGAGCTACTACGAGCACTGGTAAGGTACACATCAATAACATGTATATGATATATACCTTTGGCGTTGCCGGCCTTCTTATCCGCTAAGTACTTGGGGCATTTCCGCTTCCAGTGACCATTTCTCTTGCAATAAAAGCACTCAGTCTCAGGCTTGGGTCCATTCTTTGGCTTTTTCCCAACAACTGACTTACCAGGCGCGACAACTCCCTTGCCGTCCTTCTTGAAGTTCTTCTTACCCTTGCCTTTGTTGAAACTAGTGGTCTTATCCACCATCAACACTTGATGTTCCTTTTTTATCTCCACTTCCGCTGATTTCAACATCGAATATAACTCAGGAATGGACTTCTCCATCCCTTGCATATTGTAGTTCATCACAAAGCTCTTGTAGCTAGGTGGAAGCGACTGGAGGGTTCTGTCAATGACCGAGTCATCTGGAAGATTAACTCCCAGCCGAGACAAGTGGTTGTGCAACCTAGACATTTTGAGTATATGCTCGCTGACAGAACTGTTTTCCTCCATCTTGCAACTAAAGAACTTGTCGGAGACTTCATATCTCTTGACCCGGGCATGAGCTTGGAAAACCATTCTTAGCTCTTAGAACATCTCATATGCTCTATGTTGCTCAAAACGCTTTTGGAGCCCCAGTTCTAAGCTGTAAAGCATGCCGCACTGAACCTGGGAGTAATCATCACTACGCGACTGCCAGGCGTTCATAACGTCTTGAGTTGCCGGGAAAATGGATGCGTCACCTAGCGGTGCTTCAAGGACATATGCTTTCTTGGAAGCTATGAGGATGATCCTCAAGTTACGGACCCAGTCCTTATAGTTGCTTCCATCATCTTTCAGTTTGGTTTTCTCTAGGAACGCATTGAAGTTGAGGTCAACATTAGCGTGGGCCATTGGATCTACAAGATAGATTGTAAAGACAATTTTAGACTATGTTCATGATAATTAAGTTCATCTAATCAAATTATTTAATGAACTCCCACTCAGATAGACATCCCTCTAGTCATGTAAGTGATACATGATCCGAATCGACTAGGCCGTGTCCGATCATCACGTGGGACGAACTAGTCATCAACGGTGAACATCTCCATGTTGATCACATCTACTATATGAGTTATGTTCGACCTTTTAGTATCTCGTGTTCCGAGGCCATGTCTGCACATGCTAGGCTCGTCAAGTCAACCTAAGTGTTTTGCATGTGTAAATCTGGGTTACCCGTTGTATGCGAACGTTAGAATCTATCACACCCGATCATCACGTGGTGCTTCGAAACAACAAACCTTCTTCACCGTGCACACTTAGGGGGAACACATTTCTTGAAATTTTAGTGAGGGATCATCTTATTTATGCTATCGTCGTTCTAAGCAAATAAGATATAAACATGATAAACATCACATGCAAATCATAAAGTAACATGATATGGCCAATACCATCTTGCGCCTTTGATCTCCATCTTCGAGGCGCGACATGATCACCATCATCACCGGCATGACACCATGATCTCCATCATCGTGTCTTCATGAAGTTGTCTCGCCAACCATTACCTCTACTACTATGGCTAACAGTTAGCAATAAAGTAAAGTAATTACATGGCATTTTATTGATTCATAGGTCGTACATTAAATTAAGACAACTCCTATGGCTCCTGCCGATTGTCATGCTCATCGACATGCAAGTCGTGATTCCTATTACAAGAATATGGTCAATCTCATACATCACATATATAATTCATCACATCCTTTTGGCCATATCACATCACATAGCATACCCTGCAAAAACAAGTTAGGTGTCCTCTAATTATTGTTGCATGTTTTACGTGGATGCTATGGGTTTCTAGCAAGAACGTTTCTTACCTACACAAAAGCCACAATGGTGATATGCCAATTGCTATCTACCCTTCATAAGGTCCCTCTTCATCGAATCCGATCCGACTAAAGTGGGAGAGATAGACACCTGCTAGCCACCTTATGCAACAAGTGCATTCAGTCGGTGGAACCTGTCTCACGTAAGCGTACGTGTAAGGCCGGTCCGGGCCGGTTCATCCCACAATGCTGCCGAATCAAGATAGGACTAGTAACGGCAAGCAAATTGACCAAATCATTGCCCACAACTACTTGTGTTCTACTCGTGCATAGAATCTATGCATAGACCTAGCTCATGATGCCACTGTAGGGTAACATAGTAATAATTCAAAAAAATTCCTACGTGTCACCAAGATCAATCTAGGAGATGCTAGCAACGAGAGAGAGGGACTGCATCTTCATACCCTTGAAGATCGCTAAGCGGAAGTGTTGGGGATATTACTATCAGTTATGACCCACCCAGGAGGGGCCGGGTCAGCCCCAATGGCGGGTTACACAAGAAGCCCAGTAAACATTCAAGATTATAGTTTATTAAATCTTATAGAAGGCCCAAAGGCCTGAAGGCGGTTTAAGGCCTGATATTGTGAACCGCCATATGTAAGGAAAGACTTGTAAAGAAAGGCATGTAAAGGAAGTCACCGAGCCGGACACGACTATGAGCCGGCCGGGACTCTATAGGCCACCAGGCGTCAACCCATGTATATAAGGGGACGACCCGGTGGCGGCTTAGGGCAAGAAACAAGAAGTCGATAACCAAGCCAGCGAGTTGAGCCTCTTGGTAATCGAAACCCCAGCAATACCAATCCCAACTAGACGTAGGCTTTTACCTTCATCGTAAGGGGCCGAACTAGTATAAAACCCTCTCGTGTCCTTTCTCCCGATTAACCCCTGAGGGAGTCCTGGATTAGGGGGTGTTCGGGTAGCCGGACTATACCTTCAGCCGGACTCCTGGACTATGAAGATACAAGATTGAAGACTTCGTCCCGTGTCCGGATGGGACTTTCCTTGGCATGGAAGGCAAGCTTGGCGATGCGGATATTCAAGATCTCCTACCATTGTAACCGACTCTGTGTAACCCTAACCCTATCCGGTGTCTATATAAACCGGAGGGTTGTAGTCCGTAGGCAATCAACTCCATACACAACAATCATACCATAGGCTAGCTTCTAGGGTTTAGCCTCCTTGATCTCGTGGTAGATCTACTCTTGTACTACCCATATCATCAATATTAATCAAGCAGGAGTAGGGTATTACCTCCATCGAGAGGGCCCGAACCTGGGTAAAACAAAGTGTCCCCTGTCTCCTGTTACCATCCGGCCTAGACGCACAGTTCGGGACCCCCTACCTGAGATCCGTCGGTTTTGACACCGACATTGGTGCTTTCATTGAGAGTTCCTCTGTGTTGTCGCTTTTAGGCCCGATGGCTCCTTCGATCATCAACAACGATGCAGTCCAGGGTGAGACTTTTCTCCCCGGACAGATCTTCGTCTTCGGCGGCTTCGCACTGCGGGCCAATTCGCTTGGCCACCTTGAGCAGATCGAAAGCTACGCCCCTGGCCATCAGGTCAGGTTTGGAAGCCTAAACTAGACGGCTGACATCCGCGGGGACTTGATCTTCGACGGATTCGAGCCACAGCCAAGCGCGCCGCACTGTCTCGACGAGCATGATATAGCTCTGCCACCGAATAGCGCCTTGGAGGCCGCACACGCATCGGTTCCAACCATTGATTCGGAGCCTATTGCACCGATCGAGGATCAACGGTTGGACGCTGCCTTAGGGGCTGTGATCTCAGAGGCGATTGAGCCAAACTCCAGCCCCGCACTCCGCATGGCCCGTGACTCCGAGGATCCGGATTCCTCTCCGAGCTCCGAGCCCCCCGTGCCCCTGCCGATCGAATCCGATTGGGCGCCGATAATGGAGTTCACCGCCGCGGACGTCTTTCAGCACTCGCCCTTCGGCGACATCCCGAATTCTCTAAAGTCTCTCTCTTTATTAGGAGAGCCCTGGCCGGACTACGGTCAGCGAGGGTGGAATACGGACGATGAGGAAATTCAAAGCCCACCCACCGCCCACTTTGTAGCCACTGTCGACGATCTAACCGACATGCTTGACTTCGACTCCGAAGACATCGACGGCATGGACGATGATGTAGGAGAGGAACAAGAACCAACACCTGTAGGGCGCTGGAAGGCCACCTCGTCATATGACATATATATGGTGGATACTCCAAAAGATGGAGATGGCGATGGAACAGTGGGGGACGACGCCCCTAAGAAACAGCCAAAGCGCCGACGTTAGCGGCGCCGCTCTAAATCCCACCAAAGCAAAAACGGTGATTTCGGCACGGGAGATAATGCTACCCCGGATAGCGCCGAAGAACACCCACCTCAGCAAAATTCGGCACAGGAAGATGGAGAAACCAGCCCTCATGAAAGAGTGGCAGACCGAGAGGTCGAGGATGATAACTATACGCCTCCCTCCGAAGACGAGGCTAGCCTCGATGATGACGAATTCGTCATACCATCAGACCCCACCGAACAAGAGCGTTTTAAACGCAGGCTTTTAGCTACGGCAAGCAGCCTCAAGAAAAAGCAGCAACAGCTTAGAGCTGCCCAAGAATTGCTAGCTGACAGATGGACTGAAGACCTTGCGGCCGAAGAGCATGAACTCGAACGCCCCTCCAAGAGTTACCCAAAGCGCAGGCCGCTACCCCGATCAGAAGAGGAAGCACCTACATCACCAGCGCATGACATGGAAGACCGGCCACCTCGCGGTCGCGATAGAGAGGCCTGTCGGCCCTCCACCCAAGCCATGCCCCGACGCCGCTCAACTAAGGCACGGGAAAATGTGCCCGACCTGCAGGACATACTGGAGGATAAGGCAAGAGAAACAAGATCGATCTACGGATCGCGTAGGCGCCCTGCGGCATGTGACAATGATCTTCACTCCGGATACAACAAATCTGGCCGGGCCAAACACAACAGACATAGCTCTTCCGAGTTGCGTCGTGATATAGCCCAGTACAGAGGCGCCGCACAGCCGCTATGCTTCACGAATGAAGTAATGGATCATAAAATCCCAGAGGGTTTCAAACCCGTAAACATCAAATCATATGATGGCACAACAGACCCGGCGGTATGGATCGAGGATTATCTCCTTCACATCCACATGGCACGCGGCGATGATCTACACGCCATCAAATACCTCCCGCTAAAACTTAAAGGACTGGCCCGGCATTGGCTTAACAGCTTGCCAGCAGACTCAATCGGTTCTTGGGAGGACCTGGAAGCCGCATTCCTCGACAACTTCCAGGGCACTTACGTGCGACCGCCGGATGCCGACGACTTAAGCCACATAATTCAGCAGCCAGAAGAATCGCCCAGACAATTCTGGACACGGTTCCTAACAAAGAAAAACCAGATAGTCGACTGTCCGAACGCAGAGGCCCTAGCAGCCTTCAAACATAACATCCGCGACGAGTGGCTTGCCCGGCACCTGGGACAGGAAAAACCGAAATCCATGGCAGCCCTCACGACACTCATGACCCGCTTTTGCGCGGGAGAAGACAGCTGGCTAGCTTGCAGTAACAACTTGTCAAAGAACCCTGGTAATTCGGATACCAAGGATAAAAGTGGCAGGACACGTCGGAATAAGCAAAAACACCGCGTCAACAGCGACAGCAATGAAGACACGGCAGTCAATGCCGGATTCAAATGCTATAAATCCGGTCAGCGGAAAAAGCCATACAAAAAGAATACTCAGGGCCCGTCCAGTTTGGACCGAATACTCGATCGCTTGTGCCAGATACATGGCACCCCCGAAAGGCCAGCCAATCACACTAATAGGGATTATTGGGTGTTCAAGCAGGCAGGCAAGTTAAGGGCCGAAAACAGAGACAAGGGGCTGCACAGCGACGACGAGGAGCCCAAGCCGCCGAACAACAATGGACAGAAGGGTTTTCCCCCACAAGTGCGGACGGTGAACATCCTAGTGCGATGGCCCTACGACTAAGTCCTTGCTCTAGGACATCTTCCGTGACAATTCCATGATAGTTGGCGCCCATCGTGGGGCCAGTGCACGGTGGATTTGAGTTCTTGAAGGGAAACTTCGAAGGGCTCAAGGGATACGCTGTGGGCCGGATGACCAAGAGTCATCGCGGCAAGCTCTACATCGACGACGAAGGCTAGGGCCCGGAGGCCGGCTCAATTGAGTATGGAGACCGGGTCCCCTTCGGCGGAATTCACGTCTTCATAGGCCGGATCGGCGAGTCAGTTCCCGAGCCGGACGTCCACACCAACCTCATCGAAACGGCTCGGTGCACGAGGACCGCCCGTGTTCAATCTACCGTGAAGCATGCCTTCGTAGGCTGCATCCACGACGGTGAATACTCTGAAGGATCGGTGGAGGGCGGTGAGACGGCCGTCTGTTCTGATATGCTTCATCAATGGGCGAGACAGACTCTTTGTACCAACTGCAGGACGACATGCTCGGGGGCTGTTCCGATGGAAGCAGTATTCCGGACCCTCTTGAGCCGCCGAATTGGGCCAGAGTCTTCATGGCAGGGACACAGCCCGGGCAAAACTCTACAGCAGCGGCGGCAGCAGCTACCAGGTCAGCCGCAGCCGGGTCAGGAGACCCCGTGCGCCCCCCAGCTCAGATCTTGATGGACCTCATGGATAAACTGACGACTCTGTTGACTGCCATGGTAGAGCCGGCAGATAAAGTCCAACATGATGCAGAGGTGGCACGCGTACGTGAAGAGATGGTGCAAGCTAAAGAAAATCTAGCCGCAGAGGAAGTCATGATGGCAGTAGAGCGGGCGGCTTTGGACGTTCGTGCTCAACAACTTCAAGCGGAGACCTTCCGGCTCTTGGTGGATCTGAATGCGTCGAACGAGGTCATTAGGAGGAGGCATCAGAAAACCCAATCATGTCTGCCTTTGACGCTCGATCCTAGGAATCTTTTTCACACACTCGGAGCCGGGGGAAGTAACCCGCCGGAGGCGCCTCGGATTACAACACCCGGCGCACCGGTCCAGCCGCGTGCCATGGATCCGCCTTGCATAATTACCGCTCCACCTCATTACGTCCCAACACCGCCGACTCACTTCTCCAACCCTTTGGAAAACCTCATCGCAGCATCGGCTCGTCTGGCAGCTCTTCCGATGGAAGGTGACTCACCGACGGCAATTGAAACACGAAGGGTAAGAGAACTTCTTCAAACAGCTCTGGCGCAATAGGATGCATACTCCTACAGTCGAGACAGGATCCATTCAACTCCTCGCCCAAGCCAGAGCCCAAGTTACAGTAGGCATATGGAATCCACAGAGATGTCAAGCAATGCTCAATGCCCCAACCGGCCATACAGGCATGAGCCGGTGCGGGTTGGAGCCCTTAACTTGGCGGATCAGGAGAGGATTCGTCAAGAGGCGCGACAAGCAGTTCAAATGGCAGCAGACCAGGCGGCTCATCAAACTTTTCCAGCTTATCCAGCAACCTCGGTCGAGGCAGGAGTGGCCATAAGAACCGGAGGCGTTCCTTGCTTGGTGTGGCCATACGTAATGAGCGTTTGCCAAAGGACTTTGAGGGGCCTCGTAAGGTACCTAATTACACGGCTGACTTACAGCCCGGGGCTTGGATTGAGAGTTACGAGATGGCTATGGAGTTATTGGAGGTCAGCGATGCAGCAATGGCCAAGTATTTCACTATGATGTTAGATGGAACAACTCGTACTTGGTTGAAGGGATTGCCACCCAATTCTATCGGCTCATGGGCGGAGTTGAAGGCCCGGTTCATCTAGAACTTTAAAGACACGTGTAAGCAGCCTATGTCGATTGTGGACCTGACCAATTGCAAGCAAGAGGATGGTGAATCCACAACCCATTGGGTGCGCCGGGTCAAGGAGATAATACATTCATCTGATAAGATGGATGCCGGCTCAGCGGTCTTGATGTTGGAGAAAAATTGCCGTTTTGAACCTCTAAAGCAGAAGCTGGGGTGGCTCAAGCGTGACTGTAATGACATGGGAACGTTAATGGCGGCTCTCGTCAAGTATGCTGATTCTGATACTACCAAGGACCCAGTGTCTGAGAAAGAAAAGACAACAAAGGGAAAGAAGAACGGCAACGGCAAGGGTCACCAGCATAACTCGGCAAATCAAGGAGGTAATAAACATAAGGCTGATGAGTTTGTTGCTAACACCAATGCACAGGGCGGAAATCAACAGCGCAAGGGCAGACAGCCCCCTCGATCGGGCGGGTCAGGTCCCACCCTTGAGCAATTATTGAATGAGCCTTGTCCAAAACACGACACCCGGGAGAAGCCAGCCACCCACCTGTGGAAAGATTGTACGATCATGAAGGCGTTTAAAAATTCAAACGCGTTTGATGGAGGTCACGGCCCAGGTGGCGGCTCAGGTGGAGGCGGTTTCCAAGGCCCGGGCGCCGGCTTAGGTGGAGGAGGATTCCACGGTCAGGGCCATCCTGGTAATCAAGGAGGGTATAATCCGCAACCTGGCCAAAGTAATCAGCAGCAGCAGTCCGGATATCAGAGCAACCCAAAGCAGCTGAATAGTGGGCAATACCATGTATTCACCACTAGCTTATGTAAGAGAGACCAGAAACTTCACAAGAGGGCCGTCAATGGCATTGAGCCGGTGGTTCCATGTTACTTACGTTGGTCAAAGCAGCCTATTGTGTGGATCAGAGAGGATCACCCACCCCAGGTCGATAACCCGGGTCACTTGGCTTTGGTGGTGGCGCCTCGGGTTGGTGGATACAAATTCACTAAGGTACTCATAGATGGAGGCATCGGCATCAACATCCTCTACTATGAGACGTTCCGCCGGATGGGATTGACCGATAAGAGTCTTAAACAATCCAACACTGTTTTTCAGGGTGTGGTTCCTGGCAAGTCGGCATACCCAGTGGGCAAGATTGAACTGGAAGTAGCCTTTGGGGATGAGTATGACTCCAGAGTAGAAAAATTAACCTTTGAGGTGGTTAAGATCAAAAGCTCGTATCATGCGCTGTTTGGACGGTCGGCTTATGCCAAATTCATGGCTCGGCCGTGTTATGTGTATTTGCAGCTTAAGATGCCGGGTTATAAGGGCACCATCACAGTACACGGGAGCCGGAAAATAGCCTTGGAGTGTGAAGAAGGTGATGCTGCCTATGCTGAATCCGTCTGTGCAACAGAGGAGTTAAAATTTTACAAAGATCATGTTGACCCGGCAGACATGACATCATTAAAGAAACCAACAACAAAGCATGAGCCGGTGTTGAAGTTCAAATCAGCTGATGACACCAAGATGGTTGACTTTGTGCCTGGCGACTCATCCAAGCAGTTCATCATCAGTGCTAACTTGGATCCAAAATAGGAAAGCCCGCTCATCGAGTTCATCCGTGAGAACCGGGACATCTTCGCATGGAAACCTTTAGACATGCCGGGTGTCCCGAGGGAACTCGCTGAGCACACTCTCAATATTGATCCAAAGTTTAAACCTGTCAGACAATTTCTCTGACGGTTCAATGAAGGAAGGCGCAAGGCCATTGGAGAAGAGGTGGCCTCGCTTTTGGCAGCTGGGTTCATTGTAGAAGTCTTTCACCCAGAGTGGTTAGCCAACCCGGTGCTTGTACTAAAAAAGAATAGCACCTGGCGTATGTGTGTGGATTACACCGATCTGAACAAGGCTTGTCCGGCTGATCCTTTTGCCCTCCCCCGTATCGATCAGATTATTGATGCTATGACGGGTTGCACACGTTTGAGTTTCTTGGATGCTTATTCTGGTTATTATCAGATCAAGATGGCGGTTAAGGATCAGGAGAAGACGGCTTTTATCACTCCTTTTGGGGCTTTCTACTATGTGTCTATGCCTTTTGGGCTTAAGAGTGCCCAGGCGACTTACCAATGGTGTGTGCAGAATTGTCTTCACGATCAAATTGGGCGTAATGTTCATGCTTATGTGGATGATATAGTGGTAAAATCCAGGAAAGAGGAAACCTTGGTCAAAGATCTGAAAGAGACTTTCGATAATCTCCAGGTCTACAAAATGATGCTTAACCCGGCCAAGTGTGTTTTTGGAATCCCAGCCGGCAAGCTCTTGGGCTTTTTGGTGTCTAACCGAGGTATTGAGGCTAACCCGGAGAAAATCAAGGCAATCACATCCCTGGCCAAACCAACATGCATCAATGACGTTCAACGACTGGCGGGCCGTGTTGCTGCTTTGAGCCAGTTCATAAGCCGATTAGGGGAAAAGGCAATGCCTCTGTATCAGATGATGAAGAAAGCAAATGATTTTGTTTGGAGCGATGCTGCAAACTCTGCTTTTGAAGATCTGAAGACACAGCTTGCTGAGCCGCCGGTCCTGGCTGCTCCACTTGAGAAAGAGCTGCTACTATTATACGTGGCCGCCAACTCACGAGCTGTTAGTGTGGCTATTGTGGTGGAGCGCAAGGAGGCTGGCAAGGAGCATCCGGTTCATCGGTCGGTTTATTACGTCAGTGAGGTGCTAATTGAATCCAAGCAACGATATCCACATTGGCAGAAGCTCGTCTATGGGGTGTTCATGGCAAGCCGGAAGCTTAAACATTATTTTCAGGGACATCCAATCACCATGGTTAGCTCTGCTCCCTTGGGAGACATCATTCAAAACAGAGAAGCCACTGGGCGAGTCGCCAAGTGGGCAATTAAGCTTGGGTCTCATGGGTTGAAGTATGTGCCACGTACTGCGATCAAATCTCAAGCACTGGTTGACTTCATTAATGACTGGACAGAGATGCACATGCCAGAAGAGAAACCAGACAACACGTATTGGACTATTCATTTTGATGGGTCTAGACAGTTGGAAGGCTCGGGGGCTGGAGTTGTGTTAACCTCTTCGCGAGGTGACAAATTTTGTTATGTGTTACAGTTGATGTTTCCTTGCACTAACAACGCAACAGAGTATGAAGCCTTGCTCCATGGTATTCGAGTGGCAAAAGAGATGAGTTTGAGCTGGGTTAGATGTCTTGGCGACTCAGATCTAGTGGCTCAACAAGTATCAGGCAAGTGGGATTCCAAGGACCCTCTCATGGTGGCTTATCGCCGGGAGGTCGATGCTGTTGCGGGGCATTTTAAAGGTTATCAGGTGGAGCACATTGACCATCGAAAGAACGAAGCGGCTGATGCCTTAAGCCGGTTGGGGTCTCAGCGTAAGCCAATACCACCTAACACCTTTTTTGGATGTTTTGCATAACCCCTCTGTCAAGTTGCCCATAGAAGAAGATTTAGCTGTTCCTGACCCGGAGGCGCAGTTGGTGGCGGCTCTTCATGTCATCCCAGATTGGACAGTGCCGTTCTTGGCCTACATGACTCGGGGAGAGTTACCAACGGATGAGACCCTGGCTCGACAAATAACCCGGCGGTCTAAGTCAATGACGATTTCGGATGGAGAATTATACCATCGCAGCGTTTCCGGAGCGTTTCAGCGGTGTGTTTCCCCCGAAGAAGGTCAAGAAATCCTTCGTGAGATCCATGAAGGCGATTGTGGTCATCACGCCGGGTCAAAATCTCTGGTGGCCAAGGCTTTTCGTCACGGTTTTTACTGGTTGACGGCTCACGCTGATGCAGAAGATCTGGTCAGTAGATGTGATGGATGTCAAAAGTTTGTGCGGCGGGAGCATGTGCCGGCTCAGGAGCTCCGGATGATTCCAATCACTTGGCCGTTTGCGGTCTGGGGGTTTGACATGGTGGGACCTTTCAAAAGGTCTAAGGATAAAAAGACACATCTCTTGGTGGCAGTTGATAAATTCGCTAAGTGGGTTGGGGCGGAGCCTATGAGTAAGTGTGATGCGGCCACGACGGTTCAGTTCATGAAAAAGGTGATCTTCTGTTTTGGTTTTCCACACAACGTTATCACTGACAATGGCACTAATCTATCCCAAGGGGCTATGGAGGAGTTTTGTCAACGTGAGCACATCTGACTTGATGTTTCTTCTGTAGCTCATCCTCAATCCAATGGTCAAGCTAAGAGAGCCAATCAGGAAATTTTAAAAGGTCTCAAACCCCGGCTTATGGTTCCCTTACAGCGAACGCTGGGTTGTTGGGTAGAGGAATTACCCTCGGTGTTGTGGAGTATCAACACCACGCCTAACAGGTCTATGGGTTACACACCTTTCTTCATGGTTTATGGAGCAGAAGCAGTGTTGCCTAGTGACATCCGCCATGACTCGCCCCGTGTGGCGGCTTATGTTGAAGCTAATAATGAACAAGACAGATAGGATGCACTTGACTTATTGGATGAAGAAAGAGACTTAGCAGCGGCCCGGTCAGCAATTTATCAATAGGACCTGCGCTGTTATCACAGCCGCCGGGTTAAGTCCAGGACTTTTTAGGAAGGCGACTTGGTGCTCCGGCTCATCCAGGATCTGTCAGATGCACAGAAGTTACCCCCACCTTGGGAAGGACCCTTTGTGGTCAGTAAGAACTTAAACAACGGGTCATATTACCTCATTGATGTTCGAGAGCACAAAGACTCACGTAAGTCGGAGGAGGAGACCCGCCGGCCGTGGAACATTGCTCAACTTCGGCCATACTACACCTGAGCCACTGGCTCTCATCATGTACATACTTTGACATTGTATATACCATGATAAGTAATAAAGTAAGACCATCGGTCTCTTTTCTTTTCAAATATTATGCATCTTTGTTATTTCTTATTTTCAAATGACTATTAAGGACCTGATCATATTTGAATCAAGTTTAACCTTTTTTGGTCCGGCTTATGATCATATCCGAATCTAGCTGCAAATGTGATGGTCACTTGGGGGCTTCCTGTTCAAACATAGGTCGTATTCGAACCAAAGAGAACATAGCTGTCGGTACCCTCTTGATCGGCGTAACGCCAAAACCACTGAGGGCTATATGGTCGTATTCGAACCTTAGCTTAACCCCTTTGGTTCGGTTTACTGATCGTATTCGAATCAGAAGCCCCCAACCTTTTGAATACAAGGTTAAATTATGCTTATTATTTGTTGTTTGCCTTTTAGTTTTTTGTTGTCTCAATATTACAAATAATTAGCCTGGTCTTCTTCACTGGCTCGACTATTTGATAACACAGCTACCAAGGTATAATGATCATTGAGTATTCAAAAGCATTGACTTCTCATAAAGTTTGAATTATCAATTTCATCACCCGGGTTATTCAAGCCGGCGGTCTAAGGATCAAAAGGTACAAGGTATGGTTATTACTTATACGCAATTACCTGCTGCATTAACTAAAAGAGTTAGTCTCAGCCCTTGTCCTTTGTTTATATCTGTTTCTAGTTCTTATTGTGGTAAACATATTGGCTATAAACTGGGTGTTTTAACCCGTTTGGTTCTAAGCCGCCAAGCCAGTCTTTTCTTTGTATCTACAGGAACATAGTTCAAATGTTGTAGAAACAAACATTAAATATGATGCATACATTGGCATCAGGAAACACAAAATCACATAGAAGTGTTTTATGCGTGATGGCATAAGCAAAGCATATAGTGTTTTCACAGCTAAGCTATTACAAGGCTTTATAAGCCCACGAAGATGATCATTATTCCTCCCTCGCCGGTTCACCACCTTCTGTTGACTGGAAGTTGGGTTTTGACCAATCAAAACCATTCACGGCGACAAATTTGGCTTCGTCATCGATCAGGCCGATCGGGTCAACTTCCGGGGCAAATGTGTCTTCTCTTACCGATGGAATCAAATCTGTTACCTTGTACGAGGGAGTGGCCATCTTCTTATTCTCACTATCAAAACCCGGCTGATATTTGTCAATATTGGTATCATCTCCAAGGGTAGTTGCCTGAGGCCGGACTCCGCGCACGCAAGCCATGAAGTCATCCTGCTCAAAGGGAGATCCGTCTTCCTTCACAGTGGGATAGCCTCTGGCCATGTCTGCCGGGTCTAGGTCTGGCACCCAAGCCTTGGAGCGGCTCAGGGAAGTCAAAGCCCCGGCTCGCGCACAGGAGCGTTTCACTTCTTGAAACCTGGCAGGCAGGATTGACAGTTTCTTCAGGACGTCGCTGAGCCGGCTGGGTCCTTGATTGGCAGGAGAGATGGCGGCAAGAGCCCGCTATGCACCAATACACAGTTGTTCTACCAAAGTACACACTGCCTTCAGTTTAATCAAAGGGTCTTGGCTCAGATTTTTGCTTTGAGGGCCTGCACATATTTTATACACAAAGTCAGCTGGCGGCTTATACTCCGGATCAGTAAAAAGCACACAAAGTTAAAGTCGGATGACTTACCAAAGATGACAGCCACCATTTGAGACACCCAGCCCTTTAACCCGTTCAACTCTGTTGAAATCTCTTCAAGGGCTGCTTCGGCCTACTTAGCACGTTGGGTCAGAAGTGTTTTTTCCTCTTCCCAAGTTTTCTTCTTGGCAGCAAAGCTGGTCTTTAATTTTTCCATCTCAGAGAGACTTATTTGCAGTTTGGAGTTAGCAGATTTGATTTCTGCCTCCTGACTCACTAGCCGGGTCTTCGCATCAGTCAATTGCGAGTTCAATTCAGATAAGGCCTTCTGGAAAACATTCAGGTGAGTCAAGATTTTGTTTTCAAGTTCAAAAATCAAGATTCAAGTCTCAAGTACTTTACAAAAAACCACTTGACACTTGGGGGCTAATGTATGCCAAATCAAATTTTTATGACTCTAAAGACATACTTTAAGTCCCAAGTACCTTACAAAGTAACAACACTTGGCACTTGGGGGCTAATGTATGCAGTTCAGCAAGTTTCTCAAGGTTAAGCCGGAGTATAAAGTCCTTTGAATATGGCACCAAACAATTTAAAGTACCGGTTCATTTATGATCAAAATGAACCGGCCCTTGGGGACTACAGGTGAAGCTTTGTTCTATTGAATTCAAGAAAAGTTTCAAAGGTAAAGGTCTCGGCCTATATCTTAAAGTCTACAGGTCATTCTGGTTCTCTCATAATCTGAAGACTTGGGGACTGAAGGAATATAGATAAGCCGGAAGAACGTACCTCGTATTTCAACTGCAGCTGTTTGACCATTTCAATCTCAGAGTCGCGACTGGAGTGTACATGGCTAAGATAGCCGGATAAAATATCATTGGCATTTAGATGGTCATAGTTGGCAATGTCAAAGCGAACTTTCTGCCTCTCCAATGCCTCTTGTTTCGCAGTACACTGAGCCAGCACGGTTGGATTCCCTGGTTCAATAAAGCGGCTTCCGGTGATCTGAACGTCTTGTGCAGACGGTGATGACGGGTTGGCTGAGCTTGATGGTCCAGTAGCAGAAGGGTTCACAGTGGTCTCATCAAACGACGGCTTAGGAGGATTTGCTTCTACATCAACAGGCGAATCTGCTGGAGCGTCGGTTAATGGAGAAGATGGCCTGGCCGGGTCAGATGCAAGCACTGGCGGGTCTTCCACCGGTTTAGCTACCTTCATTTTCTTGGATTTAGCTTGGCCACTAAGAAAAATGTTGCAAGATCATCAGTATAAAGATACAATTTGAACAACCCGGAAAATATGAGGATTTTTCATTACCCAGGGGCAGTCTTGAAGGCCGGAAATTGCGTCTGCGATGAGTCACCAGAAGAGCGAGACAACTCCTGAAAGGATAAGATAGAGTTAAAAGTAGTACAAGGGGAAGGATCCATTAAAAAGAGTTAAAGACATCAGCAAACCTCATTCGGACGCTTCTGAGGAGTTTGTTGAAGAACGACAGCCGGCTCATCTTTAGTCCAAGCTTGACGGCGGCTTTCATGTTGCTGCTTTTTCAAACGAAAGTTGGGATCCAAGTGAGCTAAAGGGTTAGAAAACCTTACTTTACGGATCACTCGTCGAACTTTTTGTCTTGGCAAGGGATCTGAGTCGGAGGAAATGATAGTTACCTCTGCTTCCACAGCCTGACTGGCCCCAGTGTCATCCTGGTAATGATCAGTGTCAATAAGATTGTTAAAAAAATGGCCAAGGGAATCAAGGGCTACCTCCGAGTCAGATGTATCATCAAGCTTCATCAAATCTTCAGCAGTGCTCTTCTTCTTCTTTTTCGTCCTCCGGGTCATTTTCTTGGCATTTATGGTGGCGGCTTTCGCTTTCTTGGCAGCCTCGTGGTCATACTTAACTTTCCAGAAGTCGGAGTTGGCCTGCAGACAGGTAAAAACAAGATAAAGAGTCAGACAAGTATTAAAACAATACGACTAGGAAAATACAAAAGAGAGAAATAACGACATCCTTACTTCTGGCACCGGGTTAAACTGGCAGAAGGGGTTTAACCCGACGACACTACAATCTTCATATTTCCCGTTCACCAGAAGAGTTGACATTGAGACAATATCTTCTTCTGTCAATTGAACGGGGCTGTGACGAAGAGAGTCATCTGGGCCTCCGCCATACTCATACATCAGCTTTGACCGGCGGCTCAAAGGGATGACCCGCCATGAGATCCAGCAGCGGGTCAGATCAACTCCAGTTAACCCGTTCCCCAACAGGGCATTGATCCTTTTGATAGACGGTATCAGCCTCTTGCGTTCGGCAACGGTAAGCTTATCAGGAAGCGTGAACTTGGCGTCAAGACGATTGAGGCGATAACCCGACAGTGGCTTCTCGTTTGCTGGTGAAGTGTCCCGGCAGTAAAACCAAGTCTGGTTCTAGTCCTTTGGGTGACTTGGTAAGACAATGAGGGGGAAGACGGCACCCTGCCATCGCTGAATTGATATGCCTCCAAGCTCTAAGCTAAGGCCGTTGGTGCACTCATTCTGCTGGTTCAGATAAAAGTATTCTCTAAACAACTCCATGGTCGGCTCTTGTTGAAGATATACCTCATAGAGCACTTGGAAGTTACAGATGTTAGATATGGAGTTGGGCCTGATATCTTGAGGGTGGAGCTCTAAAAAGTGGAGGACCTCTCTGAAGAACTTTGAGCCGGGCGGTGAGAAGCCACGGTTCATGTGGTCAGTAAAAACGATCACCTCACCGTCTCTCGGATTGGGTCGTTCTTCTTCCGGGTCAGGGGCATGGTAAGACATGACGGTTTTCGCTGGCAGAAATCCTATGGCGAAGAACTCTTTTAAACATTCCTCAATTATGGTTGAGGGAACCCAGTTATAGATGGTTGGTGTTTTGGATGATGTGCAAGGAACTGAAAAGAAAAGCAACATGCCGGTTTAGTTTAATGGTGAGATTGACAGTTAAGTGATGAATATGAAAAAACAAGTAATGGTGGCTTAGTTAAGGGCTAATGACATATAAGGAAAATTAAGCCGGTATGATAAGCCGCCATGACTACAGATATTTGAAGAAGGCAAATTCAGCTAAGTATTGAGACAAACAAGTTTCCTACATTGCTTGGTATTATTCCAGATCAAATGGTTGTTCAAAATGAAAACAATTCTAGACCTGAAAAGTTTAGTACAGAGGAGTCGGTAAGTTCTGAAGCAGCCTTTTTAATCAGAGAAAGGGATCTGTGGATCAAGAAGAGGTACAAAAACACTACCGCGCGAGCATATATATGACTTTTTGGATCAGAAAAGGATGGCGGTGGAAGAACTATGATGAACTATGAAGAACACGCAGGAGCTTGGAAACCCTAATGCAGATCTGAGAAACGAAGGAAAGAAACTTATGGTTGCAGGTCTACTGCGGAGGTCACCGCGGTTTCTCTGGATCAATTCAGGTTGTTGCAGCGACCAAAGTCGACGGAGACGGAGATGAGGTGGCGGCAGAACTCGAGCAGCAGGGGGTCTGCGAGAGGAAGAAGACAGAGCGAGAGAGGAGAATGAGAAGGCCGAGGCGTACCTATTTATAAGGAAAAGATGCGAACAGACAGGTGCGAAAATCAAGGGAGAACCGAATAATGGTTATCCAGCTATACAGGCGCCTCGATTCTTGGGAAACATTAAAGATAAAAGATCCGTTGGAAGATGATGTCATGAAAGTTTTTTGCGTTTTCAAGAGATGACGTCATGACGGGTTACAAGAAAATTTCAGCGAAGATAAGAAGATGGATTTTTGTCTAAGTATTGAAGATTGACAAAGAACGAAGTTCAAAGTCAACCTAGGGCCTAATGTTGGGGATATTACTATCAGTTATGATCCGCCCAGGAGGGGCCGGGTCAGCCCCAATGGCGGGTTACACAAGAAGCCCAGTAAACATTCAAGATTATAGTTTATTAAATCTTATAGAAGGCCCAAAGGCCTGAAGGTGGTTTAAGGCCTGATATTGTGAACCGCCATATGTAAGGAAAGACTTGTAAAGAAAGGCATGTAAAGGAAGTCACCGAGCCAGACACGACTATGAGCAGGCCGGGACTCTGTAGGCCACCAGGCGTCAACCCATGTATATAAGGGGACGACCCGGTGGCGGCTTAGGGCAAGAAACAAGAAGTCGATAACCAAGCCGGCGAGTTGAGCCTCTTGGTAATCGAAACCCCAGCAATACCAATCCCAACTAGACGTAGGCTTTTACCTTCATCGTAAGGGGCCGAACTAGTATAAAACCCTCTCATGTCCTTTGTCCCGATTAATGTTGGGGAGCGTAGTAATTTCAAAAAAATTCCTATGCACACGCAAGATCATGGTGATGCATAGCAACGAGAGGGGAGAGTGTTGTCTACGTACCCTCGTAGACCGTTCGCGGAAGCGTTATATCAACGCGGTTGATGTAGTCGTACGTCTTCACGATCCGACCGATCCAAGTACCGAAAGCACGGCACCTTCGAGTTCTGCACACGTTCGGCTCGGTGACGTCCTCGCCTTCTCGATCCAGCAAGAGGGGCGAAGTAGTACATGAGTTCCGGTAGCACGGCGGCGTGGTGACGGTGTTGGTGAAGAACAATCTACGCAGGGCTTCGCCTAAGCACTACAAAATCTATGACGGAGGATAAACTAGAGGGGACAGGGTTGCCGGCACATGGCTTGGTGTTTCTTGATGTGTCTTGGGTGCTAGCCCTACCCCTCTATTTATATGTTGAGCCTTGGGGTCGAAACTTGGTGTAAAAGCCTCCACAAAGTCGGTTTCACCCGAAAGGCAAGAGTCCTTCTTGGACTCCAGGGCCAGACGCCAGGGTTCCCAGTGTCTGGACCCAGACGCCAGGGACCCTGGCGTCTGGCCCCTGGACTCTGCAAAACTTCCTTTTGCGCTTTCCAAAAACCTTGTGGGCTTTCCCCTTTGGCCCAAATAAAGTGTTCTCATACCCAAACATTTTGGGAAACATCCGGAACCCCTTCCGGTGACCAAACACTATTATCCCATATATCAAACTTTATCTCCGGACCATTTCGGAGTTCCTCGTCATGTCCGTGATCTCATCCCGGACTCCGAACAACATTCGGTCACCAATATACATAACTCATATAGTACTATATCATCAACGAACGTTTAAGTGTGCGGACCCTACGGGTTCGAGAACTATGTAGACATGACCGAGACACCTCTTTGGTCAATAACCAATAGCGGGACCTGGATTCCCATATTGTCTCCTACATATTCTACGAAGATCTTTATTGGTCAGACCGCATAACAACATACATTGTTCCCTTTGTCATCGGTATGTTACTTGCCCGAGATTCGATCGTCGGTATCTCAATACCTAGTTCAATCTCGTTACCGGCAAGTCTCTTTACTCGTTCCGTAATACATCATTCCGCAACTAACTCATTAGTTGCAATGCTTGCAAGGCTTATAGTGATGTGCATTACCGAGTGGGCCCAGAGATACCTCTCCGACAATCGGAGTGACAAATCCTAATCTCGAAATATGCCAACCCAACAAGTACCTTCAGAGACACCTGTAGAGCACCTTTATAATCACCTAGTTACGTTGTGACGTTTGGTGGCACACAAAGTGTTCCTCCTGTAAACGGGAGTTGCATAATCTCATAGTCATAGGAACATGTATAAGTCATGAAGAAAGCAATAACAACAAACTAAACGATCAAGTGCTAAGCTAACGGAATGGGTCAAGTCAATCACATCATTCTCCTAATGATGTGATCCCGTTAATCAAATGACAACTCATGTCTATGGTTAGGAAACATAACCATCTTTGATCAACGAGCTAGTCAAGTAGAGGCATACTAGTGACACTCTGTTTGTCTATGTATTCACACAAGTATTATGTTTCCGGTTAATACAATTCTAGCATGAATAATAAACATTTATCATGAAATAAGGAAATAAATAATAACTTTATTATTGCCTCTAGGGCATATTTCCTTCAGTCTCCCACTTGCACTAGAGTCAATAATCTAGTTCACATCGCCATGTGATTTAATACCAATAGTTCACATCACCATGTGATTAACACCCATAGTTCACATCGTCATGTGACCAACACCCAAAGGGTTTACTAGAGTCAATAATCTAGTTCACATCGCTATGTGATTAACACCCAAAGAGTACTAAGGTGTGATCATGTTTTGCTTGTGAGAGAAGTTTAGTCAACGGGTCTGCAACATTCAGATCCGTATGTATCTTGCAAATTTCTATGTCAACAATGCTCTACACAGAGCTACTCTAGCTAATTGCTCCCACTTTCAATATGTATCTAGATCGAGACTCAGAGTCATCCAGATCGGTGTTAAAGCTTGAATCGATGTAACTCTTTACGAAAAACCTTTTGTCACCTCCATAATCGAGAAACATATCCTTATTCCACTAAGGATAATTTTGACCAATGTCCAGTGATCTACTCCTAGATCACTATTGTACTCCCTTGCCAAACTCAGGGCAGGGTATACAATAGGTCTGGTACACAGATGGCATATTTTATAGAGCCTATGGACAAGGCATAGGGAATGACTTTCATTCTCTTTCTATCTTCTGCCGTGGTCGAGCTTTGAGTCTTACTCAGTTTCACACCTTGTAACACAGGCAAGAACTCTTTCTTTGACTGTTCCATTTTGAACTACTTCAAAATCTCGCCAAGGTATGTACTCATTGAAAAACTTATCAAGCGTCTTGATCTATCTCTATAGATCTTGATGCTCAATATGTAATCAGCTTCACTGAGGTATTTCTTTGAAAAACTCCTTTCAAACACTCCTTTATGCTTTGCAGAATAATTCTACATTATCTCCGATCAACAATATGTCATTCACATATACTTATCAGAAATGTTGTAGTGCTCCCACTCACTTTCTTGTAAATACAGGCTTCACCGCAAGTCTGTATAAAACTATATGCTTTGATCAACTTATCAAAGCGTATATTCCAACTCCGAGATGGTTGCACCAGTCCATAGATGGATCGCTGGAGCTTGCATATTTTGTTAGTACCTTTAGGATTGACAAAACTTTCTTGTTGCATCATATACAACTCTTCTTTAATAAATCCATTAAGGAATGTAATTTTGTTTATCCATTTGCCAGATTTCATAAAATGTGGCAATTTCTAACATGATTCGGACAGACTTAAGCATAGATACGAGTGAGAAACTCTCATCGTAGTCAACACCTTGAACTTGTCGAAAACCTTTTTGCGACAATTCTAGCTTTGTAGATAGTAACACTACTATAAGTGTCCGTCTTCCTCTTGAAGATCCATTTAATCTCAATGGTTCACCAATCGTTGGGCAAGTCAATCAAAGTCCATACTTTGTTCTCATACATGGATCTCATCTCAGATTTCATGGCCTCAAGCCATTTCGTGGAATCTGGGCTCATCATCGCTTCCTCATAGTTTGTAGGTTCATCATGGTCAAGTAACATGACCTCCCGAACAGGATTACCGTACCACTCTGGTGTGGATCTCACTCTGGTTTACCTACGAGGTTCAGTAGTAACTTGATCTGAAGTTACATGATCATCATCATTAGCTTCCTCACTAATTGGTGTAGTAGTCACAGGAACAGATTTCTGTGATGAACTACTTTCCAATAAGGGAGCAGGTACAGTTACCTCATCAAGTTCTACTTTCCTCCCACTCACTTCTTTCGAGAGAAACTCCTTCTCTAGAAAGGATCCATTCTCAGACGAATATATTGCCTTCGGATCTGTGATAGAAGGTGTACCCAACATTTTCTTTTGGGTATCCTGTGAAGACACAGTTCTCCGATTTGGGTTTGAGATTATCAGGTTGAAACTTTTTCACATAAGCATTGCAACCCCAAACTAAAAGAAACGACAGCTTAGGTTTCTTGCTAATCCATAGTTCATACGGTGTCGTCTCAACAGATTTAGATGGTGCCCTATTTAATGTGAATGCAACTGTCTCTAATGCATAACCCCAAAATGATAGTGGTAGATCGGTAAGAGACATCATAGATTGTACTATATCAAATAAAGTACGGTTATGATGTTCGGACACACCATTACGCTGTGGTGTTCCAGGTGGCGTGAGTAGTGAAACTATTTCACATTGTTTTAACTAAAGGGCAAATTCGTAACTCAAATATTTTACTTCTGCGATCATATCGTAGAAACTTTTATTTTTGTAACGATGATTCTCCACTTCACTCTAAAATTCTTTGAACTTTTCAAATATTTCAGACTTGTGTTTCATCAATTAGATATACTCATATCTGCTCAAATCATCTATGAAGATCAGAAAATAATGATACCTGCCGCGAGCCTCAATATTCATCGGACCACATACATCAGTATGTATGATTTCCAACAAATCTATTGCTCGCTCCATTGTTCCGAAGAACAGAGTCTTAGTCATCTTGCCCATGAGGCATGGTTCGCAAGCATCAATTGATTCATAATCAAGTGATTCCAAAAGCCCATCAGCATGGATTTTCTTCATGCGCTTTACACCAATATGACCTAAACGGCAGTGCCACAAATAAGTTGCACTTATCATTATTAACTTTGCATCTTTTGGCTTCAATATTATGAAAATGTGTATCACCACGATCGAGATCCAACAAACCATTTTCATTGGGTGTATGACCATAGAAGGTTTTATTCATGTAAACAGAACAACAATTATTCTCTAACTTACATGAATAACCGTATTGCAATAAACATGATCCAATCATATTTATGCTCAACACAAACACCAAATAACATTTATTTAGGTTCAACACAAATCCCGAAAGTATAGGGAGTGTGCGATGATGATCATATCAATCTTGGAACCACTTCCAACACACATCGTCCCTTCACCCTTAACTAGTCTCTGTTTATTTTGCAACTCCCATTTCGAGTTACTACTCTTAGCAACTGAACTGGTATCAAATACCGAGGGGTTGCTATAAACACTAGTAAAGTACACATCAATAACATGTATATCAAATATATCTTTGTTTACTTTGCCATCCTTCTTATCCACCAAATACTTGGGGTAGTTCCGCTTCTAGTGACCAGTCCCTTTGCAGTAGAAGCACTCAGTTTCAGGCTTAGGTCCATACTTGGGTTTCTTCACTTGAGCAGCAACTTGTTTGCCGTTCTTCTTGAAGTTCCCCATCTTCCCTTTACCCTTTATCTTGAAACTAGTGGTCTTGTCAACCATCAACACTTGATGTTTTTCTTGACTTCTACCTTCGCCGATTTTTGCATCGCGAAGAGCTTGGGAATCGTTTCCGTTATCCCTTGCATATCATAGTTCATCACGAAGTTCTACTAACTTGGTAATGGTGACTAGAGAATTCTGTCAATCACTATCTTATCTGGAAGATTAACTCGCACTTGATTCAAGCGATTGTAGTACCCAGACAATCTGAGCACATGCTCACTGCTTGAGCTATTCTCCTCCATCTTTCTAGCTATAGAACTTGTTGGACAGTTTATATCTCTCAACTCGGGTATTTGCTTGAAATATTAACTTCAACTCCTGGAACATCTCATATGGTCCATGACATTCAAAACGTCTTTGAAGTCCCGATTCTAAGCCGTTAAGCATGGTGCACTAAGCTATCAAGTAGTCATCATATTGAGCTAGCCAAACGTTCATAACGTCTGCATCTACTCCTGCAATAGGTCTGTCACCTAGCGGTGCATCAAAGACATAATTCTTCTGTGCAGCAATGAGGATAATCGTCAGATCACGGATCCAATCCGCATCATTGCTACTAACATTTTTCAACATAATTTTTCTCTAGGAACACAATAAACTGGGAGCAACATCGCGAGCTATTGATCTATAACATAGATATGCTAATACTACTAGGACTAAGTTCATGATAAATTTAAGTTCAATTAATCATATTACTTAAGAACTCCCACTTAGATAGACATCCCTCTAATCCTCTAAGTGATCACGTGATCCATATCAACTAAACCTTAACCGATCATCACGTGAAATGGAGTAGTTTTCAATGGTGAGCATCACTATGTTGATCATATCTACTATATGATTCACGCTCGACCTTTCGGTCTCAGTGTTCCGAGGCCATATCTGCATATGCTAGGCTCGTCAAGTTTAACCTGAGTATTCTGCGTGTGCAAAACTGGCTTGCACCCGTTGTAGATGGACTTAGAGCTTATCACACCCGATCATCACGTGGTGTCTGGGCACGACGAACTTTGGCAACGGTGCATACTCAGGGAGAACACTTTTATCTTGAAATTTAGTGAGAGATCATCTTATAATGCTACCGTCAAACAAAGCAAGATAAGATGCATAAAAGATAAACATCACATGCAATCAATATCAGTGATATGATATGGCCATCATCTTCTTGTGCTTGTGATCTCCATCTCCGAAGCACCGTCATGATCACCATCGTCACCGGCGCGACACCTTGATCTCCATCGTAGCATCATTATCGTCTCACCAATCTTATGCTTCTACGACTATCGCTACCGCTTAGTGATAAAGTAAAGCATTACAGGGCGATTGCATTGCATACAATAAAGCGACAACCACATGGCTCCTGCCAGTTGTCGATAACTCGGTTACAAAACATGATCATCTCATACAATAAAATTTAGCATCATGTCTTTACCATATCACATCACAACATGCCCTACAAAAACAAGTTAGACGTCCTCTACTTTGTTGTTGCAAGTTTTACGTGGCTGCTACTGGGCTTAGCAAGAACCGTTCTTACCTACGCATCAAAACCACAACGATAGTTTGTCAAGTTGGTGCTGTTTTAACCTTCGCAAGGACCGGGCGTAGCCACACTCGGTTCAACTAAAGTTGGAGAAACTGACACCCGCCAGCCACCTGTGTGCAAAGCACGTCGGTAGAACCAGTCTCGCGTAAGCGTACGCGTAATGTCGGTCCGGGCCGCTTCATCCAACAATACCGCCGAACCAAAGTATGACATGCTGGTAAGCAGTATGACTTATATCGCCCACAACTCACTTGTGTTCTACTCGTGCATATGACATCTACGCATAAAACCTGGCTCGGATGCCACTATTGGGGAACGTAGTAATTTCAAAAAATTTCCTACGCACACGCAGGATCATGGTGATGCATAGCAACGAGAGGGGAGAGTGTTGTCTACGTACCCTCGTAGACCGTTCGCGGAAGCGTTATATCAACGCGGTTGATGTAGTCGTACGTCTTCACGATCCGACCGATCCAAGTACCGAAAGCACGGCACCTCCGAGTTCTGCACACGTTCGGCTCGGTGACGTCCTTGCCTTCTCGATCCAGCAAGAGGGGCGAAGTAGTACATGAGTTCCGGTAGCACGACGGCGTGGTGACGGTGTTGGTGAAGAACAATCTCCACAGGGCTTTGCCTAAGCACTACAAAATCTATGACGGAGGATAAACTAGAGGGGACAGGGTTGCCGGCACACGGCTTGGTGTTTCTTGATGTGTCTTGGGTGCTAGCCCTACCCCTCTATTTATATGTTGAGCCTTGGGGTCAAAACTTGGAGTAAAAGCCTCCACAAAGTCGGTTTCACCCGAAAGGCAAGAGTCCTTCTTGGACTCCAGGGCCAGACGCTAGGGTTCCCGGCGTCTGGACCCAGACGCCAGGGACCCTGGCGTCTGGCCCCTAGACTTCACAAAACTTCCTTTTGCGCTTTCCAAAAACCTTGTGGGCTTTCCCCTTTGGCCCAAATAAAGTGTTCTCGTACCCAAACATTTCGGGAAACATCCGGAACCCCTTCCGGTGACCAAACACTATTATCCCATATATCAAACTTTATCTCCGGACCATTCCGGAGTTCCTCGTCATGTCCGTGATCTCATCTCAGACTCCGAACAACATTCGGTCACCAATATACATAACTCATATAGTACTATATCGTCAACGAACGTTTAAGTGTGCGGACCCTACGGGTTCGAGAACTATGTAGACATGACCGAGACACCTCTCTGGTCAATAACCAATAGCGAGACCTGGATGCCCATATTGGCTCCTACATATTCTACGAAGATCTTTATCCGTCAGACCGCATAACAACATATATTGTTCCCTTTGTCATTGGTATGTTACTTGCCCGAGATTCGATCGTCGGTATCTCAATACCTAGTTCAATCTCGTTACCGGCAAGTCTCTTTACTCGTTCCGTAATACATCATTCCACAACTAACTCATTAGTTGCAATGCTTGCAAGGATTATAGTGATGTGCATTACCGAGTGGGCCCAGAGATACCTCTCCGACAATCGGAGTGACAAATCCTAATCTCGAAATACGCCAACCCAAAAAGTACCTTCGGAGACACCTATAGAGCACCTTTATAATCACCCAATTACGTTTTGACGTTTGGTGGCACACAAAGTGTTCCTCCGGTAAACGGGAGTTGCATAATCTCATAGTCATAGGAACATGTATAAGTCATGAAGAAAGCAATAGCAACAAACTAAATGATCAAGTGCTAAGCTAACGGAATGGGTCAAGTCAATCACATCATTCTCCTAATGATGTGATCCCGTTAATCAAATGACAACTCATGTCTATGGTTAGGAAACATAACCATCTTTGATCAATGAGCTAGTCAAGTAGAGGCATACTAGTGACACTCTGTTTGTCTATGTATTCACACATGTATTATGTTTCTGGTTAATACAATTCTAGCATGAATAATAAACATTTATCATGAAATAAGGAAATAAATAATAACTTTATTATTGCCTCTAGGGCATATTTCCTTCAATTAACCCCTTTAAGCTTCCTAGTGCGATGGCCCTACGACTAAGTCCTTGCTCTAGGACATCTGCCGTGACAATTCCACGAAAGGAAGCGTTACAAGAACGCGGTTGATGGAGTCATACTAGCGGCGATTCAAATCACGGAAGATCCGATCCAAGCGCCAAACGGACGACGCCTCCGCGTTCAACACACGTACAGCCCGGGGACGTTTCCTCCTTCTTGATCCAGCAAGGGGAGAGGAGAAGTTGAGGGAGAACTCCGGCAGCACGACGACGTGGTGGTGGAGCTCGTGGTTCTTCGACAGAGCTTTGCTAAGCACTACGGAGGAGGAGGAGGAGTTGGAGGGGGAAAGGGCTGCGCCAGGGGAAGGGTGCGGCTGCCCTCCTGATACGTCTCCGTCGTATCTATAATTTTTGATTGTATCATGCCAATATTATACAACTTTTACATACTTTTGGCAACTTTTTATATGATTTATTGGACTAACCTATTGATCTAGCGCCCAGTGCCAGTTCCTTTTTTTTTGCATGTTCTTTGTATCGCAAAGTATCCATATCAAACGAAGTCCAAATGCAATAAAATTTCATGGAGAATTATTTTAGAATATATGTGATTTTTGGGAGTTGGAATCACCGCAAATGGAGGCCCGAGGTGGGCACAACCCACCAGGGCGAGGTCCCGGAGCCAGGCATGGCATGGTGGGTTGTGCCCACCCCGTACGTTGGTTGGAGCTCTACTTCAGGCACAAGGAAGCTTGTATCCAAAAAAATCATGTTAAAATCTCAGTGCAATCGGAGTTACGGATCTCCGGGAATATAAGAAACGGTTTTCGGCCAGATCTAGGGAGCGCGAAACAGAAGAGAACAGAGAGGGAGATCCAATCTCGGAGGGGCTCCTGCCCCTCCGTTGCCATGGAGACCATGGACCAGAGGGGCAACTCTCCTCACATCTAGGGGGAGGCCAAGGAAGAAGAAGGAGGGGGCTCTCTCCCCCTTACTTCCGGTGGCGCCGGAGTGCCGCCGGGGCAACGATCGGGACGGCGATCTACATCAACAGTCTTGCTACCGTCAATACCAACTCTCTCCCCCTCTATGCAGCGGTGTAACACCTCTTCTCCCTGCTATAGTCTCTAATTAAACATGGTGCTCAACTCCATATATTATTTCCCAATGATCTATGGTTATCTTATGATGTTTGAGTAGATCCGTTTTGTCCTATGGGTTAATTGTGATCTTGGTTGGTATGATTGTATATTTTATTTATGGTGCTGTCCTATGGTGCCCTCCGTCTCATGCAAACGTGAGGGGCCCCTGCTGTAGGGTGTTGCAATATGTTCATGATTCACTTATGGTGGGTTGCGAGAGTGACGGAAACTTAAACCTGAGTAGGTGGGTTATGTCGTATGGGAGTAAAGAGGACTTGATACTTAATGCTATGGTTGGGTTTCACGACCTTAATGATATTTAGTAGTTGCGTATGCTTGCTAGAGTTCCAATCATAAGTGCATATGATCCAAGTAGATAACCGTATGGTAGCTCATGCCTCTCCCTCATGTAAAATTGCAAGAATGATTACCGGTACTTGTTATCGTGCCTAGGGACAAATAACTTTCTTGTTGACACAAACTCTTTTACTAAACACCTAAATTTTATTATCTTGCAAAGTACTTCTAGTTTTATTCTTGCAAAGTAGTTCTAGCATCACACCTACAAAATAGTTTCATACTTGTTTTCGGTAAGGCAAACGTCAAGTGTGCATAGAGTTGTATCGGTGGTCGATAGAACTTGAGGGAATATTTTTTCTACCTTTAGCTCCTCGTTGGGTTCGACACTCTTATTTATCGAAAAAGGCTACAAACGATCCCCTATACTTGTGGGTTATCAAGACCTTTTTCTGGCACCATTGCCGAGGAGCAATAGCGTGGGGTGAATATTCTCGTGTGTGCTTGTTTGGTTTATCACTAAGTAATTTTTATTTTGTGCTCTTGTTTTCTATCTTTATTTATGGGTAGGAAACGCAAAATACCAAAAAAATTTGTACCTACTAAACCAATGGTTGAAGAACCACCCAAAATATATCATACTACTGAAGCTTTCTACTTGGATCATCTTCGGTCCATTTGTGCTCATGCTGAAAACCCAACTAGCTTAGTTGAGGGAAAATCATTAGATGAGCATGCTTGTTTTGTGCAACATCGTTTATCTGAAAAGGGGAACTTTTCCAGCATCAAATTAATACTATATTGCAATGCTATGCTTGGAATTTATGTGAATTATATGATGTTACTTGTTGTTCTGAAGACCCTAAGAAACACCTTCCCTACCAATGTGAGTTTATTGATAATGTAATTGTATCTTCTTAGGCCAAAGGTGTTTATAATTACTTTGATATCGAACAAATTGAAGAATTTATTGCTTTTAAGGGTGCTTATGAAATTGCTTCTTTGATTGAAAAGTATGATGCTACTCTTTACAAATCTGAAATTTTTTCTATACTTAAATATTGTTATGATAATTATGCTTCTAATGCCTATGTTAAACCATATATTGAGGACTCCTCCGCTGTCCAAGAAGAGACTAATATTTTGCAGGAGTCTATGGAAGAAGAAATTGATGAAACTGCAAGCCCATTGGATGAAAAAGATGATGAGGAGAGCGAAGAACAAACAGAGGAAGAACGGATTAGCTACCAATGCCCACCTTCTAATGAGAGTAACTCTTCAACTCATACATTATTTAATTCCCCTTCGTTCTTACCGAAGGATGAATGCCATGATAATTGCTATGATCCCGTGGATTCTTTTGAAATATCCATTTTTGATGAACTTGATGCTTGCTATGCTTGTGGCCAAGATGCCATTATGAATTATGCATATGGAGATGAACTTGCTATAGTTCCTTATGTTAATAATGACATTGTTGCTATTGCACCCACACATGATAGTCATATTATATTTTTGAATTCTCCCAACTACACTATATCGGAGATGTTTACTCTTGTTAAGGATTATATTGATGGGTTGCCTTTTACCGTTGCACATGATGATTTTTGATGAATGTAATATGCATGTGCTTGCTGCTCCTACTTGCAATTATTATGAGAGAGGAACTACATCTCTGCCTCTTTATGTTTCCAACACGAAAGAATTGCAAGAAACTTCTTATGCTATGTATTGGCCTTTACTTGATGTGCATGAATTGTTCTTGTATGACATGCCGATGCATAGGAAGAGAATTAGACTTATTCATTGCATGATATATGTTTCTTTGTGCTCATTAATAAATGCCAAATCATTGTTAATTAAAATTGGCTTTGATATACCTTGGGATCTGGGTGGATTCATTACTTGAGCACTTTATGCCTAGCTTAATGGCTTTAAAGAAAGCGCTGCTAGGGAGACAACCCAGAAGTTTTAGAGAGTCATTTATTTCTATTGAGTGCTTTCATAAAGTTTAAAAACAAAAAAATATAGAGGGGAACTTAAAAACCTTTTCACAAAAAAGAAGCGATTGGAAGTTATGCATTGGATAAGTGAGGGTCGACCTTGAACACTTGTGTTCATGCTCATGGAAACAATGTAGAATTTTTCATGAATATTCTCACAAAAAATAATTACCCCGTTGTACAATTCCATTGTATTATAAAAATAATGTGCCAAGATTTGCCTTTAGGATGTTTAGATTGCTTGTTGGTATGTGCTGTGCAGAAACAGAAACTTTAGCTGTAGTGCACGATTTTACATTTTTTACTGGAACATCAAACTGTTGTGAAACTTTTTGCACTGTATTTCTATACAAAATGTTTATCTCCCTAATTTTTTCAGAATTGTTGGAGTACAAGAGGTATGGTGAATGTTCAGATTACTACAGGCTGTCTTGTTTAAGACAGATTCTGTTTTTGATGCATTGTTTTGCTCGTTTAGATGAAACTATCGATTTTTATTGGTGGTATAAGCCATGGAAAAGTTATATTACAGTAACTACAATGCAAAAACAAAATATGAAATTGTTTGCAATAGTACTTAGAGTAGTGATTTGCTTTATTATACTAACGGATCTTACCGAGTTTTCTGTTGAGTTTTGTATGGATGAAGTGATCAAAGATCGAGGAGGTCTAGATATGAGGAGAAGGAGGAGAGACAAGATATAAAGCTTGGGGATGACCAAGGCACCCCAAGTAAATATTCAAGGAGACTTAAAAGTCTAAGCTTGGGGATGCCCCGGAAGGCATCCCATCTTTCTTCAACAAGTATCGGTATGTTTTCGGTCTCGTTTCGTTCGCGTGACATGTGCAAATCTTGGAGCGTATTTCTTTTAGTTTTCATTTTTCTTTTATGCACCATGCTAGTATGATATAGTCCATGGCTGATTTATAGAATGCTCATTGCACTTCACTTATATCTTTTGAGTATGGCTTTATAGAATGCTTCATGTGCTTCACTTATATCATTTGAAGTTTGGATTGCCTGTTTCTCTTCACATAGAAAACCATTGTTTGAAGAATGCTCTTTTGCTTCACTTATATTTGTTAGAGCATGGTATTTTGTAGAAAGAATTAAACTCTCTTGCTTCACTTATATCTATTTAGAGAGTCAACAGGAATTGGTCAATTGCATGGTTAGTCATAAAATCCTACATAAAACTTATGGATCACTGAATATGATATGTTTGATTCCTTGCAATAGTTTTGCGATATAGAGATGGAATATGTCGGAGGTACTAGTAAATGGTTGTGTTTAATAGGAATATTGGTGTTAAGGTTTGTGATTCCCAAAGCATGCACATATAGTCTCTCGTTATGCTATGATGTTGGAGCATGTTTTATTGTTGATTGTCTTCCTTATGAGTGGCAGTCGGGGACGAGCGATGGTATTTTCCTACCAATCTATCCCCTAGGGGCATGCGTAGTAGTATTTTTTTCGAGGGCTAATAAACTTTTGCAATAAGTATATGAGTTCTTTATGACTAATGTGAGTCCATGGATTATACACACTCTTACCTTTCCGCAATTTGCTAGCCTCTACGGTACCGTGCATTGCCCTTTCTCACATCGAGACGTAGTGCAAACTTCGCAGGTGCATCCAAACCCCATGATATGATACGCTCTATCACACATAAGCCTTATTATATCTTCCTCAAAACAGCCACCATACCTACCTATTATGGCTTTTCCATGGCCATTCCGAGATATATTGCCATGCAACTTCCACCGCTTCCGTTTGATGACTTGAGCATTCATTGTCATATTGCTTTGCATGATCATATAGCTGACATAGTAGTTATGGCTCAGTCACCGTTCATCATTTTTCATACATGTTACGCTAGATCATTGCACATCCTGGTACATTGCTAGAGGCATTCATATAGAGTCATACTTTGTCATAGGTATTGAGTTGTAATTTTTATTTCTTTTGAGTTATAAGTAAATAGAAGTGTGATGATCATCATTATTCATCTTTAGATCAGTGCCCCAGTGAGGAAAGGATGATGGATACGATGATTCCCCCACAAGTCGGGATGAGACTCCGGACAATGAGAGAAAAAATATAAAAAAAGAAAAAAAGGGAAAAAAGAAAGAAAAAAAATAAACAAAGAGAGAAGGGGCATTGTTAGTATCCTTTACCACACTTGTGCTTCAAAGTAGCACCATGTTTTTCATATGGAGAGTCTCCTATGTTGTCACATTCATATACTAGTGGGAAATTTTCATTATAGAATTAGATGCGCACCCACTTAGTTTCATATTGAGCTTTCATACACTTATAGCTCTTAGTGCATCTGTTGCATGGCAATCCCTACTCCTCACGTTGATATCAATTGATGGGCATCTCCATAGCCCGTTGGTTAGCCGCGTCGATGTGAGACTTTCTTACCTTTTTGTCTTCTTTACATTTACCCCTATCATCATACTCTATTCTAGCCATAGTGCTATATCCATGGCTTGCGCTCATGTATTGCGTGAGGGTTGAAAAATCTGAAGCGCATTAAAAAGTATGAACCAATTGCTCGTCTTGTCATCGGGGGTGTGCATGATAAATACTTTGTGTTAAGAAGACAGAGCATGACAAGGCTATATGATTTTGTAGGGATAGCTTTCTTTAGCATTGATATTTTGAAAGACATGATTATTTTTTGGGATGCCTGAGTATTGATGTCTTTATGTCAAATTATAGACTATTGCTTTGAATCATTTATGTCTTAATATTCATGCCATGATTAGATATATGATCAAGTTTATGTTAGGTAGCGTTCCACATCAAAAATTATCTTTTTTATCATTTACCTGCTCGACGACGAGCATGAATTAAGCTTGGGGATGCTAATACGTCTCCGTCATATATATAATTTTTTATTGTTTCATGCCAATATTATACAACTTTTACATACTTTTGGCAACTTTTTATATGATTTATTGGACTAACCTATTGATCCAGTGCCCAGTGCCATTTCCTGTTTTCTGCATGTTTTTGTATCACAGAGTATCCATATGAAATGAAGTTCAAATGCAATAAAATTTCACGGAGAATTATTTTGGAATATATGTGATTTTTGGGAGTTGGAATCACCGCAAACGGAGGCCCGAGGTGGCCACAACCCACCAGGGCGCGGTCCCGGAGCCAGGCGTGGCGTGGTGGGTTGTGTCTACCCCGTACGTCGGTTGGAGATCTACTTCGGGCGCAAGGAAGTTTATATGTGGAAAAAATTGTGTTAAAATCTCACAGCAATCAAAGTTACGGATCTCCGGGAATATAAGAAATAGTTGTCGGCCAGATCTGGGGAGCGGAAAACACACACACACACACACACAGAGACACACACACAGAGAGAGAGAGATCCAATCTCGGAGGGGCTCCCGCCCCTCCGCCGCCATGGAGACCATGGACCAGAGGGGGAACACTCCTCCCATCTAGGGGGGAGGCCAAGGAAGAAGAATAAGAAGGAGGCGGGCTCTCTCCCCCTCGCTTCCGGTGGCGCGGGAGTGCCGCTGGGGCAATGATCTACATCAACAATCTTGCTACCATCAACACCAACTCTCTCCCCTCTATGCATTGGTGTAACACCTCTTCTCCGCACTGTAATCTCTACTTAAACATGGTTCTCAACTCCATATATTATTTCCCAATGATCTATGGTTATCCTATGATGTTTGAGTAGATCTGTTTTGTCCTATGGGTTAATCGTGATCTTGGTTGGTATGATTGTATATTTTATTTATGGTGCTGTCCTACGGTGCCCTCCGTCTCATGCAAACGTGAGGGGCCCCCGCTATAGGGTGTTGCATCATGTTCATGATTCGCTTATGGTGGGTTGCGAGAGTAACAGAAACTTAAACCTGAGTAGGTGAGTTATGTCGTATGAGAGTAAAGAGGACTTGATACTTAATGCTATGGTTGGGTTTCACGACCTTAATGATCTTTAGTAGTTGTGGATGCTTGCTAGAGTTCCAATCATAAGTGCATATGATCCAAGTAGAGAAAGTATGTTAGCTCATGCCTCTCCCTGATGTAAAATTGTAAGAATGATTACATGTACTTGTTATCTATTGCCTAGGGACAAATAACATTCTTGTTGACACAAACCCTTTTACTAAACACCTAACTTTTATTATCTTGCAAAGTACTTCTAGTTTTATTCTTGCAAAGTAGTTCTAGCATCACACCTACAAAATATTTTCATACTTGTTTTCGGTAAGGCAAACGTCAAGTGTGCGTAGAGTTGTATCGGTGGTCGATAGAACTTGAGGGAATATTTGTTCTACCTTTAGCTCCTCGTTGGGTTCGACACTCTTATTTATCAAAAAGGCTACAAACGATCCCCTATACTTGTGTGTTATCACCTCCCAGCCCCCACTATTTATAGGTTGAAGGGGAGAGGGGGCCGCCCCCCTAGATGCATCTAGAGGGGGGTGGCGGCCAAGGGGGTGCTTGCCCCCCAAGTTGGTGGGGGCCCCACCCTTAGGGTTTCAACCCTAGGTGCCTTGGGCCCCTTGGGGAGGCGCACCAGCCTACTAGGGGGCTGGTTCCCACCCATATTCAGCCCACTTGGTCCCCCGGGGTAGGTGGCCCCACCCGGTGGACCCCCGGACACCTTTCGGTGGTCCCGGTACAATACCGATGACCCCGAAACCTTCCGGCGACTGAAACTGGACTTCCCATATATAAATCTTCACCATCGGACCATTTTGTAACTCCTCATGATGTCCGAGATCTCATCCGAGACTCCGAACAACCTTCGGTATCCACATACAATTTCCCATTACAACTCTAGCGTCACCGAACCTTAAGTGTGTAGACCCTACGGGTTCGGGAACCATGCAGACATGACCGAGACACCTCTCTGGCCAATAACCAATAGCGGGACCAAGGTACCCATATTGGCTCCCACATGTTCCATGATGATCTCATCAGATGAACCACGATGTTGGGGATTCAATCAATCCCGTATACAATTCCCTTTGTCCATCGGTATGTTACTTGCCCGAGATTCGATCGTTGGTATCCCCATACCTCGTTCAATCTCGTTACCAGCAAGTCTCTTTACTCGTTCTGTAACGCATGATCCCATGGCTAACTTCTTAGTCACATTGAGCTGATTATGATGATGCATCACCTAGTGGGCCCAGAGATACCTCTCCGTCATACACTACAAAAAAAGACACATCCGTGACATTTTGGGCCGAACGAATTTTTTTCTATCATACTTATGACACTTCTACCCGGTATCATCATAGATGTGGTGGGGTCGTACTTCTATGACAAAAAATCATGACAAAAAATGGGCTTTTTGTCCTGGGCGGGCCGGAGACGCAGCTGCATGACATCCTTTGGGCTGTCCATGACGGAAAAAACCATGGTAGAAGCGAGGGCGAGGAAAATATCGGGGAGTTCCCGGTTACAGTGGGTGGTCGGGGGCCGAGCGATGCGCGTTTCTCTCGTACGTATGCGCCTGTGTGCGAGGCGTTGCGCTCTAACTTAACCCGAGTGAGGCGTTGGGCTCCAACTAAACCCTAGCGATTGCGCTGCAGGCTGTGCGTTACTGAACCCGAGCGATCGATCGATCCCTTGCTGTTAACTGAACTCGAGTGATTCCTTCGCTACTGCTGCTAACTGAAGCCGATCGATGCTGCCTCTGGATGAATAGTGAGTGTTGTTGGGTGGTGGTGGGGGGTGGGGTTGGATGAACAGTTCCCGGTGGGGGGTTGGATGAACAGGACCCCGTGGTAGTAGAGGCTGTTGCCGCTGGATGAACAGTACCCCGATCGATCAAGCTGGTGGATGAACAGTACCCCATGGAGGGTTGGATGAACATGACCCCATGAAGGGCTGGATGAACAGTAGCCGGTGGAGGGCTGGTTGAATAGTAGCCGGTGGAGGGCTGGTTGAACAGTAGCCGGTGGAGGGGTGGTTGAACAGGACCCCGTGGAGAGGGCTGGTTGAACAGTAGCCAGTGGAGGAGCGCGTGGTGGAGGCTGGATGAACAAGAGCCCGTGGATGAACAGTCACAGGTGGAGGCTGGAGGAGGTCAACGATGGATGAACAGTAGCCCGTGGAGGCAGTCGATGGTGGAGATGAACAGTATCCCGTGGAGTCCCGTTTTGCGGTACGCCACACCCCTCCCGATGAACAGGACCCCCGTTTCGACCGTAGCGCTCCAACACAAGTTCGTTTCCTCCGTTTTGCTGTACGCCAGACCCCTGCCGATCAAAAGGACCCCGTTTCCACCATAGGAGGTCCGTTTCCTCCATTTTGCGGTATGCCAGACCCCTCCTGATGAACAGGATCCCGTTTCGACCGTGGCCGGTCGAACACAAGGCCGTTTCCTCAGTTCTGCGGTACGCCAGGCCTCGTTTCCATCGGCCGTTCCATCCAAGCTGGTTGGCTCCCGATGAAAACGACGACGCATTCCGTTCTGACCCAGCTGGTTGCCTCCCCATGAACACAACGACGGCGCAGCTTCTCCGTTCCGACCCAGCCATGTACACAAGCCCTGGCTGTACGTATGCGCGAGTAGGCGTTCGAGACCCCGCCCATATGTACGTATGTGGCCGTATTTTCTTTCTTGCACCCTGGCCGCTTTATGTACATGTACATGCTATGTGCGTGCCTGTACTACGACACCTGCGCGCCTCTACATCGACCAGTATGTACATACACGTTTGCGACCAGAATGACAATGCTACGTACGCTTCGACCAGGTGGGTCCTGACTGTCAGGCACTTCCTTGCATGCGAAGATGTAGCTGGTGGGTCCTAGCAGTCAGGAGGAAACATTTTTTTGCGAAATATGGTGGCCCGTCTGGTGGGTCCCTGCTGTCCGATGGAGGAATCATTATTTTCCGCATAATAAGGAGGCACTTCCTTGCTGCGGCCGTGGACCCAGTTGTCAGCCTCTCCACGTACAGTACTCTTCCGATGGAAGTCGTTCCTTGACCATGTTGACCACGCCGCGCTGAGAGCACCAGGGCGGTGGACGACGGCGAGGCCTAGGAAGGGGACGACGCAGGGCCGGGGAAGACGCGTCAGTGGTTGCGCACGCAGAGAGGAGTATGAGGGTTCACTAGTTCGGCTATGGTGTGAGGCTGCCATCGCCGCAGAATAACAGGAGGGTGTGGGTGAGTAGAGGGATTGTCAGGCCGGCGGTGAGAGTAGTAGGGGACGGTGAGGCCTGCGCGACAGCACAGCCGGCCACGGGAGGCGGGAGCAGGCGGTCCCGCCAGCGCTGGATTTGGCGGCTGGAGCAAGAAGATCAGAGATTGAAGAAACACGACGGCTGTTGGATTTACATCCAACGGTTACATCTGCTAGAATCGTTTGTTGTCGTATATAATAACTAAAAAAATCTTGCATATGCGTCAACTTAATAGGCCCACAAGTCAGACCATTCCCTATTTTTTTAATAATTTATATATAGCTCATTGCAACTTCTTATGCAATTTATTGTAGTCCATTTTTTTGTTGGCCAGGGCCAGGGTTAAAAATTTAAACAAAATTCCGCATATTTCCGTGGGTTCCAAACTATTTTTAATACCGAAATGTCGAGCCAGATTTAAAGTACTTTGAAGATATATTTAAATTAGGTTAAAGCCTAGTGAAATTGGAATATGAAAATGCGAAAAAATTTCATAAATTATAAAGTAATTGCCAATTTGTCATCTGTTTTTATATTTACAGCCCATTTCATATTACTTTCAAGATTTGCAGGCGTCTTGAAAGAGTTGCAGCCCATCAGGGCATAGAAAAATAAGTAGGCCTGGATTGGGTATTCTTCAAAAAAATAAACTGGGCTCATTTTCACAAAAGAAATAGCTGGGCTGGTCATGTGGTGAACATAGAATATAAGCCTGCGCTAGACGGGCCACAACCTAGTTGAAACTCTGCTCCGTCTCAACAATAGGTCAATAACAAAAAAATACTGCTCGATTAGCTACGTTCCAGGTGTCAGCCGATCTTGTGTTGTTCTCTTGTCTATTGACTATATACGCTGACAATGTCGTGGGCCCCAGATGTCAGGAAACCACTAGCAGGAAGCATTTTCTTTTTCCATACACTGACAATGGAGTATATATATATAACAAAAAATGAGGAACTTCCTTGCGTCCGGCCATAGACATGGTGGGTCCCTACTGTCATCCTCTCCATGTATAGTCCTCTGCCGATTCCTCTTGTTTGTTGACCATGTTGACAACGCAAGAGGGTGGCGCCGCGGCAAGCGCAGCAAAATGCGCGGAGGACGACGGCGAGGCCTCAGAGGTCGGCGTTAACGATTTAGGAGATGGTGGGGCGGCGATGCGTGCACTGAGGCGCAGCCAACCGTGGGAGGTGGAAGCAGGCGGCCCTGCCGGTGTTGGTTTGGTTTTGGCGGCTGGAGGAAGACAGGACTAAAGAAACACGACAGACTATAAAAGCAGCAGGAGTACTTAACAACCTTAACTGAAACCAGCAAGGGCACTTAACAACCATAGCAGAAAGTAGTATGAGTACTTATACAGGTTCAACTGTACAAAGCATGCCTCGAACAGTGCTACTTTGCCTACAGTTAACCAAAGGGTGAGGCCGCCGAGCCCCAGGACAAGGCCCAGGCGCCACCCCACGCATCCACAACCTTCTGAAAGCGGCTTCATCTTGCAATGTGGTCAATAAACAGGATATTCGCTTTAGAGCCATGGAAAAGCAGGAACATAATCTTCTGTCCTATTCTCCAAGATGGGCGGGCCTTCATTATTTGAGACCACCCATGAATAAGTATCTTTTCACCTCCAAGGGGAATGGAGTAGGTCGACATAAACATCATGTTGTGACCAAGCACAAGTCTGACCCGACCATGGTCAGGCATCTGTATAGGAACAATGGAACTGGGCAGTTCCTGTTTCAAGAAGATCACAGCTGTAAAACTGTGCATAAGCAAGAGTTTATGAACAACATATATAACAGAAAACAGCTCGTACCATAAGTTTCTCAACACAGTTGGACCTGTTCAACGAGTGCAGCAGTGGCACACATATCCCACGTGGCCTTCCACCATTGAAACGCCCCACAAGGACCTCAAGACGATCAATAAAGTGTAGGAACTTGTGGATGTCGTCCAAGTCAACTTCAGTGCCATGAGTAATAGCCGAGTTCTTATAGAATAACAAATGAGTAGCCTGCTTAACTCTGAAAAAACCTACACGTGCCACCAATTATAAGAAAATATTAGTTAGAAGTAGCATCTTCGTGAGAGATTCGTTGCTACTTCTAAAGTTAAATTGTGAATAGTTAGACAAAATAGGTGGATTGAGAAGTAATCGAGGCAAGAAGCAAGAACCAGATACAAAACTAACATGGATGAACAATTGGAATGGCGTCGGGGTGGAAGATCGTAGTGAAGATGAGACCAGGTTCTGCTATTTCCATCAACATTCGTGCGCCAACTTTCAGTCCGTAACACTTGAGAAAGTTTATCCAAGTTCGGCTATAAAAAAGCAGCAATCTTCTTGGTTCATCAACCCAACTCGAAACTTATATCCATGGCTTGTATTCAGTGTGACCATTAAACTGGTGTATTCAGTTATGGCAAGGCCGAGCATCTTGAGTACATGTGTTCCGGCAGAGCAAGGAATGCACTGCATGAAAAATAATATGAGAACACAATGTATTCCCTAATCCAAATCTAGAAATAATTTCCTCCACGTCAGTGTTGACCATGGTACTAGTACCTTTTATCCAAATATAGCAATCCAAATTTCCAAATTAGTCGACAACATGTTCAAAAAACCCCACCCTCCCGGATAGAAAAGAGGATTCTAGGAACATACTATGCGCATTTTGAAATCATGTATTAGGATGAGAAGGAACAAGTGTGGCATCTCGCCGAGGGTGCAGAAACCTGTAGGGTCCTCGCACTTTGGGCACTGCAAATGAAACACACTAGATTCAGTAGGAAGAAAAATGCATCAACGGCGGCGGCTGCCATCCTAGGAGTACCCGCGACCAAGGGACTTGGATTTATCGGGGATGGATGAAGAATTTGTACCAGGTTCTCCATGAGAAAACCCTATGTAATCGCCGAGCGGGGGTTTTCTCTGAACATGCAGACGAGGGAGAAGGGGATTTAGGCCTAGTGAAATATTGCCGCTTCGTCCGTCCAGCTTACTGCTAAAGCTGGAAAGGTGGTTTTTTTTGTGATTTGGCGGCTCATTGGGTATTACTGCAGTGCTACGACCGGGGTGTGTCTACCATGTAGTTTTGCACTCTAATTTGGTGCATATGGCACGTGGACCCCGTCGCCGGATGCCCCACATATCAGCGAAAGGAAGTAGAAAGATAGGAGTAACTAGTTACACATAAATATATTTTTGACAGAGCGATACTCCCTTTGTAAAGAAATATAAAGATCTTTTATATCACAACTTTATACATAAGAAAAATCAAGGGGAATATATATAACATATATAATTATAAAAACAGAGTTTTTGTTAACACAGTATAGATGAGTTGGCGATGATGGTGTGCCTGCCATCCTGCAATATAGGCCGTCCGATTTATATCTGACAGATAGGAAGGAAACTATGGCAATTTCGCAAAAAGGTACCCACGCACCTCTCCACATTTGCAAATAAGGCCTTCCCTCATTCATCCTTTTCTATCACAAGATAAAATACTCATACAAATGCATCTTGATGTTACGTACAACACATGGGCATTATGGGGGTTCAACTAAGAACTACTCATACAGGCTCACGGTTCTGGACTTTGGGCCACAGGCCGGTGGGCCTGCATGTTTGGGGGCCCATGTGTTCAACCTCAGTGCTTTTCATATTGCAAGCGGTCGGTACGACGCTGGTTTTAGATGCTGTCGCAAGGCGAATACACAAAATTGAATAAAGCACGACAGCTGTTGGAATGAAATTAAAAGACAGTTCCTAACTAGCAATCAGAGTTGCAATTCTATCAACGATACTGTCATACTACTTATACACATAGGACACTTGTTTCACCATGCCAGAGTATTACATCAAAATCTCTTGGAGGATAGATCAGTTCAGCAGTTGCGTGCTGCTACTGAAGAATTTCAAAGTTGATTTGGACCAGCTCTCCTTGTCGAGAAAGTTCGATTTTGACATCATCCCCTACCGCAAGATATGACTTAGATTTGAACCTTGACCAGCCTTTAGCATCAATCATCATGCGGCCATCCTTTGTACTTACGGTATATTGAGCAGGTTCATTCACACCAAGGCTGCACATGGAAAGAGAAACTTGGCCACGGTCGCCCGGATTGTTGAACGACTCCCTCGTTGCTGTAGGAATTCTCTGTTTGCAAACAAGAAGACATACACAAACAGTTAGATCAACACAGTGAATCATGTGAAACAACATGGAAAGAAAAAAGAATGAAGCACTTGGGTGGCCAATGCTTACCAAGAAGGTGGACATGTCGGTTTTTGTAAGGATTTGGTATATGAAGTGCGAACTACAGCCCAGTCTGTTGCCGGTGCAACTGTTGGTTCCGTTGCCACTGCACGGGCCGGAGCAGATGCAAGTGCAAGTGTTGGTGCAGGTGCCGAAGCCGTTGCTGGTGCTTGTCGGTGTCAAAACCGGCGGATCTTGGGTAGGGGGTCCTGAACTGCGCGTCTGAGGTTGATGGTAATAGGAGACAGGGAACACAATGTTTACCCGGGTTCGGGCCCTCTCGATGGAGGTAAAACCCTACGTCCTGCTAGATTAATATTGATGAGTATGGGGGGTTACAAGAGTTGATCTACCATGAGATCGTAATGGCTAAAACCCTAGAAGTCTAGCCTATCTGATTATGATTATGATTATTCGTCTCTACGGACTAAGCCCTCCGGTTTATATAGACACCGGGGGAGAGTAGGGTTGTACAAAGTCGGTTACAGAGAAAGGAATCTACATATTGGGACGCCAAGCTTGCCATCCATGCAAAGGAGAGTCCTATCCGGACACGGGAGAAAGTCTTCTATCTTGTATCTTCATGGCCCAATAGTCCGGCCCATGTCCAACAAGCTGGACGCCCGAGGACCCCCTAATCCAGGACTCCCTTAGTAGCCCCTGAACCAGGCTTCAATGACGAGGTGTCCGGCGCATAAATTGTCTTCGGCATTGCAAGGTGGGTTCCTTCTCCGAACACCCCAACACAGTCTTCGGATGCAACGAACGTGTCCGGCTCTGCAAAACAAATACCACACACCACCAAAGAGGAAATAATATTTTGTGAGTCCAATCTGCTGACAATTTTTCTGTGACGTGATATCACGTCACCACCTAGTTATTATATCGAACCGTTTTTTCTTGCCATTCCACGTTCTGAGACGCAGTTTCATTGGCACATCATGTCGAAGCAGAGATCGTGTCCCCTTATTGTGGGATCCCCATCAACACGGGCATGGGTATTCCAACCGTCTGGTTGGCATGATTCCTTAAGAATAGGCAGGTTTCAAGGTCGAAGAGGAGGCGTTCGATAGTTATTACCTTTATAAAGGGACTAAGGCCCGTCTGGCTTCTTTACGCCAACCCTTTCCTTACCCTCTCCAACCTCGAGCTCCAGCGCCCAAGTTTTGATTGTTTCAAGCTTCCCAGTCATGGCCGGCCCCAGTCCTCAAGGTCGGTGGGTGCCTTCCTCTGTCACAGAGGAGGACACCGCGAAGGTCTGGGCGGCCAGATACCTGACTGCGGGAATCCCCCACAGGCTTCCTGTTCAAGGGCAGGTTATTCCTACTCCCAGATGCAGCGAGAGGGTCGTATTCATCTCCCACTTCCTCCGAGGGCTAGGGTTCGCCCTCCACCCCTTTGTTCGAGGGCTTATGTTCTATTACGGGCTAGATTTTCATGATCTAACTCTGGACTCCTTCCTTCACATCTCGGCGTTCATTATCACGTGCGAGGCTTTCCTCCGTATTTCCCCACACTTCGGCTTGTGGCTTAAGACCTTTAATGTGAAGCCGAAGGTAGTCGACGGGGGATGAGCAGAGTGCGGTGATGCTACAGTGGGCAAACTTATCAACGCTCCCTGGCTAAAAGGATCCTTTACAAAATCTTTCGACTTATGGCAGCAGGAGTGGTTTTACATCACTGAAGCCCGTGGCACCAAGTGGGCAGCTATACCTGCATTCCGATCTGGCCCTCCAATTCAGCTCGCATCATGGGTCAATAAGGGGTTGGACTGGGGATCAACCGATGAAGTGCAAGCTCTACAGAGCCGCATCCGGAGTCTCCTTGAGAAGAACACCGAACTCATCGACGTGATTCAAGTAATGCTAGTCCGCCGGGTCCTCCCGTGCCAAAGACGGACCCTCCGTATGTGGGAGTTTAATCCAGAAGGACCACGAACCCTTCAGCACTTCTTCAGTGCAACGGATAGAGGAATGTGGAAGTTATTTTTCGAGAAATGAAAACAATGGCCGGATACTACAGAGGATGTCGGCCTTGACTGCAACCACCCGGATACATCAGTAAGCACTTGACTCTCGAATACAACTTAGATACGCACCTCATAATAAGATGCTGAGAAAACCATCTTCTTCTAGGGCTGGATAAAGAAGGTGGAGCGAATCAGGTGTTCGGCTCCTCTTCCCAAAGACTCATCTAGTCCCGTGCTAACAAGGATGCTGGTCCCGGCACCACACCAGGCGCCGGTGGAAGAGGAGAATGAGGAGAGCGAGGGAGCCAAAGGTGGCTTCCATCCTGGAGGCAAACCACACACTGTGTCCGGGGAGACTAGGTCTCCCTCTTCCAAAGACAAAAGAGAAGGAGAAGCTGACATCCCTTCTTCCTATGGTAAGAAAAGGGCCGCCTCCGAGAGTTGGGAGGTAAGGGCTCCTAAGCGGGGCAAAACTCCCCTGTTGGGTGGTTCAATCTCCGAAGGTGTCGTTGTCGCATAATCCCTTTGTAAGGACAAGCCTCCAGCCGAATCATAAGTGAACAAAGATATTTTAAACATACCCCGTTCCTTTTCTCTTTGCAAAGGTAACATCTAGAATATGCGTTTTGTAGTCCGGCACACAGTCTTCCTCAACAATCCTCCTCCTTGAGGGACCTTCTACCAGAGATGATGGAAAGAGAAATGCCTCCATAAGCTTCCTCGCCCAACAGGGTAGACGATGTCGAGGTGTCGTCCCGGAGGGTCTCTCCCGATCAGGGGATAATGGAGCCAGCGCCCCAAGGTGAAACTTCGGCCGCCCAGGGTCCGAAGTGTGCGGTCCCTACAAGGGTTAACAATAAAGGCTCCGGACTATCCGGTTTATAGCCGGAGACGACTCTAGGGTCGAGTAGACATACCCTTTCAAAGGGAGTCCATACTGCCATAGCTGCTTCCAGGAATCCGGATGCGCCAGATACACTGACGGACATGTTACAGTATTCGTCAATCTCAGAGGAGCATCGTACCTTGATGGGTACGGTGGTTGAGAGGATTCTGTCCGCGAAAAGCGGATTGAATGAAGCCTTCATGGGCCTGCTAAGAGGCTTTGAGGTATGTAATGTTATATTTTCGATTATGCTCTATACGGAAAATGCACCTGTGTATATATAGTAGCCCTGAGACTCTGGTTGGCGCCCAAAGGTAGGCAATCAGAGGATCGAAAAAGATGTCCTTAGGTAATAATCTAATGACTGGAAACACAGGCTGTTGCCTCCATGACGACTGCCCACACTACAAAGGTTACAGGTCTGGAGCATAATCTTGATGTAGCGGATAACGACATCACGCTTATTAACAGGCGACTCGACGAGGCGCAAGGTATGTGTTAGAGTATGTATAGTAACATGAGCACGAAGCTAAAATTATGTTCTGGGACATGCGTATCTGCAGATGGTGCTGTCGCGGTTGAGACCCTTCGGGCTGAACTTTCCCGAGCCAAGGAGCAAGCCCGGATGAGTAATGTGGCTGCCAAGAAGGCAACTGATGAGTTAGAAGACGGACAGGCTGCTCAGTGCCAGTGTGAGGAGAGAATGGCCACTATGGCGCGCGAGCTGAAGGAAGCCACTGTTCGGTGCAAATTCCTCGAGAAGGATAACAAGGCCAAAGCAGCCGATCTTGACAAGGCATTACGAGAGGCAAGAGAAACACGATCTGAGTCTAGAGCGGCTCGGGAAGAGATCCGGTGATAACCCACAAGTATAGGGGATCGCAACAGTTTTTGAGGGTAGAGTATTCAACCCAAATTTATTGATTCGACACAAGGGAAGCCAAAGAATATTCTCAAGTATTAGCAGCTGAGTTGTCAATTCAACCACACCTGGAAACTTAATATCTGCGGCAAAGTATTTAGTAGCAAAGTAATATAATAATAGTGGTAACGGTAGCAAAAGGTAATGATACCAAAGTAATGTTTTTGGTATTTTGTAGTGATTGTAACAATATCAACGGAAAAGTAAATAAGCAGAGAACAATATATGGAAAGCTCGTAGGCAATGGATCGGTAATAGAGAATTATGCCGGATGTGGTTCATCATGTAACAGTCATAACCTAGGGTGACACAGAACTAGCTCCAATTCATCAATGTAATGTAGGCATGTATTCCGAATATAGTCATACGTGCTTATGGAAAAGAACTTGCATGGCATCTTTTGTCCTACCCTCCCGTGGCAGCGGGGTCCTAGCGGAAACTAAGGGATATTAAGGCATCCTTTTAATAGAGTACCGAACCAAAGCATTAACACATAGTGAATACATGAAATCCTCAAACTACGGTCATCACCAGGAGTGGTCCCGATTATTGTCACTTCGGGGTTGCTGGATCATAACACATAGTAGGTGACTATAGACTTGCAAGATAGGATCAAGAACTCTCATATATTGATGAAAACATAATAGGTTCAGATCTGAAATCATGGCACTCGGGCCCTAGTGACAAGCATTAAGCATAGCAAAGTCATAGCAACATCAATCTCAGAACATAGTGGATACTAGGGATCAAACCCTAACAAAACTAACTCGATTACATGATAAATCTCATCCAACCCATTACTGTCCAACAAGCCTACGATGGAATTACTCATGCACGGCGGTGAGCATCATGAAATTGGTGATGGAGGATGGTTGATGATGACGATGGCGACGGACTCCCCTCTCCGAAGCCCCGAATGGACTCCAGATCAGCCCTCCCGAGAGGTTTTAGGGCTTGGCGGCGGCTCCGTATCATAAAACGCGATGAATCCTTCTCTCTTATTTTTTTCTCCCCGAAAGTGAATATATAGAGTTGGAGTTGAGGTCGGAGGAGCTCCAGGGGGCCCACGAGGTAGGGGGGCGCGCCCAGGGGGGCAGGCGCGCCCCCACCCTCATGGCTAGGGTGTGGGCCCCCTGGTCTTGATCTTTTGCCAGGATTTTTTATTATTTCCAAAAAAAGTCTCCGTAAAGTTTCAGGTCATTCCGAGAACTTTTGTTTCTGCACATAAATAACACCATGGCAATTTTGCTGAAAACAGCGTCAGTCCGGGTTAGTTCCATTCAAATCATGCAAGTTAGAGTCCAAAACAAAGGCAAAAGTGTTTGGAAAAGTAGATACGACGGAGACATATCAACTCCCCCAAGCTTAAACCTTTGCTTGTCCTCAAGCAATTCAGTTGACAAACTGAAAGTGATAAAGAAAAACTTTTACAAACTCTGTTTGCTCTTGTTGTTGTAAATATGTAAAGCCAGCATTCAAGTTTTCAGCAAAGATTATGAACTAACCATATTCACAATAACACTTAGGTCTCATGCTTACTCATATCAATGGCATAATCAACTAGCGAGCAATAATAATAAATCTCGGATGACAACACTTCCTCAAAACAATCATAATAAGATATAACAAGATGGTATCTCGCTAGCCCTTTCTGAGATTCCAAAGCATAAATGCAGAGCACCTTTGAAGATCAAGGACTTACTAGACATTGTAATTCATGGTAAAAGAGATCCTGTCAAGTCATACTCAATGTAAAACTAACAGTAATGAATGCAAATGACAGTGGTGCTCTCCAACTGGTGCTTTTTAATAAGAGGATGATGACTCAACATGAAAGTAAATAGATAGGCCCTTCACAGAGGGAAGCAGGGATTTGTAGAGGTGCCAGAGCTCGATTTTGAAATAGAGGTGAATAATATTTTGAGCGGTATACTTTCATTGTCAACATAACAACCAAGATATGGCGATATCTTCCATTCTACACACATTATAGGCGGTTCCCAAACAGAATGGTAAAGTTTATACTCCCCCTCCACCAACAAGCATCAATCCATGGCTTGCTCGAAACAACGAGTGCATCCAACTAACAAGAGTCCCATGGGGAGTTTTGTTTGCAATTATTTTGATTTAGTTTGCATAAAGCATGTGACTGGTCATCCCGGTGACCAGCCATTTTCTCGTGAGTGCGGAGCGGAGTCCACTCCTCTTGAGAATAACCCGCCTAACATGGAAGATACGGACAACCCTAGTTGATATATGAGCTATTCGAGCATACAAAGCATGATATTTATTTGAAGGTTTAGAGTTTGGCACATACAAATTTACTTGGAACGGTAGGTAGATACCGTATATAGGTAGGTATGGTGGACTCATATCATATGGAATAACTTTGGGGTTTATGGAGTTGGATGCACAAGCAGTATTCCCGCTTAGTACAAGTGAAGGCTAGAAAAATATTGGGAAGCGACCAGCTAGAGAGCGACAACAGTCATGAACATGCATTAAAATTAATCAACACCGAATGCAAGCATGAGTAGGATATAATGCACCATGAACATAAATATCGTAGAGGCTATGTTGATTTTGTTTCAACTACATGCGTGAACATGTGCCAAGCCAAGCCACTCGAATCGTTCAAAAGAGGATACCACCCTATCATACCACATCACAACCATTTTAATAGCATGTTGGCACACAAGGTAAACCATTATAAGCTCCTAGCTAATTAAGCATGGCACAAGAAACTATGATCTCTAGTTGTCATTGAAAACATGATTATCCATAATAGGCTGAATCAGGAATGATGAACTAATCATATTTACAAAAACAAGAGAGGTCGAGTTCATACCAGCTTTTCTCATCTCAGTTAGTCCATCATATATCATCATAATTGCCTTTCACTTGGACGACCGAATGATGTGGATAATAATAATAGTGCACATGCATTGGACTAAGCTAGAATCTGCAAGCATTCAATAAACAGGAGAAGACAAGGCAATATGGGATCTTTTGTCAGATCAACAATAATGCATATAAGAGCCACTTCAACAATCTAATCATGATCTTCCCCTATCGACCCCCAAAGAAAAGAAATAAAACTATTTACACGGGAAAGCTCCCAACAAGAAAAAGAAGAACAGTAAATCTTTTTGGGTTTTATTTTTAATTACTACTACAAGCATAGAAATTAAAACTAGCTAAAAGCTACAACTAATTTTTTTGGTTTTTCTTAAGGTTTATTAAACACAAAAGAAGAAAGCATAAAAAGGAAATAAACTAGCATGGATATTACAATGAAAAAGTATGAGCACCGACATCTAGCAATGAGTGTGTGAACATAAATGTAATGTCGGTGAGAAGTACGTACTCCCCCAAGCTTAGGATTTTGGCCTAAGTTGGTCCAATGCCACGTATGGCCTGGCGGATATCCAAAGTAATAGTTGGGGTCATACTGCGAAGAAGAAGACTCTGATTGCCACTGGTTGGCAATCATCTCCGGATCCCACTGGTAATTATACTGTCATGGAGGATCAACTTGTGGTTCTGACTCTGGCTCGGTGGCTGATGTAGGGTTCCGGTAGGCGTGAATAGCCTCCAACAGAACAAGGTACTTGCCTGCAGATAAATCAAACAAGCAAGGAGCAGGCAGGGTAATAGTCTTAGGATGATGTTTATCAAAGAACAATTTGTATTTGAGCTCATTTCCCTTATTCTTAACAATAAAATCGTGTGCTACCATACTCTTATAATCCAAATAAACAGGAGGTGTGACGCCCCCGATTCAATCGTACACTAATCATACACGCAAACATGTACGATCAAGATCAGGGACTCACGGGAAGATATCACAACACAACTCTACAAATAAAATAAGTCATACAAGCATCATATTACAAGCCAGGGGCCTCGAGGGCTCGAATACAAGAGCTCGATCATAGACGAGTCAGCGGAAGCAACAATATATGAGTACATACATAAGTTAAACAAGTTGCCATAAGATGGCTAGCACAAACTGGGATACAGATCGAAAGAGGCGCAGGCCTCCTGCCTGGGATCCTCCTAAACTACTCCTGGTCGTCGTCAGCGGGCTGCACGTAGGTGTAGGCACCTCCCGAGTAGTAGTAGTCGTCGTCGACGGTGGCGTCTAGCTCCTGGGCTCCATCGTCTGGTCGCAGCAATCGGGTATAGGAAAGGGGAAAAAGGGGAAGCAAAGCAACCGTGAGTACTCATCCAAAGTACTCGCAAGCAAGGAGCTACACTACATATGTATGCATTGGTATCAAATGGAATAAGGGTATCATATGTGGACTGAACTGCAGAATGCCAGAATAAGAGGGGGATAGCTAGTCCTATCGAAGACTACGCTTTTGGTAACCTCCATCTTGCAGCATGTAGAAGAGAGCAGAAGGTAAGTTCACCATGTAGCATCGTGTAGCATAATCCTAACCGATGATCCTCCCTTCGTCGCCCTGTGAGAGAGCGATCACCGGTTGTATCTGGCACTTCGAAGGGTGTGTTTTATTAAGTATTCGGTTCTAGTTGTCATAAGGTCAAGGTACAACTCCGGGTCGTCCTTTTACCGAGGGACACGGCTATTCGAATAGATCAACTTCCCTGCAGGGGTGCACCACATAACCCAACACGCTCGATCCCATTTGGCCGAACACACTTTTCTGGGTCATTCCCGGCCTCGGAAGATCAACACGTCGCAGCCCTACCTAGGCACAACAGAGAGGTCAGCACGCTGGTCTAAATCCTATGGCGCAGGGGTCTGGGCCCATCGCCCATTGCACACCTGCATGTTGCGCGGGCGACCGAAGAGCAGACCTAGCAACCTCCATTACAAAGGAAGTTGCGTTACGTGGTCCAACCCGGCATGCGCCGCCCAGTCGCTGACGTCACGAAGGCTTCGGCTGATACCACAACGTTGAGTACCCATAACTGTCCCCGCGTAGATGGTTAGTGCGTAAAAGCCAGTGGCCAGACTCAGATCAAATACCAAGATCTTGTTAAACGTGTTAAGTATCCGCAAACGCCGACCAGGGCCAGGCCCCACCTCTCTCCTAGGTGGTCTCAACCTGCCCTGTCGCTCCGCCACAAAGTAGCAGTCGGGGGCCGTCGGGAACCCGGGCCCACCTCTACCGGGATGGAGCCACCTGCCCCTTCAGCCCCCATCTCCGAACAGTATCATAAGTAATGTAACAGTATAAGTATATATCATATGCCCGTGATCACCTCCTGAAGTGATCACGGCCCAGTAGTATAGCATGGCAGACGGACAAGAGTGTAGGGCCACTGATGGGTAGGGCCACTGATGGAACACTAGCATCCTATACTAAGCATTTAGGATTGCAGGTAAAGGTAAGAATAGTAGTAGCAAGGACAGGCTATGCATCAGGATAGGATAACGAAAAGAAGTAACATGCTACACTACTCTAATGCAAGCAGTAGAGAGAAGAATAGGCGATATCTGGTGATCAAAGGGGGGGCTTGCCTGGTTGCTCTGGCAAGGAGGGATTGTCAACAATGTAGTCGATCGGGGCACCAGTAGCGGCGTCAGTCTCGTAGTCTATCAGAGAGAAGAGGGGGAAGAAACAATGAATATAATGCAAACAGATGCATAACAATGCATGACAAGACAATGCGCGGTGCTATGTGTTCCCAAACGCGGTAGTAGGTGATACCAGCGAAGGGGGAAAACATCCGGGAAAATATTCCCGGTGTTTCGCGTTTTCGGAAGATGAACCGGAGGAGGAAAGTTGCTTGTTTGTTATGCTAGGGATGTGTGGCAGACAAACGGGCTGCGTATCCGGATTCGTCTCGTCGTTCTGAGCAACTTGCATGTACAAAGTTTTTCCATCCGAGTTACGCTTTATTTTATATGATTTTCTAAAGTTTTAAAGCATTTTTAGAATTAACAGAATTAATTTAATTTAGAAAAATGCCATTATGATGTCATCATGATGTCAGCATGATGTCATCAGTCAACCATCTGTTGACTGGGTCAACAGACGTGTGGGTCGCTTTCGTCATTGACTCAGACTAACTAAACATGATTTATTAGTTTTATTAGTTAATTAGGTTAACTAAGTTTCATTAGCTTAATTAAACGTAATTAATTAAGTTAATTAATTAGTTAATTAACTTATTATTAATAATAATTAATTTTCCATTTATTTTATCTATTGATTTCATTTTTCCAGGGGACTGGGCCCCACATGGCAGTGGCCCTAGGGCCAACCGGGGGCGGGTTAGCGGGCGCGCGGGCGTGCGCGTCTACGGGCACAGGCCCGGCTGGCCGGCCGGAGCCGCGAGGGCCGCAGCGGCGGCTGGAGATGGACTGGGGCAGCGGCCAACGGTGATAGGCGGAGGCCATCGCGGGCAGCAAAGCAGCAACAGAGCAAGCAGCGGCAAGCTGCAGAGGAGAGGGGCACGACATCGAGCATGGCGGTTGCACGGACGCACAGGGCAGCGGTAGGGCAGCGGCGGTGGCAAGCAACGACAATAGAGGCTGTGAGCGGACGGCAAGCACCATGGGTGGGACGACAACGCCGGTAGCGAAAGGCGCGGTGGAGGCGAAGGGCGCCGGCGGGGGCGCGCGCGAGCGGCAGGGCTGGCACGCGGGTCGGGTGCGAGAGGCGTGGGGAGCGCGCGCACTGGGCGCGGGTAGAGCGGGCCGCGGCTGGGCGAGCACGTGCACGCGCGGTGTCGCGTCGAGCAGGGGAGGCCCGTGTGGGCGGCGACGCGTTGGAGGCGGCGAGCGCCGGAACAAGGAGAGGAGGGGAAGGCGAACGGGGCTCACCTCGAGCCGTAGGGGGGTGGCAGCGGGCTCGAGGGGGCTCGGGATTGCCGGAGACGATGACGAACAAGGCGGCAGCGACGACGTTGGCGAGCGGGCGTCGAGCGCTCCAGATCGAGGCAGGAGGGAGGAGCTGCGAGGAGGAGAGCGGGGCGGTGCTTGGCGGTCCGGTGACGGGGTCGGCGCCGGCGACGGGCGCGGGGTCGTTGACGACGAAGGGGTTGGGTGGCGTCAGGGTGCTACAATCTGGGGCGATCCAGATCGGGCGGGGGGAAGGGGATCGGGGGAGTGTGGAGGGTGATTAGGGTTTCGGGTGGGAGGCCTAGTAGGCCAGGGGCGCGCAGGGGTGGGCCGACAGGCCGCTCGGCCACACGGCCAATTGGGCCAAGGCCCAGTCGGGGGGGGGGGGAGTTGTTTCCGTTCTACGTTTTTTTTCAGTTTTATTTTTATTTTTATTTATTTCCTTGTTTCTGTTTTATTTTAATTATTTAATAGTTTATAGTTTTTAGAAAAAGTGAAACCCACCCCCAATTAGATTTGTAAAATCAACTGTTCTCACAAAAGTTTGGGACAAAAGTAAAGTACCTTGTATTCTCTATTAATTAAAAATACATTTAAGTTATTGTTTCGGTCATTGTTTTATTTATTTTAGTGCATTTAATTATGTTATAATAATGTGGATCCTCCACCATAATTACTTATGATTTATTTGTCACATTGGGAACATTATAGTTTTAACTTTTGAAAACTTTTAGTGTTTGACTTTATTTTAAATTTGAATTCGAATCGGTTTCGATCTAACGCGAGATTAGCCACTGTAATCGAGGTGACGTGGCATCATTAGCAGAGGTTCACTGTAGCTTAAGTATCCGGGCGTCACAATTCTCCTCCACTACAAGAAATCTCGTCCCGAGATTTAAGAGGGGAGTAAGGGAAAGATGTGGCTACGAAATTCTATCAAGTCTTCTCAGTCTTGGTTGCTCTTCTCGGAGAGGTTGATCCTTTACATCGACGCCTTCATTCCTCTGCTTCAGGTCATCATGAGGAAGTCATCATCCTTTTCTTTGGTTACTCCAACGTACTTACGAATAGGTAAGGGGCAGCTCGGCTACGACAACATGCTTACGAGGGTAACAATCTGGAGTTAACCATGAATGAGCATAAGATTATATCTCGAGTTGAACATATAAAATACATCGAGAGTACAATACGAAGGTACAAGGAGAGGGTCCAAGCGGATAGATAGCTGCTCAAAGTCTGAACTAGAGTGAGAAAAGGGTTCAGAGTGGCGAGAGTAAGCATTGCGTCTGGTACCAGAATAGAGTAGTAGGAAGGTGGCTCGCGAATTACCTACGAAGCCAAGCATAAGGGATAACTTTGAAGCAGGGATGTACAGGAGAGTCAGGTTTTGATCCTGTGGAACTGTGGGTTATGGGTCCACCATGTGGGTTAAAAGTAGGAAGGGCGGCGACATCTTGCATGATCATGTAAGCAAGGCATGTCAGAGGATAGCCTGTTAGTTATGTCGGCAACAACCTCGGTACCAAGGGCGAGGGACGAAGAGAACCATTTTCCTGCTCGTTGAATGAGGCGGACCATTAGGCAAAGTTCTCATCCATCGGTGGATACCGGAATGTCATCAACAATAGTAACAAGTTCTTACTGACAGAGTTGTACACCGAGGTGCTTACAAAAGCAGTGACTTATTACTGCTTAGATCATATAAACCTCAAGAAGGTTAAACAAAACAATGGAAAGGAAAATGTGATTATCAGATTAAACAGAACAATGGAAAGGAAAATGTGTTTAAACACATATTCAAGGGTATATCCTTTCCAAGGACAAGCAAAGCATGATATCCATGATAGGAAATAATGTAGAAAACTCTTTAGGTAGGGGAGAGAAATTTCATGACATTACCCATACAACGGTGTTTGGATAATTGAGTGGGAAACATTTAGCATTGGGCTTCAAATGTTCTTGTTGAAAATTGAAACACCATAGACATGCTTCGAGATAGCATTGACATGGTCTTCAAGCAAAGGTCGGACTTGGTTATACAAAGGATTCATCAGGAACAACTTATAGAATAAGTCTTACAATTTCCTCATGGAAGAATGGTTAACCTTGATAAAATGGAAACTATAACAATAGGTCCTCCGGCCAAGTGTACTAGGATGACATCACCTTACCGGGCCATGTAAGGACCAACGTTATGACTCTTGGAAAAATGTTCTAACCATCATATTTGACCGAGATTTAGATCTGATTGGTGTCACGGTACCTCAGACTTAGGGTGCCTGAGAAGAAAAGGTGCGGCACAATTTGACGAGATGACATTGTAAGATTCTCGGGAAATTGAAGTATGGAAGCGAGTTCCAAAACAAGGGTTCATCATTAAAACAAGGAGAGGGTGAGGAGGCAGCTGATGAATTTAGCGACAATTCATCGAGATTTCCAAAAGATGGATTTCCACAATTATGTGAACAGGGAGATAACATTTGTCAGATCAAATGATATAATGAGGTATGCTCGAGGAAAACATACCCAATTAAACATTGGTTGAAAGGTGCACCCGAAATATGGGCTTAGGTAGCATGACCGACGTAAGAATGGTGATTCTATAACCAATGTTCTAAGAATGAAATGTCGACCATTAACTTCAAAGCAATATGGTTGCTAGAAGTGCAGAATCCAAGCAGCACCATTCATCTGTTGGTATCCCAGCTAGAATCAACACGGGAACCAAGAAAGAATGGTGATGGCGAGAAGTATCACTATACCAATAATTCTAAAGAGGTGGAGCAATTCTCACGACCTTCTTAACATATAAGATAGTAATACTCCAAGGTAAAGAAGAATAATTGCTGGATAGCAAGAATCTCAAAGTATAACACAAAACACGAATAAGTTTGTGTTGGAGGGAAGTCAATAAAATGGTTGATGATAACACAGATCATCGAGGGCAAGGATGGTATTTCTCATAATGAACTCAATTGACATCCTGGAAGAGCTCAGAATGCCGATGATGATCACGACACAATTTTTGAGAGATTTCATGAAGATGTAGTCGGTCGGTGATGACATCAAGCCAAAGGAATGATGAAGCGAAAGGTTATTGAACCCAAGGGTACGACACAAACTCGAAACCAAGCTCGTTGTTTAAGGCAAAGTGGTATGATGAGGAAGATCGACGTAAGCTTAGCTCATCGTCGAAAGTTGTGCTCCGAGAATAAGGACCAGGTAGCACAGTTAAAATCATCACCATAATGATATAGCCAAATAGGGTAGGAAGGATGTGATCGGGTACAAACTCGTAAGCAAAGAAGATTTATAATAGTTGTTGAACCGTAGTGTGGACTCGGTTCAGTTATCGGTTTTTGAGTGTTTAATAACTCAGAGCCCGTGAAAAATTGGGATCGGTGAGAATGTAGTACTTGATGAGGAACTCATAAGAGTTTATGTAGTACTTGATATTATCAAGGTACCATGGTGTAATACTCGATGGAAGATCAAAGTAAAGGTTGGACTGGTGTATTGATCCACAGAAGACAAGTGCTTAAACTTGCCTGTGAAATGGGGTCAAAGAAGAACATATGGTCGAAACCACGATTGCAAAAGGCCAGATCCCATATATAAGAACTTATACCAAGGTAAAAAATTAATTTAAGAGAAGCTTTAATGATAAGATCTACATCGTGTACATGGGCATGAACACAAATTTCAAGGTCGACTCCCACTTCTTCAATGCATAACCTTTCATTCACTACTCTAGATAAAAAATGATTTCAGTGTCAAAACCTACCTGGTGAATTACCAGAGGAGTATGACCCATGAAAACTTTCGGGTTCACACACATTAAGAAAGGCATAGGTTCAACCCGTCAGGGTATCGTGGAAACATATACCACAAGCTTCAATCGTAAACACCACCAGCTCGAAAACAGAGCATGGTTGAGAAAACAGAGGATACAATTTACCAAAAGCATTATGTATCAGAGGAAAAGGCTCACGAGGTTATTGAATAAGGAGGACACTGTCGAATAATAATCCAATAAAGGATCTGACGGTCCATAGCGGAGCTAATGTGAGCATCGGCACACAATCAGTTGAAGAAAGGATGCAAGAGCATCAAATTATAGAACACCTGAATGATTCGATTCTTAGATATCAAAGGAATTATGATTTCCAAATAGAAGGATCAGAAGCAGACGCTCTGATCAAGGGTGGATAAGTTTAATAGACCTAAGGGTACAATTGACGGCAAACATATTGGTCGAGAACAAGCTCATGTTCAAAAATGACGTCTGAGCCAGAAAGATAATTTAAATGGATCAACTGATGATTGTGTGCATTCGCACTCATGTTGAATCAATAGGATCAAAATGACGGTGTCTAAGGATACTAACGAATATTGCCAGACATATGGAAAGCATCCATAATGCAAGCAGACAAGTATTGCAGAGCAATAAGCTACTAAGGATTTCTGGAGGATTGAATAGTATTTCGAAGACCATTGTGAAACACATGAATAACTGGGGGATGAGCGGATAAGTGCGAGAATTATCCATAGGGGTATTCAGGTGACAAAGAACAGCAAGGCAGTAAGCTCAAAGGATTTCGAAACAACGACGAGTATTTCGGGGTATCTTGTAATAACAAGACCAACTGGGGATGAATGTAAGAATAACAACCGCAAGTAGTTATCCATAAGGGTTGACGGTGGAAGGGGAATTGCAAACGCGATGAACACAAGTTCTCGGGTTAACAACGGAGAGTATCTTCAGGGTCTTCACGTGCAGCAGACGATCATCAGTAATAAGGGGCTCTCTGGGTGAAAGTGATAACGAGATCCTAATGTTAGATTTAGCAAAATTCATTTAACCCGAATAGAAGAGAGATCAGAGTCCTAGAGTATAGACAAGGAGTAAAAGATCCTAATACCACCCAATGGCGACGTGGGCCCGTAAGGCACACAGCCATGTTAGTAAAAGTTTTTTAGTGACTAGACTCGACTTCGGCCAAGGAGTGTGGAAGGGGGATTCCTACAGGCAGTCGGCTCTGATACCAACTTGTGACACCCCCGATTCAATCGTACACTAATCATACACGCAAACGTGTACGATCAAGATCAGGGACTCACGGGAAGATATCACAACACAACTCTACAAATAAAATAAGTCATACAAGCATCATATTACAAGCCAGGGGCCTCGAGGGCTCGAATACAAGAGCTCGATCATAGACGAGTCAACGGAAGCAACAATATCTGAGTACAGACATAAGTTAAACAAGTTGCCATAAGATGGCTAGCACAAACTGGGATACAGATCGAAAGAGGCGCAGGCCTCCTTCCTGGGATCCTCCTAAACTACTCCTGGTCATCGTCGGCGGGCTGCACGTAGGTGTAGGCACCTCCCGAGTAGTAGTAGTAGTCGTCGACGGTGGCGCCTGGCTCGTGGGCTCCATCGTATGGTCGCAGCAATCGGGTATAAGAAAGGGGAAAAGGGGGAAGCAAAGCAACCGTGAGTACTCATCGAAAGTACTCGCAAGCAAGGAGCTACACTACATATGTATGAATTGGTATCAAATGGAATAAGGGTATCATATGTGGACTGAACTGCAGAATGCCGAATAAGAGGGGGATAGCTAGTCCTATCGAAGACTACGCTTCTGGTAACCTCCATCTTGCAGCATGTAGAAGAGAGCAGAAGGTAAGTTCACCAAGTAGCATTGTGTAGCATAATCCTAACCGATGATCCTCCCTTCGTCGCCCTGTGAGAGAGCGATCACCGGTTGTATCTGGCACTTCGAAGGGTGTGTTTTATTCAGTATCCGGTTCTAGTTGTCATAAGGTCAAGGTACAACTCCGGGTTGTCCTTTTATCGAGGGACACGGCTATTCGAATAGATCAACTTCCCTGCAGGGGTGCACCACATAACCCAACACGCTCGATCCCATTTGGCCGGACACACTTTTCTGGGTCATGCCCGGCCTCGGAAGATCAACACGTCGCAGCCCTACCTAGGCACAATAGAGAGGTCAGCACGCCGGTCTAAATCCTATGGCGCAGGGGTCTGGGCCCATCGCCCATTGCACAACTGCACGTTGCGTGGGCGGCCAGAGAGCAGACCTAGCAACCTCCATTACAAAGGAAGTTGCGTTACGCGGTCCAACCCGGCGTGCGCCGCCCAGTCGCTGACGTCACGAAGGCTTCAGCTGATACCATGACGTCGAGTGCCCATAACTGTCGCCGCGTAGATGGTTAGTGCGTATAAGCCAGTGGCCAGACTCAGATCAAATACCAAGATCTCGTTAAACGTGTTAAGTATCCGCGAACGCCGACCAGGGCCAGGCCCACCTCTCTCCTAGGTGGTCTCAACCTGCCCTGTCGCTCCGCCACAAAGTAGCAGTCGGGGGCCGTCGGGAACCCAGGCCCACCTCTACCGGGATGGAGCCACCTGCCCCTTCAGCCCCCATCTCCGAACAGTATCATAAGTAATGTAACAGTATAAGTATATATCATATGCCCGTGATCACCTCCCGAAGTGATCACGGCCCAGTAGTATAGCATGGCAGACGGACAAGAGTGTAGGGCCACTGATGGAACACTAGCATCCTATACTAAGCATTTAGGATTGCAGGTAAAGGTAACAACAGTAGTAGCAAGGACAGGCTATGCATCAGGATAGGATAACGGAAAGAAGTAACATGCTACACTACTCTAATGCAAGCAGTAGATAGAAGAATAGGCGATATCTGGTGACCAAAGGGGGGGGGCTTGCCTGGTTGCTCTGGCTAGGAGGGATCGTCAACAATGTAGTCGATCGAGGCACCAGTAGCGGCGTCAGTCTCGTAGTCTATCGGAGAGAAGAGGGGGGAAGAAACAATGAATATAATGCAAACAGATGCATAACGATGCATGACAAGACAATGCGCGGTGCTATGTGTGCCCAAACGCGGTAGTAGGTGATACCAGCGAAGGGGGAAAACATCCGGGAAAATATTCCCAGTGTTTCGCGTTTTTGGACAGATGAACCGGAGGAGGAAAGTTGCTTGTTTGCTATGCTAGGGATGTGTGGTGGACAAACGGGCTGCGCATCCGGATTCATATTGTCGTTTTGAGCAACTTTCATGTACAAAGTTTTTCCATCCAAGTTACGCTTTATTTTATATGATTTTATAAAGTTTTAAAGCATTTTTAGAATTAACAGAATTAATTTAATTTAGAAAAATGCCATTATGATGTCAGCGTGATGTCAGCATGATGTCATCAGTCAACCATCTGTTGACTGGGTCACGTTCGTCATTGACTCAGACTAACTAAACATGATTTATTAGTTTAATTAGTTAATTAGGTTAACTAAGTTTCATTAGCTTAATTAAACGTTATTAATTAAGTTAATTAATTAGTTAATTAACTTATTATTATTAATTAAATTTTCTATTTATTTTATTTATTGATTTCATTTTTCCAGGGGACTTGGCCCCACATGGCAGTGGCCCTGGGGCCAACCGAGGGCGGGTTAGCGGGCGCGCGGGCGTGCGCGTCTACGGGCACATGCCTGGCTGGCCGGCCGGAGCCGTGAGGGCCGCAGCGGCGGCCGGAGATGGACTGGGGCAGCGGCCAGCGGTGATAGGCGGAGGCCATCGCGGGCAGGAAAGCAGCAACAGAGCAAGCAGCGGCAAGCTGCAGAGGAGAGGAGCACGACATCGAGCATGGCAGTTGCACGGACGCGCAGGGCAGCGGTAGGGCAGCGGCGGCGGCAAGCAACGGCAACAGAGGTTGTCAACGGACGACGAGTAGCATGGGCGGGACGACAACACCAGTAGCGAAAGGCGCGGTGGAGGCGAAGGGCGCCGGCGGGGGCGCGCGCGAGCGACAGGGCTGGCGCGCGGGTCGGGCGCGAGCGGCGTGGGGAGCGCGCACACTGGGCGCGGGTAGAGCAGGCCGCGGCTGGGCGAGCACGTGCGCGCACGGTGGCGCGTCGAGCAGGGGAGGCCCGTGCGGGCGGCGACGCGTCGGAGGCGGCGAGCGCCGGAACAAGGAGAGGAGGGGAAGGCGAACGGGGCTCACCTCGAGCCGTAGGGGGGTGGCAGCGGGCTTGAGGGGGCTCGGGATTGCCGGAGACGACGACGAATGAGGCGGCAGCGACGACGTCGGCGAGCGGGCGTCGAGCGCTCCAGATCGAGGCAGGAGGGAGGAGCTGCGAGGAGGAGAGCGGGGCGGTGCTTGGCGGTCCGGTGACGGGGTCGGCGCCGGCGACGGGCGCGGGGTCATTGACGACGAAGGGGTTGGGTGGCGTCAGGGTGCTACGATCTGGGGCGATTCAGATCGGGCGGGGGGGGGGGGAGGGGATCGGGGGAGTGTGGAGGGTGATTAGGGTTTCGGGTGGGAGGCCTAGTAGGCCAGGGGCACGCAGGGGTGGGCCGACAGGCCGCTCGGCCACACGGCCAATTGGGCCAAGGCCCAGTCGGGGGGAGGGGAGTTGTTTTCCTTTTACGTTTTTTTCAGTTTTATTTTTATTTATTTCCTTATTTCTGTTTTATTTTACTTATTTAATAGTTTATAGTTTTTAGAAAAAGTGAAACCCACCCCCCAATTAGATTTGTAAAATCAACTATTCTCACAAAAGTTTGGGACAAAAGTAGAGTACCTTGTATTCTCTATTAATTAAAAATACATTTAAGTTATTGTTTCGGTCATTGTTTTATTTATTTTAGTGCCTTTAATTATGTTATAATAATGTGGATCCTCCACCATAATTACTTATGTTTTATTTGTCACATTGGGAACATTATAGTTTTAACTTTTGAAAACTTTTAGTGTTTGACTTTATTTTAAATTTGAATTCGAATCGGTTTCAAACTAACGCGAGATTAGCCACTGTAATCGAGGTGACGTGGCATCATTAGCAGAGGTTCACTGTAGCTTAAGTATCCGGGCGTCACAGGAGGCAGCAATTTTTCTTCCTTCTCATAATGCCTAATAGGTATGTTAAAATGCGCAGCTAGGCGCGAGGCGAAGATGCCTCCAAAGACTGGGTCCTTAGTACGATTAAGATTTAATTGGTTTGCAATAATAGCACCCATGCTGAATGTATCATCGCGAAATAAGGCGTGGCACAAAATAACAATATCAGGGGCACTCAGGTTTCCACAGTTTCCGTGCCCAATTAAGCATCTACTAGCAAATATAGCAAAGTAACGTAGAACAGGAAAGTGTATGCTAGTAGTTCGTGCATCGGAAACCTTCCTCGTTTCCCCTACAGTGATGGTATCAATAAACCCATCCACATCGCCGTGATGTGGTTCTTCTATGATGCCCTTGAAAGGGATCAAACAAACCCGACAAAAATCATGAAGTGACATCTCCTTATGCTCATCATATAAATAAAACTCCACCATAGGTGGTGAGCTCCTAGCATGGAAATGAAAGTTTTGCACAAAGATATTGGTGAGTAAGAGATACTATTCGCGCTGGTCGTGGAGGAAGGCGGTGAGGCCTGCATTCTCAGCCAATTCATAGAAATCATCATAAATCCCGGCTGCTCTCAAGAAATCATCACAAGGCCATTCACACGACCGAACCTCCGCGATGCGAGGCAGATTATATTTGGGCTTCTTTGCTTCTTCATTTTGATTTTCCTTCGAGCTTCGGCTCGATGAGCCCCTCAAAAATCTCTTCATTATTTTCAAGGAACAATCCCCCCAAGCAGTTTTGTGAGAGGTGCTTTGAGCAAGGAGATCGAAAATCACAGCAAAATGAGCTAGAACTCGTGCTTGAGCTGGATAATGGTGTTTGTGGGAGGAAGAAGGAGTGTGTGGGTGCAAGAATAAGTGGAGGAGGGCCACCATGGGCCCATGAGGCAGGGGGGCGCGCCCAGGGGGTAGGGCGCGCCCTCCACCCTCGTGGCCAGGTGGATGCCCCCCTGCTGTGTTCTCAGTGCCAAATATTCTCAAATATTCCAGAAAAAAATCATATTTAAATTTTAGGGCATTTGGAGAACTTTTATTTTGGGGTATTTTTATATTGCATGGATAATTCAGATAACAGACAGAAATTACTATTTTTGCTTTATTTAAACTAAATAACAGAAAGTAAAAGGAGGGTACAGAGAGTTGTGTTTTCTAACTTCATCTCATGATCATTAAAAGGAATCCATTAACAAGGTTGATCAAGTCTTGTTAACAAACTCATTCCGAATAACATGGAACCAGAGAGTTTTCGAATAACACTAGGTTACCTCAACAGGGATATGCACATCCCCAACAATAAGAATATCATATTTCTTCTTGACAGTAGGAAGAGGAAATTCAAAACCTCCAAAAATAATTGATGGAATTTTTCAATAGAATTAATACTGTGGACTTGAGGTTGTTTCCTCGGAAAGTGTACCGTATGCTCATTACCATTAACATGAAAAGTGACATTGCCTTTGTTGCACTGAACAACAGCCCCTACAGTATTCAAAAAGGGTCTTCCAAGAATAATAGACATACTATCGTCCTTGGGAATATCAAGAATAACAAAGTCCGTTAAAATAGTAACGTTTGCAACCACAACAGGCACATCCTTACAAATACCGACAGGTATAGCAGTTGATTTATCAGCCATTTGCAAAGATATTTCAGTAGGTGTCAACTTATTCAAATCAAGTCTACGATATAAAGAGAGAGGCATAACACTAACACCGGCTCCAAGATCACATAAAGCAGTTTTAACATAGTTTCTTTTAATGGAGCAAGCATGTTTCTTTGGTATCTCCAAGTTTCTTTGGTATTCCACCCTTAAAAGTATAATTAGCAAGCATGGTGGAAATTTCAGCTTCCAGTATCTTTCTTTTATTAGTAACTATTTCTTTCATGTACTTAGCATAAGGATTCATTTTAAGCATATCAGTTAATCGCATACGCAAAAAGATAGGTCTAATCATTTCAACAAAGCGCTCAAAATCCTCATCATCCTTTTTCTTAGATGGTTTGGGAGGAAAAGGCATGGGTTTCTGAGCCCATGGTTCTCTTTCTGTACCATGTTTCCTAGCAACAAAGTCTCTGTTATCATAACATTGATTCTTTGATTGTGGGTTATCAAGATCAACAACAGGTTCAATTTATATATCATTATCATTGCTAGGTTGAGCATCAACATGAACATTATCATTAACATTATCACTAGTTTCAGGTTCATTACCAGATTGTGTTTCAGCATCAAAAATAGAAATATCATTTGGATTCTCAGGTGTTTCAGTAATAGGTTCACTAGAAGCATGCAAAGTCCTATCATTCTTCTTTTTCTTCCTTTTAGAAGGACTAGGTGCATCTATATTATTTCTCTGAGAATCTTGCTCAATTCTCTTAGGGTGGCCTTCAGGATACAAAGGTTCCTGAGTCATTTTACCAGTTCTAGTAGCCACTCTAACAGCAAAATCATTATTCTTACTATTCAATTCATTGAGGAAATCGTTTTGAGCTTTAAGTACTTGTTCTACTTGAGTGGTAACCATAGAAGCATGTTTACTACTAAGTTTAAGTTCACCTTTGACATTAGCCATATAATCACCCAAGTGTTCAAGCATATCAGCACTGCGTTTTAATTCTCTACCAAAATAAGCCTTGAAGTCTTCTTGCTTAACCATAAAGTTATCAAACTCATCTAAGCATGGGCTAGCAAACTTAGTAAATGGGATTTCAGCTTTATCTCTCCCTAATAATAAAGCACGGATTGAGTCTCCGGGTTCACCGTCACGGAGTTTTTGCAGAGAAGCCCACGTGTTTTTAGTATTCAAGCCACAATCCTATTTTAAGTGACTATAGAGAAAACATTTCGTTTTTCCAGAAAACACCCTGTCGTTTGGTATATTCAACCCGCAGTTCTTTTTAGTGGAGAGGCGTGGAGGAGATATGCCAGTCTCTGTCGCCCTGTCGCGGATCGCCATGGCTGCCAACGCCCAGCGCCGCCTCCCTCGCTGCCGATCAACGCTGGCACCACGCCAGGCACTGCCTTTGCCTCGCCGTCGTCCCCCTGTGTCAACTTTCGCCTCCACCGCGCGCAAAACCAATCGCCATCGCGCCCCCGCTCCCGTTATGCTTGGCCTCCCTTGCTGGCGGCCCCGCCCAGTGCGGCCTTCCTCACCACGCGCTGCCTCCTGTGTCGCCAGCATCACGCCCAACGTCGCCTCCCTCTCTGGCGCGTCTGCAGCCTCCACCGTACAGTGGAGTCGCCGCCGCTACCACCCCCTTCCCTGGACGTGCTTCCTGTTTGCAACAATCAAGGTGGATTAAAGCGGCCGTGAGGTCAAGGAGAGGGAAGGTCCAGGCATCGGAGAGGAGGAAGAAGGTGGTGAAAGCTGTTCTGTTGCTGCTGATCCTTTCCAAGCCAGACACGCCCATGTTTTGTTGCTGCCGATCCTGTATCATAGTGCCCACAATGTGTTTGAGGTAATGTCCACCAGGTTGCTTTTTGATTAATTATTAGTTCAGTTATTACATGGACCTGTGAAGATACTTTAGTTTGATCGAGTCCATATAATTGAGTTTGATCGAGTCAAACGTGGAGGAGTAACATCTATATAGAGAGATTGATAATAAGTAAGCCAATGCCCGATTCAGTTCTTAGCTCTTACGTCTACATATGCAATGACTGAATATTACGACAGCCAGCTCAGTATTCAGAGGTAGAGGAATAGCCTGCAAGTGTGCGCCTTCGTGATGCTTGCGCGGCGAGCCTTCTTCCTGGCCACCACCGACACCACCAACGCCACCGGGAAGTATTCATCCGCCAATCCAGTTGCGGTGGCGCCCTCCTCCGAGACACTCTCAGCGAGCCCCCTCACCTAATCAACCCCATCCTGTTGTGTCACGTCTTCCTTCAATTCAGCGGACATCAACTCGCCGGCTCGGCTCTAGACTCACTGGCGAGTGGACCGGCGAGGGAAGATTATGGCATGGAGATTAGTCACTATATGCAAAAGGTGCACCTACTTTGTTTTGTTATTAGTATTACCAACACTAAAGTGCATGAATGGGAACTGAGAGTTTGAGACAGGCTTGCAGTAAGTTGTAAGACACGAGCATACAATTTTAGTATCTATTCGTGTGTCCGTGCAGGAAAATGGAGAATGCCTCCAACATGATAGCCATGGGTGCCCGACCCGGATTTCACATATTCTTCGGTGTCATAAAAAGGAAGCCTCGACCGGATCACATCGCAAGTTCTGAAGACAAACAGTCCAATGTCGCCTCCGCCAACTTCGCAGGAAGACCATCCACCGTTGTCTCTATGGACTTCGCTGCAAGACCATCCGCCGTTGCCTCCGCCGACTTTGCTGGAAGACCATCAGTTGTCATCTCCGCCTACTTCACCGCAGGTATCTTTTTTTGCAAATTATGATGCAACTATTTTTGATTTACAACCAGAGCTTACTGATGGTTATAGGATGAAAAAAACGCGCATATAAGTTGCAAGATTTTGAATAGCAATTTCTATGTATATGTTCTCCTGCACTTGTGCTGATAAACTCACTCACTCACTCACTCACTCACATGGACTGTGGTTAATTAGAAGAGACAGTCACATGTGAGGATGAAAGCTTGGATTAGCTTCTGTAGTCGCTATCTTTCATTTACAACCGAGTTTTCTTATGGTTATAGGATAGAAACTTTGTATTATTTTGCCATCTTGTTTCCTTCGTGAAACTAGTTGCAACAAGTAGCAATTTAAATTGATGCGAGAAAGTATCTATATTTAATGTCCAATTGAAGATTTTTCAGTTGAAAACATCAACCAAGATACAACAAATCCTCATGGTCAGCAATCTTACCATTATAAAGTTTCAGTCATCCTTTTAGATAATTTGGCCTGAGCTCATTAACTTCCCATCTTAAGAAAATGTTGTCAAGGTAGTAGTGGATGCTGCCATTGATAATTACTTGTGCTCTGAGATGGTGGCTCCTGAAAATGATTCAGCACATCCTTGTGATTTTGAAGACAAAAAAGAAAGAGAGTTCTCTTACTTGCTGGATATACTATTACTAATTGCTTCTGCATTGAGTATCAGCTGTATAAGGTGCGCCAGTCCCTTTGACTATTTTGCATGCAATGATATGTTTGGCATGCTTGAAAAAATATAAGAAACTTACTAAGCGGTTAAGGGCACAAAGTAAAACTTACTGTAACTTAGCTACCAATGTGACATACTACTGGTCAGGTTTTACCACTCACCATTAATATGCTGATGGAGTTCTCCAATTCTGAAAACAAATTCACCATGCATTGAATGGATCATTCAATTGTGCAATGCAAATGGTGTGTCCTCTGTTAGTCAGAGGATCTGAGAATCGGGATAGATCAGGATGGGTTTCATATGTGAAATTTTGCTTAATGGATGCTCCAAGTTTCCTCTAATCAGCAGATCTATGGGATATGGGCCTCTGTTTGCCCCTGGTACTCCTGATGCAGGAGCTACACTTCCAGTTTGACTGCCTGAGGGAAGGGTCTCACTTCAGTTGCTTTGGGTCATTATATGTTTTTTTGTTGAAGGGTGGTACATGGGCTTAACCGTGTCTAGAACTGAACTTTAGTAGTAGGGACAGCAAAATTATCTGAAAAATACTGTATAAATGGTCATAGAATGCCAAACAGTTAAGAAAAACTGTAAAGAAATGTGAACCGAAAGGAAGGGGCAAATTGTTTTCTAATGTTAGAAGTCCGATTGAACTCTGTAGTGGTTATCTTATTTCTGTTGGCTCTATGACAACCTTCTTATATATGCAAGTTACTCTGAAGCAGCAAGATAAACAAGGTGATGTATCATGAAAATAGGGTCTACATAGCATAATCTAATTTGTGTATCTTTTCTCCTACATTCATTTCTTTACTTTTGTCCATAAGTTTCCAGAGATCTATTTGAAACAACTAACCTGTCCTACTAGCCTGTCCTTTTTTCTAGAATGTATAAGCCGTAAAACTGTACTTATTTTTAATATATTTTGAAGCATTTGGTACCAACAGATTTTTCCGCAACTAACATTGCGCATATTTGTCATGGTTGGATTTTGTTTAATATTGAAAACCTAAGATTAGAACTGTATACCGGGGGTCATGGTTAGAAGTTGAATGATAAGGGATGAAATAATTGATTTTGGGTCATAAATCAAATCAAATGTGATGATTCTTTCTCCCGTTGCAACGCACGGGCCCTTTTGCTACTCATATCTATAGAGAGAATTTACCTTTACTACCTGTGTCGGGTTATCAAGACCATGTCTTCAATAGGAGATGGATTAAAATTATGCATTTCTTCGACAGGCGGTAAATTAAGACCATGTATTTCTTCAATAGGAGGTAAATTCTTAACATCTTCAGCTTTAATACCCTTTTGTTTCATGGATTTCTTTGCCTCTTGCATATCTTCAGGACTGAGAAATAGAATACCTCTTTTCTTCGGAGTTGGTTTAGGAATAGGCTCAGAAGTTGGCTCAGGAACTGGCTCAAGAAGTGTCCAATTATTTTCATTTGTCAACATATTATTCAATAGAATTTCAGCTTCATCCGGTGTTCTTTCCTGGAAAACAGAGCCAGCACAACTATCCAGGTAATCTCTGGAAGCATCGGTTAGTCCATTATAAAAGATATCAAGTATTTCATTTTTCTTAAGAGGATGATCAGGCAAAGCATTAAGTAATTGGAGAAGCCTCCCCCAAGCTTGTGGGAGACTCTCTTCTTCAAGTTGCACAAAATTATATATATCCCTTAAAGCAGCTTGTTTCTGATGAGCATGGAAATATTTAGCAGAGAAGTAATAAATCATATCCTGGGGACTACGCACACAACCAGGATCAAGAGAATTAAACCATATCTTAGCATCACCCTTTAATGAGAACGGAAATATTTGAAGGATATAAAAGTAGCGAGTTCTCTCATCATTAGTGAACAGGGTGGCTATATCATTTAATTTAGTAAGATGTGCCACAACAGTTTCATATTCATAGCCATAAAAAAGATCAGATTCAACCAAAGTAATTATATCAGGATCAATAGAGAATTCATAATCCTTATCTGTAACACAGATAGGTGAAGTAGCAAAAGCAGGGTCAGGTTTCATTCTAGCATTAAGGGATTGCTGCTTCCATTTAGCTAATAACCTCTTTAGATCATATCTATCATTGCAAGCTAAAATAGCTCCAGTAGCTTCTTCATCCATAACATAACCCTCAGGAACAATAGGCAATTCATATTAGGGGGAGAGTCTTCATCATCACTTTCATCAATATTATCAGTTTCAATAATTTCATTCTCTCTAGCCCTAGCAAGTTATTCATCAAGAAATTCACCAAGTGGCATAGTAGTATCAAGCATAGAAGTAGTTTCATCATATGTATCATTCATAGCAGAAATGACATCATCAATAACATGCGACATATCAGAATCAATAGCAGAAGCAGGTTTAGGTGTCGCAAGCTTACTCAAAACAGAAGGTGAATCAAGTGCAGAGCTAGATGGCACTTCCTTAACTCCCCTCGTAGTTGAGGGATAAATCTTGGTTCTTGGATCTTTCAAGTTCTTCATAATGATAAGAAGATATAAATCCCAAGTGAATCAAAGAATAGAGCTATGCTCCCCGGCAACGGCGCCAAAAAATAGTCTTGATAACCCACAAGTATAGGGTGTCGCAACAGTTTTCGAGGGTAGAGTATTCAACCCAAATTTATTGATTCTACACAAGGGGAGCCAAAGAATATTTCTCAAGTATTAGCAGCTGAGTTGTCAATTCAACCACACCTAGAAGCTTAATATCTGCAGCAAAGTGTTTAGTAGCAAAGTAATATGATAGTAGTGGTAACGGTGGCAAAAGGTAATGGTAGCAAAAGTAATATTTTTGGTGTTTTGTAGTGATGATAACAATAGCAACGGAAAAGTAAATAAGCGAAGAACAATATATGGAAAGCTCGTAGGCAATGGATCGGTGATAGAGAATTATGCCGGATGTGGTTCATCATGTAACAGTCATAACCTAGGGTGACACAGAACTAGCTCCAATTCATCAATGTAATGTAGGCATGTATTCCGAATATAGTCATACATGCTTATGGAAAAGAACTTGCATGACATCTTTTGTCCTACCCTCCCGTGGCAGCGGGGTCCTAGCGAAAACTAAGGGATATTAAGGCCTCCTTTTAATAGAGTACCGGACCAAAGCATTAACACATAGGGAATACATGAACTCCTCAAACTACGGTCATCACTGGGAGTGGTCCCGATTATTGTCACTTCGGGGTTGCCGGATCATAACACATAGTAGGTGACTATAGACTTGCAAGATAGGATCAAGAACTCTCATATATTGATGAAAACATAATAGGTTCAGATCTGAAATCATGGCACTCGAGCCCTAGTGACAAGCATTAAGCATAGCAAAGTCATATCAACATCAATCTCAGAACATAGTGGATACCAGGGATCAAACCCTAACAAAACTAACTTGATTACATGATAAATCTCATCCAACCCATCACCGTCCAGCAAGCCTACGATGGAAGTACTCACGCACGGCGGTGAGCATCATGAAATTGGTGATGGAGGATGGTTGATGATGACGATGGCGACGGATTCCCCTCTCCAGAGCCCCGAACAGACTCGAGATCAACCCTCGGTTTTAGGGCTTGGCGGCGGCTCCATATCGTAAAACGCGATGAATCCTTCTCTCTTAATTTTTTCTCCCTGAAAGTGAATATATAGAGTTGGAGTTGAGGTCGGAGGAGCTCCAGGGGGCCCACGAGGTAGGGGGGCGCGCCCAGGGGGGCAGGCGCGCCCCCACCCTCGTGGCTAGAGTGTGGCCCCCCTGGTCTTGATCTTTTGCCAGGATTTTTTATTATTTCCAAAAATAGTCTTCGTAAAGTTTCAGGTCATGCTGAGAACTTTTGTTTCTGCACATAAATAACACCATGGTAATTCTGCTGAAAACAACGTCAGTCCGGGTTAGTTCCATTCAATCATGCAAGTTAGAGTCCAAAACAAGGGCAAAAGTGTTTGGAAAAGTAGATACGATGGAGACGTATCATCCGGCAAGTTGGGGAGATAGCGGTTGGTAAGACTTTCTTATTATAGACTAAATTCGGTGATCCGAAGCATGCCCCTCTTAATCAAATGTGGAGCTCCCCAGATGCCTTTTTGGACCTGCCGAAGAGTGCCTCCGATGCGGCGCAGTTTTACGAAGCGCAGGAAGGGCATGCAGCGGAGAAACTTTTTTGGTCACAATTCGGCACGCCGAAGCACCTACTGTTGCTGAACGAATAGATGGCCCAGTGGGCCGAGCTCCACAAGATATTTGGTTCTGCCATGAAGGACGTCGTAGTCCAGCTGTGGCCGACTGAGATAGTTCCAAAGAGTTATTTCGGTTTGGTACGGCTACTAGGTGATGCGGTGCCGCATATCGACGTTGTTAAGCGGTCCACGTGCATTGAAGGTGCACGGATGGCCCTTGCCCGTGTGAAGACGTACTAGGCGAAGATGAAGGCCATCGATGTTGCAGCGAAAAGTCCACCCGAGGGCAAGGAGCATCACATGCCAGAGTATTATTTTGAGGATGTCTTAGAGGGTGCCCACTTGATAGAGGGTCAGTGCTCGAAAGAGATGATGTTCGAGTGAAATGTATTGAAATTGTAAAAACAATATTATTATATTTTAAGATTATGCCTAGAAGTTGTGGCTCCTCCTGTGTGGCCGTTTTTATATAATCTGAAAGTTTTCCAATCGTCGGCTTCAGCCCCCTCGCATAAAATATAGGGGTGTTCAGAAAAGCACTTGATCACTCTTGATCCAACGCCTTAGTCCTTGAAGGAGGTGTCAATGCGGCGAACTAGACAATCGTACTATAGGGCTTTAACACTTTCACTTAGCCATAGGAGTTTGACGGTGGGTCTACGATATAGCCCCTGGTATGTACGCAGTTATCTGAATACGGTGCGTTACATGAGTGACCAGAAGAACGGTCCTTCCTGCAATACAGAAGGAATCGCGAAAGATTCTAATAAGTCATCGAGTGGTTGACCAGATCTTGCCACATCATGACAGTCAGTTTTCGGCTTTCTCTACTAAGGTGCTCATCTGGATAAACCGGGACACGATCGCAGTAGTTCTCCCTTTACTACCCTAGCCGATATAGCGGAACGTAAGGTAGTAAGCACAGGAGCCGGGCAACCCAACTATTGACCAAAGACATGATTCGGAGCTGATGCATATAAGGCCAAACTCGCGACGTTGAAGTGTGCTATAAAGTTGTTCGGACTTGTCAGCAATTAATTTGTTCCCATATCGAGCCCCTGGCAACCCGTGCCGAGGTGCGAGTGTGAAACAACAAGAGAAATTTACCTTTTTTTAGAAAAAGCGAATACTGGATATGTATTATGTTTACCGGGATATGATCGATATGTCAATTGCCATTTTTCAAATAATAATGCCACGACCCAAGCTATTTGACATGCCGGTGGTCGAAGGCTGAGGGAGAAGGCACTTTACATGCTCAAAATAGAGAGTGCAGTCTACAAAATTATTTGGACCTCCTGTCGCATGTCCGCGCCGCCTTGCCTCTGTTAAAGGATTCCTTTAACAGGAACAACCTTGGGGTAAGTGTATGAAGCCAAACTCCGAAAGAGTCTGTGAGATGACTAGTATTTCGCGTCACCTGTGATAAAATAAAAAGAAATAGTTAGAAATGAAAAGGAGGAAATGGGAGTGCTTGTAGGCTTGCCCGTATTGTGCCTCTGCCGATCGTCATGGTATTTTAAGTGCATAATTATGTGTGCCCGGTATAAACTTCGCGTGATTGTGAGGCGAACGACAGAGGCTGAACTGCTAATCCTGCTCTAAGACAGATTGGTTCCATTTAATGGAAACTGGCGGCTTAATGGCTGATGAGTTGTGCGGCTTGACGAGGCCGCTTTGTGCTTCGGCTGTAATGGCCGTAGTACAATCCCCTGTACGGAAGGAGTGTCCCGTATTTCCATTTATTGTTATGACGCCGGGGGCATTTTAAGTTTTGCGAGGGCGTAGAGTGGGACCGCATTAAATCGAGCAAAAGCGGTATGCCCCAGAAGTGCGTGGTAGCCACTGTGGAACAGGGCAATATCAAAGGTCAAGCCCTCGCTTCGGAAGTTGTTTGACGAACCGAAAACGACTTCCAGTGTGACGAAGCCCGTGTAGTGAGCTTCTACGCCGGGTACTGCTCCCTTGAGGATTGTTGTGGTGGGTTTGATTCTATAAGGATCAATGCCCATTTTGTGGACATTGTCTTGGTACAGTAGATTAAGGCTACTGCCGCCGTCCATAAGGACTTTCGTGAGATGGAACCCATCAATAATTGGATCGATGATCAGAGCTGCCGATCCTTTGGGATGGGTATGACTAATTTTTGGGGGAACCCGCTCTATGGTGTATGTGTCCCATAGTGCGCGCGTGTGTTCCCTGTAGGGGTGTGCGTCGCATATACCATATTTACGGTTTTCACTTCGGGGGGGGGGGGGATTGCTTCTGAACCCCAGTATTCGGCTGGCGAGTCTCTTCATCATCGTTGTCACTGGGCGGCCCCTTCCTCTTGTGTTCGGCTTTTAGCTTGCCGACTTGTTTGAAGACCTAGCATCTTCTGTTAGTATGAGTAGCTGGTTTATCGGGGGTACCATGAATCTGGCAGGGCCGATCCAATATTTTATTGAGGTTGGATGGTCCGTCTCTATTTTCCTTGGATGCCTATTTCCGTTGACCGAGCTTGGAGCCGCTGAATCTGGTGTTAACTGCTGTGTCTTGCGTTATTTCATCATTATTACGACGCTTGTGTTTATTGCGTCATGGATTTCCATTGTCGTCTTGGACTTTGGAAGTGCCCGGGTCGCTAGCCTCGTTGCTCCTACAAGCGAGCCAGCTGTCTTCTCCCGCACAAAAGCGGGTCATTAGAGCGGTAAGGGCTGTCATGGATTTTTGGTTTTTCTTGACAAAGGTGGCGAGCGAGCCATTCATCCCGACGCTATGTTTGAAGGCTGCTACCTCTTGAGCATGCGTTGGTTTTCCCTTGAAGAGGAAAGGGCGATGCAGCAAAGCAGCGTAAGTATTTCCCTCAGTTTTTGACAACCAAGGTATCAATCCAATAGGAGACCACGCACAAGTCACCTCGTACCTACACAAACAAATAAGAACCTCGCAACCAACGTGATAAAGGGGTTGTCAATCCCTTCACAGCCACTTGCAAGAGTGGGATCTGATAGAGATAATAATAATAAGATAAATATTTTTGGTATTTTTATGATATAGATTGAAAGTAAAGATTGCAAAATAAAATAGATTGGAAACTTGTATGACGGAAAATAGACCCGGGGGCCATAGGTTTCACTAGTGGCTTCTCTCAAGATAGCATAAGTATTACGATGGGTGAACAAATTACTGTCGAGCAATTGATAGAAAAACGAATAATTATGAGAATATCTAGGTATGATCATGTATATAGGCATCACGCCCGTGACAAGTAGACCGACTCCTGCTTGCATCTACTACTATTACTCCACACATCGACCGCTATCCAGCATGCATCTAGAGTATTAAGTTCATAAGAACAGAGTAACACTTTAAGCAAGATGACATGATGTAGAGGGATAAACTCATGCAATATGATATAAACCCCATCTTTTTATCCTCGATGGCAACAATAAAATACACGTCGTTTCCCTTTCTGTCACTGGGATCGAGCACCACAAGATTGAACCCAAAGCTAAGCACTTCTCCCATTGCAAGAAAGATCAATCTAGTAGGCCAAACCAAACTGATAATTTGAGGATACTTGCAAAGATAACCAATCATACATAAAAGAATTCAGATAAGATTCAAATATTGTTCATAGATAGTCTTGATCATAAATCCACAATTCATCGAATCTCGACAAACACACCGCAAAAGAAGATTACATCGAATAGATCTCCAAGAGAATCGAGGAGAACTTTGTATTGAGATCCAAAGAGAGAGAAGAAGCCATCTAGATAATAACTATGGACCCGAAGGTCTGAGGTAAACTGCTCACACATCATCAGAGGGGCCATGGAGTTGATGCAGAGGCCCTACGTGATCAATGCCCCCTCCGGCGGAGCTCCGGAAAAGGCCCCAAGATGGGATCTCGTGGGTACAGAAGGTTATGGCGGTGGAAATTGGGTTTCGTGGTGCTCCTGGATGTTTTCAAGGTACGTAGGTATATATATAGGAGGAAGAAGTAGGTCGGTGGAGCCACGAGGGGCCCACGAGGGGTAGGGTGCGCCCCCTTCCTCATGGCCACCTCGTTGGTTGCTTGACGTCCACTCCAAGTCCTCTAGATCACGTTTGTTCCAAAAATCACGCCCCCGAAGGTTTCATCCCGTTTGGACTCCGTTTGATATTCCTTTTGTGCGAAACACTGAAATAGGAAAAAAAACAGCAATTTGGGCTGGGCCTGCGGTTAATAGGTTAGTCCCAATAATAATATAAAAGTGTATAAATAAGCCCATTAACATCCAAAACAGAATATATAATAGCATGAAAAAATCAAAAATTATAGATACGTTGGAGACGTATCAAGCATCACCAAGCTTAATTCCTGCTCGTCCTCGAGTAGGTAAATGATAAAAACAGAATTTTTGATGTGGAATGCTTTTTAGAATATTCTTCAATGTATTTTTCTCTATTGTGGCATGAATGTTCAGATTCGAAAGATTCAAGATAAAAGTTTATTGTTGACATAAAAATAGTAATGCTCCAAGTATGCTAATCAAGCAATTATGTCTTATCAAAATACCATAGCCAAAGAAAACGTATCCCTACAAAGTAATATAGTTTGGGCATGCTTCATTTTCATCACACAAAATGCTCTCATCATGCACAACCCCGATGACAAGCCAAGCAATTGTTTCATACTTAGCCTTCTCAAACTCTTTCAACTTTTACGCAATATATGAGCGCGAGCCATGGACATAGCACTATGGGTGGAATAGAATATGATGATCGAGGTTGTGTGAGAAGACAAAAGGGAGAAAGTCTCACATTGATGCGGTGAATCAATGGGCTATGGAGATGCCCACCGATTGATGTCAATGCAAAGAGTAGGGATTGCCATGCAACGGATGAACTAGAGCTATAAATATATGAAAGCTCATCGAAGAAACTAAGTGGGTGTGCATCCAACTCGCTTGCTCACGAAGACCTAGGGCATTTGAGGAAGCCCATCATTGGAATATACAAGCCAAGTCCTATTGTGATGCCCGAATAATTAGGCTACAGTAATCCCACGTTAATGATGCCACATCACCTCGATTATTGTTGCTAATCTTGCATTAGTTCGAAACCGGTTTGAATTCAAATTCAAAATCAAGCAAACAATAAAATATTTTCAAATATTGAAACTAAAATGTTGGGGTGTTGCCAAATAATGCATAGGTAATTATTGTGGAGAAACCCCAATTTTATAAAAGGTTTAAGTGCACTAAAATATTTAAAACAGCAGCAACACATTTATCTAACTACCCTTTTCAATTTGATAAAATATTGAACTATTTTTTTATTGCCAAAAACTTATGGGGCAGTGGCATACTTATTAAAACTAAATTAGGAACCAGTGGTGTAGTTTGTAAAACCAAATTCAAAAGGAAACTAAAATAAAAACAGTAAAACAGAAATATAAAATAAAACAAAAAAAGGAAAACCACTTTACCCCCCTCCCCCTCCGACTGGGCCTTGGCCCAGTTGGTCGTGTGGCCGAGTGGCCTGCCGGCCCACCCCCTGGCCTACTTAGGCCACCCCCACTCCCGAAACCCTACTCCACCCACTACCCCACTCCCCCCTCTCTCCCTTGTTCCCGTCTGGATCGGATCGGGCACCAGGGCTAACCCCGACGCTCGCCCATGCATCCCCGTCGCCGATCCCGCCACCTCACTGACCGCTGACGCCTGTCGCCTCCTCGACCTAGAGGCGGCATCCCGCCACTTCAACGTCGTCGACCAGGGCCTCGTCGCCCCGTCCGCGACCGCACCGTCGCCGGAACCCGCTAGACTGCCTCCTCTCCGTCGTCGATGCCGCCTCGACGGACCTCCTCGGCTCCTCCCCGAGCCCACTGCCCGAACCCCCACAGTCCCGGTGAGGACCCCGGTCCTCCTCCCCCTCGCCTCGTAGCGCCGGGTCGCGCCCCGTGCACGCTCACCGTAGCCGCCGCCCGGTTCGGTCCCCGCTCCGGCTGCTCGCTCCCCCTGTGTGCTGCATCTCCTGCTGCTGCCGCACGTGCCCTACTGCCCCGCTCATGCCCCGGGCCGCGTCCAAGCTCGTCGCCCGCGTCGTCCCGCTGCCCCGCGCACTGGCCGCGCCTGGCCTTGCCCTCCTCGCCGCTGCTCCACCCGGTCACCGCGATCCCGCCCCGCCCGGCGTGTCACCTCACGCGCTCGCGCCCGTGTTGTGGCTGGCTGCTGCGTTGCTGCCGCTCCACGGCGGCCCCGCACGGCGTTCGCCGCTTGCCCCGCCTCTGCCCACCGTGGCCCTCGTACCCCGCTGCGGCAACCCCCGTCGTGGCCACGGCCATGCCCCGCCCTGGGCAGGCTACGGGCGCCCGTCGCCCGTTACACCCGCGCCCGCTACCCGTTAAGCCGCACCCGCCCCGGTTGGCCCCTAGGGCAAATGACAAGGGGGCCCCAGCGCCCCAGAACGTTTATTAAAAAAATTAATTAAAAAAAGTATTATTAATTAAATAAATAAATAATTAAAATAAATAAATAAATAATTAATTAACTTAATTAATTATGTTAACTAACTATTAAACCTAATTAACCTACTAATTAATCTAACTAAACATTTAGTTAGTTAATTAGACAATGACAGTGGGACCCACGCGTCAGTTTGACCAAGTCAATTGACTGCTGACTGCTGACATCACCCTAATGTCATGCTGACATCATAATGGCATTTCCTAATTAAATTAATTCTAAAAATTCTAAAAATGAATTAAAACTTTGAAAAATAATATAAAATAAAACGTAGCTCGGATGGAAAAACTTTGTACATGAAAGTTGCTCAGAACGACGAGACGAATCCGGATACGCAGCCCGTTCGTCTGCCACGCATCCCTAGCATAGCAAACACGCAACTTTCCCCCTCCGGTTCATCTGTCCGAAACGCGAAACACCGGGGATATTTTCCCGGATGTTTTCCCCCTTCACCGGTATCACCTCATACCGCGTTAGGGCAGCCCTAGCACCCCGTATTGCCATGTTATGCTTTGTGATGCTTTGATTGCTCTGTTATTTATTGTGTTCCCCTCCATTACTTCTTTCCGGTAGACCTCGAGACCACTGTCGGCGACCCCAGTTCGACTACGGTGTTGACGACCCCTCTCTCTTGCCAGAGCAACCAGGCAAGCCCCCCTTGATCACCAGATATCGCCTACTCTACTTTCTATACTGCTTGCATTAGAGTAGTGTAGCATGTTACTGCTTTCCGTTAATCCTATCCTGATGCATAGCCTGTCCTTTCTACTACTGTTGTTACCTTTACCTGCAATCCTAATGCTTAGTATAGGATGCTAGTTTATCATCAGTGGCCATACATTCTTGTCCGTCTACCATGCTATACTATCGGGCCGTGATCACTCGGGAGTTGATCATGGGAATGTACATATACATAATATATGATACTTGTGGTGACTAAAGACGGGTCGGCTCGTAGGAGTACCCGCGAGTGATTCACGGATTGGGTCCGAAAGGACATTTGTCCCGACGGCCCTCTAAGTGGATCTTTGTGGCGAAGCAATAGGGCAGGTTGAGACCAGCTAGCAGAGAGGTGGGCCTGGCCCTGGTCGGCGTTCGCGGTTATTTCAAAATAACACGTTTAACGAGATCTTGGTATTTGATCCGAGTCTGGCTACTGGCCTATACGCACTAACCATCTACGCGGGGACAGTTAAGGGCACTCGACGTCGTGGTATCAGCCGAAGCCTTCATGACGTCAACGACTGAGCGGCGCGCGCCGGGTTGGACTGGAACGCCTACTCTTGTATAAGGGAGGCTAGGTCTGCTCACCGGCCGCGTACGCAACGTGCAGGTGTGCAATGGGCGATGGGCCCAGACCCCTGCGCCATAGGATTTAGACCGACGTGCTGACCTCTCTGTTGTGCCTAGGTAGGGCTGTGACGTGTTGATCTTCCGAGGCCGGGCATGACCCAAAAAAGTGTGTCCGGCCAAATGGGATCGAGCGTGTTGGGTTATGTGGTGCACCCCTGCAGGGAAGTTAATCTATTCGAATAGCCGTGATCTTCGGTAACAGGACGACTTGGAGTTGTACCTTGACCTTATGACAACTAGAACCGGATACTTAATAAACACACCCTTCCACGTACTAGATACAATCGGTGATCGCTGTCTCACAGGGCGACGAGGATGATCATCGGTTAGGATTATGCTGTACGATGCTACTTGGTGAACTTACCATCTACTCTCTTCTCCTGCTGCAAGATGGAGGTGGCCAGAAGCATAGTCTTTGATAGGACTAGCTATCCCCCTCTTATTCCGGCATTCTGTAGGTCAGTCCACATATGATACCCTTCTTCCATTTGATACCAATGCATACATATGTAGCGTAGCTCCTTGCTTGCGAATACTTTGGATGAGTACTCACGGTTGCTTTTCTCCCCCTTTTCCCGTTTCCTATATCCGATTGCTGCAACCAGACGTTGGACTCCAGGAGCCAGACGCCACCGTTGATGACGACTACTACTACTCGGGAGGTGCCTACTACTACGTGCAGCCCGCTGACGACGACCAGGAGTAGTTTAGGTGGATCCCAGGCAGGAGGCCTGCGCCTCTTTCGATCTGTATCCCAGTTTGTGCTAGCCTTCTTAAGGCAGACTTGTTTAACTTATGTCTGTACTCAGATATTGTTGCTTCCGCTGACTTGTGTATGATCAAGCTCTTGTATTCGAGCCCTCGTAGCCCCTGGCTTGTAATATGATGCTTGTATGACTTATTTTATTTGTAGAGTTGTGTTGTGATATCTTCCCGTGAGTCCCTGATCTTGATCGTACACGTTTGCATGTATGATTAGTGTACGGTCAAATCGGGGGCGTCACAAGTTGGTATCAGAGCCGACTGCCTGTAGGAATCCCCCTTCCACACTCCTTGGCCGAAGTTGAGTCTAGACATTTCAAAAACTTTTACTAACATGGCTGTGTGCCTTATGGGCCCACGTCGCCATCTGGGTGGTATTAGGATCTTTTACTCCTCGATCCTTACTCTGGGACTCTGAACTCTCTTCTATTCGGGTTAAATGAATTTTGCTAAATCTAACATTATGATCTCGTTATCACTTTCACCCGGAGAGCCTCTTATTACTGATGATCGTATGCTGCACGTGAAGACCCTGAAGATACTCTCCACTGTTAACCCGAGAACTTGTGTTCATCGTGTTTGCAATTCCCCTTCCACCGTTAACCCTTATGGATAACTACTTGCAGTTGTTATTCTTACATTCATCCCAAGTTGGTCTTGTTATTACAAGATACCCCGAAATACTTGTCGTTGTTTCGAAAATCCTTTGAGCTTACTGCCTTGCTGTTCTTTGTCACCTGAATACCCCTATGGATAATTCTCGCACTTATCGAGTATCTGCTCACCCCCAGTTGTTCATGTGTTTCACAATGGTCTTCGAAATACTATTCGATCCTCCAAGAATCCTTAGTAGCTTATTGCTCTGCAATACTTGTCTGCTTGCATTATGGATGCTTTCCATATGTCTGGCAATATTCATTAATATCCTTAGACACCGTAATTTTGATCCTATTGATTCAACATGGGTGCGAATGCACACAATTATCAGTTGACCCTTTTAAATTATCTTTCTAGCTCAGACGTCATTTTTGAACATGAGCTGGATCTCGACCAATTAAATTTTGCCATCGATTGTATCCCTAAGGATATTCAACTTATCAATCCCTAATCAGAGCATTGCTTCTGATCTCTTATCTTGGAATTGATAATTCCTTTGCATTTGAACTTAGAGTTAGTCAGTTGTTTCTATAAACTGATCTCTTTGCATTCCTTCTTCCTCTGGTTGAGTACCAATGCTCACATCAGATCCTTTGTGGACCATGAGATCATTTGTTAGATTTTATCTGACAACGTCCTTCATATTCTATCACTTTGGATGTTCTTAACTCTGATATATAATGCCATTGGTAAAACCTATTCTCTGATTGGCCAACCATGCTCTGCTTTTGAGCTGGAGATATTTACTCTTGAAACTTGTGGTATATGTTTCTAAGAAGCCCCTATGGGTTGAACCTATGCCTTCCTTAATCTGTGTGATCCTGAAAGATTTCATGTTTCATACTTATATGGTATTTCACTAGGTAAAAACATTTCAACACTACAACTTCTTCGAAAGTGAGAGGTGAATGGATGGTTATACATTGAAGAAGTGGGAGTCGACCTTGAACTTTGTGTTCATGCCCACGGACATGATGTATATCTATCATGGAAGCTGATTGAAATAATAACTATTCCCTTGATATATTATCATTTGGTATCTATGAATTGATCCTTTGCAATCGTGGTTCCGACCATATTTTCTCCTTGATTCCATTTCTCGTGCAAGTTTGAGCACTTGTCTTCTGCAGAGCATTACTCTAGTCCAACCTCTACTTTGATCTGTCGTCGAGTACTACCCCCTGGTATCTCGAGATTATCATGGAACTGCATAACTTCTTATGAGTTCTTCATCAAGTGCTACATCCTCACTGATTCTAATTTTTCACGGGCTCTGAGTTATTAAACACTCAAAGACACCGATAACTGACTCAAGTCCGCACCGCGATTAAACAACTCTTGGTAACCTTCATTACTTACGAGTTTGAACTCGATCACGTCATCCCTAGCCTGCTCGGCTATTCCTTATCGTGCTGCTCTTAACTGTGCTACCTGGTCCTTCTTCCCGGAGCACAATTTTCGATGATGAGCTAAGCTTACGTCGATTTTCCTCATCATATCATTTCTCTTTAAACCACAAGCTTGGTTTCGAGTTTGTGCCGTACCCGTGGTTCCAATAACTTTTCGCTTCATCATTCTGTTGACTTGATGTCATCGCCGATGGATTACATCTTCATGAAATCTCTCAACAATTGTGTCGTGATCATCATCAATCTTATGAGCTCTTCTAGAATATCAATCGAAGTCATGATGAGAAATACCATCTTTGCCCCTTGATGAATTGTGCTATCATCGACAACTTTATTGCCTTCCCTCCAACACAAACTTGTTTGTGTTCTGTGTTATACCTTGAGTTCCTTGCTATCCAACATTTGTTCTTCCTTACCTTGGAGTATTACCTTCTTTTATATCAAGGATGTCGTGCTTAGCACACCCGGCCGGAGGCCCTATGGTTATAGATTCCTTTTCAGCAAGGTTATCCATTCTTCCATGAGGAAATTGTAAGACTTATTCTACAAGTTATTCCTGATGGATCCTTTGTGTTTACAAAGTCTAACCTTTGCCTGAAGACCATGTCAATGCTATCTCAAAGCATATATATGGTACTCCAATTTTCAACAAGAACATTTAAAGCCAATGCTAAATGTTTTCTTGCTCAATTATCCAAACACCGTTGTATGGGTAATGTCATGAAACTTATCTCCCATTACCTAAAGAGTTTTCTATATTATATCCTGTCATGGATATCATGCTCTGCTTGTCCTTGTGAAGGATATAACCTTGAAATATGTGTTTAAACACATTTTCCTTTCCATTGTTCTGTTTAATCTGATAATCATATTTTCCTTTCCATTGTTTGGTTTAACCTTTCTTGTGATCTATATGATCTAGGCAGTAATATTCTCCTGCTTATGTATATACCTCAGTGTACAATTCTGTCAGCAAGACCCTGTTACTATTGTTGATGACATTTCGGTAGCCACCGATGGACGAGAACCTTGCCTATTGGTCCTCCTCGTACAACGAGCAGGAAAATGGTTCTCTTCGTCCCTCGCCCTTGGTACTAATGTTGTTGCTGACATAAATGATAGGATATCCTCTGACATACCTTGCTTACAAGATCGTGCAAGACGTCATCGCTCTTCCTACTTTTAACCCACATGGTGGGCCCATAACCCACAGGTCCCAGGATCGAAACCTGACCCTCCTGTACACCCTGTTGTCAAAATTATTCCTCGCGCTTGACTTTGTAAGTAATTCACGGGCCACCTGCCTAGTGATCTATTCTGGTATCTGATTCAATGCTTATTCACATTGCTCTAAATCCCTTCAACACTTCGTTTCAGGCAATGAACGATTGCCTATGCGCTTGAAACTTCTATTTTGCACCTTCTTACTTTGCTCTCGATACTTTCTTAAGTGTCAATTTGAGAGATACTTATGCTTCTTCCCCCTGAGTTAACCGTCTGATGCTCGATCTTGTTAGAATCCGTCCTTATAGGGTTTTCCCTTCTCACCCCATTCGTAAGTACGGTGAAGATCCTGAAGCAAGGACGACAACTTCATCATGATGACCTGGAGAAGAGGAATAAAGGCATCAACTTAATGGATCGACCTCTTCGAGAAGAGTAACCAAGGCCGAGAAGATCCGTTAGAATTTCGTAACTAAACCTTCCCCCTTTTCACTACCTCTTAAATCTCGGGACGAGATTTCTTGTAGTGGAGGAGAATTGTGACGCCCGAATAATTAGGCTACAGTAATCCCACGTTAATGATGCCACGTCACCTCGATTATTGTTGCTAATCTTGCGTTAGTTCGAAACCGGTTCGAATTCAAATTCAAAATCAAGCAAACAATAAAATATTTTCAAATATTAAAACTAAAATGTTGGGGTGTTGCCAAATAATGCATAGGTAATTATTGTGGAGAAACCCCAATTTTATAAAAGGTTTAAGTGCACTAAAATATTTAAAACAGCAACAAAACATTTAACTAACTACCCTTTTCAATTTGATAAAATATTGAACTATTTTTTTATTGCCAAAAACTTATGGGGCAGTGGCATACTTATTAAAACTAAATTAGGAACCAGTGGTGTAGTTTGTAAAACCAAATTCAAAAGGAAACTAAAATAAAAACAGTAAAACAGAAATATAAAATAAAACAAAAAATAAATAAAAGGAAAACCACTTTACCCCCCTCCCCCTCCGACTGGGCCTTGGCCCAGTTGGTCGTGTGGCCGAGTGGCCTGCCGGCCCACCCCCTGGCCTACTTAGGCCACCCCACTCCCGAAACCCTAGTCTACCCACTACCCCACTCCCCCCTCTCTCCCCTGTTCCCGTCTGGATCGGATCGGGCACCAGGGCCAACCCCGACGCTCGCCCCTGCGTCCCCGTCGCCGATCCCGCCACCTCGCTGACCGCTGACGCCCGTCGCCTCCTCGACCTAGAGGCGGCGCCCCGCCACTTCAACGTTGTCGACCAGGGCCTCGTCGCCCTGTCCGCGACCGCGCCGTCGCCGGATCCCGCTGGACTGCCTCCTCTCCGTCATCGGTGCTGCCTCGATGGACCTCCTCGGCTCCTCCCCAAGCCCACTGCCCGAACCCCCATAGTCCCGGTGAGGACCCCGGTCCTCCTCCCCCCTCGCCTCGTAGCGCCGGGTCGTGCCCCGTGCGCGCTCACCGTAGCCGCCGCCGAGTTCGGTCCCCGCTCCGGCTGCTCGCTCCCCCTGCGCGCTGCATCTCCTACTGCTGCCGCACGTGCCCTGCTGCCCCGCTCATGCCCCAGGCCGCGTCCAAGCTCGTCGCCCGCGTCGTCCCGCTGCCCCACGCTCTGGCCGCGCCAGGCCTTGCCCTCCTTGCCGCTGCTCCGCCCCGTCACCGTGACCCCGGCCCGCCCGGCGTGTCACCTCGCGCGCTCGCGCCCGTGTTGTGGCTAGCTGCTGCGTTGCTGCCACTCCACGGCGGCCCCGCACGGCGTTCGCCGCTCGCCCCGCCTCTGCCCATTGTGGCCCTTGTGCCCCGCTGCGGCAACCCCCGTCGTGCCCACGGCCAGGCCCCGCCCTGGGCAGGCTACGGGCGCCCGTCACCCGTTACACCCGCGCCCGCTACCCGTTAAGCCGCACCCGCCCCAGTTGGCCCCTAGGGCAAATGACAAGGGGGCCCCAGCGCCCCAGAACGTTTGTTAAAAAAATTAATTAAGAAAAGTATTATTAATTAAATAATTAATTAATTAAAATAAATAACTAATTAATTAATTAACTTAATTAGTTAACTTAATTAATTCTGTTAACTAACTATTAAACCTAATTAACCTACTAATTAATCTAACTAAACAGTTAGTTAGTTAGTTAGACAATGACAGTGGGACCCACGCGTCAGTTTGACCAAGTCAACTGACTGTTGATTGCTGACATCACCCTGATGTCATGCTGAAATCATAATGGCATTTCCTAATTAAATTAATTCTAATAATTCTAAAAATGAATTAAAACTTTGAAAAATAATATAAAATAAACTGTAGCTCGGATGGAAAAACTTTGTACATGAAAGTTGCTCAGAACGACGAGACGAATCCGGATACGCAACCCGTTCGTCCGCCACGCATCCCTAGCATAGCAAACACACAACTTTCCCCCTCCGGTTCATCTGTCCAAAAACGTGAAACACCGGGGATATTTTCCCGGATGTTTCCCCCCTTCACCGGTATCACCTCATACCGCGTTAGGGCACCCCTAGCACCGCGTATTGCCATGTTATGCTTCGTGATGCTTTGATTGCTCTGTTATTTATTGTGTTCCCCTCCGTTACTTCTTTCCGGTAGACCTCGAGACCACTGCAGGCGACCCCATTTCGACTACGTTGTTGACGACCCCTCTCTCTTGCCAGAGCAACCAGGCAAGCCCCCCCCCCTTGATCACCAGATATTGCCTACTCTACTCTCTATACTGCTTGCATTAGAGTAGTGTAGCATGTTACTGCTTTCCGTTAATCCTATCCTGATGCACAGCCTGTCCTTGCTACTACTGTTGTTACCTTTACCTGCAGTCCTAATGCTTAGTATAGGATGCTAGTTTATCATCAGTGGCCATACATTCTTGTCCGTCTGCCATGCTATACTATCGGGCCGTGATCACTCGGGAGTTGATCACGGGAATATACATATACATAATATATGATACTTGTGGTGACTAAAGACGGGTCGGCTCGTAGGATTACCCGCGAGTGATTCACGGATTGGGTTCGAAAGGACGTTTGTCCTGACGGCCCTCTGAGTGGATCTTTGTGGCGAAGCGACATGGCAGGTTGAGACCACCTAGGAGAGAGGTGGGCCTGGCCCTGGTCGGCATTCGCGGTTATTTCAAAATAACACGTTTAATGAGATCTTGGTATTTGATCTAAGTCTGGCTACTGGCCTATACGCACTAACCATCTACGCGGGGACAGTTATGGGCACTCGACATCGTGGTATCAGCCGAAGCCTTCGTGACGTCAGCGACTGAGCAGCGCGCGCCGGGTTGGACTGGAACGCCTACTCTTGTATAAGGGAGGCTAGGTCTGCTCACCGGCCGCGTACGCAACGTGCAGGTGTGCAATGGGTGATGGGCCCAGACCCCTATGCCATAGGATTTAGACCGGCGTGCTGACCTCTCTGTTGTGCCTAGGTAGGGCTGCGACGTGTTGATCTTCCGAGGCCGGGCATGACCCAGAAAAGTGTGTCCGGCCAAATGGGATCGAGCGTGTTGGGTTATGTGGTGCACCCCTGCAGGGAAGTTAATCTATTCGAATAGCTGTGATCTTCGGTAACAGGACGACTTGGAGTTGTACCTTGACCTTATGACAACTAGAACCAGATACTTAATAAAACACACCCTTCCAAGTACCAGATACAACCGGTGATCGCCCTCTCACAGGGCGACGAGGGGAGGATCATCGGTTAGGATTATGCTATACGATGCTACTTGGTGAACTTACCATCTACTCTCTTCTCTTGCTGCAAGATGGAGGTGGCCAGAAGCGTAGACTTCGATAGAACTAGTTATCCCCCTCTTATTCCGGCATTCTGTAGTTCAGTCCACATATGATACCCTTATTCCATTTGATACCAATGCATACATATGTAGCATAGCTCCTTGCTTGCGAATACTTTGGATGAGTACTCACGGTTGCTTTTCTCCCCCTTTTCCCCTTTCCTATATCCGATTGCTGCAACCAGACGTTGGAGTCCAGGAGCCAGACGCCACCGTTGATGACAACTACTACTACTCGGGAGGTGCCTACTACTACGTGCAGCCCGCTGACGACGACCAGGAGTAGTTTAGGTGGATCCCAGGCAGGAGGCCTGCGCCTCTTTCGATCTGTATCCCAGTTTGTGCTAGCCTTCTTAAGGCATACTTGTTTAACTTATGTCTGTACTCAGATATTGTTGCTTCCGCTGACTTGTCTATGATCGAGCTCTTGTATTCGAGCCCTCGAGGCCACTGGCTTGTAATATGATGCTTGTATGACTTATTTTATTTGTAGAGTTGTGTTGTGATATCTTCCCGTGAGTCCCTGATCTTGATCGTACACATTTGCGTGTATGATTAGTGTACGGTCAAATCAGGGGCGTCACACCTATAATGAAAAATTCCCACTAGTTTATGAAAGTTACAACATAGGAGACTCTCTATCATGAAGATCATGGTGCTACTTTGAAGCAGAAGTGTGGAAAAAGGATAGTAACATTGTCCCTTCTCTCTTTTTCTCTCTTTTTTTATTTGGGCCTTCTTTTTTGCCTCTTTTCTCCTTTTTTTATTTTTCGTCCGGAGTCTCATCCGACTGGTGGGGGAATCATAGTCTCCATCATCATTTCCTCACTTGGGACAATGCTCTAATTATGATCGTCACACTTTTATTTTCTTACAACTCAAGAATTACAACTCGATACTTAGAACAAAATATGACTCTATGTGAATGCCTCCAGCGGTGTACCCGGATTGCGATGAATCAAGAGTGACATGTATGCAAAATTATGAACGGTGGCTTTGCCACAAATACCATGTCAACTACATGATCATGCAAAGCAATATGATAATGATGATGTGTGTCATAATAAATGGAACGGTGGAAAGTTGCATGGCAATATATCTCGGAATGGCTATGGAAATGCCATAATAGGTAGGTATGGTGGCTGTTTTGAGGAAGATATAAGGAGGCTTATGTGTGATAGAGCGTAGCATATCATGGGGTTTGGATGCACCGACGAAGTTTGCACCAACTCTCAAAGTGAGAAAGGGCAATGCATGGTACCGAAGAGGCTAGCAATGATGGAAGGGTGAGAGTGCGTATAATCCATGGACTCAACATTAGTCATAAAGAACTCACATACTTATTGCAAAAATCTACAAGTCATCAAAACCAAGCACTACGCGCATGCTCCTAGGGGGATAGATTGGTAGGAAAAGACCATCGCTCGTCCCCGACCGCCACTCATAAGGAAAGCAATCAAAGAACACCCCATGCTTCAAATTTGTCACATAACGTTTACCATACGTGCATGCTACGGGACTTGCCAACTTCAACACAAGTATTCATCAATTTCACAATTACTCAACTAGCACATCTCTAATATTACCACCTTTATATCTCAAAACAATCTATCAAGCATCCAACTTCTCTTAGCATTTAAAATTTATAACCAAAGTGAATTACCATGTTGTTCTAAAGGAATCTCAAAATGATATAAGTGAAGCATGAAAGATCAATTATTTCTATAAAATAGAACAACCGCCGTGCTCTAAAAGATATAAGCGAAGCACTAGAGCAAAAATTATCCAACTCAAAAGATATAAGTGAAGCACATAGAGTATTCTAATAAATACCAATTCATGCGTGTCTCTCCCAAAAGGTGTGTAAACCAAGGATTATTGTGGTAAACTAAAAAGCAAAGACTCAAATCATACAAGACGCTCCAAGCAAAACACATATCATGCGGCGAATAAAAATATAGCTCCAAGTAAAGTTACCGATGGACGAAGACGAAAGAGGGGATGCCTTCCGGGGCATCCCCAAGCTTAGGCTTTTGGTTGTCCTTGGATTTTACCTTGGGGTGCCTTGGGCATCCCCAAGCTTAGGTTCTTGCCACTCCTTGTTCCATAATCCATCAAATCATTACCCAAAACTTGAAAACTTCACAACACAAAACTTAAAAGAAAATCTCCGTGAGCTCCGTTAGTAAAAGAAAACAAACCACCACTTCAAGGTACTATAATTAACTCATTATTTATTTATATTGGTTTTAAACCTACTCTATTCCAACTTTTCTATGGTTCATAAACTCTATTACTAGCCATAGATTCATCAAAATAAGCAATCAACACACGAAAAACAGAATCTGTCAAAAACAGAACAGTCTGTAGAAATCTGTTGGTTTCGAATACTTCTAGAACCGAAAAAATTCTAAAATAAATTGTTGGATGTGAGGAATTTATATATTAATCATCTGCAAAAATAATTAACTAAATATCACTCTCCAGTAAAAAACTACAGCAATTCTCGTGAGCGCTAAAGTTTCTATTTTTACAGCAAGAACAAAAAGACTTTCCCCAAGTCTTCCCAACGGTTCTACTTGGCACAAACACTAATTAAACACAAAAAACACAACCAAAACAGAGGCTACATAAATTATTTATTACTAAACAGGAACAAAAAACAAGGAATAAAAATAAAATTGGGTTGCTTACCAACAAGCGCTATCATTTAAGGCCCCTAGCTAGGCATAAAGGGGAGGATAGATCTAGGTATTGCGATCTTCGGTAGGCAATCCATAAGTGGCTCTGATAATATATTCATATGGTAATTTAATTTTCTTTCTAGTGAAGTGTTCCATGCCCTTCCTTAACAGAAATTGGAATCTAATATTCCCTTCCTTCATGTCAATAATTGCACCAATCGTTCTAAGGAAAGGTCTACCAAGAATAATAGGACATGAAGGATTGCAATCTACATCAAGAACAATGAAATCTATGGGCACATAATTCCTATTTGCAACAATAAGAACATCATTAATTCTTCCCATAGGTTTCTTAATGGTGGAATCCGCAAGGTGCAAGTTTAAAGAACAATCATCAAATTCACGGAAACCTAGCAAATCACACAAAGTTTTTGGGATCATGGAAACACTAGCACCCAAATCACACAAAGCATAGCATTCATGATCTTTAATTTTTATTTTAATTGTAGATTCCCACTCATCATAAAGTTTTCTAGGGATAGAAACTTCCAACTCAAGTTTTTATTCATAAGATTGCATCAAAGCATCAACGATATGTTTGGTAAAAGTTTTATTTTGACTATAAGCATGAGGAGAATTTTGCACGGATTGCAACAAGGAAATACAATCTATCAAATAGCAATTATCATAATTAAATTCCTTGAAATCCAAGATAGTGGGTTCATTTCTATTTAAAGTTTTGACCTCTCCAATCCCACTTTAATCAATTTTTGCATCAAGATCTAAAACCTCCGAATCATTGGGACGCCTTCTAACTAAAGTTGACTCATCTCCAGTCCCATCATTATCAAGATTCATATTGCAAAACAAAGATTTAATAGGGGACACATCAATAACTTTTAGATCTTCATCATTATTATCATGGAAACTAGAAGAACACGCTTTCACAAAGCAATCTTCCTTAGCACGCATCCTAGCGGTTCTTTCTTTGCACTCATCAATGGAAATTATCATAGCCTTGAGAGACTCATTGATATCATGCTTAGGTGGAATAGATATAAGTTTCAAATAATCAACATCAAGAGAAATTCTACCCACGTTCCTAGCCAACTCATCAATCGTAGACATTTTTTCTTCAATCAAAGCATTGAAACTCTTTTGCAAACTAAGAAATTCTTTAATATTAGATTCAAAATCAGAGGGCATCTTATTATAATTTCCATAAGAATTCTTGTAGGAATTACCATAATTATTAGAGGAATTACTAGGAAACGGCCTAGGATTTAAATTACCTCTATACGCGTTATTACCAAAATTGTTCCTACCAACAAAATTCACATCCATAGATTCATTATTATTCTCAATCAAAGTAGACAATGGCATATCATTAGGATCAGTAGGAGCACTCTTATTAGCAAACAATTTCATAAGTTCATCCATCTTCCCACTCAAAACATTAATCTCTTCACTTTCATGCACCTTTTTACTAGTAGACCTTTCAGTGTGCCATTGAGAATAATTAACCATAATATTATCTAGGAGTTTGGTAGCTTCTATTAAAGTGATTTCCATAAAAGTGCCTCCCGCGGACGAATCTAAAAGATTTCTAGAAGAAACATTCAATCCGACATAAATTTTTTGTATAATCATCCATAAATTCAAACCACGTGTATGGTAATTACGTATCATTAATTTCATCCTCTCCCAAGATTGTGCAACATGCTCATGATCAAGTTGCTTAAAATTCATAATATCGTTTCTAAGAGAGATGATCTTAGCGGGAGGAAAATACTTAGAGATAAAAGCATCTTTGCACTTATTCCATGAATCAGTACTATTTTTAGGCAAAGACGAAAACCAAGCTTTAGCACGATCTCTAAGCAGAAATGGAAATAGCTTAAGTTTAACAATATCACTATCCACATCTTTCTTCTTTTGCATATCACATAAATCAACAAAGTTGTTTAGATGGGTAGCGGCATCTTGACTAGGAAGGCAGAAAACGGATCTTTCATGACAAGATTCAGCAAAGCAGTATTAATCTTAGAAGATTCAGCATCGGTAAGAGGAGCAATCGGAGTGCTAATAAAATCATTATTGTTGGTATTGGCAAAGTCACACAATTTAGTATTATCTTGAGCCATTGTGACAAGCAAGCAATCCAACACACAAGCAAACAAACGAGGAAAAAGCGAACGGAAAGAGAGGGCGAAAGGAAGAGAGGGCGAATAAAATGACAAGGGTGAAGTGGGGGAGAGGAAAACGAGAGGCAAATGGCAAATAATGTAATGCGAAGGATAAGAGTTGTGATGGGTACTTGGTATGTCTTGACTTGGCTTAGATCTCCCCGGCAACGGCGCCAGAAATCCTTCTTGCTACCTATTGAGCATGCGTTGGTTTCCCTTGAAGAGGAAAGGGTGATGCAGCAAAGCAGCGTAAGTATTTCCCTTAGTTTTTGAGAACCAAGGTATCAATCCAGTAGGAGACCACACGCGAGTCACCTCATACCTACACAAACAAATAAGAACCTCGCAACCAACGCAATAAAGTGGTTGTCAATCCCTTCACGGCCACTTACAAGAGTGATATCTGATAGAGATAATAATAATAATAATAATACAAATATTTTTGGTATTTTATGATATAGATTGAAAGTAAAGATTGCAAAATAAAATAGATTGGAAACTTGTATGATGGAAAATAGACCCCGAGGCCATAGGTTTCACTAGTGGCTTCTCTCAAGATAGCATAAGTATTACGGTGGGTGAACAAATTACTGTCAAGCAATTGATAGAAAAGCGAATAATTATGAGAATATCTAGGTATGATCATGTATATAGGCATCACGTCCGTGACAAGTAGACCAACTCCTGCCTGCATCTACTACTATTAGTCCACACATCGACCGCTATCCAGCATGCATCTAGAGTATTAAGTTCATAAGGACAGAGTAACACTTTAAGCAAGATGACATGATGTAGAGGGATAAACTCATGCAATATGACATGATGTAGAGGGATAAACTCATGCAATATGATATAAACCCCGTATTTTTATCATTGATGGCAACAATACAATACGCGTCGTTTCCCTTTCTGTCACTGGGATCGAGCACCGCAAGATTGAACCCGAAAAGCTAAGCACTTCTCCCATTGCAAGAAAGATCAATCTAGTAGGCCAAACCAAACTAATAATTCAAGGAGACTTGCAAAGATAACCAATCATACATAAAAGAATTCAGAGAAGATTCAAATATTGTTCATAGATAGTCTTGATCATAAACCCATAATTCATCGGATCTCGACAAACACACCGCAAAAGAAGATTACATCAAATAGATCTCCAAGAGAATCGAGGAGAACTTTGTATTGAGATCCAAAGAGAGAGAACAAGCCATCTAGCTAATAACTATGGACCTGAAGGTCTAAGGTAAACTACTCACACATCATCGGAGGGGCCATGGAGTTGATGTAGAGGCCCTCCATGATCAATGCCCCCTCTGGCGGAGCTCTGGAAAAGGCCCCAAGATGGGATCTCTTGGGTGCAGAAGGCCGCGGAGGTGGAAATAGGGTTTCGTGGTGCTCCTGGATGTTTTCAGGGTGCGTAGGTATATATAGGAGGAAGAAGTAGGTCGGTGGAGCCACGAGGGGCCCACAAGGGGGAGGGCGCGCCCAGGAGATAGGCGCGCCCCCTGCCTCGTGGCCACCTCATTGGTTGCTTGACGTCCACTCCAATTCCTCTGGATCACGTTTGTTCCAAAAATCACTCTCCCAAAGGTTTCATTCCGTTTGGACTCCATTTGATATTCCTTTTCTGCGAAACACTGAAATAGGCAAAAAAACAACAATTTGGGCTGGGCCTCTGGTTAATAGGTTAGTCCCAAAAATAATATAGAAGTGTATAAATAAGCTCATTAACATCCAAAATAGAATATATAATAGCATGGAACAATCAAAAATTATAGATACGTTGGAGACGTATCGAAGGCCGCGAGGGCTTCTGTGACGCACCGAGACTGTCGCGCCAGGTGTCTTCTAGTGATTCGCTGTTGTTGCCTTGTCTTTCGCTTGCGTGTCGCATCTTGTCATGTCATCATGTTTTCAAAACTTGCATCCGCCTCGGTCTCCTCGTCCTCTCCGTTGTCCGTTCTGAGCCCAACCACACTTGCACATGCCCGCGACATGTCCGAAATATTATTTTATAAGTGGCCTGAAAATGTTCTCGGAATGGGTTGAAAGTTTGCATGCAGTGTTGTTTTGTTGTCAGTAGACCGCCTGCCAAGTTTCATCGCATTCGGAGTCCGTTTGATGCCCCAACGGATAAATATAGCGGCAATAGTAGTCGGTCTAATGTCGGACGTTTTCGGTCCGGGCCTCCCTCTCTTCTCTTCTCTCAGCTCAAGACCATCTACACAGCCCACTAACTACCGCCGGGTCCAACCTAACCTCTCTCGTCAGCCCGCGGTCCTCCTCGCGTGCGCGCCCGAAAAGTTGTCCCGGACCCGACCCGGACAGTCGTTACCATTGTGTCCGGATCATCCCCAAACGTCTACAAAACGTCTCCGTTTTGTTAATTGGACTTCCTAACATATTTTTTCGCGACCGTACGATTCCGATCGAAGGGACCAAATGCCCCTATCCAAAATCCACTTACTATATATAGACCCCTAACCTAATCTGAACAAAACCCTAAAATCTAGGGACTTGTCCCTTCACCCGCCGCCGCAATCCCCATCGAATCCACATCGGGATCCATCCCTCATCCTTTCTTGTCCAATGAAGCCGCTGCTAGCCTCATCCTCCATGGGGATCCACCCCGAATCTCTTCCAACAAACCACCACAGGAGCTCCCTCCTCCCGATCTGCCTCCTCCCGCCGTCGACCGCGAGCCAGGAGCCCGAGCTCCTCTTCCCGAGCCGCAGCCACCCCGCAGCGTCCAACCTCGCCGGCCTCCAGGACCTCTGCTTCTGCTCTGTTTTCTTCTCCCCCCTCTCCTGATTTCTTCCTCTCTCACGCACCTCCATCTCTCTCAGGTACGCCATGAGCAGCGCCATGGATGGGCTCCTCCAGCCGACACCAAGTCCCCGCCGTGGCCGCCGTTTGTTCTCGTCGCTGCCTTTCGGATCCCCGCTGGATCAGCCTCCTCCGCGAGCCCTTCTTGCCGGAGCCCCTCGACCTCGACCACCTACCACCATGGACCAGCGCCACCGCCGGAGATGCCCCGTCCACCGCCCGAACCTGCCAAAAAAACGAGCTCCAGCAGGGCCGCCCTTTCCTTCCGCGCGCTCTCCTCGCGTACTTCTTCTCCCTTCTCTCCTCCCCACTCACCCGAGCCTCTCTCTCTCTCTCTCTCTCTCTCTCTCTCTCTGTCCGCAGGAGTATGCCGCTGCCGCTGGGATCTTCTCGTTGTCGCTGTTGGTCGGATCTAGCCGCCCCTGTTTCCAGCCGCGCCTCTCCACGCCTAAGAACGGCGGCCATCTCCCTCGCCGCACTCCCTGCGTTCCTTGCGCCCACGTCGCCGAAGTCCATCGTGCCACCGGTGTCAGCCTGAACCTGCCGCTGTCGTTCTGCTCCAGAAACCAGCAGAGTGCCTCGCCGCTTGCGCGGACCCATTCCAGATCGACCGCACACGCCTGGGCCGGCCTCGCCTCGGCCCAGCTGGCGGCCTACCAGCTCCTCCACTGACTGGGCTTGGCCCATGGTGAGGCCTAGTCCGCCCCAGTTTTGGCCCCGTAATGTTTTTTTATTGTCTGGAGATTTGTCTATTTTTCCCATAGTCAGCAATTTTGCAGGAAACCCCCTAGACATCATGAATTTTATAACTCTCCAACCATGCATCGGATTAAAACAAACTTAATATGAAACTTTCTTAGATTTTCATCTAGTTTAATAATATGCCACTTTCATCTATGTTTAAAATGTTTCAAATGCTGTTTGTTTAAATTTGCTTAAATAACTTGCTAAAATGCTTTATTTACTAATTAACCGTAGCCCCAAATTAAATAATCTTTATATGTAAATGGGGTAGAAAAATGCCTAGTTTAACATGGTGGCTTTACTTTGCATGTTTAACAACTCTCAAATTGTGTTTAGGGCAGAACAGTACCAAATCCATATTTTGCACAAGAGGATTTTTCCAGACTTGTTGCTTGTTGTTCCGGCCTCATTTAAACTTGCCTAGATAGGCAGTTTTACTTTGCTTCACCCCTTGCCATGCTAAACAACATTTAATCTTGTTGTGTACATAAACGAGATCGAACTAAGTAACTCGAATGTGGTGTTCTGTCAATATGCATTCCGTTGCATATCGAGCTCCACTTAATTTGTAGGATTGCTTGTGCACTTTGCCATGCCATGCCTCATTAAACCGGACATGCATCATACTTGATTGTGCATCATGCCATGATTATGTGATGGTTGTTTACTATATTGTGCTTCTTTCCGGTGTTGCTTCTTCGGGTTGGTTCCGATAACGTCGCGTTTGTGAGGAACCGTTCGACTACGTCTGTTTATCTTCTTCATGGACTCGTTCTTCTTCCTTGCGGGATTTCAGGCAAGATGACCATACCCTCGAAATCACTTCTATCTTTGCTTGCTAGTTGCTCGCTCTTTCTCTATGCCTATGCTATGATACCTACCACTTGCTTATCATGCCCCCATATTGTTGAACCAAGCCTCTAACCCACCTTGTCCTAGCAAACCGTTGTTTGGCTATGTTACCGCTTTGCTCAGCCCCTCTTATAGCGCTGTTAGTTGCAGGTGAAGATTGGAGTTTGTTCCATGTTTGGAACATGGATACCTTGTTGGGATATCACAATATCTCTTATTTAATTAATGCATCTATATACTTGGTAAAGGGTGGAAGGCACGGCCTTATGCCTGGTGTTTTGTTCCACTCTTGCCACCCTAGTTTCCGTCATATCGGTGTTATGTTCCAGGATTTTGCGTTCTTACGCGGTTGGGTTATAATGGGAACCCCTTGACAGTTCGCCTTGAATAAAACTCCTCCAGCAATGCCCAACATTGGTTTTACCATTCGCCACCTAGCCCTTTTCTTTCCCTTGGGTTCTGCAGACTCAAGGGTCATCTTTATTTAAACTCCCCCGGGCCAGTGCTCCTCTGAGTGTTGGTCCAAACTAGAGCCCTGTGCAGCACCCCCTCGGGGAAACTCGAGGTTTGGTTTTAGTTGTATGGAGAGCTCATCTGAGTGTGCCCTGAGAACGAGATATGTGCAGCTCCTATCGGGATTTGTCAGCACATTCGGGCGGTGTTGCTGGACTTGTTTTACCATTGTCGAAATGTCTTGTAACCTGGATGTCGAGTCTGATCGGAATGTCTTGGGAGAAGGAATATCTTTCATTGACCGTGAGAGCTTGTGATGGGCTAAGTTGGGACACCCCTGCAGGGATTTGAACTTTCGAAAGCCGTGCCCGCGGTTATGGGCAGATGGGAATTTGTTAATGTTCGGTTGTAGAAAACCTAAAGTTTATCTTAATTAAAATACATCAACCGCGTGTGTAACCGTGATGGTCTCTTCTCGACGGAGTCCGGGAAGTGAACATGGTGTTGGAGTTATGTTTGGTGTAGGTTGTTCTAGGATCACTTCTTGATCATAGTTCATCGATCGTGCTTTTGCCTTCTCTTCTCGCTCTCTTTTGCGAATAGGTTAGCCACCATATATGCTAGTCACTTGCTGCAGCTCCACATCATACCTTTACCATTCCCATGAGCTTAAATAGTCTTGATCGCGAGGGTGTGAGATTGCTGAGTCCCCGTGACTCACAGATACTTCCAAAACCAGTTTGCAGGTGCCGATGATACCGTGCAGGTGACGCAACCAAGCTCAAGGAGGAGCTCGATGAAGATCTTGTCCTTTATGTTGTTTCGTTCTAGTTGATTAGTAGTGGAGCCCAGTTGGGGTCGATCGGGGATCTGTGTAGCATTTGGGGTAGTCTTCTTTTATTTTGGTTCCGTAGTCGGACCTTGATTGTATCTGGATGATGTAGTGCTTTATTCATGTATTGTGTGAAGTGGCGATTGTAAGCCAACTATGTATCTTTTCCCTTATGTATTACATGGGTTGTGTGAAGATTACCTCACTTGCGACATTGCTTTCAATGCGGTTATGCCTCTAAGTCGTGCTTTGACACGTGGGAGATATAGCCGCATTGAGGGCATGACAAGTTGGTATCAGAGCCTTCCCCGACCTTAGGAGCCCCCTGCTTGATCGAATCGCTGGCGTTGTTGAGTCTAGAAAAATGTTTTGAGTCATTTAGGATTATATATTTTGGAGAGTTAGGACTTCTTTTTACTCCTCAGTCCCTTCGTCGCTCTGGTAAGGCATCCCGACGTAGAGTTTTGACTCTTCTCTTCTGAAATTTCACTAAAAAAATTTTAGGATCACGCGGGTATCTTGGAATCGTTCCGATGGTTTTGTGACGAGAACCTTGTTCTTGGTGCCTCCTGACATTTAGGGGTTGTGGCAGTGTCCCGGGGAGTTGAGCTCCGAGGTGTTGTCTTCACAATTTTATCGTTGCAGTTCTGGAATACCTGAGTTTAGTTTTGCCGACATCGAAAATCTCTTTTATGCAGTTGTTGGTGAGATAACCTCGACGCCACCCAGTACTGGGGCGGGAGTTCTCGAGTATTGCCATAACTCGTATAACGTATGCTTTTCGAAGGTTGAGGTAGATGATTTCCGAAGGTTTCTTGGTTATGTGTTGAAGGATGGATACAGCTGGATGTAGAATTTGCTAGTTTTGGGTGAGATATTATGCTTCCCCTGTATCCCCAACACCTGATTGCATAACCGGAAAGTTTCGGGAGTTTATAAGTGGGAATTCAAGTAGCTCTTAGGATATCTTTCTGACAGATGTATGATATGAAATTGGGGTTCGATGTCTAGTGGTCCGACTATCCACGGTTGGTTTTACAGTGGTCTAGTTGTGTCTTAAAGAGTCCTTGGCTATGCCGACTCGGGGACGCTTCGTATGTCATGTGCACTGCCTTGTACATGATGGTGCTGTATGATCGAGCCCGTGTAGGCCCCACCATGAAAACTTCGGATGAAATACCTATCATATGTTTGTTCCGGCTTATTCTGTAAGCCAATCCTTTGTTTTTGTTTTGAGTTGTGGTATTCGAGTTGCTTCAAAGTCAAATGTTGATTCCATACCTTCCGCAAGCGGTGTTCTCATATTCCTATGTGAATACTAATCCCTCATGATAATCAAGATTGTCATGTTAATCCTTTTCAACCGGTGTGTCTCTCTTCAAGTGGATCCGATCATTTCAATATCAGCAAGATCAATTATCAGTTCTTCTCAACGGTGTTTGTTCCATTCGTCCCAAGCTGCCTTTGCTTTTCCCGCCCTCCCACCCTTTTTCTTCAAGGAATCCGATGTATTAATCAAGTATCTTTTTATTCTTGTGAAGTCTCTCCATCCTTTTCCGTCAATATTCTTATCCGGTGATTCTCATGAAGATTCTAACGGAGCTTCTAGTTCGTCATTCCTCATTCCTTTTCTTCTCCGGTGGTTTCAATTCAAGCTTTGTTGAGTATATATTTTCCTCATTTCAATGCTTTTTCCTTACCGATGCACCTATTTATCATTCACCTCTCGCTATTCAATTATTCCGGAGTGCTAAAGATATCTCGAAGATTCGTGTTTCCACTCTGCATTTGTTCAAGCTCTTTCGAGATTGGTATCTCATTCAAGCCATTTTAATTGAACCGGTGCATTCTCTCTTTTAAATCATTTCAACGGTGTTTCTCTTGAGTGGGCCCTAACCCACAGGTGTTTTCCCAGGATCTTACCTGAATCTTCTTATTTTCCCGGAGCTTTTTCAAATTCATTTCAAAGTGTGACGTAAGAATGAATTTTCATCAGTCAGATGTGTTTCTCCAAGATATCTCAATTTCCTTTTCATCATTGGCTCAACCTTTCCAATTTTAATTCTGGAGTACCTCAATAAATCATGGTGATGTTTCTCGTCATCATTCTCAACATTTGAAGACCGAAGAAGAAATTTTCTCCATATCTTGCTCCATTCTCTCCAAGATTCATGGTGCTAGCTTGTTGCCATCCTCTCATAATTATTTTTCGATTGTGAGAATTCTTTTCACCCATCCGGAGCATTTCATGAGTTGTTTTCCATTTCTTTTCCCCGAAGCCCATCATTTAAGAAGACTTATTCATTCTCAGCTTTCAGCTATCTTTCTCTAAATCTTACCGGTGCATCATTCAAGTTTTCTCTTATTAGCTCGTGATTCTCTTCGTTCTCTTGCTTCTAATCCTCTCAAGCATCTTCGTTCATTTGCAATTTCTTCCCGGTGCTTCGTTATCTTTTATTCGTTCATTTCCAATCATTACGGTGGTTCGTTCAAAAGTTCTCATCATTCGTTATCATATCAATTTATTCGTTGTTTTTCAACCCTTCCAGTGGATCGTTGAAGACCTTCCCAAGTTTGCGCCGTACCTATCTTAACCCTTTCTACGAGGATAAGGAGTATGACAATTCCATTGCTTCTCATCAATTTGAATTGGTGAAGGATAACCATAATGTAATTCTTATTCTTGTTTCATCCATATGTTAATCTTTTCTTCCGGAGTTTGTTCACGATGATTAAATTCTTGGTTTCAAGTGCTCGTCTTTCTTTCCTGGAGTTCCAAGCTCTAATTATCATGGAGATCCATCTAAATCATTACAAGGTTTCACCTTGTGTTTCCAACTTCTCTTCATTTTCGTTATTCTTTTATTTATCGGAGTTCTTCATAAAGGTTCTACATGGTGGTTCATCAAGGTTTTAATTCCTTCTCGAAGTGCTCATCAAGATTCGTTTCTAAGGACCTCAAGTTTTCTTCGTCTTGCAATCCGGAGTGCAATTCTTTCACGCATATCTTTTGAGGTGGTGTTATGTCATTCTTGATAATTTCCCTTCGTGCTTCGTGTTTCACAAGTTATCAAGATGAGGTATTTTAAATCCACCAATCTCTTCATTGGAGTTATCTTGGGCTATATTTCACCTAAAGCTTTCCTTTAAGGATTGTCGCTCTTATGGTGTTTATCAATGATCCAAGTTCTTCATTTTTTCCTCCCGGTGAAATAGCTTTCTCGTCTCCTTGTTGATATCAATCAAATTCTTTTTCCCGTGAGTGGCAGGTTGTCACCTCATAATTTGAGATGTATTCCATAAGACCATATCAAGCTTATTCTTTTCGTTATTGGTTTTCCAACAACTTCGTTCGACCTTTCTCCAAGGATGCCTTCTCAAGCTCATTTGTGGCAGAAATTGGCATTTCTTCTCCATTCTTTTCTTTCAATTATCTATCTTCTATTTCTTTCTCTCAGAGGCATTGTGATGTTGCTATTTTCAGTCGTCATCTCAAATTGTGAAGATCATGTTTCTTTTCGTGCTTATCCTTTTAACCGGAGTGTTGTGCCCTCTGCTCAAGTTCTTTTCATCTTATCTAGTCTTCCATCCCTTCTCAACCGGAGTGCTGCCCAAAGTTGTTCTTCCTTGTTCCTCTTTGCTAACAGAGTGCTTTGAATTTCATTTATCTCCATTATATTCTTTTCTCGAGATGGCTTAACCTTTTCAAGGTTCTTTGGTTTCACTCGTTTGTCAAAGAAGCAACTTAGTTTTACCTATTCTCTTTCTCTTCCGTTGTCCTTCCGGTGCCATTATAGATCTCGAGACGAGATCCTCTCGTAGTGGTGGAGTGTTGTGACGCCCCGAGACCGTCGCGCCAGGTGTCTTCCAGTGATTCGCTGTTGTTGCCTTGTCTTTTGCTTGCGTGTCGCATCTTGCCATGTCATCATGTTTTCAAAACTTGCATCCGCCCCAGTCTCCTCGTCCTCTCCGTTGTCCGTTCTGAGCCCAACCACACTTGCACACGCCCGCGACATGCCCGAAATATTATTTTATAAGTGGCCGGAAAATGTTCTCGGAATGGGTTGAAAGTTGGCATGCGGTGTTGTTTTGTTGTCAGTAGACCGCCTGCCAAGTTTCATCGCATTCGGAGTCCGTTTGACGCCCCAACGGATAAATATAGCGGCAATAGTAGCCGGTCTAACGTCGGACGTTTTCGGACGTCGCCGGGCTTCCCACTCTTCTCTTCTCTCAGCTCGAGACCGTCTACACAACCCACTAACTACCGCCGGTTCCAACCTAACCTCTCTCGTCAGCCCGCGGTCCTCCTCGCGCGCGCGCCCGAAAGTTGTCCCGGACCCGACCCGGACAGTCATTACCATTGTGTCCGGATCATCCCCAAACGTCTGCAAAACGTCTCTGTTTTGTTAATTGGACTTCCTAACATATTTTTCGCGACCGTCCGATTCCGATCGAAGGGACCAAATGCCCCTATCCAAAATCCACTTACTATATATAGACCCCTAAGCTAATCTGGACAAAACCCTAAAATCTAGGGACTTGTCCCTTCACCTGCCGCCGCAATCCCCATCGAATCCACATCTGGATCCATCCCTCATCCTTTCCTATCCAATGAAGCCGCTGCTAGCATCATCCTTCATGGGGATCCACCCCGAATCTCTTCCAACAAACCACCGTAGGAGCTCCCTCCTCCCGATCTGCCTCCATGCCTCCTCCCACCGTCGACCGCGAGCCAGGAGCCCAAGCTCCTCTTCCCGAGCCGCAGCCACCCCGCAGCGTCCAACCTCACCGGCCTCCAGGACCTCTACTTCTCCTCTATTTTATTCTTCCCCCTCTCCCGATTTCTTCCTCTCTCACGCACCTCCCTCTCTCTCAGGTACGCCATGAGCAGCGCCATGGATGGGCTCCTCCAGCCGACGCCAAGTCCCCGCCGTGGCCGCCGTTTGTTCTCGTCGCTGCCTTTTGGATCCCCGCCGGATCAGCCTCCTTTGCGAGCCCTTCTTGCAGGAGCCCCTCAACCTCGACCACCTGCCGCCATGGACCAGCGCCACCGCCAGAGATGCCCCGTCCGCCGCCCGAACCTGCCAAAAAAACAAGCTCCAGCAGGGCCGCCCTTTCCTTCCCCGCGCTCTCCTCACGTCCTTCTTCTCCCTTCTCTCCTCCCCACTCACCCGAGCCTCTCTCTCTCTCTCTCTCTCTCTCTCTCTCTCTCTCTCTGTCCGCAGGAGCATGCCGCTGCCACCGGGATCTTTTCATCGTCGCTTTTGGTCGGATCCAGCCGCCCCTGTTTCCAGCTGTGCCTTTCCACGCTTGAGAACGGCAGCCATCTCCCTCGCCGCACTCCCTCCGTTCCTTGTGCCCACGTCGCCGAAGTCCATCGTGCCACCGGCGTCAGCCTGAACCTGCCGCTGTCGTTCTGCTCCAGAAACGAGCAGAGTGCCTCGGTCGCTTGCGCGGACCCATTCCAGATCGACCGCACACGCCTGGGCCGGGCTCGCCTCGGCCCAGCTGGCGGCCTACCAGCTCCTCCATTGACTGGGCTTGGCCCATGGTGAGGCCCAGTCCGCCCCAGTTTTGGCCCCGTAATGTTTTTTTATTGTCTGGAGATTTGTCTATTTTTCCCAGAGTCAACAGTTTTGCAGGAAACCCCCCAGACATCATGCATTTTATAACTCTCCAACCGTGCATCGGATTAAAACAAACTTAATATGAAACTTGCTTAGATTTTCATCTAGTTTAATAATATGCCACTTTCATCTATGTTTAAAATGTTTAAAATGCTATTTGTTTAAATTTGCTTGAATAACTTGCTAAAATGCTTTATTTCATAACTAATTAACCGTAGCCCCGAATTAAATAATCTTTATATGTAAATGGGGTAGAAAAATGCCTAGTATAACATGGTGGCTTTACTTTGCATGTTTTAACTCTAAAATTGTGTTTAGGGCAGAACAGTACCAAATCCATATTTTGCACATGAGGATTTTTCCGGACTTGTTGCTTGTTGTTCCGGCCTCATTTAAACTTGCCTAGATAGGTAGTTTTACTTTGCTTCACCCCTTGCCATGCTAAACAACATTTAATGTTGTTGTGTACATAAACGAGATCGAACTAAGTAACTCGAATGTGCTGTTCTGTCAATATGCATCTCGTTGCATATCGAGCTCCACTTAATTTGTAGGATTGCTTGTGCACTTTGCCATGCCATGCCTCATTAAACCGGACATGCATCATACTTGATTGTGCATCATGCCATGATTATGTGATGGTTGTTTACTATATTGTGCTTCTTTCCGGTGTTGCTTCTTCGGGTTGGTTCCGATAATGTCGCGTTTGTGAGGAACCGTTCGACTACGTCTGTTTGTCTTCTTCATGGACTCGTTCTTCTTCCTTGCGGGATTTCAGGCAAGATGACCATACCCTCGAAATCACTTCTATCTTTGCTTGCTAGTTGCTCGCTCTTTCGCTATGCCTATGCTGCAATACCTACCACTTGCTTATCATGCCCCCATATTGTTGAACCAAGCCTCTAACCCACCTTGTCCTAGCAAACCGTTGTTTGGCTATGTTACCGCTTTGCTCAGCCCCTCTTATAGCGTTGTTAGTTGCAGGTGAAGATTGGAGTTTGTTCCATGTTTGGAACATGGATACCTTGTTGGGATATCACAATATCTCTTATTTAATTAATGCATCTATATACTTGGTAAAGGGTGGAAGGCTCGACCTTATGCCTGGTGTTTTGTTCCACTCTTGCCGCCCTAGTTTCCGTCATATCGGTGTTATGTTCTCGGATTTTGCATTCCTTACGTGGTTGGGTTACAATGGGAACCCCTTGACAGTTCGCCTTGAATAAAACTCCTCTAGCAATGCCCAACATTGGTTTTACCATTCGCCACCTAGCCCTTTTCTTTCCCTTGGGTTCTGCAGACTAAAGGGTCATCTTTATTTAAACCCCCCGGGCCAGTGCTCCTCTGAGTGTTGGTCCAAACTAGAGCCCTGTGCAGCACCCCCTCGGGGAAACTCGAGGTTTGGTTTTAGTTGTATGGAGAGCTCATCTGAGTGTGCCCTGAGAACGAGATATGTGCAGCTCCTATCGGGATTTGTCAGCACATTCGGGCGGTGTTGCTGGACTTGTTTTACCATTGTCGAAATGTCTTGTAACCTGGATGCCGAGTCTGATCGGAATGTCTTGGGAGAAGGAATATCCTTCGTTGACCGTGAGAGCTTGTGATGGGCTAAGTTGGGACACCCCTGCAGGGATTTGAACTTTCGGAAGCCGTGCCCGCGGTTATGGGCAGATGGGAATTTGTTAATGTCCGGTTGTAGAAAACCTAAAGTTTATCTTAATTAAAATACATCAACCGCGTGTGTAACCGTGATGGTCTCTTCTCGGCGGAGTCCGGGAAGTGAACACGGTGTTGGAGTTATGTTTGGCGTAGGTTGTTCTAGGATCACTTCTTGATCATAGTTCATCGACCGTGCTTTTGCCTTCTCTTCTCGCTCTCTTTTGCGAATAGGTTAGCCACCATATATGCTAGTCGCTTGCTGAAGCTCCACATCATACCTTTACCATTCCCATGAGCTTAAATAGTCTTGATCGCGACGGTGTGAGATTGCTGAGTCCCCGTGACTCACAGATACTTCCAAAACCAGTTTGCAGGTGCCGATGATACCGTGCAGGTGACGCAACTAAGCTCAAGGAGGAGGTCGATGAAGATCTTGTCCTTTATGTTGTTTTGTTCTAGTTGATCAGTAGTGGAGCCCAGTTGGGGTCGATCGGGGATCTGTGTAGCATTTGGGGTAGTCTTCTTTTATTTTGGTTCCGTAGTCGGACCTTGATTGTATTTGGATGATGTAATGCTTTATTCATGTATTGTGTGAAGTGGCGATTGTAAGCCAACTATGTATCTTTTCCCTTATGTATTACATGGGTTGTGTGAAGATTACCTCACTTGTGACATTGCTTTCAATGCGGTTATGCCTCTAAGTCGTGCTTCTACACATGGGAGATATAGCCGCATCGAGGGCGTGATAGCTTTGTCGTCCAGACAATCAAGAATTTGGTTCTTTTTAATTAAGAACCTAGTCCAGAGCTTTCTGGCTGACTTTTCGGGCTGCTGGATGATGTGACTTAAGTCATCGGCACCTGGTGGTCGGACATATGTACCTTGGAAGTTATTGCGAAAGGCGTCTTCCAGGTCTTCCTAGCTGCCAACGGAGTTCTCTGGAAGGCTGTTTAACCAGTGCCGAGCTGGTCCCTTTAGTTTTAGTGGTAGGTATTTAATGGAATGGAGATCATCACCGCGGGCCATGTGGATATGGAGAAGAAAGTCCTCAATCCATACCGTGGGATCTGTTGTTCCATCATATGATTCGATACTCATGGGTTTAAACCCTTCTGGGAATTCGTGCTCCATTACTTCATCGGTGAAGCAAAGTGGGTGAGCGGCGCCTCTATATCAGGCCACGTCACGATGTAGCTCGGATGGAGCCCGTCTGCGGTTCTCGGCCTGGGCGTGAGTATGACTATTGCGTCCGACTAGATAGCCGTGATCGCATGTCGGGGCACGTCCCCGTGATCTATATATCGATCTGTTCTGACCTGCTCTACTGTCCAAGTCCTGCCGTAGGTCATATGTGTGTCTCCGAGCTATTTTATCTCTGCCCTTGCGGTGAAGTAGGGCAGGCTGGTGTTCGGCTTGAGTTGCCGCTTTATCCCGACCACGTACTGGTCGGTCAGCCGTATTGCGCGATGATGGTATGGGCTCCAATGCCTCGTCATCAAACTGAGGTAGCAATTTGCGCTTCGGGTAACTTTTGGCTGGGCGCTTGAGGCCGTATTCCTTGGCTGCCAGGACATCAGTCCATCTATCATTGAGCAGATCTTGATCAGCTTAAAGCTGCTGCTGTTTCTTTTTCAGGCCCCTTGCAGTGGCTATTAGCTGGCGCTTGAAGCGCTCCTGCTCGAGAGGTTCCTCAGGCACAATAAAATCCTCGGTGTCGAGGCTCGCCTCATCCTCGGAGAGCGGAAGATAATTACTTTCCTCCGAGTCTTCGTGCGTAGCCTGTTCATCAGGGCTAACTTGCCCATCTTCCCGTTCATCTTGTTCGGAAGTTGCGTCAATGGGGTCTTCATTGTCTTCGGCACCGTCCGGAGTGCTATCTTCTTCTGTGCCGGTGTTGCTGTCTGATACGTCTCCATACTATTATATTATCCGTTTTGGATGTTAATGGGCTTTATTTTGCACTTCTATATTATTTTTGGGACTAACCTATGAACCGGAGGCGCAGCCCAAATTGCTGTTTTTTTGCCTATTTCAGTGTTTCGCAGAAAAAGAATATCTAACGGAGTCCAAACGGAATTAAATCTTTGGGAGCGTGATTTTTGGAACAAACGTGATCCAGAGGACTTGGAGTGGACATCAAGCAATCAACAAGGCGGCCACGAGGCAGGGGGCGCGCCTGCCCCCTGGGCGCGCCCTCCACCCTCGTGGGCCCCTCGTTGCTCCACCGACCTACTTCTTCCTCCTATATATACCTACATACCCTAAAAACATCAGGGAGCACCACGAAAATCTAATTCCACCGCCGCAACCTTCTGTACCCAAGAGATCCCATCTTGGGGCCTTTTCCAGAGCTCCGCCGGAGGGGGCATTGATCACGGAGGGCCTCTACATCAACTCCATGGCCCCTCTGATTATGTGTGAGTAGTTTACCTCAGACCTTCGGGTCCATAGCTAGTAGCTAGATGGCTTCTTCTCTCTCTTTGGATCTCAATACAAAGTTCTCCTCGATTCTCTTGGAGATCTATTCGATGTAATCTTGTTTTGCGGTGTGTTTGTCGAGATCTGATGAATTGTGGGTTTATGATCAAGTCTATCTATGAACAATATTTGAATCTTCTCTGAATTCTTTTATGTATGATTGGTTATCTTTGCAAGTCTCTTCGAATTATCAGTTTGGTTTGGCCTACTAGATTGATCTTTCTTGCAATGGGAGAAGTGCTTAGCTTTGGGTTCAATCTTGCGATGCTCGATCCTAGTGACATAAAGGGAAACGACACGTATTGTATTGTTGCCATCAAGGATAAAAAGATGGGGTTTATATCATATTGCATGAGTTTATCCCTCTACATCATGTCATCTTGCTTAAGGCGTTTCTCTGTTCTTATGAACTTAATACTCTAGATGCATGCTGGATAGCGGTCGATGTGTGGAGTAATAGTAATAGATGCAGGCAGGAGTCGGTCTACTTGTCACAGATGTGATGCCTATATACATGATCATACCTACATATTCTCATAATTATTCGCTTTTCTATCAATTTCTTGACAGTAATTTGTTCACCCACCGTAATACTTATGCTATCTTGAGAGAAGCCACTAGTGAAACCTATGGCCCCCGGGTCTATTCTCCATCATACAAGTTTCCAATCTATTTTATTTTTCAATCTTTACTTTCAATCTATATCATAAAAATACCAAAAATATTTATCCCATTATCATTATCTCTATCAGGTCTCACTCTTGCAAGTGGTCGTGAAGGTATTAACAACCACTTTATAGCGTTGGTTGCGAGGTTCTTATTTGTTTGTGTAGGTACGAGGTGACTCGCGCGTGGTCTCCTACTGGATTGATACCTTGGTTCTTAAAAACTGAGGGAAATACTTACGCTGCTTTGCTGCATCACCCTTTCCTCTTCAAGGGAAAACCAACGCAGTGCTCAAGCGGTAGCAAGAAGGATTTCTGGTGCCGTTGCCGGGGAGATCTACGCCAAGTCAAGACATACCAAGTACCCATCACAACTCTTATCCTTCGCATTACATTATTTGCCATTTGCCTCTCGTTTTCCTCTCCCCCACTTCACCCTTGCCATTTTATTCGCCCTCTTTTCCTTCCACCCTCTTTTTTGCTTGCTTCGTCGTTATGGCTAGTCCTTTATCTACTCCTTTGTCTCCCGAGAATGAAGTTCTTAATTTTAAACAAAGGGAGGGAGAAAATCTAAAAGATGCTTGGTACAGAATTTGCAATGCGCAAAATAGATCTACTAGGAAGCAATCTACTTCCGTTCTTCTTCAAAATTTTTATGTAGGCATCACTCCTTGGAATAGATATATTCTTGATACCATTATCGAAGGAAATTTCTTGGGTAGCCATACTTTTGATTCTTATAATGCTATGATAGATTTGTTTGGCCCACCACCTCTTTCGGTTAATGGAACTATTTTAACTTTGGAACATGTGATGCAATGGCTTGAAATGATTGAAAATAAAGTTTCCACCATAGAGTTAATCGAAAATTTGGATAGAAAGATCCATAACCAAATTACTCAATACGAATCTAAGGTAGGAGTTGCTCTTAATTTTTTTAAAGAAAAGGTGCCTATGGTTAATGAAAAGATAGATCAAGATTCCACTAGAATTGATAAAATTGAGGATATTATTACCAACCTAGGATCTACCTTTTCTTTCGTGAAAAACACTCCTCCTAATGCTAATATTGCCAAATTGATGTATGTTCCTAAAAGTAAGGGTGAAACTTCTAGTAATGGAAAGGCGGACCTCAAATACATAAGTGTTCACCCCAACTTTCTCACTATCCTTAAGGAACCTTTTGCTACAAATGATTTTCTTGATTTCGTGCCTAGGAGTTTGATAATTAATAAAAAGAAAGAAACTCCTAGGAGTTATAGGCGTATTATTGAAGAATTGCCTACCAAAGATGGCAATACCTAGATCTATCTTCGCTTTTATGCCTAGCTAGGGGCGTTAAACGATAGCGCTTGTTGGGAGGCAATCCAATTTTATTTTTGTTCCTTGCTTTTTGTTCCTGTTTAGTAATAAATAATTTATCTAGCCTATGTTTTGGTTATGTTTTTTGTGTTTAATTAGTGTTTGTGCCAAGTAGAACCGTTGGGAAGACTTGGGGAAAGTCTTTTTGATCTTTCTGTAAAAAACAGAAACTTTAGTGCTCACGAGAATTGCTGCCATTTTTTATCGGAGAGTTATATTGAGTTAATTCTTTTTGCAGATGATTAATAGATAAATTACACACGTCAATAAATTTATTTTAGAATTTTTGGGGTTCCATAAGTTTGTGTTAGTTACAGATTACTACAGACTGTTCTGTTTTTGACAGATTCTGTTTTTCGTGTGTTGTTTGCTTCTTTTGATGCATCTATGGTTAGTAATAGAGTTTATAAACCATATAGAAGTTGGAATACAGTAGTTTTAACACCAATATAAATAAATAATGAGTTCATTACAGTACCTTGAAGTGGTGTTTTTTCTTTCGCTAACGGAGCTCACGAGATTTTCTGTTAAGTTTTGTGTTGTGAAGTTTTCAAGTTTTGGGTAAAGATTTGATGGATTATGGAACAAGGTGTGGCAAGAGCTTAAGCTTTGGGATGCCCAAGGCACCCCAAGGTAAAATCCAAGGACACCAAAAAGTCTAAGCTTGGGGATGCCCCGGAAGGCATCCCCTCTTTTGTCTTCGTTCATCGGTAACTTTACTTGGAGCTATATTTTTATTCGCCACATGATATGTGTTTTGCTTGGAGCGTCTTGTATGATTTGAGTCTTTGCCTTTTGGTTTACCACAATCATCCTTGCTGTACACACCTTTTTAGAGAGACACACATGAATCGGAATTTATTAGAATACTCTATGTGCTACACTTATATCTTTTGAGCTATATAGTTTTTGCTCTAGTGCTTCACTTATATCTTTTAGATCACGGTGGTGGTTTTATTTTATAGAAATAATTGATCTCACATGCTTCACTTATATTATTTTGAGAGTCCTTTAGAACAACATGGCAATTTTCTTTTAGGCATAATAAAAACTCTCATATAAGTGCATTGAATACTAAGAGAAGTTTGATACCTGATGATTGTTTTGAGATATGGAGATAGTGATATTAAAGTTGTGCTAGTTGAGTAGTTGTGAATTTGAGAAATACTTGTGTTGAAGTTTGCAAGTCCCGTAGCATGCACGTATGGTAAAAATTGTGTAACAAATTTGAAACATGAGGTGTTATTTGATTGTCTTCCTTATGAGTGGCGGTCGGGGACGAGCGATGGTCTTTTCCTACCAATCTATCCCCCTAGGAGCATGCGCGTAATACTTGGTTTTTGATGATTTGTAGATTCTTGCAATAAGTATGTGAGTTCTTTATGACTAATGTTGAGTCCATGGATTACACGCACTCTCACCCTTCCATCATTGCTAGCCTCTTCGGTACCATGCATTGCCCTTTCTCACCTTGAGAGTTGGTGCAAACTTCGCCGGTGCATCCAAACCTCGTGATACGATACGCTCTATCACACGTAAACCTCCTTATATCCTCCTCAAAACAGCCACCATACCTACCTATTATGGCATTTCCATAGCCATTCCGAGATATATTACCATGCAACTTTCCACCGTTCTGTTTATTATGACACGCATCATCATTGTCATATTGCCTTGCATGATCATGTAGTTGACATCGTATTTGTGGCAAAGCCACCATTCATAATTCTTTCATACATGTCACTCATGAGTCATTGCACATCCCGGTACACCGCCGGAGGCATTCATATAGAGTCATACCTTGTTCTAGTATCGAGTTGTAATCATTGAGTTGTAAATAAATAGAAGTGTGATGATCGTCTTTAATAGAGCATTGTCCCAAAAGAAAAGAAAAAAAAAGAGAAAGGCAAAATAAAAAAAGAAGGCCAAAAAAATAAAAATAAAATAAAAGGGGCAATGCTACTATCCTTTTTTTCCACACTTCTGCTTCAAAGTAGCACCATGATCTTTATGATATAGAGTCTCTTGTTTTGTCATTTTCATATACTAGTGGGAATTTTTCATTATAGAACTTGGCTTGTATATTCCAACAATGGGCCTCCTCAAGTGCCCTAGGTCTTCATGAGCAAGCATGTTGGATGCACACCCACTTAGTTTCTTTTGCTGAGCTTTCATACATTTATAGCTCTAGTGCATCCGTTGCATGGCAATCCATACTCCTTGCATTAACATCAATTGATGGACATCTCCCTAGCCCATTGATTAGCTGCGCCGATGTGAGACTTTCTCCTTTTTGGTCTTCTCCACATAACCCCCTTCATTATATTCTATTCCACCCATAGTGCTATATCCATGGCTCACGCTCATGTATTGCGTGAAAGTTGAAAAAAGTTTGAGATTACTAAAGTATGAAACAATTGCTTGGCTTGTCATCGGGGTTGTGTATGATGAGAGCATTCTTGTGTGATGAAAATGGAGCATGACCAAACTATATGATTTTGTAGGGATGAACTTTCTTTGTCCATGTTATTTTGAGAAGACATGATTGCTTAGTTAGTATGCTTGAAGTATTATTATTTTTATGTCAATATTGAAATTTTATCTTTAATCTTTCGGATCTGAACATTCATGCCACAATAAAGAAAATTACATTGAGAAATATGTTAGGAAGCATTCCACATCAAAAATTCTGTTTTTATCATTTACCTACTCGAGGACGAGCATGAATTAAGCTTGGGGATGCTTGATACGTCTCCAACATATCTATAATTTTTGATTCTTCCATGCTATTATATTATCTGTTTTGGATGTTAATGGGCTTTATTTTACACTTCTATATTATTTTTGGGACTAACCTATTAACCGGAGGCCCAACCCTAATTGTTGTTTTTTGCCTATTTCAGTGTTTCACAGAAAAAGAATATCAAACGGAGTCCAAACAGAATGAAACCTTCGGGAGCGTGATTTTTGGAACAAACGTGATCCAGAGGACTTGGAGTGGACGTCAAGCAATCAATGAGGCGGCCACGAGGCAGGGGGCGCGCCTACCCCCTGGGCGCGCCCTCCACCCTTGTGGGCCCCTCGTTGCCCCACCGACGTACTTCTTCCTCCTATATTACCTATGTACCCTAAAAACATCAGGGAGCAACACGAAAACCTAATTCCACTGACGCAACCTTCTGTACCCAAGAGATCCCATATTGGGGCCTTTTCCGGAGCTCCGCCGGAGGGGGTATTGATCATGGAGGGCCTCTACATCAACTCCATGGCCCCTCCGATGATGTGTGAGTAGTTTACCCCAGACCTTCGGGTCCATAGTTATTAGCTAGATGGCTTCTTCTCTCTCTTTGGATCTCAATACAAAGTTCTCCTCGATTCTCTTGGAGATATATTCGATGTAATCTTCTTTTGCGGTGTGTTTGTCAAGATCCGATGAATTGTGGGTTTATGATCAAGATTATCTATGAACAATATTTGAATCTTCTCTGAATTCTTTTATGTATGATTGGTTATCTTTGCAAGTCTCTTCGAATTATTAGTTTGGTTTGGCCTACTAGATTGATCTTTCTTGCAATGGGAGAGGTGTTTAGCTTTGGGTTCAATCTTGCGGTGCTCGATCCCAGTGTGACAGTAGGGGAAACGACACGTATTGTATTGTTGCCATCAAGGATAAAAAGATGGGGTTTATATCATATTGCATGAGTTTATCCCTCTACATCATGTCATCTGGCTTAAGGCGTTACTCTGTTCTTATGAACTTAATACTCTAGATGCATGCTGGATAGTGTTCGATGTGTGGACTAATAGTAGTAGATGCAGGCAGGAGTCGGTCTACTTGTCACGGACGTGATGCCTATATACATGATCATACCTAGATATTCTCATAATTATTCACTTTTCTATCAATTGCTCGACAGTAATTTGTTCACCCATCGTAATACTTATGCTATCTTGAGAGAAGCCACTAGTGAAACCTATAGCCCCCGGGTCGATTTTCCATCATACAAGTTTCCAATCTATTTTATTTTGCAATCTTTACTTTCAATCTATATCATAAAAATACCAAAAATATTTATATTTATATTATTATTATTATTATTATTATTATTATTATTTCTACCAGATATCACTCTTGCAAGTGGCCGCGAAGGGATTGACAACCCCTTTATCGCATTGGTTGCGAGGTTCTTATTTGTTTGTGTAGGTACGAGGTGACTCGCGCGTGGTCTCCTACTGGATTGATACCTTGGTTCTCAAAAACTGAGGGAAATACTTACGCTGGTTTGCTGCATCACCCTTTCCTCTTCAAGGGAAAACCAATGCAGTGCTCAAGAGGTAGCACTGTCTTTGTTGTGGCGTGACTTAGAGCGGCGCCGCTGATACCGGTGCTTTGGTTGTGTCTCGGGAGGTTTATCCTCAACTGGATCTTCCTTGTCATCGCCGCTATTCTCTTTTGGTGCATCCACCATGTATACGTCATATGAGGAAGTGGCCATCGAGCATCTGGTAAATGGCGGGTTTTGGGCCTCTTCTTCTCCGGCATCGTCGTCCATACCGTCGATGTCGTCAGAGCCGTAATCGAGCATGTTAGTTAAGTCTTCGACAGTGGCTATTAAGTGGGTGAGGGGTGGGAAGTGAAATTCTCTGTCATCAGCCTCCAGTTTGAACCGGATATAATTCGGTTGTGAGTCCCCCGCTAAGGAGAGTGTTTTTAATGAGTTTAGCACGTCGCCTAAAGGCAAGTGCTGGAAGATGTCTGCGGAGCTGAATTCAAAGATCGATGCCCGATCAAGCTCGTCGTGCACGGACGCACATGCTTTGGAACCTGTAGCCGGAAACATGTCCGAGGTTCTGGTAACACAGATCTCACTTGAGGTTGGGTCTGTGTGCGGCTCCAACGCCGCTGAGTCTGCGACCTCCGTGGCGGGGTTGAGCCTCCCGTCCTCGGATGGCGTGATCTGCTCTGGATCTAGAGCCGGAGCAGTTGCAGGTTCTATCTCCTGGGTGTGGTTCGATGACAGATTTAAGTCATGTTCATCATAGTCACAGGGAGCGGCTACTACCACGGTCTCGAATCCGTCGAAGATCAAGTCTCCACGGATGTCCGCAACATAGTTCGAGCTTCCAAATCTGACCTGATGGTCAGGGGCGTAGCTATCGATCTACTTTAGATGGCCAAGTGAGTTGACCTGCGGTACGAAGCCGCCGAACACGAAGATCTGTCCGAGGAGGAATGTTTCTCCCTGGACAATGTTGTTGTGGATGATTGACGGGGCCATCGAACCTCTTGACGACGACACAGCGGGACTCTCAATGAAAGCACCAATGTCGGTGTCAAAACCGGCGGATCTCAGGTAGGGGGTCCCGAACTGTGCGTCTGAGGTTGATGGTAACAGGAGACAGGGAACACAATGTTTACCCAGGTTTGGGCCCTCTCGATGGAGGTAAAACCCTAAATCCTTCTAGATTAATATTGATGAGTATGGGGGTTACAAGAGTTGATCTACCACGAGATCGTAATGGCTAAAACCCTAGAAGTCTAGCCTATCTGATTATGATTCTTCGTCTCTACGGACTAAGCCCTCCGGTTTATATAGACACCGGGGGAGACTAGGGCTGTACAAAGTCAGTTACAGATAAAGGAATCTTCATATTGGGACGCCAAGCTTGCCACCCACACAAAGGAGAGTCCTATCCGGACACGGGAGAAAGTCTTCTATCTTGTATCTTCATGGCCCAATAGTCCAGCCCATGTCCAACAGGCCGGACGCCCGAGGACCCCCTACCTGAGATCCGCCGGTTTTGACACCGACAGTGCCTGTGCCGGTGCGACTGGTAGTGCCGCTGCTGCTGCCGGAAATGGTGCTCCTTGTAGAGCTAGTGCCGGTGTCGGAGCAGGTGCCGGTGTCGATGCCCGATCCTCCGGTAGATCAGCCTGATCCGCTGACGCAGTCGGTGCCCAATCCTTAGCTGGATCAGACTGAGTTGCTGGCGCTGTCAGTGCAAGAGAAACTGCCGGTGCTCGATCCGTTGCTGAAGGTGGTACCGATGTGAGAGACAGCGGCGATCGTGTCTAGTCTGCTATGATCAGCTTTCTAACTTGACTAGGCTCCGTGACCATGATCTAGTCTTTTTCTTCATATCTTTTAAACGCAAGAAAGACTAATTGTGGCGTGTTTGTTAAACCAAACTGCAGTTCATTATAGGGATTCAGCTTGTACTCGGACAACAGACTGATCCAATTTTTTCCAGTAATATAAGTGATGGAAAGTGCCTTCGTTACTGACATGACATGAGAAGTGAAACTTGCAAAAATATCCATCGTAGAGCAAACCAAACGGTTTATTCTGTGATGAATGTCACATGGCAAAACCTGCATCGTAAAATTGCAGCAAAAGAAAGAAAACATGACATTAAATCAATAAGATTTAGACAGTAAATCAATAATATTTACTTGATGTGACACGACCGAATCCTTACCAGGAAATCACTATGTTGAAGTACTAAACATAAGATTGGTCGTCCAACTAGGCGTGGCATGCAGGGGCCCCACCTACTCCCACAAGAAGGACAGTCCAAAGGTCGTGACAAATCGTATGGACCGAACATCCATGGGACTGGAAATCCTAGTGGGTGCGATAAACCCTACAATGCATACAGATATTGGAGTGTAACCATAATTGATAAACCGTCCTCACAAAAAAGATGATCTAGATACTTCAAAATATACAGACTAAATTGAGTGGACAAACATTAACATGGACTATTCTCAGGACTCACCACACACCAAAAGTGATAGTACTAAACAATACACGGTTCACAAACACAAATCAAGTACTGAACAATAGTACTTACTACAGACTGCTACCTCTTGAGCATTGATACGTCTCCAACGTATCTATAATTTTTGACTGCTCCATGCTATATTATCTACTGTTTTGAATGTTTATGGAATTTATTATACACTTTTATATCATTTTTGGGACTAACCTATTAACCCAGAGCCCAGTGACAGTTTCTGTTTTTACCCTGTTTTAGGGTTTCGAAGAAAAGGAAAATCAAACGGAGTCCAATTGACTTGAAACTTCACGGAACTCATTTTTGGAAGGAAAGAAGCCCAGAAGACTTGGAGTGCACGTCGGGGGATCTGCGAGGAGGTCACGAGGCAGGGGGGCACGCCCACCCCCCTAGGCGCGCCCTCCACCCTCGTGAGCCCCTCGTGTCCCCCCTGACGTACTTCTTCCGCCTATATATCTCCATATACCCTAAAAACATCCGTGAGCACAATAGATCGGGAGTTCCGCTGCCAGAAGCCTCCGTAGCCACCGAAAGCCAATCTAGACCCGTTCCGGTGCCCTGCCGGAGGGGGAATCCTTCTCCGGTGGCCATCTTCATCATCCCGGTGCTCTCCATGACGAGGAGGGAGTAGTTCTCCCTTGAGGATGAGGGTATGTACCAGTAGCTATGTGTTCGATCTCTCTCTCTCTCTCTCTCTCTCGTGTTCTTGAGGTGATACGATCTTGATGTATCGCGAGCTTTGCTATCATATTTGGATCCTATGATGTTCCTTCCCCCCTCTACTCTCTTGTAATGAATTGAGTTTCCCCTTTGAAGTAATCTTATCGGATTAAGTCTTTAAAGATTTGAGAACACTTGATGTATGTCTTGCCGTGGATATCTGTGGTGACAATGGGATATCACGTGATTCACTTGATGTATGTTTTGGTGATCAACTTGCAGGTTCCGCCCATGAACCTATGCATTGGGGTTGGCACATGTTTTTGTCGTGATTCTCTGGTAGAACTTTGGGGCACTCTTTGAGGTCCTTTGCGTTGGTTGAATAGATGAATCTGAGTTTGTGTGACGCATATCGTATAATCATACCCACAGATACTTGAGGTGACATTGGAGTATCTAGGTGACATTAGGGTTTTGGTTGATTTGTGTCTTAAGGTGTTATTTTAGTACGAACTCTAGGGCTGTTTGTGACACTTATAGGAATAGCCCAACGGATTGATTGGAAAGAATAACTTTGAGGTGGTTTTGTACCCTACCATAATCTCTTCGTTTGTTCTCCGCTATTAGTGACTTTGGAGTGACTCTTTGTTGCATGTTGAGGGATAGTTATGTGATCCAATTATGTTATTATTGTTGAGGGAACTTGCACTAGCGAAAGTATGAACCCTAGGACTTGTTTCCTAGCATTGCAATGCCGTTTACGCTCACTTTTACCATTATTTACCTTGCTGTTTTTATAATTTCAGATTACAAATACCTTTATCTACCATCCATATTGCACTTGTATCACCATCTCTTCGCCGAACAAGTGCACCTATACAATTCACCATTGTATTGGGTGTGTTGGGGACACAAGAGACTCTTTGTTATTTGGTTGCAGGGTTGCTTGAGAGAGACCATCTTCATCCTACGCCTCCTACGGATTGATAAACCTTAGGTCATCCACTTGAGGGAAATTTGCTACTGTCCTACAAACCTCTGCACTTGGAGGCCCAACAACGTCTACAAGAAGAAGGTTGCATAGTAGACATCAAGCTCTTTTCTGGCGCCGTTTCCAGGGAGGTTAACGCTTGAAGGTATATCTTTATATCTTGCAATCGAGTCTTTTAGTTTCTTGTTTTATCACTAGTTTAGTTTATAAAAGAAAACTATAAAAAAATTGAATTGAGTTTGTCTCATACGCTTCATCTTTTTAATATATTTCGTGAGTATGATGGAAAGGATAATTGTGCTCAAGTGCTAGAAGAAGAGATCTCTAAAATGTTTGGCACTAAATATTTGAATGATGAGCATGATTGCAATGTTGTTAGTATGAATTCCTTGAATATCCATGATGCTAATGATATGCAAAGCCACAAGCTTGGGGAAGCTATGTTTGATGAAGATGATATTTTTTGTCCCCCAAGTTTTTATGAGCAAATTTATTATGATGAAAGCATGCCTACTATATATGATGATTATTGTGATGACACGTATGCTTTAAAGAATAATGATAACCATGAAACTTGTCATCTTGAGAAGAATTTTGCTTATGTGGAGAGTAATAAAATTTCTATGCTTGTAGATCATGAAAAGGATGCTTTAGGTGCTGGTTATATTGTTCAATTCATTCATGATGCTACTGAAAATTATTATGAGGGAGGAATATATGCTTGTAGGAATTGCAATAATATCAAGTTTCCTCTCTATGTGCTTAAAATTTTGAAGTTTTGCTTGTTTTACCTTCCTATGCTAGTTGATTATTGTTCCCACAAGTTGTTTGCTCACAAAATCCCTATGCATAGGAAGTGGGTTAGACTTAAATGTGCTAGTCATATTCTTCATGATGCTCTATTTATGTTTCAATTCTTATCTTTTATGTGAGCATCATTGAAATCATAATGCCTAGCTAGGGCGTTAAACGATAGCACTTGTTGGGAGGCAACCCAATTTTATTTTAGTTCCTTGCTTTTTGTTCCTGTTTGGTAATAAATAATTCATATAGCCTCTGTTTATATGTGGTTTTATGCTTTTAATTAGTGTTTGTGCCAAGTAGAACCTTTGGGAAGACTTGGGGAAAGTCTTGTTGATCATGCTGTAAAAAACAGAAACTTTAGCGCTCACGAGAATTGCTGCCATTTTTATTTGGAGAGTGCTATTTAGTTAATTCTTTTTTCATATGATTAATAGATAAATTACTCAGGTCCAGAAATTTATTTGAGAATCTTATGAGTCCCATAAGTATACTTTTGATCCAGATTACTACAGACTGTTCTGTTTTTGACAGATTCTGCTTTTCGTGTGTTGTCTACTTATTTTGATGAATCTATGGCTAGTAAAATAGTTTATAAACCATAGAGAAGTTGTAATACAGTAGCTTTAACACCAATATAAATAAAGAATGAGTTCATTACAGTACCATGAAGTCGTGCTTTGTTTTCTTTCGCTAACAGAGCTCACGAGTTTTCTGTTAAGTTTTGTGTTGTGAAGTTTTCAAGTTTTGGGTAAAGATTCGATGGACAATGGAATAATGAGTGGAAAGAGCCTAAGATTGGGGATTCCCAAGGCACCCCAAGGTAATATTCAAGGACAATCAAGCGTCTAAGCTTGGGGATGCCCCGGAAGGCATCCCCTCTTTCATCTTCGTTCATCGGTAACTTTACTTGGAGCTATATTTTTATTCACCACATGATATGTGTTTTGCTTGGAGCGTCATTTTATTTTGTTTAGCCTTGCTTGCTGTTTGAATAAAGTACCAAGATCTGAAATTATTAAATGAGAGAGTCTTCACAAAGTTGCATAATTATTTGACTACTCATTGATCTTCACTTATATCTTTCGGAGTAGTTTGTCATTTGCTCTAGTGCTTCACTTATATCTTTTAGAGCATGGTGGTAGTTTTATTTTGAAGAAATAGATGAAATCTCATGCTTCACTTATATTATTTTGAGAGTCTTAAATAGCATGGTAATTTGCTTAAAATCCTAATATGCTAGGTATACAAGATTAGTAAAAACTTTCATGTAGAGTATTGGACACTAAGAGAAGTTTGATGCTTGATGATTATTTTGAGATATGGAGGTAATAATATCAAAGTCGTGCTAGTTGAGTAGTTGTGAATTTGAGAAGTGCTTTTGTTGAAGCTTGAAAGTCCCGTAGCATGCGCGTATGGTAAACGTTGTGTAACAAATTTGAAACATGAGGTGTTATTTGATTGTCTTCCTTATGAGTGGCGGTCGGGGACGAGCGATGGTCTTTTCCTACCAATCTATCCCCCTAGGAGCATGCGCATAGTGCCGAGGTTTTTGATGACTTGTAGATTTTTTCAATAAGTATGTGAGTTCTTTATGACTAATGTTGAGTCCATGGATTATACGCACTCTCACCCTTCCATCTTTGCTAGCCTCTTCGGTACCGTGCATTGCCCTTTCTCACATTGAGAGTTGGCACAAACTTCGCCGGTGCATCCAAACCCCGTGATATGATACACTCTGTCACACATAAACCTCCTTATATCTTCCTCAAAACAGCCACCATACCTACCTATTATGGCATTTCCATAGCCATTCTGAGATATATTGCCATGCAACTTTCCACCATTCCGTTCATCATGACACATTCATCATTGTCATATTGCTTAGCATGATCATGTAGTTGACATAGTATTTGTGGCAAAGCCACCGTTCATAATTCTTTCATACATGTCACTCTTGATTCATTGCATATCCCGGTACACCGTCGGAGGCATTCATATAGAGTCATCTTTGTTCTAGTATCGAGTTGTAATCATTGAGTTGTAAATAAATAGAAGTGTGATGATCATCATTATTAGAGCATTGTCCCAAGTGAGGAATAAAAAAAAGGAAAGGCCATAAAAAAAGAAAAGGCCCAAAAAAGGGGGAGAAGGCCCCCCCCCCAAAAAAAAGAGAAAGGCCATAAAAAAGAAAAGGCCCAAAAAAATGAGAGAGAAAAGAGAGAAGGGACAATGTTACTATCCTTTTACCACACTTGTGCTTCAAAGTAGCACCATGATCTTCATGATAGAGAGTCTCATGTTATCACTTTCATATACTAGTGGGAATATTTCATTATAGAACTTGGCTTGTATATTCCAATGATGGGCTTCCTCAAAATTCCCTGGGTCTTCGTGAGCAAGCAAGTTGGATGCACACCCACTAGTTTCTTTTGTTCAGCTTTCATACATTTATAGCTCTAGTGCATCCGTTGCATGGCAATCCCTACTCCTTGCATTAACATCAATCTATGGGCATCTCCATAGCCCATTGATTAGCCTCGTTGATGTGATACTTTCTCCTTTTTGTCTTCTCCACATAACCCCCATCATTATATTCTATTCCACCCATAGTGCTATATCCATGGCTCACACTCATGTATTGCGTGAAAGTTTATGAGTTTGAGATTACTAAAGTATGAAACAATTGCTTGGCTTGTCATCGGGGTTGTGCATGATGATAGCAATCTTGTGTGACGAAAATGAAACATGACTAAACTATATGATTTTGTAGGGATGAACTTTCTTTGGCCATGTTATTTTGAGAAGACATAATTGCTTAGTTAGTATGCTTGAAGTATTATCATTTTTATGTCAATATGAACTTTTGTCTTGAATCTTATGGATCTGAATATTCATACCACAATTAAGAAGAATTACATTGAAATTATGCCAACTAGCATTCCACATCAAAAATTCTTTCTTTTATCATTTACCTACTCGAGGATGAGCAGGAATTAAGCTTGGGGATGCTGATACGTCTCCAACGTATCTATAATTTTTGATTGCTCCATGCTATATTATCTACTGTTTTGAATGTTTATGGGCTTTATTATACACTTTTATATCATTTTTGGGACTAACCTATTAACCCAGAGCCCAGTGCCAGTTTCTGTTTTTACCCTGTTTTAGGGTTTCGAAGAAAAGGAAAATCAAACGGAGTCCAATTGACCCGAAACTTCACGGAACTCATTTTTGGAAGGAAAGAAGCCTAGAAGACTTGGAGTGCACGTCGGGGGATCTGCGAGGAGGTCATGAGGCAGGGGGGCGCGCCCACCCCCCTAGGCGCGCCCTCCACCCTCGTGAGCCCCTCGTGGCCCCCCCGACGTACTTCTTCCGCCTATATATCTCCATATACCCTAAAAACATCTGTGAGCACAATAGATCGAGAGTTCCGCCACCAGAAGCCTCCGTAGCCACCGAAAGCCAATCTAGACCCGTTCCGGCGCCCTGCCAGAGGGGGAATCCTTCTCCAGTGTCCATATTCATCATCCCGGTGCTCTCCATGACGAGGAGGGAGTAGTTCTCCCTCGGGGCTGAGGGTATGTACCAGTAGCTATGTGTTTGATCTCTCTCTCTCTCTCTCTCTCGTGTTCTTGAGGTGATACGATCTTGATGTATCGCGAGCTTTGCTATCATATTTGGATCCTATGATGTTCCTTCCCCCCTCTACTCTCTTGTAATGAATTGAGTTTCCCCTTTTAAGTAATCTTATCGGATTGAGTCTTTAAAGATTTGAGAACACTTGATGTATGTCTTGCCGTGGATATCTGTGGTGACAATGGGATATCACGTGATTCACTTGATGTATGTTTTGGTGATCAACTTGCGGGTTCCGCCCATGAACCTATGCATAGGGGTTGGCACATGTTTTCGTCGTGATTCTCGGGTAGAACTTTGGGGCACTCTTTGAGGTCCTTTTGCGTTGGTTGAATAGATGAATCTGAGATTGTGTGATGCATGTCGTATAATCATACCCACGGATACTTGAGGTGACATTGGAGTATCTAGGTGACATTAGGGTTTTGGTTGATTTGTGTCTTAAGGTGTTATTTTAGTACGAACTATAGGGCTGTTTCTGACACTTATAGGAATAGCCCAATGGATTGATTGGAAAGAAAAACTTTGAGGTGGTTTCGTACCCTACCATAATCTCTTCGTTTGTTCTCCGCTATTAGTGACTTTGGAGTGACTCTTTGTTGCATGTTGAGGGATAGTTATGTGATCCAATTATGTTATTATTGTTGAGGGAACTTGCACTAGCGAAAGTATGAACCCTAGGCCTTGTTTCCTAGCATTGCAATATTGTTTACACTCACTTTTACCATTATTTACCTTTCTGTTTTTATAATTTCAGATTACAAATACATTTATCTACCATCCATATTGCACTTGTATCACCATCTCTTCGCTGAACTAGTGCACCTATACAATTTACCATTGTATTGGGTGTGTTGGGGACACAAGAGACTCTTTGTTATTTGGTTGCAGGGTTGCTTGAGAGAGACTGAGGGAGTCCTGGATTAGGGGGTGTTCGGATAGCCGGACTATACCTTCAGCCGGACTCCTGGACTATGAAGATACAAGATTGAAGACTCCGTCCCGTGTCCGGAAGGGACTTTCCTTGGCGTGGAAGGCAAGCTTGGCGATACGGATATGAAGATCTCCTACCATTGTAACCGACTTTGTGTAACCCTAACCCTCTCCGGTGTCTATATAAATCGGAGGGTTTTAGTCTGTAGGACAACATACACATCAACAATCATACCATAGGCTAGATTCTAGGGTTTAGACTCCTCGACCTCGTGGTAGATCTACTCTTGTACTACCCATATCATCAATATTAATCAAGCAGGACGTAGGGTTTTACCTCCATCGAGAGGGCCCGAACCTGGGTAAAACTTCGTGTCCCTTGTCTCCTGTTACCATCCGGCCTAGACGCACAGTTCGGGACCCCCTACCCGAGATCCACTGGTTTTGACACCGACATTGGTGCTTTCATTGAGAGTTCCTCTATGTCGTCGCCGTCAGGCTCGATGGCTCCTACGATCATCGATAGCGATGCAGTCCAGGGTGAGACCTTCCTCCCCGGATAGATCTTCGTCTTCGGCGGCTTCGCACTGCGGGCCAATTCGCTTGGCCGTCTGGAGCAGATCGAAAGCTACGCCCCTGGCCGTCAGGTCAGATTTGGAAGTTTTAACTACACGGCTGACATCCGCGGGGACTTGATCTTCGACGGATTCGAGTCACTGCCGAGCACGCCGCACTATCACGACGAGCATGATCTAGCTCTGCCGCCGAACGGTGCCCTGGAGGCCGCACCCGCATCGGCTCCAACCCTTAATTCCGAGCCAACTGCGCCGATCGAGGATGGGCGGTTGGACGTCACCTCGGGGACTGTGACCCCAACGGCGATTGAGCCGAACACCAGCCCCGTACTCTGCGAGACTCGTGACTCCAAGGAGCCGGACTCCTCTCTGGACTCCGAACTCTCCGCGCCCCTGCCGATCGAATCCGATTGGGCGCCGATCATGGAGTTCACTGCCGCGGACATCTTTCAGCACTCGCCTCTCGGCGATATCCTGAAGTCACTGAAGTCTCTCTCTTTATCAGGAGAGCCCTGGCCGGACTACGGTCAGCAAGGTTGGGGTACGGGCGATGAAGAAATTCAAAGCCCACCCACCACCCACTTTGTAGCCACTGTCGACGACTTAACCGACATGCTCGACCTCAACTCCGAAGACATCGACGGTATGGACGCCGATGAAGGAGACGATGAAGAACCAGCGCCTATTGGGCCCTGGAACGCCACCTCGTCACATGACGTATACATGGCAGACGCACCAAAAGACGACGATGAGGAGCGAAAGGACGCACCGAAGGCTTGTTCCCTCAAAAAGCAGTCAAAGCGGCGACGCAAACGCCGCCGCAAATCCCGCCCCGACAGAAATAGCGATCACACAGACCCAGTGTTGGAGCAGGGCGAACCGCTGCCGGACAACGGCAATCCGGATAATCAAACCGTACAAACAAATCCTATCAAGGATCATGGTCCGGACGACATAATGCCAGACAGGCATCCGGAGCAGTAGACTGCCCGTAAAAGGCTTGTTGCCACGCAAGACACACTCCAAATCAGATGGAGTAAAATACTCAACACAGCAGCAAGGTACGACGACAATCGCCCCTCCAAGAGCTACCCAAAGCAGAAGCTGCTACCTGAATTCGATGAGGAGGCCTCAGACCCCCCACAACCAAATATCAAAGCAGCCACCTGGTCGGATGGACGACCCCTCTACCAACACAGAGCGGCACACAATGCCGCTCACCATACAACATGCAACCAATGCGAGGGCTCGCACCCAAAGAACGGTGCAACAAGATCCATCTATGGACCATGCAAGCGCGCCCCAGCATACAATGCAACACAACAAACATCCGAACAACGCGGCACACCCAGCTACAGGGGTGCCGCACACCCCCTATGCTTCACCGATGAGGTGCTGGACCACGAATTTCCAGAGGGATTCAAGCCCGTAAACATAGAGGCATACGACGAAACAACATACCCTGGGGTCTGGATTGAGGACTACATCCTTCATATCCATATGGCTCGAGGAGATGATCTCCACGCCATCAAGTACCTACCCCTCAAGCTCAAAGGTCTAGCTCGTCACTGGCTCAAAGGACTCCCCGAAAGCTCCATTGGAAGTTGGGAAGAGCTCGAAGACGCCTTTCGGGCAAATTTTCAAGGGACTTATGTCCGACCTCCGGATGCGGGCGATTTGAGTCATATAACTCAACAGCCTGGAGAGTCAGCCCGAAAGCTTTGGAACAGGTTTCTTACTAAAAAGAACCAGATTGTTGACTGTCCGGACGTCGAAGCCTTAGCGGCTTTCAAGCATAGCGTCCGTGACGAATGGCTCGCCAGACACCTCGGCCAAAATAAGCCGAGAACGATGGCCGCATTAACAAACCTCATGACGCGCTTTTGCGCGGGAGAGGATAGCTGGCTAGCCAGATGCAGCACCAGCAACCCCAGTACATCTGAAGTTAGAGATGGAAATGGGAAATCACGGTGTAACAGCAATGACAAACGCCGGAATAAAGAAGACAGCACGAAGGGCATGACAGTAAATGTCGGATTCAAAAGCTCTCGGCCAGGCCAAAAGCCGCCCCCTAAAGGCACCAGGGACGAACTGTCCAGCCTCAATAAAATTCTGGACCAAGTATGTCAGATTCATAGTACCCCTGGTAAACCTGCTAATCATACCCATAGAGAATGTTGGGTCTTCAAGCAGTCCGGCAAGCTCAACGCCGTACACAAGGGGGAGGACACACCAAGTGAAGACGAGGACGATCCCCCCAAGCAAGACGCGGGGGAACAAAAGCAATTTCCACCAGAAGTCAAAACAGTAAACGTGTTACACGTAATCAAGGAAAAAAACAATGCGGCACTCCCAGGAAAGTATACCCAAGTGCCTATCACCACGAAGTCCCGCCACTGGTCATCTCAACCGATCAGTTTCGACCATCGCAATTACTCAGCGGGTATCCGACACGCAGGATGGGCTACCCTGGTATTAGACCCAGTAATTGGCGGATATCACTTCACAAGGGTCTTGATGGACGACGGCAGTAGCCTAAACCTAATATATCAGGATACAATCTGCGGGATGGGGCTAGACCCAACACAAATTCGCCATAGCAATACTACCTTTAAAGGAGTAACGCTAGGCCCAGGGGCTCGTTGTACGGGCTCCCTCCTACTACAAGTTACATTCGGCTCCCTTGATAACTTCCGTCGCGAGCATTTAACTTTCCACATCGCTCCATTTCAAAGCGGCTATCAAGCACTGCTCGGACGCGAAGCTTTCGCTCGCTTTAATGCAATACCACACTACGCCTCCCTCACACTCAAGATGCCCGGTCCACGTGGCATCATTACAGTGCATGGAAATATCAAGCGTTCTCTGCGCGCCGAAGAGAGTGAGGCTGCCTTGACCGGCGCACACTAAAGGCACCCGGACAAACGAAAGCATCCAATAGGTCGTCAAGACCTCAGATACAACTAATCAATTCCGGTGCCGCTATTTATATGGAAATAAGTGGTCACACCCCTACTTGTCAATACAAGGGGCTCAAAGCGCGCAGACAAGTGGCAATTTCTTATCATCTTGAATTATACATGGTTTCTTTAAAAACTATCCTTTTGAACGACAACTTTTTCACTTAGCTTCCTCTCTTTTACAGACGATCATCGTGCTACACCCGTCTAGGATACGGCACAACGGAGACACAGGCGCAGACGTGCAGCAGGGACCCGCTCCAAGGATTCTTTTTAGATTAAGACCCTGCGTAAACCTTTTTTACTCTCTCTTGTTGATACATATCCACCGTGAGAAGGATGCTGACGTCTTGGCATGTGGCCACGCCAGAACAATGCACGTACCTGGACACACGGGGCTTCTTACAAAGGCCACTATTTAGGCCCGGTTTATACCACAAAGATCGAATACCTTATTGAGTATTCGGCGTCGCGAGTTTGGCCCTATATGCATCAGCTCCGAATCATTGTCTTTGGTCAAATGTTGGGTTTGCCTGGCTCCTGTGTTTTGGTGCCTTACGTTCCGCCTTGCTGGCTAAGGTAGCACCAGGAGAACTACTGCGATTGTGCCCTGGTTCATCCGGACGAGCACCTCAGTAGAGAAAGCCGAAAACTGACTGTCATGATATAGCGCGAGACTGGTCAACCACTCGATGACCTGTGGGAATGTTAGAATTACTCCGCCTTAACGAAGCGCCGTTTCCCGGCCAGGCATGTACGCACCCCGATATCGGGAGAGTGCGGAGCCACCAGGGGCTATCTAGTAGCCCCACTGTCAAACTCCTATGGCTAAGTGAAAGTGCTAAAGCATTATAGTCCGGTTGCCTCGCCCGCTCCGCTATCACCTCCTTAATAGGACCAAGACGTTGGGTTAAGTGTGAATGCGTGTTTTTGCGAGCACCTCCGTATTATATGCGTGAGGGTTGAAGCCGACGACTGCAATCTTTTAGGTTATACACATGTATACATAAACGGCCGCCTAGGAGGCATCATATTACTTTCAGGCAAAAGTATAAAAATAGCCTTATAAAAATTTATAAAAGCGTTTCGCTTACAATGAGATTACATATCACTCAAACATAATATTTTTTGAGCACCGGGTCTCTATCAAATGGGCACCCTCAAGAACTTCTTCAAAGTAGTGCTCGGCAGCCTTTCGACCTATAGCCGAATCCCGCATTGCAACATTGGTAGCATCCATCTCCACCCAATATGCCTTAACACGGGCAAAAGCCATCCGTGCGCCCTCTATGCAAGTCGACCTCCTCATCGCATTAATGCGCGGCACCACATCAAGGACCTGCTGCACCAAGCTGAAATAGTTGTTCGGTTTTGACCTTCCCGGCCACAGCTGATCCACAACAGATCTCATAGAGAGTCCGGAGAACCTGTTTAGTTCGGCCCATTCGGCTAATTAGTCAGTCAATGAAAGTGGATGCTCGGGAAAACGGAATTGTCTACAGAACAGCTGGTCTACTCCATGGTCTGTCTGACCCTGGAAGTACTTGGCCGCATCGGTAGCGCTCGCCGTCAAATCCATATACACATCCTCCAAACTCCACAGCCGATCCAGAGGGGCATACCGTGGATCTCCGAATTTCCTCCGCAACATAAAGGATTTCCCAGCTACAATATCCCCGGCTTCCCGCAGCTCCTCCTTCTTTGCCCTCATAGCAGAGCGGAGATCCTTTTTTGTCGCAGCAGCCTTCTCAAGGTCCGATGCCTTCGCTTGGTTTTCCTTTTCAAGAACCCGGCAACGGTCGGCGGCGGCTTTTAATTCCACAGCCATCTTGTCTCGGGTCTCGCCATGCGCGGCCTTCTCGGCTTGCAACTCTTTGGCCACCTTCACAGCAGTCGCATTACCTAACCTCGCTTGTTCCTTGGCTCGGGCAAGTTCTGCCCGCAAGGCTTCAACAGTGGCAGCTCCATCTGCAGTCACAACATATTTAAGATACTGGCATCATGCTGCTCTTCCTATGTGGCGTTTACCAGATATTGACACTTACCCTGTGCCTCGTCAAGCCTTTTGTTAACAAGTTCGATGTCGGCGTCTGCCGCATCCAACTGCCGTTCTAAATGGGCGAACTCGCTAGTCCGGCTAGCCACCGGAGCTTCCATCACCTGCACATAAAGGCAATATGGTTATTTCCTGGGAATATGATCCTCTGTTCGTCGTCGTTTCCGACGACAACCAGAGTCTCAGGGGCTACTATCTACACAGGGCACACCTAACATGTGCAGGGTTATCATACATTCTTTTACGTACCTCAAAGCGTGTTAGTAGACTCATAAAAGCTTCATGCAATCCGCTTTCAGCGGACGATATTCTCTCCATCACCGTATTCATCATCACACGGTGTTCACCTGAGATGGCCGCTCGCCCCACCAACTCCCTCAGAACATCCGATCGCACACTAGACGGGGCCGGACTCTTTTGTCTGCTTCCTTCGGGAGCCGGACACTGGGAGCTTCGGGGTCCATGGGATTATCTTCTGGCCTCAGACTCGGAGAGGCCCTCCGTGACAACACTTCAGGGTCGCCCGCTTCTGGAGCGGATGAGCCCGGAGGAGGCGTTTCGCTCTCCATCATCTCTGGAAGAAGATCCCCCGAAGATGAGCTCATTTGAGAGGGGCTAAGGCCCGAACTGCAAAATATATGCGGTGGTTATTTTCTCAGAAGAAAAATGGCATATCTGTACTATTAAAGGTATTTTGGGTCACTTACGATTTGTGGGAGAATTGATCCCCCCACGGACTTTGTGCGGCAACAACACCCCCGGAGGTAGGACCCTCTATGGGAGACTTCTTCTCCCGTTTGGAAGCTTCGGCTTCCGAATCCCCGGGCGCAGTCCTTTTCCTCTTCTGGTCGCCTTCCCTCATGGAGACACTCGCTCCCTCGGCTAGAATGGGCAGCGTTTGGCCCGCGTCCGCCCGCATTATCCTCCATGGTATCTTCCTTCAAGGGCTCCGGGCAAGGTGCGGTCTGGAGCATCTTTTCCAATACCGGATTTTCCAAACCCTCAGGGAGGGGGGCCGAACACCGAATCAACTTCGCCTTTGTTAGCCAGTCCTGGTCAAAAAGCGAACTCTCAGAAATAACTTCATATCAAAGTAGAGAAAGTGTGTTCGGCCGGAAGATGCCTTACCTGTTCGGCGGTGCGGTTACTACTCAGGCCCACGTCCTCGGTGATTTCCGGACACTCCGTCTGAGGTCCGAAGAATGACTTATACATCTCCTCGTGCGTCAGGCCGAGAAAATTTTGAATGTCACGCGGTCCCTCGGGGTTGAACTCCCACAGGCGAAGAGGCCAGCGTTTGCAAGGATGGACTTGACGAACCAGCATAACCTGTATCACCGCAACCAAACTGAAATCTCCATTGAAGAGATCTCGAATGCGGCCTTGCAGTATAGGCACATCCTTGGCTGGCCCCCAGCTCAGACCTCTGCTGATCCATGACATCAGTTGTGGTGGGGGGCCCGAGCGGAAAACAGGGGGCCGCCCACTTGGCACTTCTAGGAGCCGTGATGTAGAACCACTCTTGTTGCCACAATTCAGACACCTCTGGGATGGAACCTTTGGGCCACGGAGCTCCTGTCATCTTGCGTATTGAGGCGCCTCCACACGCTACATGCTCCCCCTCGACCAGCTTCGGCTTCACTTCAAAGGTCTTGAGCCATAGGCCAAAATGAGGGGTAACCCGGAGGAAGGCCTCGCACACGATAATAAATGTCGTGATATGAAGAAAAGAGTCCGGAGCTAGATCATGAAAATCTAGCCCGTAGTAAAACATCAAACCCCTGACGAAAGGATCCAGGGCAAGGCCTAGACCTCGGAGGAAGTGGGAAACGAACACGACGTTCTTGTTGGGTTCGGGGGCGGGGACGGCCTGCCCTCAGGGAGGCAGCCGATGCAAAATCTCGACGGTCAGATATCTGGCCTCCCTCAACTTCTTGATGTCTTCTTCCGTGACGGAGGAAGGCATCCATCGGCCTTTAAGGCTAGATCCGGACATGACTGAAGGTTCGGGGTGCCTGACCTGAACTTCAGGCGTTTGAGCTTAAGGTGGGGGAAGGATTCGATTGAGCACGGGAGAGAAAAATAAAAGCCTTGTCCCCCTTATAAAGAGGGTGAATATCAAGCGTCCTCTCCGTGTCTGTTTGGACTTGCCTATAATCTAGGACTCCTAGAAGCGGTTGGGTTACCCACGCCCGTATTGATGAGAATCCCAGGATAAGGGGACACGATCTCTGCTTTAACAAGACGTGCCAAGGAAACCGCCTCGCATGACGCGCTGAGGTGGGATAATGAAACGACTCGGACAAAGGCTTGGCCGTGGTGTGACACACTACGAAATATGTCAGCAGATTAGATTGGTGTAAATATTATTCTCTCTATGGCAATATGTGGAAACTTATTTTGCAGAGCCAGACACTATCTTTGTGTTCAAAATCTTCTATGAAGTACTTGGAGGAGGAACCCGCCTTGCAATGCCGAAGACAATCTGCGCGCCGGACTCGTCGTCATTGAAGCCTGGTTCAGGGGCTACTGAGGGAGTCCTGGATTAGGGGGTGTTCGGATAGCCGGACTATACCTTCAGTTGGACTCCTGGACTATGAAGATACAAGATTGAAGACTCCGTCCCGTGTCCGGAAGGGACTTTCCTTGGCGTGGAAGGCAAGCTTGGAGATACGTATATGAAGATCTCCTACCATTGTAACCGACTTTGTGTAACCCTAACCCTCTCCGGTGTCTATATAAACCGGATGGTTTTAGTCCGTAGGACAACATACACATCAACAATCATACCATAGGCTAGCTTCTAGGGTTTAGCCTCCTCGATCTCGTGGTAGATCTACTCTTGTACTACCCATATCATCAATATTAATCAAGCAGGACGTAGGGTTTTACCTCCATCGAGAGGGCCCGAACCTGGGTAAAACTTTGTGTCCCTTGTCTCCTGTTACCATCCGGCCTAGACGCACAGTTCGGGACCCCCTACCTGAGATTCGCCGGTTTTGACACCGACAGAGACCATCTTCATCCTACGCCTCCAACGGATTGATAAACCTTAGGTCATCCACTTGAGGGAAATTTGCTACTGTCCTACAAACCTCTTCACTTGGAGGCCCAACAACGTCTACAAGAAGAAGGTTGTGTAGTAGACATCAAGCATGTGTTGGTTTTCCCTTGAAGAGGAAAGGGTGATGCATCAAAGTAGCATAAGTATTTCCCTCAATTTTTGAGAACCAAGGTATCAATCCAATAGGAGATTACACGCAAGTCGCCTAGTACCTGCACAAAAAATCAAGAACCTTGCAACCAACGCGATAAAGGGGTTGTCAATCCCTTCACGGCCACTTGCAAAAGTGAGATCTGATAAAGATAATAATATAGATATTTCTGGTATTTTTGTGGTATAGATTGAAAAGTAAAGATTTCAAAATAAAATAAATAGTAAACTAGAATTGTAGATCAGAAACTTATATGATATAAAATACACCCACGGGCCATAGGTTTCACTAGTGGTTTCTCTCATGATAGCATGTATTACGATGGGTGAACAAATTACTGCCGAGCAATTGATAGAAGAGCGCATAGTTATGAGAATATCTAGGCAATGATTATGAAATATAGGCATCATGTCTGTGTTAAGTAGACCGAAACGATTCTGCATCTACTACTATTACTCCACACATCGACCGCTATCCAACATGCATCTAGAGTATTAAGTTCATAAGAACAGAGTAATGCATTAGGCAAGATGACATGATGTAGAGGGATAAACTCAAGCAATATGATATAAACCCCATATTTTTATCCTCGATGGAAATAATACAATACGTGCCTTGCTGCCCCTACTATCACTGGGAAAGGACACCGCAAGATTGAACCCAAAGCTAAGCACTTCTCCCATTGCAAGAAAGATCAATCTAGTAGGCCAAACTAAACCGATAATTCGAAGAGACTTGCAAAGATATCAAATCTTGCATATAAGAATTCAGAGAAGAACCAAATATTGTTCATAGATAAACTTGATCATAAATCCACAATTCATCGGATCTTGGCAAACACACCGCAAAAGAATATTACATCGAATAGATCTCCAAGAACATCGAGGAGAACTTTGTATTGAGAACCAAAGAGAGAGAAGAAGCCATCTAGCTAATAACTATGGACCCGAAGGTCTGTGGTAAACTACTCACACATCATCGGAGAGGCTATGGTGTTCATGTAGAAGCCATCCATGATCGAATCCCCCTCCGGCAGATCACCGGAAAAGGCCCCAGATCGGTTCTCACAGGTACAGAAGGTTGTGGCGGTGGAATAGTGGCTTCGTGGCTCTCCTTGATGGTTTTAGGGTATAAGAGTATATATAGGTGAAATAAGTATGTCGGTGGAGCTACGAGGGGTCCACGAGGGTGGGGGGGGCACGCCTACCCCCTGGGCGCGCCCTCCTACCTTGTGGCCGCCTCGTTGGGTCTCTAACTTCCACTCCAAGTCTCTTGGATTGCGTTTGTTCCAAGAAAGATCCTCGCGAAGGTTTCGTTCCATTTGGATTCTGTTTGATATTCCTTTTCTGCGAAACATTGAAATAGGCAAAAAAACTAAAACTAGCACTGGGCCTCCGGTTAATATGTTAGTCCCAAAAATAATATAAAAGAGCATACTAAAGCCCATTAAACATCCAAAACAGATAATATAATAGCATGGAGACGTATCACAGACAAGAAAAGTTGCACTAATTAAACTCTGCAGACTATTTCTTGCCACCGACCTACGGGATGAACCCCGCATAACTGACTAGGCCATGGACTTCGTGAGAGATGTCTACCTTCACCATCACCATCTCCTCAACCTTGGAGAACCTAACAGAGTGGTCGTTCCACTCATAAACATGACGATGAAGACAGGTCGCATCATATTTGTCGGGAAGCTTTACAAGAACCACACCCTTCATAATCGAAGGCATAGCGAGGAAATTGTTGTGGTCAAGTACAGCCTCGAGAACACGCCTGACAACAATGCTATAGGAAAACACTAGTTCAGGACACGTGGCGACAAGGACACAATAGCTGGATAGTTTAGCAGTAGAACTCATCCTCAGGTCTTCCAGTTCACACGGCATGACTTTGAGAACTTCATCTCCACGCGGTCCTGGTTCTAATTCAAACAGAAACCAAATATTTTATTACTACCTTCGTTAAAAAATATAAGATGATTTTCGATATTTTACTCCATATATGACTACATATACACATAGAAATGAGTGAACGAAGACACTAGAACATGTCTTCAAAGGCATGAGAGCAGAGGGATTACTTGCAATATCCATAACACAAGTTACTGATGCAAATATACCCTCTTCAAAGGTAGCATTGATGTTCATAAAGTAGTTGAAAGTAATCTATAAGAAATCAGTGTCAACCTCTCGCATGTTTTGGTCAAAAGAGGAATTTAGAACCGTCATTTGGCACACAAAAATCACATGCAAGATCACCCAGAAAGTTGTACTACTAGTACTAGTACTGCGTGTTAGATGAAAAAACACGATCAAGATCGAGAAAAAGATCGTCAAGAAGAGATATTACCTGGACTTGCTTAATGAGGGATCTCGGAGAGGGGGGCTTGGACAGGGCGATGGCTTTGAGCTTGTCTGCGGTAGTCTCGGCGGGGTGCTTGCGCTTCTTCCTACCATGAGCCTCGACGGTTTTAGCCAGAGCCATAGGCATCAATTCGGCCGGTGCTCCAGCGTCCATCAAGAAACTGTCAAATAGAAATAAAAGAAAAGAAAACATAATCACAAACCCAAAAGAAGAACAGAGAGGGAGTTATAGGATCAGTCTCGGGGTTGCAAGACCGGGCCTTGGCCAGAATCAACATCATTGATGCGCTCACCTTTCCTTCTTTGGGAGAGAAGAACAATGGCAGAAGCAGGTCGGGGTTTTCTTGAAGAAATGAGGAACAAGATGAGGGAGAAGCGAGGGTTGGGTAGAGAGGAAACTGAGAGAGAAGAGTGAAATGATGGTTGCTTCGTCCATCCAACTTACTGCTGGAAAGGAGGGGGTTTTGTGATTTGATGGCTCATTGGGCATTACTGCGGCGCTTCGATTGGGGTAGTCTACCATGCAGTTGGGCACTCTACTATGGAGTAATTTAGTGCATGGCTAGTGGACCCCCATGCTAGCTGTCCCACACATCGGCGAAAGTGAGTAGCAAGGTTCCCGACGACCGTCGAGGAGGATCCACACGGTAGAGCGAGTCCACTATTTTTTCTGAAGAAAAAAATGATTACAACAAGCATTTCCACTCTTACGAGGAGGAGTGCGAAACATGGTAGCCACTTGAACATACACAGTGCTCCTACTACTAGGCATGTGCAATGGTTCATACATCAGTACTACATAATCTTGTTGCTTGTGTAGTAAGATATGATGATAACAAATGATGTTGTGCACATGTCAACTATATGAACAGTAATGTTACATAGTACCGCTTTTTCGACTGACCGATCGAGAATGAACGGTGAGATCAATGTTAACAGAACTACATCTACAGTGCACGGAGAGTACGGTGCTACAGTACTCCATGAAACATGAATCATATGAAGCACGACTCAGTGTTAGGCAAGGTGTATGAAGGGTGCACGGGATGGGAGCAAAAGTTCCCTTCTCAACCCACTTTTGGGTGTTTGGCAGAGTGCATGAAGGGCGCATGAGTCCACACTAGTAGGTTAACACAAATACACGAAGAGGGAACAACTATATTGAGATGAGAATGCAACCAAACACACCCACACGCTTTGTGCTATAGTGACTGATCTGCACCGTCTGAGTTTGATCCAACGGTCATGTTGCGTCGAGACATGGACATGCCCATGCGGAGGACGCCTAAACACCACCGAAGTCCCTCTGCTTCTCGAGGAGCACGACGTTGGTGATGCAGGGTGCAACGGCCCAAAGAGCCCGCTCCCGGTCGATGGGAGCCAGCTCGTCAAAGACGGCGTCCAATGACACGAATGGATTCTGGTGACGGAGCTGTCGATGTACAAAAGTAGGGGTCCTTTTTGTACCCCTTTAGTTGTGCGCGGGCAGTCGCAGCCACACGCCTGCGGCTACACTTGGCAGGGCAGAGGAAGCGAAGACACAAGACTACCAGAGCAGGGCCAAGCCAAAGGCGCGAGAAGCAGAGGGACAAGGTGGGCTTTCCCCGGCAAGAGCCTTGCCGGGGCAGCTTACGTAGCCTCTTGCCGGGGGGTACTTGCCCAACACCCTTGAGCCGCCACCCTTGAGCCTAAGGGTTCCGACACCGTCGATAACACTGGAACCAAGGCTCGGGAGGCACCTGCATGGTGGCATGTGGATCTTTGTAAAGACCAAGAACATAGAAGACTAGATGAGGACCAGAAGACGGAAATCCCCCGACAAGATCCTTGCGGGGGACGCTCACGAGACCCCTAGCAAGACCCTTGCCGGGGACACCCGCGATACCCCAGCAAGGCCCTTGCCGGGGACATCTGTGGGGCCGCAGCCAGGCCCCCACCTGCCAAGGCTCCACCGCTGTTCCAACGCAGCAGTCAACCTGCCAATGAGGCCGACACCTGCACGGCGACGTGCAGCTTCCAGGCCAACTCCGCAAGCACATGCGTGGTGGCATGCAGATCTTCATGAGGACTCTGCCACCGCACCAACTCAGTAGCTAGCCAACCAGCACGGCGCTGCATGCCTAGTCAGCTTGGACGTGCGTCAGAGCGAGACGTGGCGGCGACGAACGAGATGAGTTTCCTTGCCATCCCCGATAAAGTGCGAGGGCACATCGGCAGCGCATTAAATGTGTTTGTCCTACGGTGCCAGGCGATAGACCTGTATACAGTGCAAACTTTCCACCTCCTGTGTGCCACTGTGGCGCCCCCCTTTGGCTATAAAAGGAGGCCCGAGGCATACTGGAGGAGGATTCGGACTTCTTGGACCCTGCACGCTTTGTAGCTAGTCCAAGAACACCGGATAAACACAAACCAGTAGGAGAAAGGTATTACGCATCACTTGCGGCCCGAACCTGGAAAAACTACCCCGTGTTGATCTTCTAAACCCGATCTTTCCACAGCCCCGCGCTCGCCAACCATAGAAGGGATTCCCTGTGATCCCATAGGTGTCGTTCTCACCGACATCTATGGCACGCCAAGTAGGGGGTGCAAGCTGTGAAAATCCGGTTTTGGAGTCAACTTACTGACTCCTTCGTCGTGATGGCTCAAGATAAGAAGGCGACATCAATCAGCCGCGCTCTGGTGCCGTCCGCAGCCGCAACGACCGTCCGCGTGGTTGCAAAAAGCTAAGTCACGCACAACCTTGAGCATTTCTTCTTAATATAAGGTTATTCTCCTCGAAAGATCTTGCTCTTTGTATGGAAAACCTGCACGCAATGGACCCTTCCGCTATTGGCAACACCCTTGTTCTGTTTTGAGTCTGCTCAACAGTTCAAGCGCCCGCGCTGAGAATGGCAAGGTGACCTACCCGCTATTAACAACACCCTTGTTCTGTTTCGAGTCCGCTTAACAGTTCAAGCGGACGCGCTGAAAGCGGCAAGGTGGTTTGTCCGGCAGAAAGCGCCCCCCGGCAGGCTGCTAAGGATCCATCCTCAAAGCGCCATAGCATGGGTTTACGTGCCAGCGAACCTATCCTACTAGGTGTAGGGTGTATACGTACAAAGAGAGGTCAGACAGGAGGATAGCATGCTTCATTTCAAAGTACTGCAGAGTTATATTACATCAATAATTACTGCGGTTCTAACTTAAGATAAAATTGTCTTGGTCATGAACTCGCAGCGGCAACGGGAAACGGGGTGGTTAGTCCCGGCGCTGGCCCTCCACTCTCTGGACTCCGTCGACGCAGCTGATGATGGGCTTGATACGCTCTTTGAGTGAAGCGAGGTCCGTGATACATCCATTTTGCATCATGCTTTTATATCGATATTTATTGCATTATGGGCTGTTATTTCACATTATGTCACAATACTTATGGCTATTCTCTCTTATTTTACAAGGTTTACATAAGGAGGGAGAATGCCGGCAGCTAGAATTCTGGGCTGGAAAAGGAGCAAATATTAGAGACCTATTCTGCACAACTCCAAAAGTCCTGAAACTCCACGGAATACCTTATAATAAATAATGAAAAATCCTCGCCAAAGATGAAGACCAGGGGGCCCACACCCTGCTCACGAGGGTGGGGGGGCGCCCCCCTAGGGCGCGCCCCCCTACCTCGTGGGCCCCCTGGTGGCTCTCCGATGACCGTCTTCTCCTATATGAAGTCTTTCGTCGAGAAAAAAAAGAAGAAGCAACCTTTCGGGACGAAGCTCCGCCGCCACGAGGCGGAACCTTGGCGGATCCAATCTAGAGCTCCGGCAGAGCTGTTCTGCCGGGGGAACTTCCCTCCCGGAGGGGGAAATCATCGCCATCGTCATCACCAACGCTCCTCTCATCGGGAGAGGGCAATCTCCATCAACATCTTCATCAGCACCATCTCATCTCAAAACCCTAGTTCATCTCTTGTATCCAATTCTTGTCTCCAAGTCCGGGATTGGTGCTAGTAGGTTGCTAGTAGTGTTAATTACACCTTGTAATTGATGCTAGTTGGTTTAATTGGTGGAAGATCATATGTTCAGATCCTTTATGCATATTATTAGCCCTCTAATTATGAATATGAATATGCTTTGTGAGTAGTTACGTTTGTTCCTGAGGACAAGGGAGAAGTCTTGCTATTAGTAGTCATGTGAATTTGGTATTCGTTCGATATTTTGATGAGATGCATGTTGTCTAGCCTCTAGTGGTATTATGTGAACATCGACTACATAACACTTCACCATTATTTGGGCCTAGAGGAAGGCATTGGGAAGTAATAAGTAGATGATGGGTTGCTAGAGTGACAGAAGCTTAAACCCTAGTTTATGCGTTGCTTCGTAAGGGGCTGATTTGGATCCATATGTTTCATGCTATGGTTAGGTTTACCTTAATACTTTTGTTGTAGTTGTGGGTGCTTGCAATAGAGGTTAATCATAAGTGGGATGCTTGTTCAAGTAAGAACAGCACCCAAGCACCGGTCCACCCACATGTCAAATTAACAAAGTACCGAACGCGAACCATATGAACGTGATGAAAACTAGCTTGACGATATTCCCATGTGTCCTCGGGAGCGCTTTTCCTTATATAAGAGTTTGTCCAGGCTTGTCCTTTGCTACAAAAAGGATTGGGCCACCTTGCTGCAATTTATTTACTTTTGTTACTTTTTGCTCGTTACAAATTATCTTATCACAAAACTATCTGTTACCACTTATTTCAGTACTTGCAGAGAATACCTTGCTGAAAACCGTTTATCATTTCCTTCTGCTCCTCGTTGGGTTCGACACTCTTACTTCTCGAAAGGACTACGATAGATCCCCTATACTTGTGGGTCATCAAGACTCTTTTCTGGCGCCGTTGCCGGGGAGTGAAGCGCCTTTGGTAGGTGGAATTTGGTAAGAAAAAAATTATATAGTGTGCTGAAATTTACTGTCACTTGTTACTATGGAAAGTAATCCTCTGAGGGGCTTGTTTGGGGTATCTTCACCCCGACTAGTAGAGCAAAGAGTTGCTCCTCAACCTACTGAACCTATTGAAAATGAATATGAAAATGAAATTCCTTATGAGTATCCTTCGGGTTTGATAGAAAAACTGCTAGCTAATCCTTTTACAGGAGATGGAACAAAGCATCCTGATGAACACCTAATATATGTGGATGAAGTTTGTGGATTATTTAAGCTTGCAGGTATACCCGATGATGTTGCTAAGAAGAAGGTCTTCCCTTTATATTTGAAGGGAGACACATTGATATGGTATAGGCTATGTGATGATACGAGATCATGGAACTATAGAAGATTGAAATTGGAATTTCATCAAAAGTATTACCCTATGCATCTTGTTCATCGTGATCGCAATTATATATATATATATATATAATTTTTGGACTCGCGAAGGAGAAAGCATCGCTCAAGCTTGGGGGAGGCTTAAATCAATGTTATATTCATGCCCCAATCACGAGCTCTCAAGAGAAATGATTATTCAAAAATTTTATGCTCGACTTTCTGATAACAATCGCACCATGCTTGATAGTTCTTGTGCTAGCCCTTTTATGATGAAGACTGTTGAATTCAAATGGGATTTATTGGATAGAATTAAACGCAACTCTGAAGATTGGGACCTCGACAATGGTAAGGAGTCAGGTATGACACCTAAGTTTGATTGTGTTAAATCTTTTATGGATACCGATATTTTCTGTAAGTTTAGCACTAAATATGGACTTGATTCTGAGATAGTAGCTTCTTTCTGTGAATCTTTTGCTACTTATGTTGATCTCCCTAAGGAGAAGTGGTTTAAATATCATCCTCCCATAGAAGTAAAAGTAGTTGCACCTATTAAAGTTGAAGAAAAGACTATCACTTATAATGATCCTATTGTTCCTACTTCTTATGTTGAGAAACCACCTTTCCCTGTTAGAATAAAGGATCATGCTAAAGCTTCAACTGTGGTTCGTAAAAGCAATATTAAAACATATACCCCTCCTGAGCAAGTTAAAGTAGAACCTAATATTGCTATTGTTAAAGATCTCTTGTCTGATAATATAGATGGGCATGTTATTTACTTTGTAATGAAACTGCTAGAATTGCTAGACCCCATGATACAGATAAACCTAGACCTGTGATAGGCATGCCCGTTATTTTTGTTAAAATAGGAGATCATTTTTATCATGGCTTATGTGATATGGGTGCTAGTGCTAGTGCAATACCTATTGACTTATACAACGAAATTATGCATGACATTGCACCTGTTGAGTTAGAAGAAATTGATGTTACTATTAAACTTGCTAATAGAGATACTATTTCACCAATGGGAATTGTTAGAGATGTTGAAGTCTTGTGTGGGAAAATTAAATATCCTGCTGATTTTATTGTTCTTGGTTCCCCACAAGATAGCTTTTGTCCCATTATTTTTGGTAGACCCTTCTTGAACACTGTTAATGCTAAGTAGACTGCGAAAAGAATTTTGTTACTATTGGCTTGGATGATATGACTCATGAGTTTAATTTCTCTAAATTTAGTAAACAACACCGTGAAGAAGAATTGCCTAGTAAGGATGAAATTATTGGTCTTGCTTCTATTGCCGTACCTCCTAGTGATCCTTTAGAACAATTTTTGCTAGACCATGAGAATGATATGTTTATGAATGAAAGAAGGGAAATAGATGAAGTATTCTTTAAACAGGAACCTATGCTGAAACACAATTTGCCTGTTGAAATCCTAGGGGATCCCCCTCCACCTAAGGGTGATCCCGTGTTTGAGCCTAAACCGTTGCCTGATAATCTTAAATATGCTTATCTTGATGAAAATAAGATATATCCTGTTATTATTAGTGCTAACCTTTCAGAGCATGAATAAGAAAGATTATTGAAAACTCTGAAGAAGCACCGTGCTGCTATTGTATATACTCTTGATGATCTTAAGGGCATTAGTCCCACTCTATGTCAACATAAAATATATTTGGAAGCAGATGCCAAACCAGTTTGTGATCCTCAACGACGTCTGAATCCTAAAATGAAAGAAGTGGTAAGAAAAGAAATACTAAAGCTTCTGGAGGCAGGTATAATTTATCCCGTTGCTGATAGTCAGTGGGTAAGTCCTGTTCATTGTGTCCCTAAGAATGGATGTATTACTGTTGTTCCTAATGATAAAGATGAATTGATTCCACAAAGAACTATTACAGGTTATAGGTTGGTAATTGATTTCCGCAAATTAAACAAGGCTACTAAGAAAGATCATTACCCCTTACCTTTTATCGATCAAATGCTAGAAATATTATGCAAACATACACATTACTTCTTTCTAGATGGTTATTCTGGTTTCTCTCAAATACCTGTGTCGGCTAAAGATCAATCAAAGACTACTTTTACATGCCCTTTTGGTACTTTTGCTTATAGACGTTTGCCTTTTGGTTTATGTAATGCACCTGCTACCTTTCAAAGATGCATGATGGCTATATTCTCTGACTTTTGTGAAAAGATTTGTGAGGTTTTCATGGATGACTTTTCCGTGTATGGATCTTCTTTTGACGATTGCTTGAGCAATCTTGATCGAGTTTTGCAGAGATGTGAAGAAACTAATCTTGTCTTGAATTGGGAAAAGTGCCACTTTATGGTTAATGAAGGTATTGTCTTGGGGCATAAAGTTTCTGAAAGAGGTATTGAAGTTGATAAAGCCAAGGTTGATGTCCCAAGGACATCAAAGGTATAAGAAGTTTCCTTGGTCATGCCAGATTTTATAGGAGGTTCATTAAGGACCTCTCAAAAATTTCTCGGCCTCTGACTAATTTATTACAAAAATATATAACATTTGTCTTTTATGATGATTGTGTAGAAGCATTTGAAATACTTAAGAAAGCATTAGTCTCTGCACCTATTGTTCAGCCACCTGATTGGAATTTACCCTTTGAAATTATGTGTGATGCTAGCGATTATGCTGTAGGTGCTGTTCTAGGGAAAAGAGTTGATAAGAAATTAAATGGTATCCATTATGCTAGTAAGACTCTAGACAATGCTCAAAGAAATTATGCTACTACTGAAAAAGAACTTTTAGCAGTTGTATTTGCTTGTGATAAGTTTAGACCTTATATTGTTGATTCTAAAGTAACTATCCACACTGATCATGCTGCTATTAAATATCTTATGGAGAAGAAAGATGCTAAACCTAGACTTATTAGATGGGTTCTCTTGCTACAAGAATTTGATTTGCATATTGTTGATAGAAAAGGAGCTGAGAACCCCGTTGCAGACAACTTATCTAGGTTAGAGAATGTTCTTGATGACCCACTACCTATTGATGATAGCTTTCCTGATGAAAAATTAAATGTCATAAGTACTTCTCATAATACCCCTTGGTATGCTGATTATGCTAATTACATAGTTGCTAAATTTATACCACCTAGCTTCACATACCAACAAAAGAAAAAGTTCTTCTATGATTTGAGACATTACTTTTGGGATGACCCACATCTTTATAAAGAAGGAGTAGATGGTGTTATTATACGTTGTGTACCTGAGCATGAACAGGAACAGATCCTACGCAAGTGCCACTCCGAAATTATGGAGGACACCACGCGGGAGATAGAACTGCACATAAGGTATTGCAATCCGGTTTTTATTGGCCCACTCTCTTCAAAGATGCTCGTAAGTTTGTCCTATCTTGTGATGAATGTCAATGAATAGGTAATATTAGTAGACGTCAAGAAATGCCTATGAATTATTCACTTGTTATTGAACCATTTGATGTTTGGGGCTTTGATTATATGGGACCTTTTCCTGCCTCTAATGGATATATACATATTTTAGTTGCTATTGATTACGTTACTAAGTGGGTAGAAGCTATTCCAACTAGTAGTGCTGATCATAACACTTCTATTAAAATGCTTAAAGAAGTTATTTTTCCGAGGTTTGGAGTCCCTAGATATTTAATGACAGATGGTGGTTCTCATTTTATTCATGGTGCTTTCTGTAAAATGCTTGCTAAATATGACGTCAATCATAGAATTGCATCTCCGTATCACCCACAGTCTAGTGGTCAAGTAGAATTGAGTAATAGAGAACTCAAATTAATTTTGCGAAAGACTTTCAATAGATCTAGAAAGAATTGGTCCAAGAAACTTGATGATGCATTATGGGCCTATAGAACTGCATATAAAAATCCTATGGGTATGTCTCCGTATAAAATGGTATATGGAAAAGCATGCCACTTACCTCTCGAACTAGAACATAAGGCTTATTGGGCTATTAAAGAGCCCAATTATGATTTCAAACTTGCCGGTGCAAAGAGGTTATTTGATATTAGCTCACTTGATGAATGGAGAACCCAAGCTTATGAAAATGCCAAGTTGTTTAAAGATAAGGTTAAAAGATGGCATGACAAAAGGATACAAAAGTGTGAGTTTAATGTAGGTGGTTATGTATTGCTATACAACTCTCGTTTAAGATTTTTTGTAGGGAAACTTCTCTCTAAATGGGAAGCCCCTATGTTATCGAGGAGGTCTATCGTTCCAGTGCCATAAAAATCAACAACTTCGAAGGCACAAATCCGAAGGTGGTAAACGGTCAAAGAATCAAACATTATATCTCAGGTAATCCCATAAATGTTGAAACCAATATTATTGAAACTGTAACCCCGGAGGAATACATAAGGGACACTTTCCAGAACGTTTCAGACTCCGAAAAGGAATAGGTATGTGGTACGGTAAGTAAACCGACTCCAAAACAATTTTTAAGGCAATATTTCTCCGTTTTGGAATATTTAGAAAAATAGACAATTAAGTACAGTCCAGGAAGGACATTGTCGGTGTCAAAACCGGCGGATCTCGGGTAGGGGGTCCCGAACTGTGCGTCTAGGCCGGATGGTAACAGGAGGCAGGGAACACTTTGTTTTACCCAGGTTCGGGCCCTCTCGATGGAGGTAATACCCTACTCCTGCTTGATTAATATTGATGATATGGGTAGTACAAGAGTAGATCTACCACGAGATCAAGGAGGCTAAACCCTAGAAGCTAGCCTATGGTATGATTGTTGTGTATGGAGTTGATTCCCTACGGACTACAACCCTCCGATTTATATAGACACCGGATAGGGTTAGGGTTACACAGAGTCGGTTACAATGGTAGGAGATCTTGAATATCCGCACCGCCAAGCTTGCCTTCCACGCCAAGGAAAGTCCCATCCGGACACGGGACGAAGTCTTCAATCTTGTACCTTCATAGTCCAGGAGTCCGGCTACCCGAACACCCCCTAATCCAGGACTCCCTCAGTAGCCCCCAAACCAGGCTTCAATGACGACGAGTCCTGCACGCAGATTGTTCGACATTGCAAGGCGGGTTCTTCTCCAAATCTTGTGTACCTATAGGAATAATGTCCGATTTTTGTAATGTAGTGCTCCTCGGCTTCCATGCCCAATAATGGCCGTCTTCCACGTGTTCAAACAAATGCGAAAAGCCGGGTCGTTTTTACATCCACACCCCTAGCCGTATAAACGAGCCGCCTATTTAATGGGATGGAGATTTAGGTCCAAACCACATCTTCTCCTCTCCGCGAGTTATCATCAGAGCACTTCCAGCAAAGGTCCATTCCAACATGACCAGCCGTTGCAGCTCCTCCCCTCACCCCTCCGGTCCCAAACCCGGGGACTGGGAGAGTTGCACCATCCCGCATAGCAAGTTAGTGTCACTTCAGGCCAAGGGATTCCTCCCTCAGGCATACATGGTCCCGGTCCGAGCCGGTCTCGCCACTTATAATGGCGGAAAACAAGCGGAGAGCACCCCCAATCCTTCTAAAGGAGAGCGGGTGTGCCTCGTCCCCTATCTAATAAGGGGACTGGGATTTCCAATTCACCCATTTCTCCGCGGGCTTTTGGAGTTCTACGGCCTCCAGCTGCACAATCTCACGCCCGCCTCCGTATTGCACATTGCGGGTTTCGTCGCCCTTTGTGAGCTATTTTTAGGCGTTGAGGCTCATTTCGCACTGTGGAAGAGGTTATTCTGCCTGGTGCCCCGTTCTGAAAAGGGGTCTATATATCAAGTGGGCGGAGCCGAAGTATGGCGCATCGCCGGGACCGGATACCTATCCGGAACCCCAAAGAAGGCGTCCGAGGACTGGCCTTCAGAATGGTTTTACATAGATGACGTCTCGCTTCCGGACCCTATCCGGATCGGTCTCCCTGAGTTCAACAGTGCTCCATTAAAGAAACGCTTGAGCTGGCGTCCGTGGAGCTCTCAGAGAGAAAGTGACAGAGAAGTCCTTTACCTGATGGGCTGGACAAGACTGTTGGCTCACTCCGGACTAACCATGATTGGAGTCATGGACGCATGCATTATGCGGGGGGGTGCAGCCGCTTCAATATAGAGGCCGCCCCATGTGGGATTTCAACGGGGTGGATGACGCCACAGGTCATGGTCGTAAGGGGCCGGACTCAGCCGCCGCCTTAGTAAAGATCTTATCCTCTTTGTATAAGGGAGAAAAGGAGGAATTCCTCCGCGTCAATCCGCAGGACGGATTCAGTATGTATGATCATCCAAGTTGGGTAAGTGAACAATTGCACTTGCCCGTTTGTTTTATACTCCCATGGTTAGATAGGTAGTCTAACGACTTCAATGCAGGAACCGCGACAGGAGGTAAAGGACATAAGCAGCCGCCCTCCACAGCCCGAGGACCCAGAACGGTCCCTCAAATCGGACTCCGAAGAGGATCCGGACATATCGGTGGAGCTTATCGACGGGGTATTCCATCAGCTAAGCAAGGACAATACCTTGGTAGCCATCATGGCTGATTACCCAGGGTTAATTCCGGCCTCCCAGGTGACATAAACCGGAGTCTCATTCCCTTGAGAGAGATTGCACTCTCGCGTATTCCGGTGTTTCTGACGACAACCGTGTTTTGCAGGGGAGTTTTCCGAGGCAGGAGGCCGAACCTGCGGCGGCTAGCCAACGAGGGGCCGCAGGGCCCCGTGGGGCAAAAAGGAATGAAGTCCGGACTGAGATGCCGGCGCAAAGGTATAGTGCACCTTCTGTTTCCCTGGAGTTATTCTATCATGGCATATTAACGTTCATGCTATCTTTAGAACGAAGAGACCTCGCCAGACTACATCCGGAGAGGTTGCCAATCGCGCTTCCACCAGCCAGGCTCCAACGTCTGGCCAGGAAGCGGAGGCGAGCACGAGGCGCGCACCGGACGCTCCTCCGACAGAGGATGCGGACAGGCTGTCTGCCACAAATTCTGAAGTGGAGAGTGCCATGAACCACAGGCGTCGCCGGACAGTTCTACGCGACGCTTGTTTCTCCCAAGAGGCTTTAGATGCCTTTAATTCCGGAGATGCGTACCTCCGTGCCGCTCAAAATGGTTTAGCCAGAGCCACGGAGCAGTATGTAAAAGACATACGGGTAAGAAAATTTTGGTCAAATATATATATATACCAGTAGCCCCCTAGACTTGAAACAGTTAGAGTAACTGATTTAAGGATCATTTAATATGCAGGTTCTTACAGAGAAGAATACTGTACTGTCCCAGGAGCTGGAAAAGTGCAAGGCTCAACTAGAAGCCGCACTAGCCGCAGCAGGGGAGTCCAAAGAGACCCCCTCAGGTAAGATACACTTCGAAAGATTAGTATTGTGCGGTGTGGGTGTAAATCTGACAAATCATATTGCAGATGGCGCCGGACTCGATCCGGACAAACAACAACTCTTACGCCAGCTAAAGGCCGGTGAGAGTATGTTGACAAGGGTGAGGCGAGAGAAGAATGATCTTCAGGCTGCCAATACCAAGCTGGACGTCGAACTTAAAGATGTTCGTGGCCAGCTGTCGGACTCCACGAAGGGGAATCAGCGGCTTCGACGCGGCATTTTTAGTAAGTGCTTGAATGAACTTTGAAAAAAGAGTTCGGCGAGGAAGTCGATTAACAGAGTAATGTCTGTAGGTATGCTCACAGGTCGTCCTGCAGAGGAGATGCCCGATTCTACGGGTGACCTTCTTCCCGAACTCATGCAACTGCACGAGCGAATTCGGCAAGCGATGCGAGGTGTTGCCCAAGCCTTATGGCCTGCCCACTCGATGCCCGAGAGCCTTGGAGAGCTTGCGGAGAAGCTGAAGGGAGCTCGGCGATGCTTCAGGTTGTGGAAGATATCGGCCTGCCAACAAGGCGCTAGGGAAGCCTGGGCCATGGTGAAGACCCGTTTTATGAAGTATGACCCAAACCACATGGCCGAGGTCGGACTAGTGGGGCCTGACGGGAAGGAGATCCCTGTGAGCTTAGTATACGGCCAAGTAGAGTTGGCCGCGAAGTATTCCCAGCAGGACTGTAAATTAGACAGCCTGTTAGATGGTATAGAAGAGGAATACAATCAGTCAGAATGACTATGTAATTTTGAATTGACATGTGTAATGCCTTCTAGCTGGATTGTAGATCGTTTGTCGTTGCCGACCTTTTCGCTTCAACCTTGGGACCTGACGGTCCAGAGTGTGTCCGAATACCATAATGGTTATATAAGAACCATGGTATGCGTGGAGACCAGGCGTAGGGGTCATTAGTGCTTTATCAGACAAGTGCCCAACTAGTTATGTTATATTACATGGTTAGTAAGAAACATCTTCCAGAGAGAATAGTTCCGTTAGGGGTTCCTTTCGCTGGGAGGCATGCCCTAAAGTGCATGTCCGGACTGCGTAGAAAGACGCAGAAAAAAGCATCTGGGGGCGCATAAAATGAGTAAAAAGATCATCTTTTATCTCACCGACCGAATATTCCCTTAAGAACGCTATCTTTCGGCTTCACCCAGTCTGAGGTACACATCCGGCTGACCCGGCAGTAACAATCGCAGAGGTGCTCCCTTTACCGCCTAACCGAATAATCGGGAACGTAGGGGTAAGCACAGGAGCTAGGCAACCCAGCTTGGCTAAAACATAAGTCATATCGATGCATATAATGGTGAAGAAAAAGGTACATGCAGAAGTTTGACGCATGTGTTGGGCATGAAGCCCGTATAAATAAGCTTTTGTTAAAGAAGCCCCCAGGTTTAATGAGCGCGAGTGGCGCGTCACTAGATAAGCCTTTAAGGGCTATAAAAGGAAAGAGGGGAAGGAGAGAAATGTAAGACAGAAAAATGCAAAAAATGGACAGAGGAAGGAGACGAACCCAGAGTCCGGCGCTAGGCATAGAATCTTCGGAGACGGGTGGCGTTCCACGGGTTCGGCTCGAGTCGGTTATCCGACGCATCTCGCAGGCGGTACGCCCAGCCAGTCAGGACTTGGTCGATTATGAATGGACCTTCCCACTTGGGCTTGAGTTTGTCCTTTTTCTTATTCGGCAGGCGTAGAACTAGTTCGCCAACATTGTAATTTTTGGCCCGTACTTGTCTGCTTTGATATCTTCGGGCCTGCTGTTGATAAAATGCGGAACGGGCTTTTGCCACATTATGCTCCTCCTCCAGGGCGTCCAAGTTGTCCTGCCGATCGAGCTCGGCTTCTCTTTCTTCGTACATGCGCACTCTAGGTGAGTCATGAATTATGTCGCAGGGCAGAATTGCCTCTGCGCCATACACCATAAAAAATGGTGTGTATCCGGTGGTGCGATTTGGCGTGGTCCGCAGCCCCCATAGCACGGAGTCGAGCTCCTCTACCCAGTGCGTGTTAGATTTCTCGAGGGACCGCACCAGTCTGGGTTTAATGCCGCTCGAAGGAGGCGATAGAGGGGTAGTGCCTTTTCTCCCAAGTGGGAGATGAAGCGGCTTAAAGCCGCCACGCATCCGGTTAGTTTTTGTATTTGTTTGAGGTCCTTTGGGATATCCAATTGTGACAAAGCTCGGATCTTGGCTGGATTAGCTTCAATTCCTCTACCGGATACAATGAAGCCCAAGAGCTTTCCGGCTGGAACGCTGAAGACGCATTTTTCCGGGTTGAGCTTGATGTCGTATTTTCGGAGGTTATCGAATGTGAGCCTCAAGTCGTCTATTAGAGATTCGTCATGTCTTGATTTGATGACCACATCATCCACATACGCCTCCACTATTTTGCCGATCTGATTTGCCAGACATGTATGGATCATGCGCTGATATGTTGCGCCGGCGTTTTTCAGCCCGAAGGGCATTGTGTTGAAGCAGAATGGGCCGTATGGTGTGATGAATGCTGTTGCAGCTTGGTTTGATTCTGCCATCTTGATTTGATGGTAACCGGAGTATGCGTCGAGGAAACACAACGAGTCGTGTCCTGCGGTGGCATCGATAATTTGATCGATACGGGGGAGGGGGAAGGCATCCTTTGGGCAAGCCTTGTTAAGGTCTTTAAAATCGACACACAGGCGCCAGGATTTGTCCTTCTTTGGTACCATCACCAAGTTTGCTAGCCAGTCCGGATGTTTTATGTCTCTAATGAATCCGGCCTCCAATAGCTTGGCTAGCTCCTCTCCCATAGCCTGTCTCTTGGGTTCGGAAAAACACCGAAGGGCTTGTTTGACAGGTTTGAATCCTTTTAGGATATTTAAGTTGTGTTCGGCCAGCTTGCGTGGGATCCCTGGCATGTCTGAAGGGTGCCAGGCGAAAATGTCCTAGTTCTCTCGTAGGAACTCTCGCAGTGCGGCGTCTACATCAGGGTTCAGTCGTGCCCCGATGGAAGCTATTTTATTGGGGTCCGTTGGATGGACCTGGAATTTGACTATTTCGTCAGCTGGCTTGAAGGATGTGGATTTGGATCTCTTATCGAGTATCACATCATCCCTGTTAACCGTGGAGCGCAGTGCAGTCAGTTCCTCGGCTGCTAGGGCTTCGGATAGTGCCTCAAGGGCTAATGTGGCCGTCTTGTTTTCGGCGCGGAGTGCAACGTCCGGATCACTAGCTAGAGTGATAATTCCGTTCGGCCTGGGCATCTTAAGCTTCATGTACCCGTAATGGGGTATTGCTTGGAAGATTGTGAATGCTTCCCGTCCCAGTAAAGCGTGATGTCCGCTCTTAAACGGGGCCACTTGAAACGTGACTTCTTCGGACCTGTAATTATCCGGCGTGCCGAACACCACATCTAGTGTGATTTTTCTTGTGCAGCGTGCTTCCCGACTGGGGATTATTCCTCTGAAGGTTGTGCTGCTTCGCTCGACGCGGCTCCAGTCTATTTCCATTTTTTGAAGGGTTTCCTCATAAATGATGTTTAGTCCGCTGCCTCCATCCATGAGCACCTTGGTGAGGCAAAAGCCGTCCACTATGGGACTGAGGACCAATGCGGCTGGTGCTCAGGCTGTTCGGAATCTAGGTTCATCACTTGCGTTGAAGGTAATGGCAGTGTCGCTCCATGGATTTATTGTTGCAACTTGATAGACTTCGGCGAGGCTGCGGAGCGTTCTTTTTCGCATATTGTTTGATGCGAAAGTCTCGAAGACTGTGAGAACGGTACTGGTGTCCTCAGGCTGGATTTCTGCGGCCTCCAGGATTAAGAGGTCCTCGCCAATTTTGGCCACCCGCCGGAGTATCCAACATGTTCTAAGGCTGTGAGTTGGTGTGGCGTCCTCTGTACTGTGAATTCTACAGGGTCCGTCGAGCCACCTTTCCAGTACGGTTCCATGCCCTGTAGAGGGTTTTGGCTTTTTGGTGTTTGTCCCGGGTGTCCTATGATGATGCACCCTCTTAGTTCGGACAGGATTACTATTCAAGGCCGGATTATCCCAAAATTTTCTTTCGGTTTTCCAGGCGCTTTCCATGGCACAATATTTTTGTACTATGGACGCCAAGTCAGCGAAGCGTGTAATATCATGATGACTTACGGCGTTAAGGATTCCCTCGTCCGTGCAATTACTGCAAAAAATTGAGATTGCGTCTTCCTCGCGGCAATCCTTTATCCTGTTCATAACTAGGAGGAATCTGGCCCAGTAATGATGTACTGTTTCCTTGGGCCTCTGCCTGATTTGGGAGAGATCGCTTATGTTCGGGTGGGCGGGTGTCATTGAATCTGAAACCTCACCCAATCCAAGATTCGGAGGCCGAAGAGTTTCCAAACTCTGAAGTTCGGATTCTTGGATGTTGTCCAACGAATCTAGCCCGTTGCCTGATCCTAAGCTCAGGTCTTGAGTTACATCCTCCCCTCCGCAGGTATCCGGCTTGGAGGGGTCGGGAATTCGGACGTAGCTAGTCCTTAAAATAGATGAAGGGTCGTCGCACTGCGCCTCTACCACGGCAACGTGGTGGGTGACTTGGGGAGAGTTAATTTCTCTTAGATCGGGTTTAAGCCCAACCTGGTCGTAATCCGTAGCGACCCCCAAGGCGGCGATGCGATCCAAGAGCTCGTTTACGGAAGAGAGCTCCATTGGATCTAGCTGCTCGACGAGCTCCGAGCTGACATGTAGGTTACTTTTGATGACCCGAGAGGTCACCGTCGGCGCAACAGCCAAACAGGCGGTCATGAGGAAACCACCTAGCCGGAGGGTCTGGCCAACAGCCAAGGCTCCCTTAGCAACGGCGCCGTCTTTAAAGACGGGAAGAGGCATCCTTCCTGATTGTGACGGCATAGAGGAACTCTCAATGAAAGCACCAATGTCGGTGTCAAAACCAGTGGATCTCGGGTAGGGGGTCCCGAACTGTGCGTCTAGGCCGGATGGTAACAGGAGGCAGGGAACACTTTTTTTTACCCAGGTTCGGGCCCTCTCGATGGAGGTAATACCCTACTCCTGCTTGATTAATATTGATGATATGGGTAGTACAAGAGTAGATCTACCACGAGATCAAGGAGGCTAAACCCTAGAAGCTAGCCTATGGTATGATTGTTGTGTATGGAGTTGATTCCCTACGGACTACAATCCTCCGGTTTATATAGACACCTGATAGGATTAGGGTTACATAGAGTCGGTTACAATGGTAGGAGGTCTTGAATATCCACACCGCCAAGCTTGCCTTCCACGCCAAGGAAAGTCCCATCCGGACACGGGACGAAGTCTTCAATCTTGTACCTTCATAGTCCAGGAGTCCGACTGAAAGTATAGTCCGGCTACCCGAACACCCCCTAATCCAGGACTCCCTCAGACATGATGGCCCCACGAGGGTGGAGGGCGCGCCCTACCCCCGGGGCGCGCCCCCTACCTCGTGAGCACCTCGTGTGCCTTCCGGACTCCGTTTTCTTGCACGATACGTATTTTGGTCGGTAAAAATTCACTATATAATCTCCCGGGGGTTTTGACTCCCGTATCATGCAAAAATCTCCTGTTTTTGTTTTGAGCTGTTTTTCTGACAGATCTAGATTATCATGACGTCCCAAGTGCTTCCAAGGACAAGTTCTTCGAGAAGGTCATCAACCCTTACCTCGCGGAGGTGCTGCGACACCCTCAAACCATTGAGATGCGTGATGGGTTGCTGCACATCCGCGATGCTGAGGGACCAAAGGGAACCGGAAGCATGGAGACGAGGCTCGAAACAATGGAGCAACAAGTTTTCAAGTGCCAGGGGATGGTGGAGCATGGAATCAACGCTAGCCACACGATGCTCGCGAAGTTCACTAACAACTATAAGCCGGATGCCAAGAACACCGAGGAGGCCATCTTCAAGCTACATGAGAAGATCGAGCACCTCCAAGCCCAAATTTATGACCTGCAAAACCAAAACTGTGAGTATGAATATAGATTCAAAATAATGAGTTTGGCTGCAGATTCGAGGATTCCGGAGACTCGATCATCCTTCTATGATGGTGAACCTATGTCTCGGAAGATGGATGACAAGCCCGCATCATCATCAACACCTCCACCTTCTTCACCAATCAAGGAGATATAATTACATGGGTATGGGCACTCCCCTTGGCAACTGCCAAGCTTGCGGGAGGTGCCCCGGTATCGTGTCACAATCACAACTCCTATCTTTACCGTTTTTCTTAGTTCGATCCTATTAGTAGTATTTTGATCTAGTAGAATAAAGTTTATGGCATGATCTAGCTTCGAGTTTTGCTTTATGATCTCCCTATGTAATCGAGTCCGTGAGCTATATAATAAAGATTAGTGATTGAGTCAAGGGCTTGCATATTTTTGCCATGATCCCAAATAAAAGAAAAGAAAAGAGAAAAAGAATAAGAAGAAACAAAAGTTCATATTGATCTTATTGATAATGACTTCACATAGAAAGAGTGTGATGATTAAAAGTTGTTGGGAATTAGCATACATAGCTTTGGTCATTGTTGCAATTAATAGGAATTAATAAGGAAAGAGAGGTTTCACATATAAATATACTATTATTGAATACTATTATTGACATCTTTTATGATTGTGAGCACTCATCAAAATATGACATGCTAAAGAGTTGATGTTGGACAAGGAAGACAACGTAATGGGTTATGTTTTCTTATATCTGAGATAAAGTATGTTGTCATGGATCATCCAACATGTTGAGCTTGCCTTTCCCCCTCATGCTAGTCAAATTCTCAGCACCAAGTAGAGATACTACTTGTGCTTCCAAATACCCTTAAACCAGTTTTGCCATGAGAGTCCACTATATCTACCTATGGATTGAGTAAGATCCTTCAAGTAAGTTGTCATAGGTGCAAGCAATAAAAATTGCTCTCTAAATATGTATGATTGATTGGTGTGGGAGAAATAAGCTTTATACGATCTTGTGATGTGGAAGTAATAAAAGCGACGGACTGCATAATAAAGGTTCATATCACAAGGGCAATATAAAGTGACGTTCTTTCGCATTAATATTTTGTACATCCAACCATAAAAGCGCATGGCAACCTCTGCTTCCCTCTGTGAAGGACCTATCTTTTATTATTATCTTCTACCTTATGCAAGAGTCATGGTGATCTTCACCTTTCCTTTTTACATTTTATCCTTTGGCAAGCACAGTGTGTTGGAAAGATCCTGATAGATATATCTAATTGGATGTAGGGGGGCATGCGTTATTATTGTTGACATTACCCTCGAGGGAAAAGGTTGTGGGGCGAAACTATAAGCCCCTATCTTTCTCTGTGTCCGATTAAAACTCCGTAACCACAAGTATTGCGTGAGTGTTAGCAATTATGAAGGACTAGATGATAGTTGAGTATGTGGACTTGCTTCTTAGCTCTGACATAGACTCTTTCTGATGTTATGATAAATTGCAATTGCTTCAATGACTGAGGTTATAGTTTGTTGGTTCTCAATAAGGTTTCTGATTCATACTTATGCATTGTGAATAGATCATCACTTGAACATAAGTAATCATGTGGCAATATCTATATATGTTGCGGTTATGAGAATAATCATGATACCTTCATGCCCGTATTTTATTTTTATCGACGCCTCTACCTCTAAACATGGGGACATATTTATTGTTATCGGCTTTCGCTTGAGGACAAGCACGGTCTAAGCTTGGGGGAGTTGATACGTCCATTTTGCATCATGCTTTTATATCGATATTTATTGCATTATGGGCTGTTATTTCACATTATGTCACAATACTTATGGCTATTCTCTCTTATTTTACAAGGTTTACATAAGGAGGGAGAATGCCGACAGCTGGAATTCTGGGTTCGAAAAGGAGCAAATATTAGAGACCTATTCTGCACAACTCCAAAAGTCCTGAAACTCCACAGAGTACCTTATAATAAATAATGAAAAATCCTCGCCAAAGATGAAGACTAGGGGGCCCACACCCTGCTCACGAGGGTGGGGGAGCCCCTACCTCGTGGGCCCCCTGGTGGCTCTCCGATGACCGTCTTCTCCTATATGAAGTCTTTCGTCGAGAAAAAAAAGAAGAAGCAACCTTTCGGGACGAAACTCAGCCGCCACGTGGCAAAACCTTGGCGGATCCAATCTAGAGCTCCGGCAGAGCTGTTCTGCCGGGAAACTTCCCTCCCGGAGGGGGAAATCATCTCCATCGTCATCACCAACGCTCCTCTCATCGGGAGAGGGCAATCTCCATCAACATCTTCATCAGCACCATCTCATCTCAAAACCCTAGTTCATCTCTTGTATCCAATTCTTGTCTCCAAGTCCGGGATTGGTGCTAGTAGGTTGCTAGTAGTGTTAATTACTCCTTGTAGTTGATGCTAGTTGGTTTAATTGGTGGAAGATCATATGTTCATATCCTTTATGCATATTATTACCCCTCTGATTATAAATATGAATATGCTTTGTGATTAATTACATTTGTTCCTGAGCACAAGGGAGAAGTCTTGCTATTAGTAGTCATGTGAATTTGGTATTCGTTCGATATTTTGATGAGATGCATGTTGTCTAGCCTCTAGTGGTGTTATGTGAACATCGACTACATAACACTTCACCATTATTTGGGCCTAGAGGAAGGCATTGGGAAGTAATAAGTAGATGATGGGTTGCTAGAGTGACAGAAGCTTAAACCCTAGTTTATGCGTTGCTTCGTAAGGGGCTGATTTGGATCTATATGTTTCATGCTATGGTTAGGTTTACCTTAATACTTTTGTTGTAGTAGCGGATGCTTGCAATAGAAGTTAATCATAAGTGGGATGCTTGTTCAAGTAAGAACAGCACCCAAGCACCGGTCCACCCACATGTCAAATTATCAAAGTACCGAACGTGAATCATATGAACGTGATGAAAACTAGCTTGACGATATTCCCATGTGTCCTCGGGAGCGCTTTTCCTTATATAAGAGTTTGTCCAGGCTTGTCCTTTGCTACAAAAAAGGATTGGGCCACCTTGCCGCACTTTATTTACTTTTGTTACTTGTTGCTCGTTACAAATTATCTTATCACAAAACAATCTGTTACCACTTATTTCAGCAATTGCAGAGAATACCTTGCTGAAAACCGTTTATCATTTCCTTCTGCTCCTCGTTGGGTTCGACACTCTTACTTATCGAAAGGACTACGATAGATCCCCTATACTTGTGGGTCATCAGTCCGTCCCTTCCGGCAAGCTCTCCAGCCCGTCGGCAAAGTCAACGCTGGGGTTCTAGAACGCCACCTTGGTGAGTACCTTGGTCAGGGTGCCCCGGTAGAGCCTCCGGGACTCGTTGGCCAGGTAGGCTGCTCGATTGGAGTGGAGCCGCTCCAAGGCTTCGAGGACGCCCTCGAAGAACAGGATCAGCCTGGCGTTTGGGCTCACGTTCGGCTCCTGGGAGTACCTGACATCCGGCAAGCCCATGACGGCGAGCTACGCGGTGAGCTTCCTGGCGATGTCGATGAGGCGGCTGATCTAGAGGTTTACGCCCTTCGCGTAATCCTTGTGCTCGGCGGCGTCATCGCTCCGCAGCCGTTTCTCATCCTCCAGGGCCTTGTTTAGGGTCTCCAAGCGAACCCTGTCCTCCGAAAGCTTCCCCTCCAAACCGTACAGCTTTAGCTTCAGGTCATTGATGGAGTCATTGGCCTTGGAGAGCATCTTGGCCTTGTCGGGATGGCGACCTGTGCCTCCGCCAGAGTACGGCTGGCCGTGTCCCTCTCCCTCGTCAGCTCCGAGGCCTTCTTCTTCAACTCCTCCAGCTCCAGCTTTTTCACTTTGCCAGTGCTACCTCTTGAGCATGTGTTGGTTTTCCCTTGAAGAGGAAAGGGTGATGTAGCAAAGTAGCGTAAGTATTTCCCTCAATTTTTGAGAACCAAGGTATCAATCCAGTAGGAGACTACACGCAAGTCTCCTAGTACCTGCACAAACAAACAAGAACCTCGCAACCAACACGATAAAGGGGTTGTCAATCTCTTCACAGTCACTTACGAAAGTGAGATATGATAGAGATAATAAGATAAATATTTTTGGTATTTTTGTTGTATAGATTGGAAAATAAAGATTGCAAATAAACAGTAAACTAGAATTTTAGATATGAAACTTATATGATGTAAAATACACACGGGGGCCATAGGTTTCACTAGTGGCTTCTCTCAAGATAGCATATATTACGGTGGGTGAACAAATTACTGCCGAGCAATTGATAGAAAAGCGCATAGTTATGATGATATCTAGGCATGATCATGAATAGGCATCACGTACATGTCAAGTAGACCAAAATGATTCTGCATCTAGTACTATTACTCCACACATAGACCGCTATCCAGCATGCATCTAGAGTATTAAGTTCATAAGAACAGAGTAACGCATTAGACAAGATGACATGATGTACAGGGATAAACTCAAGCAATATGATATAAACCCCATCTTTTTATCCTCGATGGCAACAATACAATACGTGTCAGTTCTCTTTCTGTTGCTGGGATCGAGCACCGCAAGATTGAATCCAAAGCTAAGCACTTCTCCCATTGCAAGAAAGATCAATCTAGTAGGCCAAACCAAACAGATAATTCGAAGAGTTTTGCAAATATATCAACTCATGCATATAAGAATTGAGAGAAGAATCAAATATTGTTCATAGATAATCTTAATCATAAACCCACAATTCATCGGATCTTGGCAAACACACCGCAAAAAGAATTACATCGAATAGATCTCCCAGAACATCGAGGAGAACTTTGTATTGAGAACCAAAGAGAGAGAAGAAGCCATCTAGCTAATAACTATGGACCCGAAGGTGTGTTGTAAACTACTCACACATCATCGGAGAGGCTATGGTGTTGATGTAGAAGCCCTCCGTGATTGAATCCCCCTCCGGCAGATCGCCGGAAAAGGTCCCCAGATGGGATCTCATGGGTACCGAAGGTTGCGGTGGTGGAAAAGTGGTTTTGTGGCTCCCTTGGATGTTTTCAGGGTATAAGAGTATATATAGGCGAAGGAAGTAGGTCGGTGGAGCTATGAGGGGCCCACGAGGGTGGGGGGCACACCACCCTACCTCGTGGCTGCCTCGCTGCTTCCTTGACCTCCACTCCAAGTCTCCTGGATTGTGTTTGTTCCAAAAAATATTGTCACGAATGTTTCGTTCCGTTTGGATTCCATTTGATATTCCTTTTCTGCGAAACACTGAAATAGGCAAAAAATAACAACTGGCACTGGGCCTCCGGTTAATAGATTAGTTTCCAAAAATAATGTAAAATTGCATATTAAAGCCCATTAAACATCCAAAACATATAATATAATAGCATGGAACAATAAAAAATTATAGATACATTGGAGACGTATCAGCATTCCCAAGCTTAATTCCTGCTCGTCCTCCAGTAGGTAAATGATAAAAACAAAATTTTTGATGTGGAATGCTAGCTAGCATAATTTTCAATGTAATTTTATTTATTGTGGCATGAATATTCAGATCTGAAAGATTCAAGACAAAAGTTTAATATTGACATAAAATAATAATAGTTCAAGCATACTAATAAAGCAATCATGTCTTCTCAAAATAACATGGCCAAAGAAAGTTATCCCTACAAAATCATATAGTCTGGCTATGCTCTATCTTCATCACATAAATTATTTAAATCATGCACAACCTCGATGACAAGCCAAGCAATTGTTTCATACTTTTGATGTTCTCAAACTTTTTCAATCTTCACGCAATACATGAGCGTGAGCCATGATCATAGCACTATAGGTGGAATACAATGGTGGTTGTGGAGAAGACAAAAAGGAGAAGATAGTCTCACATCAACTAGGCGTATCAACGGGCTATGGAGATGCCCATCAATAGATATCAATGTGAGTGAGTAGGGATTGCCATGGAATGGATGCACTAGAGCTATAAGATGAAAGCTCAAAAAGAAACTAAGTGGGTGTGCAAGCGAGTTATGGTTGCTTTATTAGTATGCTTGAACTATTAGTGCATCCAATAGAACTAAGTAGGTATGGTGGTTTTTTTGAGGATGGTATATGGTGGGTTTACCGCTGAAAGTTGCGCGGTACTAGAGAGGCTAGCAATGGTGGAAGGGTGAGAGTGCGTATAATCCATGGACTCACATTAGTCATAAAGAACTCACATACTTATTGCAAAAATCTATTAGTTATCGAAACAAAGTACTACGCGCATGCTCCTAGGGGGATAGATTGGTTGGAAAAGACCATTGCTCGTCCCCGACCGCCACCCATAAGGATGACAATCAATAAATAAATCATGCTCCGACTTCATCACATAACGGTTCACCATACGTGCATGCTACGGGAATCACAAACTCTGACACAAGTATCTCTCAAATTCACAACTACTCAACTAGAATGACTCTAATATTACCATCTTCATATCTCTAAACAATCATCAAGTATCAAACTTCTCATAGTATTCAATGCACTCTATATGAAAGTTTTTATTATACCCATCTTGGATGCCTATCATATTACGACTAATTTCATAACCAAAGCAAATTACCATGATGTTCTAAAAGACTCTCAAAATAATATAAGTGAAGCATGAGAGATCAATAATTTCTATAAAATAAAGCCACCACCATGCTCTAAAAAGATATAAGTGAAGTACTAGAGCAAAATTATCTATCTCAAACGATATAAGCGAAGCACATATAGTATTCTAATAAATTGCTATTCATGTGTGTCTCTCCAAAAGGGTGTGTACAGCAAGGATGATTGTGGTAAACTAAAAATCAAAGACTCAAATCATACAAGACGCTCCAAGCAAAACACATATCATGTGGTGAATAAAAATATAGCCTCAAGTAAAGTTACCGATAGACGAAGATGAAAGAGGGGATGCCTTCTGGGGCATCCGCAAGATTAGGCTTTTGGTTGTCCTTCAATTTTACCTTGGGTTCCTTGGGCATCCCCAAGCTTAGGCTCTTGCCACTCCTTATTCCAAAATCCATCAAATCTTTACCCAAAAACTTGAAAACTTCACAACAAAATACTCAATAGAAAATCTCATGAGCTCCGTTAGTATAAGAAAACAAACCACCACATTAAGGTACTGTAATGAACTCATTCTTTATTTATATTGGTGTTAAATCTACTATATTCCAACTTTGGTTTATACCCCCTGATACTAGCCATAGATTCATCAAAATAAGCAAACAACACACGAAAAACAGAATCTATAAAAAATAGAACAGTCTGTAGCAATATGTAGGTTTCGAATACTTCTGTAACTCCAAAAATCCTGAGAAATTAGGACGTCCTAAATAATTTGTATATTGATCTACCGCAGTTGGAATCAGTATTTTATCGCTCTCTGGTAAAAATGAAAATTATTCTCGTGAGCGCAAACTTTCTGTTTTTTACAGCAAGATCAAATAACAATCACCCAAGAAGATCCTAAAGGCTTTACTTGGCACAAACACTAACTAAAACATAAAAAATACAACCATAACAGAGGATGGATGATTTTTTTATTACTAAACAGGAACAAAAAGCAAGGAACAAAAATAAAATTGGGCTGCCTCCCAATAAGCGCTATTGTTTAATGCCCCTAGCTAGGCATAATTTTAATGATGCTCAGATGAAAGATAGCAATTGAAACACGAAGGGAGCATCATGAAGCATATGAAAACCACATCTAAGTCTAGCATACTTCCTATGCATAGGCATTATATAAGCAAACAAATTATCATAGCAAGCAAAAAACTAGCATATGCAAGGAAGCAGAAAGAAACAATAGCAGTCTCAACATAACGAGAGGTAATTTAGTAACACGAAAATTTCTACAATCATACTTTACTCTCTCATAATAATTATATGTGGGTTCATAAGCAAATTCAACAAAATAGCTACCACATAGGATATTTTCAACACGATCCACATGCATGCAAAGTTGACACTCTTCCAAAATAGTGGGATTAACATAACTAAAGTCATGACCTCTCGAAACCCACTTTCAATATTATTGCAAACATTATTATCAATCCCATATTCATCATGGGGCTTAAATAAATTTTCAAGATCATAAGAAGAATCACCCCAATCATGATCATTGCAACAAGTAGATGACAAAGCAAAACTAGCATCCCCAAGCTTAGGGTTTTGCATATTATTAGCACAATTTACATCAATAGAATTTATAATAAAATCATTGCAATCATGATTTTTATTCAAAGATCTACCGTGAACTGCTTGATAATCTAATTCATCACACTTTTCAGATTCACAGATTTCAAGCAAAACCTCATAAAGATAATCTAGTGCACTCAACTCACTAGCAATAGGTTCATCACAATTGGATCTCTTAAAGAGATTAGCAAGTGGATGAGGATCCATAAACTTTTAGCAAGCAAATATGCAAGCAAAAATAAGGTACATGGTAACACAATATTGAACGGAAGAAGGGCGAAAGAAAAGGGAAAATCTTGTGAAGTGGGGGAGAGGAAAACGAGAGGCAAATGGCAAATAATGTAATGTGAGGGACAATAGTTTATGATGGGTACTTGGTATGTCTTTACTTGAGCGTAGATCTGCCTATCAACGACGCCAGAAATGGCTAGTTGACGGGAGATCAAATCTTGACTTGACTTGGTGCAAATATCCCCGGCAATGGCGCCAGAAATCCTTCTTGCTACCTCTTGAGCATGCATTGGTTTTCCCTTGGAGAGTAAAGGGTGATGCAGCAAAGTAGTGTAAGTATTTCCCTCAGTTTTTGAGAACCAAGGTATCAATCCAGTAGGATACTACACGCAAGTCGCCTAGTACCTGCACAAACAAACAAGAACCTCGCAACCAACGCGATAAAGGGGTTGTCAATCTCTTCATGGTCACTTACGAAAGTGAGATCTAATAAAGATAATAAGATAAATATTTTTCATATTTTTGTTGTATATATTGGAAAATAAAGATTGCAAAATAAATAGTAAACTAGAATTATAGATCTGAAACTTATATGATGTAAAGTAGACCCGGGGGCCATAGGTTTCACTAGTGGCTTCTCTCAAGATAGCATATATTACGGTGGGCGAACAAATTACTGCCGAGCAATTGATAGAAAAGCGCATAGTTATGATGATATCTAGGCATGATCATGAATATAGGCATCACGTCCGTGTCAAGTAGACCGAAACGATTTTGCATCTACTACTATTACTCCACACATCGAACGCTATCCAGCATGCATCTAGAGCATTAAGTTTATAAGAACAGAGTAACACATTAGGAAAGATGACATGATGTAGAGGGATAAACTCAAGCAATATGATATAAACCCCATCTTTTTATCCTCGATGGCAACAATACAATACGTGTCGGTTCCCTTTCTGTCACTAGGATCGAGCACCGCAAGATTGAACCCATAGCTAAGCACTTCTCCCATTGCAAGAAAGATCAATCTAGTAGGCCAAACCAAACTGATAATTCTAAGAGACTTGCAAAGATATAAAATCATGCATATAAGAATTCAGAGAAGAATCAAATATTGTTCATAGATAATCTTAATCATAAACCCACAATTTATCGGATCTCGGCAAACACACCGCAAAAAGAATTACATCGAATAGATCTCCAAGAACATCGAGGAGAACTTTGTATTGAGAACCAAAGAGAGAGAAGAAGCCATCTAGCTAATAACTATGGCCCCGAAGGTCTATGGTAAACTACTCACACATCATCGGAGAGGCTATGGTGTTGATGTAGAAGCCCTCCGTGATCGAATCCCCCTCCGGCAGATCGCCGGAAAAGGTCCCCAGATGGGATCTCATGGGTACAGAAGGTTGCGGCGGTGGAAAAGTAGTTTCGTGGCTCCCCAGGATGTTTTCATGGTATAAGAGTATATATAGGCGAAGGAAGTAGGTCGATGGAGCTATGAGGGGCCCATGAGGGTGGGGGGCGCGCCGCCCTAGCTTGTGGCCGCCTCGATGCTTCCTTGACCTCCACTCCAAGTCTCCTGGATTGCGTTTGTTACAAAAAAGATCCTCACGAAGGTTTTGTTCCGTTTGGATTCTATTTGATATTCCTTTTCTGCGAAACACCGAAATAGGAAAAAAACAGCAACTGGCATTGGGCCTCCGGTTAGTAGGTTAGTTCAAAAAATAATATAAAAGTGCATATTAAATCCCATTAAACATCCAAAACAGATAATATAATAGCATGGAACAATAAAAAATTATAGATACGTTGGAGACGTATCAGCCGGCGTGAACCTAGGCCAGAGCATTGAGTGCGTCCTTGTGCCTCTGCTCTAGCTCCTGGGTCCGCTACGCGACGACCTTATCGACCTCCTCGTCCTTGCCACGGAGTGTGGCGGCGAGCGCCTCCTCACGAGCGGCAAGGTCCTCCTCCTGGGAGTCCAGCAGGGCCTGCTGTTGTTGCCGGGCAGCTTTGTCTGCGGCGGCTTGATTCTTCGCCACCTCCTGGGCCTTCTCGATATCAGCCTGCTTCAGGATGAGCTCTCTCTTGCGCTCCTCCAGCTCACCCTGTGCAGCCCTCAGTTCATCCCTGGCCTTAGCGAACTAGACCTACGTCTCACCGACGCGCTCCTCAAAATCCGCCCCCGCCCTGTGAAGGAAATATGCCCTAGAGGCAATGATAAAGTTATTATTTATTTCCTTATATCATGATAAATGTTTATTATTCATGATAGAATTGTATTAACCGGAAACATAATACATGTGTGAATACATAGACAAATAGAGTGTCACTAGTATGCCTCTACTTGACTAGCTCGTTGATCAAAGATGGTTATGTTTCCTAACCATAGACATGAGTTGTCATTTGATTAACGGGATCACATCATTAGGAGAATGATGTGATTGACTTTACCCATTCCATTAGCATAGCACTTGATCGTTTAGTTTGTTGCTATTGCTTTCTTCATGACTTGTACATGTTCCTATGACTATGAGATTATGCAACTCCCGTTTACCGGAGGAACACTTTGTGTGCTACCAAATGTCACAACGTAATAGGGTGATTATAAAGGTGCTCTACAGGTGTCTCCAAAGGTACATGTTGGGTTGGCGTATTTCGAGATTAGGATTTGTCGCTCCGATTGTCGGAGAGGTATCTCTGGGCCCTCTCGGTAATACACATCACTTAAGCCTTGCAAGCAATGCAACTAATAAGTTAGTTGCAAGATGATGTATTACGGAACGAGTAAAGAGAATTGCCGGTAACGAGATTGAACTAGGTATTGAGATACCGACGATGGAATCTCGGGCAAGTAACATACCGATGACAAAGGGAACAACGTATGTTGTTATGCGGTCTGACAGATAAAGAACTTCGTAGAATATGTAGGAGCCAATATGAGCATCCAGGTTCCACTATTGGTTATTGAACAAAGACGTGTCTCGGTCATGTCTACATTGTTCTCGAACCCGTAGGGTCCGCACGTTTAACGTTACGATGATAGTTTCATTATGAGTTTATATATTTTGATGTACCGAAGGTTGTTCGGAGTCCCGGATGTGATCAGGGACTTGAAGAGGAGTCTCAAAATGGTCGAGACATAAAGATCGATATATTGGACGACTATATTTGGACACCGGAAAGGTTCCGGGTAAGATTGGCTCAATACCGGATCACCGGGAGGTTATCGGAACCCCCCGGGAGGTATATGGGCCTTATTGGGCCTTAGTGGAAAGGAGGGGAAAGGAGCAAGGGAGGGGGCGCGCCCCCCCAAGCCCAATCCGAATTGGGAGGGGGGCCAGCCCCCCTTTCCTTCCTCCCTCCTTCCTCTTCCTTCCCTCTCCTACTCCTAATAGGAAAAAGGGGAGTCCTACTCCCGGTGGGAGTTGGACTCCCCCCTGGGCGCGCCACCCTCCTTGGCCGGCCCCTCCTCCACTCCTTTATATACGGGGGCAGGGGGCACCCCAGAGACACAACAATTGATCATTGATCTCTTAGCCATGTGCGGTGCCCCCTCCACCATAATCCTCGATAATATTGTAGCGGTGCTTAGGCGAAGCCCTTCGACGGTAGAACATCAAGATCGTCACCACGCTGTCGTGCTGACGGAACTCATCCCCGGCACTTTGCTGGATCGGAGTCCGGGGATCGTCATCGAGCTGAACGTGTGCAAAAACTCGGAGGTGCCATAGTTTCGGTGCTTGATCGGTCGGGCCGTGAAGACGTACGACCACATCAACCGCGTTGTTATAACGCTTCCGCTTCCGGTCTACGACGGTACGTAGACAACACTCTCCGCTCTCGTTTCTATGCATCACCATGATCTTGCGTGTGCATAGGATTTTTTTTGAAATTACTATGTTCCCCAACAGTGGCATCCGAGCCAGGTTTTATGTGTTGATGTTATATGCACGAGTAGAACACAAGTGAGTTGTGGGCGATATAAGTCATACTGCTTACCAGCATGTCATACTTTGGTACGGTGGTATTGTTGGATGAAGTGGCCCGGACCGACATTACTCGTACGCTTACGCGAGACTGGTTCTACTGACATGCTTTGCACACAGGTGGCTGGCGGGTGTCAGTTTCTCCAACTTTAGTTGAACGGAGTGTGGCTACGCCCGGTCCTTGCGAAGGTTAAAACAGCACCAACTTGACAAACTATTGTTGTGTTTTTTTATGCGTAGGTAAGATTGGTTCTTGCTAAGCCCGTAGCAGCCACGTAAAACTTTCAACAAACAAAGTAGAGGACGTCTAACTTGTTTTTGCAGGGCATGTTGTGATGTGATATGGTCAAGACGTGATGAGATATAAGTTGTTGTATAAGATGATCATGTTTTTTCGAAGTTATCGGCAATTGGCAGAAGCCTTATGGTTGTCTCTTTATTGCATAAAATGCAAGTGCCAAATAATTGCTTTACTTTATCGCTATGCGATAGCAATAGTTGCAAGAGCAATAGTTGGTGAGACGACCATGTGACGACACATTGATATAGATCAAGATGATGGAGATCATGGTGTCATGCTGGTGACGATGGAAATCATGACGATGTTTTGGAGATGGAGATCAAAGGCACAAGATGATGATGGCCATATCATGTCACATATTTTGATTGCATGTGATGTTTATCTTTTATGCATCTTATTTTGCTTACTTCGACGGTAGCTTTATAAGATGATCTCTCACTAAATTTCAAGATAAAAAGTGTTCTCCCTGAGTATGCACCATTGCCAAAGTTCGTCGTGCCCAGACAGCACGTGATGATCAGGTGTGATAAGCTCTACGTCCATCTACAACGGGTGCAAGCCAGTTTTGCACACGCAGAATACTCAGGTTAAACTTGACGAGCCTAGCATATGAAGATATGGCCTCGGAACACTGAGACTGAAAGGTCGAGCGTGAATCATATAGTAGATATGATCAACATAGTGATGTTCACCATTGAAAACTACTCCATTTCACGTGATGATCGGACATGGTTTAGTTGATATGGATCACGTGATCACTTAGAGGATTAGAGGGATGTCTATCTAAGTGGGAGTTCTTAAGTAATATGATTAATTGAACTTTAATTTATCATGAACTTAGTCCTGGTAGTATTAGCATATCTATGTTGTAGATCAATAGCTCGCGTTTAGCTCCCCTGTTTTATTTTTGATATGTTCCTAGAGAAAAAACTAAGTTGAAAGATGTTAGTAGCAATGATGCGGATTGGATCCGTGATCTAAGGATTATCCTCATTGCTGCACAGAAGAATTATGTCTTTGATGCACCGCTAGGTGACAGACCTATTGCAGGAGCAAATGCAGACGTTATGAACGTATGGCTAGCTCAATATGATGACTACTTGATAGTTTAGTGCACCATGCTTAACAGCTTAGAATCGGGATTTCAAAGACGTTTTGAACGTCATGGACCATATGAGATGTTCCAGGAGTTGAAGTTAATATTTCAAGCAAATACCCGAGTTGAGAGATATGAAGTCTCCAACAAGTTCTATAGCTAAAAGATGGAGGAGAATAGCTCAAGCAGTGAGCATGTGCTCAGATTGTCTGGGTACTACAATCGCTTAAATAAAGTGGGAGTTAATCTTCCAAATAAGATAGTGATTGACAAAATTCTCTAGTCACCATCACCAAGTTAGTAGAACTTTGTGATGAACTATAATATGCAAGGGATAACGGAAATGATTCCCAAGCTCTTCGCGATGCTAAAATCGGCGAAGGTAGAAATCAAAGAAAAACATCAAGTGTTGATGGTTGACAAGATCACTAGTTTCAAGAAAAGGGCAAAGGGAAGAAGGGGAACTTCAAGAAGAACGGCAAGCAAGTTGCTGCTCAAGTGAAGGGGCCCAAGTCTAGACCTAGGTCTGAGACTAAGTGCTTCTACTGCAAAGGGACTGGTCACTGGAAGCGGAACTACCCCAAGTATTTGGCGGATAAGAAGGATGGCAAAGTGAACAAAGGTATATTTGATATACATGTTATTGATGTGTACTTTACTAGTGTTTATAGCAACCCCTCAGTATTTGATACTGGTTCAGTTGCTAAGAGTAGTAACTCGAAACAGGAGTTGCAGAATAAACAGAGACTAGTTAAAGGTGAAGTGACGATGTGTGTTGGAAGTGGTTCCAAGATTGATATGATCATCATCGCAGACTCCCTATACTTTCGGGATTAGTGTTGAACCTAAATAAGTGTTATTTGGTGTTTGCGTTGAGCATGAATATGATTTGATCATGTTTATTGCAATACGGTTATTCATTTAAGTTAGAGAACAATTGTTGTTCTGTTTACATGAATAAAACCTTCTATGGTCATACACACCAATGAAATGGTTTGTTGGATCTCGATCGTAATGATACACATATTCATAATATTGAAGCCAAAAGATGCAAAGTTAATAATGATAGTGCAACTTGTTTGTGGCACTGCCGTTTAGGTCATATTGGTGTAAAGCGCATGAAGAAACTCCATGCTGATGGGATTTTGGAATCACTTGATTCTTGCGAACCATGCCTTATGGGCAAGATGACTAAAACTCCATTCTCCGGAACAATGGAGCAAGCAACTGACTTATTGGAAATCATGCATACTGATGTATGTTGTCCGATGAATATTGAAGCTCACGGCAGGTATCATTATTTTCTGATCTTCACAGATGATTTGAGCAGATATGAGTATATCTACTTGATGAAACACAAGTCTGAAACATTTAAAAACTTCAAAGAATTTCAGAGTGAAGTGGAGAATCATCGTAACAAAATAAAAGTTTCTACGATATGATCGCAGAAGTAAAATATTTGAGTTACGAGTTTGGCCTTCACTTAAAACAATGCGAAATAGTTTCACTACTCACGCCACCTGGAACACCACAGTGTAATGGTGTGTCCGAACATCCTAACCGTGCTTTATTAGATATGGTGCGATCTATGACATCTCTTACTGATTTACCGCTATTGTTTTGGGGTTATGCATTAGAGACAGCTACATTCACATTAAATAGGGCAACATCTAAATCCATTGAGATGACACCGTATGAACTATGGTTTGGCAAGAAACCTAAGCTGTCATTTCTTAAAGTTTGAGGTTGCAATGCTTATGTGAAAAAGTTTCAACCTGCTAAGCTCAAACCCAAATCGGAGAAGTGCGTCTTCATAGGATACCCAAAAGAAAGTGTTGGGTACACCTTCTATCACAGATCCGAAGGCAAGATATTCGTTGCTGAGAATGGATCCTTTCTAGAGAAGGAGTTTCTCTCGAAAGAAGTGAGTGGGAGGAAAGTAGAACTTGATGAGGTAACTGTACCTGCTCCCTTATTGGAAAGTAGTTCATCACAGAAATCTGTTCCTGTGACTACTACACCAATTAGTGAGGAAGCTAATGATGATGATCATGTAACTTCAGATCAAGTTGCTACCGAACCTCGTAGGTAAACCAGAGTGAGATCCGCACCAGAGTGGTACGGTAATCCTGTTCTGGAGGTCATGTTACTTGACCATGACGAGCCTACGAACTATGAGGAAGCGATGATGGGCCCAGATTCCGCGAAATGGCTTGAGGCCATGAAATCTGAGATGAGATCCATGTATGAGAACAAAGTATGGACTTTGATTGACTTGCCCAATGATCGACGAGCCATTGAGATTAAATGGATCTTCAAGAGGAAGACGGATGCTGATAGTAGTGTTACTATCTACAAAGCTAGAATTGTCGCAAAAAGGTTTTCGGCAAGTTCAAGGTGTTGACTACGATGAGAGTTTTTCACTCGTATCTATGCTTAAGTCTGTCCGAATCATGTTAGCAATTGCCGCATTTTATGAAATCTAGCAAATGGATAAACAAAACGGCATTCCTTAATGGATTTATTAAAGAAGAGTTGTATATGATGCAACCAGAAGGTTTTGTCAATCCTAAAGGTACTAACAAAATATGCAAGCTCCAGCGATCCATCTATGGACTGGTGCAAGCATCTCGGAGTTGGAATATACGCTTTATCAAAGCATATAGTTTTATACACACTTGCGGTGAAGCCTGTATTTACAACAAAGTGAGTGGGAGCACTACAGCATTTCTGATAAGTAATATGTTAATGACATATTGTTGATCGGAGATAATGTAGAATTATTCTGCAAAGCATAAAGGAATATTTGAAAGGAGTTTTTTCAAAGAAAGACCTCGGTGAAGCTGCATACATATTGAGCATCAAGATCTATAAAGATAGATCAAGACGCTTGATAAGTTTTTTCAATGAGTACATACCTTGACAAGATTTTGAAGTAGTTCAAAATGGAACAGTCAAAGAAAGAGTTCTTGCCTGTGTTACAAGGTGTGAAACTGAGTAAGACTCAAAGCCCGACCACGGCAGAAGATAGAAAGAGAATGAAACTCATTCCCCATGCCTTGGCCATAGGTTCTATAAAGTATGCATGCTATGTACCAGACCTATTGTATACCCTACCCTGAGTTTGGCAAGGGAGTACAATAGTGATCTAGGAGTAGATCACTGGACATTGGTCAAAATTATCCTTAGTGGAATAAGGATATGTTTCTCGACTATGGAGGTGACAGAAGGTTCGTCATAAAGGGTTACGTCGATGCAAGTTTTGACACTGATCCAGATGACTCAAAATCTCAATCTGGATACATATTTAAAGTGGGAGCAATTAGCTAGAGTAGCTCCGTGCAGAGCATTGTTGACATAGAAATTTGCAAAATACTTACGGATCTGAATGTGGCAGACCCGTTGACTAAACTTCTCTCACAAGCAAAACATGATCACACCTTAGTACTCTTTGGGTGTTAATCACATAGCGATGTGAACTAGATTATTGACTCTAGTACACCCTTTGGGTGTTGGTCACATGTCGATGTGAACTATAGGTGTTAATCACATGGTGATGTGAACTATTGGTGTTAAATCACATGGAGATGTGAACTAGATTATTGACTCTAGTGCAAGTGGGAGACTGAAGGAAATATGCCCTAGAGGCAATGATAAAGTTATTATTTATTTCCTTATATCATGATAAATGTTTATTATTCATGCTAGAATTGTATTAACCGGAAACATAATACATGTGTGAATACATAGACAAACAGAGTGTCACTAGTATGCCTCTACTTGACTAGCTCGTTGATCAAAGATGGTTATGTTTCCTAACCATAGACATGAGTTGTCATTTGATTAGCGGGATCACATCATTAGGAGAATGATGTGATTGACTTTACCCATTCCATTAGCATAGCACTCGATCGTTTAGTTTGTTGCTATTGCTTTCTTCATGACTTATACATGTTCCTATGACTATGAGATTATGCAACTCCCGTTTACCGGAGGAACACTTTGTGTGCTACCAAACATCACAACGTAACTGGGTGATTATAAATGTGCTCTACAGGTGTCTCCAAAGGTACATGTTGGGTTGGCGTATTTCGAGATTAGGATTTGTCGCTCCGATTGTCGGAGAGGTATCTCTGGGCCCTCTCGGTAATACACATCACTTAAGCCTTGCAAGCAATGCTACTAATAATTTAGTTGCAAGATGATGTATTACGGAACGAGTAAAGAGACTTGCCGGTAACGAGATTGAACTAGGTATTGAGATACCGACGATCGAATCTCGGGCAAGTAACATACCGATGACAAAGGGAACAACGTATGTTGTTATGCGGTCTGACCGATAAAGATCTTCGTAGAATATGTAGGAGCCAATATGAGCATCCAGGTTCCGCTATTGGTTATTGACCGGAGACATGTCTCGGTCATGTCTACATTGTTCTCGAACCCGTAGGGTCCGCACGCTTAACGTTACGATGACAGTTTCATTATGAGTTTATATATTTGATGTACCGAAGGTTGTTCGGAGTCCCAGATGTGATCACGAACTTGACGAGGAGTCTCGAAATGGTTGAGACATAAAGATCGATATATTGGACGACTATATTTGGACACCGGAAAGGTTTCGGGTAAGATTGGGACAATACCGGATCACCGGGAGGTTATCGGAACCCCCGGGGAGGTATATGGGCCTTATTGGGCCTTAGTGGAAAGGAGGGGAAAGGAGCAAGGGAGGGGGCGCGCCCCCCAAGCCCAATCCGAATTGGGAGGGGGGCCGGCCCCCCTTTCCTTCCTCCCTCCTTCCTCTTCCTTCCCTCTCCTACTCCTAATAGGAAAAGGGGGAGTCCTACTCCCGGTGGGAGTTGGACTCCCCCCCTTGGGCGCGCCACCCTCCTTGGCCGGCCCCCTCCTCCACTCCTTTATATACGGGGGCAGGGGGCACCCCAGAGACACAACAATTGATCATTGACCTCTTAGCCATGTGCGGTGCCCCCCTCCACCATAATCCTCGATAATATTGTAGCGGTGCTTAGGCGAAGCCCTGCGACGGTAGAACATCAAGATCATCACCACGCCGTCGTGCTGACGGAACTCATCCCCGACACTTTGCTGGATCAGAGTCCGGGGATCGTCATCGAGCTGAAGTGTGAAAAAACTCGGAGGTGCCGTAGTTTCGGTGCTTGATCAGTCGGGCCGTGATGACGTATGACTACATCAACCGCGTTGTTATAACGCTTCCGCTTCCGGTCTACGACGGTACGTAGACAACACTTTCCCCTCTCGTTGCTATGCATCACCATGATCTTGCGTGTGCGTAGGAATTTTTTTGAAATTACTACGTTCCCCAACACCTTGTCCACCGTTGCCATCCAGGATTTTACCTTGTCTTAGCGGGCATGTTGGAGCGGCTGGAGCCTCTGGAAGTTGGCGCTCATGGCTCGGAGGAGCTGCTCCTCCTGGGAACCACCGCCGCCCGCGCTCGGTTCATCAATAACCTAGATCCCGGCGGTGGCGAGCGCTTCCTCATCAAACACCTCCCCTTCGGCTGGCGCTCTGGTGCCCGCCGTCCTCGGGAGGTGGACGAACAGATCGTCGCCCACCTTTAAGTACTTGCTTGGGGCGGGGGCTGTAGGGGAGTCAGGATGGTCGTCGGCCAGCTCCTTCTCGGCAGGGGCCTCGCCGGGCTCCCCGGCAGGCCCCTTGCCGGGATCCCCGACAAACCCCTTGCCGCCTCCCCCAGCAGCGGTCTCGCCGGCTCCCCCGGCAGGCCCCTTGGCGGCCTCTTCAGAGGCGGTCTTGGCGGCCTCCTCGGCAGCAATCTTGTCGGCCTCGACCTCGACGTCCTTGGTGACCTCCTCGATGACTGTATCAATATCCTCCTGGTCCGCCGAGGGAGGGTCTGGATACCAAGGAGAAGAATGAGACGAGGCCAAAATCAAGGTTCAAAAAAGAAGAAGAAAAACAGGGACGAGGGGCAGGCCACTTACCCGTGCCGAGTTGGGAAGAAGTGGTTCCCTCCCTGCGAATGTTCGTCGCCGGGACAGAGCCACCGACACCCAAGTTCACCTCCTCCTCCTCCGTGCGCATGGGCTCGGTTCTTGGTGCCCTTGCCGGGGACGCCCCTCTGGGCGGCGTGGTCGATGGGGGCAGCGTGTTGGAGGTGGCCCTCAGTGGCTCCTCCTGCCGCCGCTCTCCTCCTGCAAACCCGGCAAGGTCAGCACCAAGGATTCGTATCCCGATGCCCATCAACGAAGAGTGAGTGATGAACTCATGCTGGGGCCTGAAGTGGGGGCTGCGTCGGGGGCTTTTGTCCAGGCTGATCTCCACCAACACTGGCGTGTGCGGAGCGCCAGCTGGGGGCTTGTCGCTCGTTGAGGCCCTGGCCCTCTTCGCCACCCTCTGGGCCAGCGTCTCCATGTCCCTGTGAAGATAACATCAAGTCAAAGGAGGATAACACAGGCGTGGGGTCAGGAGATGATGGGGGGCGAAGTACTTACTCGTCCTCCACCTCCTCCTCCACTGGCTTCCTCTTCCTCTTCGGGCTAAAGGACCCGAGGCCGAACTCGGCCTTCAGGGTGCTGTCCGAAGGAGGAGGAGAAGGGGATGGGGTCCTGTGCTGCTTGGACAAAGAAGAGGCAGCCACCGTCTTCTTCGTTGTCATGGCCTTCACCGTTTTCATCACTGCCGCAACCTTCATCACCCTCGTCTCGCGCACGGGCTGCTCCTGAGCCTGTTGCCGCTGCGCGGTCCTGCCGGGCCAGACCGGCTCGTCGGTGCTAGCCCGCCGCAGGACGCGTTTCTTCCCCATGGCCGAGGGGTCGCCCGTCTCGGCCTCCTCTTCGGCTGACTCCTCAACCACGTCTTCAACGAGGGGGCCCCGGTGCAGGCGCTGCTGGCCTCCCCAGCAAACTTCACCCACCCGGCAAGCTCTTTATCCTCCGCGGCCGTGTCGGCCTTGTCCTCCACGGTGCTGGTGCTGCCAGCCTCCTTGGCAAGCGCCGCCTCCACCGCCCTGGCGGCGATGTAGTCCAGCTCCTCCTTGGTGGTGTCGTGAATGACCAGCGGCTCGTCGAGGACACATTTCTTCGACAAGTTGTCGAAGAACGCCTGCACCTCCTCCTCTTTCGGCTCGACCCAGAGCGGATCAAGGTTGTGCGCGTTGAAGTCCGGATCATGGCAATGATGGCGGTCTGGCGAGAGTTGTTTCTCAACGGGACCACTCCCACCGGCAACCCAAACAGAGACACCTTGATGGTCTTGCCGACCTTCTCGGCTCTGCCGGTCCTCTCAGCCCTGCCATCGTCACTCACCTTGAGCTGGAAGAGCCTCTGGCAAAAGTGAGCATGCCCCATCACCGCGAAGTTGTGATTCAAGCCAGGGCGGAGCCTCATGACGTCAGCCGCGTTCCTATAGTGGAGCAATCCGGCAATGGATGAAATCAGCCCCAGTCATTTCAAGGGTGAGCCCGGCCACGGCGAGGCGATTGATCTTTGTGGTGGCAACCGAGAGCTTCTTGTCGTTGACATCGAGGTCGCTCCAGTCCTTGCGGCGGACCGGCGGACTCCGGCGAACCTGGCAGAACTCCCGGGGATCCTCCTCCTCGATCCAGCACCACCGGCTCTGCCACTCCTCCCACCTCTCCTTCTGGGCGCCCTCTGGATACGTGCCTTTCTCCTGGGACCTCGGGATCCAGGTGATGCATCCAGAGATGGCGCCCCCTGACTGGATGCGAGGGTAGAAGTAGTGGCGGAAGAGCGCCTTGCTAGTGAGCACTCTGGCGAAGCCCTCGCCGAGATGAGCGAAGAAGGCCATGCACGCCATGACATTCGGCATAAGATCCAGAAGATGGAAGCTGTAGGTGTGCATGACGTCGTTGAAGAAATCAGAGAAAGGGGGCAGAGCCCGCAAGAGAAGTAGTCAACGAGAAGGGGTACCGATTTGCGCCAGCCTCGGCGAAATCGACAGGGATGAAGCATGTGGCAGGGTGCCCCGTCGTCTTCCTCCCCCACAGGGGCTTGAAGTAGTCCCTGAGATGGACCGCATTGACCGTCGAGGGGAAGTAGGCGTGCTGCATCCGAAGCACTGCCAACTCGCTCTCCGGCGCCTCCTTCTCCCCGGCATCCTTGGCCGCCCCCTTGCCTTTGCCTGTCTTGGGCGCCATAGCGACCGAGAGAGGATAGACGATTAAGGGCAATGAGGGCATGGCGGCGGCGAGCAAAGGCAAGAGCTAGAGGAAGTAGAAGGGAGCGACGGTTCCGAGATTGGGAAGGCACAGGGGGTAAATGAGTAGTGCGCCTACAGTTTTCCCTTTTTATGGGGAAGGTGTGGGCCGCCTCTTTACCATTTACCACGACGTGACGCAAGCAGACCGCAACCGCCCCACGCACGACCCCCACGTCACGCATTTAACGTAGGTCGTGGGGAAGCGCAAATGGTGAGGGAGTTACTGCGGTAAAACTCTGCCACATGTACCCGTGCACCATTCTGGGCCTGGCCCAATAATGCTCCGCACTTATATGTGGCCCAGGCCCGGGGGCTCCTGTCGGTGTACAAAAGTAGGGGTCCTTTTTGTATCCCTTTACTTGTGCGCGGGCAGTCGCAGTCGCAGCCACACGCCTACGGCCACGCTTGGCGGGGCATAGGAAGCGAAGACACAAGACTACCAGAGCAGTGCCAAGCCGAAGGCGCGAGAAGTAGAGGGACAAGGTGGGCTTTCCCCGGCAAGAGCCTTGCCGGGGCAGCTTACGTAGCCTTGGCAAGAGCCTTGACGAGGGGTACTTTCCCAACACCCTTGATCCTCCGCCCTTGATCCTAAGGGTTCCGACACTGTCGATAACACTGGAACCAAGGCTTGGGAGGCCCCTGCATGGTGGCATGCAGATCTTTGTAAAGACCAAGAACATACAATACTAGATGAGGACCAGAAAACGGAAATCCCCCGGCAAGATCCTTGCCGGGGATGCTCACAAGACCCCCCGCAAGACCCTTGCTGATGAGGACATCTCGATCATTGAAATAACACAAATCATCCCTGAAGAAACTCTAAGTTGTGACAAACAAGTACATGATCAGATGCAACATAATTCAAAGGTGAAAGCTACAAATGAGGATTGCATCATTTCTTTACATGGATATTATCTACTTCCCTTCTACTTATCTTTTGCAGATCAAAGAGAGTCAAGGACGACTCTTCATCAAGGGAGGGAGGATGATGAGCACATGGCTACATCATACATGACATTTCAGAAAAGTGCACAATTTAGTTGGAAAGAATTACTAAGCCGAATCAAGCAAACACATGGCCAGGTGAACGCTAACTTAAGTTCATACTATAATCTTGACTACATGGCTGCACTTTCATCTCCATTGTTGTTGGTTGAACTTAGGTATCACATGGAAGAAACCCAACAACCTATGAGCTCTTGAAGCAACCGGTTTGGAGGAAACAAATTTCAAGTGAAGCTGATGTTGTCAGTTTTTACCTCTGATGTTTTGGTATGCCACACCCGTGTGGTGGAGAGACGGGGCTATAGGGGTACATCAACAGAAGCTACATCAAATTATCTTTCCAATGCAAAAAACCTCACATCATTTGGAGTTGTGAGTCAAAAGTTTTAGTCATTCTCGTGGAAGGTGTTCAGGTTGTCAAGGCTTCGCGAATTTCCGAGGAGCTCTCCAACAACTCCCAAAGTTGACTGCTTATTCCCCCAAGAAAGCCATGCAAACCAGTTTACTTTTGAAACCATTTTCACATCTAGCCAAGGGGGGTTGTCCCTACTATAAAACCCCATCTCCCCCATCCTCTAAAGAAACCTTTTGTCAAACCATTCAGCTACAAGCTTATGCAGCAAGACTGCTAGAGAGATCCGAGAGATCTTACTACCTTTGCTTTTGTGAGTTCATTCGGATTCGCGAGAAGGAGCCTCTGGTTCCCCCTAGTTCGTGCTCTACGGTTCCGGCCGTTTTGTGTGGATTAGTCCCGGTTTGTGGTTCTGTGATTGTTCGGACAGCGGGTTGGAGTTCTTGTAGCTTCGGTCAGCCATCCCCAACGTACGGGTTGCATCCAACCTTGGCAGGTATAAAGCTAGTTATCCCGACTGCTTGCAGCTAGTTATCCCTCCCGATTCGATCCTACGACGTGAAGGTCGGGCCACCCTCAGGCGTGAACTCGTTCATCGGGTTCCCACCTATCACTTGCCGGGGACACCCGCGAGACCCTGGCAAGGCCCTTGCCGGGGCCCTGGCAAGACCCTTGCCGGGGACATCTGCGGGGCCGTAGCCAGGCCCCCGCCTGCCAAGGCTCCACCGCTGTTCCAACACAGCAGCCAACCCGCCAACTAGGCAGGCACCTGTGTGGCGACGTGCAGCTTCCAGGCCAACTCCGCAAGCACCTGCGTGGTGGCATGCGGATCTTCGTGAAGACTCTGCCACCGCACCAACTCAGCAGCTAGCCCGCTAGCGTGGTGCTGCACGCCTAGTCAGCATGGACGCGCGTCAGAGCGAGACGAGGCGGCAATAGACGAGTTTCCTTACCGCCCCTGATAAAGTGTGAGGACACGTCGGCAGTGAATTAAATGCGTTTGTCCTACGGTGCCAGGCGATAGACTTGTATGCAGTGCAAACTTTCCACCTCCTGTGTGCCACTGTGGCGCCCCCCTTTGGCTATAAAGGGAGGCCCGAGGCATACTGGAGGAGGATTCAGACTTTTTCGACCCTACATGCTTTGTAGCTAGTCCAAGAACACCGGATAAACACAAACCAGCAGGAATAGGGTATTACACATCACTTGTGGCCCGAACCTGGATAAACTCCCCCGTGTTGATCTTCTAAACCCGCTCTTTCCACAGCCGCGCACCTGCCAACCGTAGAAGGGATTACCTGTGATCCCATAGGTGTCGTTCTCACCGACAGGAGCCCTAAGAGGATACTCCCGGCAACAGCGACGGCAGCCCACAACCCCTCCTTGTCCAGCTCTGCCCCACCATCGCGCGGAGATGGCTCAGCTCCTCGGAGATATAGGTGAAGTAGTAGACCAGGCCAGGAAGCCGCAGCTCACTGAAGTCGACGGGGTGGTCGAACGGGTTTAGCCCAATGGCCAGCATGGTCGCGCTGGCACGATGGTTGGCATCGCGCTGCCGCAACACGTGCGTGGCAACTTGGTCCACCAAGTGGCTGAGGCGATCCTGGACCTCATCATGATTGGCCCGCTCACACTCCAGCCGGCTCTCCTGACGGCCTATCGTATCTCCCTCTTTCCGCAACAACGCCGCCGACGCCTCGAGCATCTTTGTGGTGGACGCCTGCCGCTTTTGAAGCTCCTTGAACTCCCGCACATAACGGAGGATCATGGCACTCCTCTCCTCCTTGAGGTCACGGAGCTCCACGTCCTTGGCCCTGAGCTCCGCATCCTTGGCCTGGAGCTCCTGTGTCAGGCGCCTCACCTTAGACTCCATGATCTGATGCACCGCCATGGCACCAGGTAGAAGCAATGGGGAGAGGAAGCAAAGGGGGGAAACGGCTGAAAGGAAATGCAATCTACGGGAAGGCGGAGGGAGCTAGCCGAGGAGCGGGGAATCTTTAGGTTTTCGCCATGGGAAAACACCAGTCGACGACTTCTCACATCAGGGAGCAGTGGGTTTTACAGGTGGAGTCATCGTGACTAATTACTGCCGTGCCTGCTCCCGTCAATCAAAAAATTAAAAATCCTGTCGCGCCTGCTCCCGTCAATCAAAAAATTAAAGATCCTGTCACACCCAAAGACTAGAGCAATGCCATGGTGGATATTTAAATTTACCTGCCAGCAAGGAGATAAAAAAGGGTAACAAATGTGGCGACGGCCTAGCTAATCGGTCGCACTAGCCCAACTAGCTAGCCACCGTGCTTCACTGATGTACTCGGTGGGAAAGGTGGTCTTTCGTGATTTGACAACTTATTTAGTTGCTTCGGTGCTACGACCGAAGAGGACCCAGAAAACGCGCCGTAGGGCGTCCCACGTCTCGGCAAGGAAGAATATACGCGTGCACCACCCCGGAGGACCCCGAAACCACGCGGTAGGGTGGGCCACGTCTCGGCACGAAGGAAAAATGTGCATGTAAAAATATACTGTATCAAACATAGTAGTGCCTATGGTTCGACCTCGGGACCCAGCCAGTCGGTCGAAAACACCCCACTAGCCACACAACTTCATCATGCTAACGTGACACGGAGGATAGGTGTGGTTAGCTCCGTCTCGACCAGCCACAACATCTCTTGTTCTAGGCGATTCTTCTATTTCCAAGCTTTTTAGTTATAATAACACCACGGCAAGCTGGCGCCGCTCTTCGTGTGTGCCCGTGCGTCTAAGGGTTAGATGATGGAGAGGAGAGAGAGAGATCGCAGACCTGGGACCCACCAATAAGTGAGTCAACGGTCGTGCACGTGTTGACGAGGCACTCCCTCTACTCTACTCTACGTAATACTGTATAAAATCAAGTTATGGGACAAAGCCAACAACCGTTGTTGTTTCGGGCTATCGACTTACGCTTTGTAGTCCAGGTTGCCAGATCGAATCTCATCTTTCAGATTTGATAGTTTTAGGTCCAAATTTGATCAATGACAAGTGGGACCCCCGTGTGTTGTTCCGATATTTTAGTGTAAGATGGTTTTTTGAACAAACACTTTGCACAGTTAGACAAGTAACGGCAGGAGTTACACATATTTTTCAAGTTTACGGACAAAAATGACAGCGGCATAGAGTATCACATCCCCCCCCCCCCCCCGCGGCTTAGATGATATGGTGATACGAGTTTTTACATCGTTGGAACTGAGATCCAATGGCTTGGGAGTAGTCTTTGTAATTATGCACAATTTCCAAACTCTCCAAGTTTTTTTTGCAAATAAAACATTCAGGCCTCGTGTGTGTCGCTGCATCTTGGATCCAACGGCTCCCCGTTGCTCATATTAGGCGCTCCCCGTAGCTTAATTAGACGCTATGGTGATACGAGCATCTAGGTCATAAGATTTGTGATCAGATGCCACATGCGTAGTACTTGTACTTTATGCGCAATTCCCAAACTCTCTCAGGTGTATATTGCAAAAACATTCAAACCTCCTACTATGAGCCGTCAGATCTCCATGAACTCGTATCACCATAGAATCTACGGTGCGGGAGCACCTCATATTCTCCTATGCGAGAAAGCATCAGGTGCTCTCGCAGCTTGGATGGTACGGTGATACGAGCTTCGAGGTCGTTTGATCTGAGATCCAATGGCATCGGAGCAGTCTTTGTGCTTGTAAGCAGTGGCCGAACTCTTTGGGGGCTTTTTTGCAAAACATTCGAACCACCGAGGAGTTTTTGGGTCACAAATCCAACGTCTCCGAAGAGCTTGTATCACCAGAGCATCTAAGGTGTGGTAGCACATGATATTCTGACATATAGGAGAATATGATGTTCTCCTTTATCTTAGATGCTACTGTGATACGAGCTTCGAGGTCGTTGGATATGGGATCCAAGGGCATCTGAGTAGTTTTTGTACAAATTGTGTGCAATTATCAAACTCATTAAGGTTTCCTGTAAAAATATTAAGACATCAAGTGAGTTGCTATATCTCAGATCAACAAGCTCCAAGCGACTCGTATTAGCGTATAGCATCTAAGGTGTGGGGGCACATGATATTCTCCCGGGGAGGAGGGGGGTGCACAACCAATCGGTGTTTGGGAGGGTGGGGAGAAATATAATCTAAACAATCCTAAACAGAGCTTCACAATTTTATCTAGGGTCAAGGGGTTAACCCCCGACAATCTACATAGCTCTGCCTAAACACAACATTTGCATGTACTGTAATACTAGACTTAATATTCATGTTTTTTAGTTTCCTGTTCATTTTAAATATTGAATTGAGGACAATGCATGTCTTTCATTTTACTCCCTTTGTTCCTAAATATTAGTCTTTTTAGAGATTTCAAATGGACTGCCACATACGGATGTATATAGACATATTTTAGAGTGTAGATTCACTCATTTTGATCCGTATGTAGTCACTTGCTGAAATCTCTGAAGACTAATATTTAGGAACAGAAGGAGTATTTTTGAATTTGTGTCATACATGCATGGTTAGGAAAAATAGATGCACTATACTTATTTGATTGTTGTGTGTTCCTGTGTGTGTGTGGTCGTATGATTGATATATACAAAGTTTTCTCACCACCATACCATTCATCTTTTAAATTTGAATTTGCAATGTAGGATACCATGAAATGTGAAATCCACGTTGAGATCACTATATCACAAACTCACTCTAATTCAAGAACTCGTCATAAATCAATTACCATGTTGAGATTACTATTTGCAAGGAAAATACGGCCACTGTAATACACATAGATTCATTTGGCAATTCAAAAGATTCCTTTCGTATTCTTTTTTGAGGGATCCTTTCGTATTCTTGAATGGTAGGACCCAACGGCGTACCAGCCAGACCTTGGCTCGTGTTGATCCTAAAAAACGGGCTCGTGTCCTTCTCGTGGCGTGCATGGTACGCACATTAGCCAACCCCAACCAGTCGAGCCTCCGCGTTTCGAGTCGAAATATCTGGCAGCCAGAATTCCACCCCTAGGAAATTCCCCTCATGTCCCCGGTCCATAATGACTACCGATGAACAATGGAGGGATGCTTTAGTAACTATACAACATTACCTACCATGCCGAGCGCGGTTCAATTCCCTCGGTCGCCGCTACCAAGGTCACCCGTCAACTACATTGCCTAGTACTACTACTACTACTACTACAGCAGGATGAGCACAGAATTGAGCCCGTTTGTTCGTGCCTACTAGTACTTGAGTTAATATATACCCCTAAAAAACTTGAGTTAATATATCAGGCAATGCGCTAGTACGGAGGGATTATCCTTTTACTCTGCATATATAACTTATCTGAAGTCTAACTAGGCAAAATGTTTGACCAAATCCTTCCTTAAGAAATACAACAGGAAAGATGTATCGCTTGAAAATTTATTGCATGATGCAGGTTATGATATTGTTTACAATCCTGGATTTTAAATTTCAGAAAATCCAAAAGTGACCACAAATTCATGAAACTGAGCATGGTCACGTGATATGGCACAAATATTCCTACGTAATTTTTTTTTCAATTTGAGACAAGCTGCTGATGAGAAGTTGCACAAATGAAGAGCCAAGGTATTTTGGAACAAAGACCTATCACGTTAAGGCGAACACTTTCACTATTGAAACCGTGGGCGTTTACGTGCCGCCACGAGTCCCGCTTCTCGTCGGTAGGTGTCGTCCAAGCAAGCGTGTGAGTCGACGGGAGGCGTGCGAGTAGACCTTTGCGCCGGCTGACAGGGAGGCGTGCGAGCAGACCGCTGCGCAGGCTCACAGGGAGGCGATCCCTTTGACTAGGCTCCGCCGCCCACCTTCATGCCAACTGCTCCCACTTTTAATGTTGCTGGCGCCGCAGCTTAAAATCAACCCCGCACTACCCGGTATCGCTACAATCTTCTCTCTTCCCCTCCGATTCTCCTATCGTCTACCTCCAACCAGCCTGACCTAACCGTACGCCATGCCACATCATGATGGTCTGCCCTTAGTCTTCCAGTTTCTTGAGGAAGACACCCAGCCGGAGTCTCAAGAACATAAGGCGTTGTGGGACGAGCTTCAACTGGCCTTGCCGGAAGACGCCGCGCATGTCTCGCTCCCGTCGCCCCGTCTGCGCCAGCACCCATCCCCGTGGCATTGATAGGCTGGGAGCAGCACATTGTCGCCGAGCTTGATGCCACGGGGTTCCATGAGGTCCCCGCCGACTTTCACGCGCCCGTGCACCTGCCAGCGCATGCGCCTACGTGTGCACTGATGCGCACGCCCGTTCCGATGCCCGTGTACCTGCGAGCACATGCGCATGAGCGTGCACTGACGTGTGCGCCTGTGCCGGTGCCTGTGCACACGAATGTCTTCATGGCGCCGTTGCCAGCGCATGTCCCTCACGGGTGCTAGTTCCCCCCTCAGCGGCATTGTTGGCTGCCGTCGACCGCTTCCTTGCACCAACGCCAGTCGCTTCCTCCCGCCAGTTGACTCGCTCCTGGAGATCGAAGTCCAGAACATTGTGGCCTTCCTTGAAGCTAGGGCCAACATCCAAGAGTACGCCAACAACAGCGCAAGACACCACCGTCGCCGCCTGTCAGTGGCTCAACGGCACGCAAAGCACGACAGAGGAGCCGCTTCCCACCGCAAGACGCCGCCGCCTCCACGTAATCTAAATTTGCCATGAAAAATGTTCGGATTGCCATGCTTAAAATCTGAACGTTTATAATTTCTATTTATTTTAGATCGATCGTCGTATGAATGTAAAGTCGGAGTAAGACTGAATGAAATCTAAGGTTTGGTCAATTGAATGTTCTACTAGAGTCGTATCAAATTAAATATAAAACGTCATCAGGCCACATGTTCCTTCTCATCCAATGACCTAGACTGCTTCAATATCGAACGCTCAACACATTTAGCGTGTAGTTACTTTCATGCCAAAAATAGTGCTAATCACATAATAACACACAAATAATATCCTACTTAATATCTGCATGCACTTAATATACTTCCAAATTAACGTGCATTGCATGTACACATTGACTAGTACTACTAGTACGTGAAACTGGTGCCGTAACTTGCGAATGCATCCAGATATAGTCAACGACAACATCGCTCGTGAGTTCTTCGTGTTTGCCCGTGCGTCTAAATGCAGAAGAGGAGGAGAGAGAGAGAGAGAGATCACACATGGAACCCACCAGTAAGTGAAGGTGAATAGTATGTGCTAACGAGCCGGTCCCACTAATTTACTAAAAATAATATTACATGTTATCCATTAAATAGGGTGTGGTAATCTAAAAACATTATATGAACAAAGGGGGGTACAACAAACATTGTTGTTCTACGTATGTTGCCTATTGATGTGCGACTTGACGGCCCTGGTCGCATGTTCGATCCCCGTCCTTTATTTTTTAATTTGTATATGGGTCCAAATTTGTTTCATGACAGGTGGGCCCCTCGGTGTGTAGTTTGTAGCACTTTAATTTGTGGGTCGAAATTTGTTCCATTCCAGGTGGACTATCGGTGTGTAGTTTTGTAGCTTATTTGTAATAATTAAACAGAACAAACGAGTTTTTTGTAATAATACCATGATGCGACGTTGAAGGCGAGAAAGGACGTGAGAGAGAGCAATGACCGAGCCAGAGGGAAATCAATTGGGGGAGGTGCGGGGGTTGCAATGGTGTTTGGAGTAGTTGTGGGCCGAATGCTACGAAAATATAATTTATATCCACCGGAATAAATGCCTACACAAATTAATCCAAGGTTGGAGTCCCCCTCGCAATGTAAATAGCTCTGACTTTGCGAGGGATGGAGAGGTAGCTTCAATGTGTGGAAGATACAACGTGAGAAAGAGAGGTCAATCGAGAGACATGATAGAGAGACAAAGTGAGTGTGGTCCGACATTCATTGAAAAGATATATATGCTCTGGAGCGATATTGTCTGATTGAGCTTTTGGGAAGAGTGAGGGCTGTAAGATAGAGCTTGAGAGATGATCCAGTCAGACACATGTAGATATATTTTGTGCATGGGAGGAAGCAAGGTCAATCGATTACATATATAAAGGGAGAGAGATTGAGCGAGTGTGGCTCGTCGTGCGATCGAAAGAGTGAGATGGGTTGGAGAGAGTGACCTAGATAGACAATGTGAGTGAGAGAGTATACAATATGAATATGTCGAATTGGGATCAATCATGGAGATATATCGTTTGTGTCCGAGAAAGAGCGAGGTCAATCGAGACATACAAAAAGAGATAGACAGATAGAGAGAGGGATTGAGCGAGCGTGGCCCGCCATGAGGTTGAAAGAGCGGGGGAGGCTTGGATGGACTGACCTAGATAGACAATCTGCGTGAGAGAGTATATAGTGTGTCGATCGAGGCCCGAATAGGGAGATATATCATTTGTGTGTGAAAGAAAATGAGGTTAATCGAGACTCAGATAAAGAGAGCGAGATTGAGCGAGTGTGGCCCGCCGTGCAGAAGAAAGAGTGAGACAGTCTAGAGGGAGTGACCTAGATAGACAACGCGCATGCGTGCGCACGAGAGGTTGGGGGGGCTAGATAGGCAATGCATGTATCTAGCGAGAGAGGGTGGGAGGGAGAGAGAGAGAGAGCTCGGCATGGGGTGCAATGGAGAGTGTTTGAGGTAAATACATTTGGTAACAGAGTGTAAAAAGGGGGTTGTGTAGTTGTGAGAGTTAGAGATCGAAACATGGAGAGAAAGAATGAACGTGTGTCGGAAACCGATAGCTTCCTAATATGGTTAGGAGAGGAAGATTAGCCGATACAGGAAGTATGTAGCGTGTGTGCCGAGGGGGTAGGGGGGTGGGGTGGGGCTAAAAACAACATTTGAATGTAGATAGTACGAGACTTAATATCGATGTTTCAATTCGGTGTACATTGTAAGATTTGAACTGAGGACCATGCATATGGGTAATTATTTCGAATTCATGCCATACTAGGTTTGGAAAAGTTGACATTGACTCGATTGTTGTGCTATTTACTAGCAAGAGGCCAATGCGTTGCATTGAACATCAAGATGCATTTATACGAGCTGTTTATCTCGTGGGAGACGAAGATGAACGAGGGAAGTCCTTATCTGCAAATGTGGAGAGGGGTGCGGGTATCTTTTTGCAAAATTGTCATAGTTGCTTTCTATCCGTCAGATATAGATTGGACGGTCTATATTGCAGGATGGCAGGCACACCATCATCAACAACTCGGTTTTTTATAAGATAGCAAGATGCCCGTGCATTGCACGGAACATCAAGATGCATTTTTTTTACAAAACACCTGTTGTGATTGACCCATGCAAGAGTAATCCCATGTGTAAAAACTAATGATATCTCAAGAATTTTATCGGAAAAATGGTATCTCGAGAATTTCATCGAAAAATGATATCTCGAGAAAGATGAGAGATAAGGTGAGGAGGAGTGTGGCGTGGTGGTGACTGGTGGTCAGACTAGGCGGAGGCATGGGGATGGACGGCGCCGTCAGATGTTTGCTTTCTATCCGTCAGATGTAGATCGGACGGTCTATATTACAAGATGGCAAGCACAACATCATCACCAACTAGGTTTTTTATAAGAGTAGTTTTTATAAGGGTAGATATTAGGTCATATGTTTGAATCCATCCAAAGTTTTCTCACTACCATGGTGTTCAACATATACATATGAATTTGTATTAAAAAAGTAGCGTGGATACCGTGAAATGCGAAATCCACGTTAGAATTGGAGATCGCTATGTGACACACACTCTAATTCAAATAACTAATTATGTGACACACACTCTAATATCTAATCCACGTTAGCGTGGATACCGTTTCAATTTTTTCTTCAAATAACTCATCTCATTAATTAATTTATAGTATCTCGTTTCAAATGACTAATTATTTGCAAGGAAAACACGGGCATGGTAATACATATAGATTCATTTGCAAATGAAAGAAGATTCATTTGCATTCTCAAATGTAGGCACACCAGGCAGACCAGGGTCATGTCATGGTGATCGCGTGTGTCATACGGATGCTTAGCACCCAGCCACCCAACCCTCCCTCCCTCCCCCTCCCCCCCAAAAGGACGACAAAATAAGTTCGTGCTTCTACGTTTCGTATTGAAATATCTCGCGGTCCCAAGCAAAATCTTCCTTCTCCATCGTTCCCTTCCGCGCCCAGATTGCTCAAATCCCTAATTTGCCGCCAACCCAAGAAAAGTTCGAATCGCCCCTCTTCTTGTCTCTTTCCCCACCTCTGTGCCGGACGACGACGACAACGATCGCGCTTCACCACCGCACCGGAGCTACCTCATCTACGCCCTCGTCCACCGCACTGGGTGGTCGACCGACAACGTCGGCCGCCGGAACTGACGTGCCTCACAAACACCGACTTCCGCCGCATCAGGTGCGCTTCACTAATGCCGTCTCCAACCTCACCGGGGCTACTTCACTGAGCACATCGTCGCACCTCCACCCCCCGAGGCCGTTGGGGCTTCATCAACGGTCTCGCCCACCGCATCGTAGCGCTCCGCTTCCACTCAAGATCTGCATCCGTGCGCAGCCAGCAAACTCCAGCGCATCACCCTCAACGGCTCTAAAGTGACCCGCACTCTAGCTAAGCGAGCATGCCCAAACGCTGGCCCGAACTAGGTATCCACACATCACTCCCTTATGCACTGTTTCGACGATGTTTGGATATCCTTTCACTGCTCTCTTAGCTTACACGCCTATGCAACTCTGACTTTAACTCTTATTTCTTCTGGAGATATCATTTGAAACAAGCAAAACCATTTTTTAGCGAAGCATGACAGCGCTACAGGATCTGGTACACATCCCGCACACCCGTATAACCTTGTAAGTATCTGTCCTCCGGTACAACAGCAAGGTTGATTCCTCTTATTTGATCAACCATTCACCATGTCAAAACTGCAGAGGGGGATGCAAGGAGCACAAGGCCTGCACATCCAAGAAAGTGGTAACATGGACTTGTACATGGAACATCCCAAGCGCAAGCAGAGCTGTAGTGAGCCTGTACAATGAGCTAGCGTAAGTCCCTGCATTTCATTTAATTCGTACTGGCCTGTGTGTATGATTTGTGTGTAGTGGCGGATCCATGACTTCAAGTTACCAGGGGTGAACATTTAACTTAAAAAATACAAAGGCACTTGCACTCCGGGAATCAACATAACTTGAGAAATGTGAACCTACATGCACTTTGAAAACCAGTTAATGATCCAAAGTAGTTCAGATTATAAAACATTAAATGATGTAAGCACCAAAAAAACACAAAATGCAACATGATGTACAAGGACTACTAACATGGTCTGTACCTGCTTGAATTATTTGTTCTCTGGCTGAAAATATCGAAGTGTAATTGCACCTATAACCAGTGCGCAAACTGCATATCGATATATCTATCCTGGACAAGTATGCCAATAGTTTCAAACAACAGATTAGAAAAGTATTTATGCTACGTTGTCATGATACGGGGACTTTCTGGTAGATGGCCTCGACGTTTCCTCAAGCCATGAAAATGTACTATAATTTTCTTCTCATCAATGCCTACAAATCTCCATGTCTCTCTCAACATAGCAGATCATCACTAGACACTAAATCCTTCAATGGGAGCTTGCAAAATGCTTGCATTAGATCCCTCATTAGACACTATATGTTCATCACCAGGAGCATGTAAAATGTTTGCATCAAATCCTTCATTAGCAGTCTGTTCACTAGACACTTCAGGCTTAAGAACAACATGAGCATGTATGTTTGCACCGGAAACTTGATTAGATACATCAGATTCAGTCAGTTCAGTATTGATTGGGGGAGTTATAAAATAAGCAGAAATTGGTTTTATTTTCTCATAGATTCCCTACATACAAGCAGTTTTACAAGACCATCAGGTTTAACTATCGGCTAGAAATTGAACGGTTGAATTAGATATAATCAGGGATGTAATGTACCTGCTTGTTGCGCATGCTGGTCTTGCAAGCTGCGACTGTCCGTTTGTGCAAGCTCGATGCCATGCCCATGCAGGCTACACCCAGGGTTGGATCTTTATCTTCTTGTCCTTCCATTCGCTTGAAGCCCCGCGACCGCCCTCCAACAAGGGCGCCAGGAAGTGTTGTGTCGGTCTGTCCAGCGGTGGCTAGGTTAGGAGTAAACCAAACTAGAGGCTGGAGCGAACGAATTGGGATTTTTCCTGCTGTTGATCGATATGGGAGGCGCTCGTTTGGGCCGCGAACCTACTATAGGGCCTGCCTTGCACTTACGTTATTGGCCCATCCAAATTGAAACATTTTTCTTCATTTTTTACATTGCCTGCTCATGCGTTGGGATGAACAAAACTAGCATGAGCCAACCTGGACGACTCAAACTAGGTGCACATGTTCCAGCCACTCGAGGCTGCCGCCCATACCAGCCCCTATGATTGCGTTGCCCCTTTTTACGTGTATGATTGGGGTAGTGAAAAATATTCAAGTGGTGCTTTTGATTTACCCACATAATGGTTGAATTGCTTGTTTCTATGAACTAAGTTCGCCAATAATGTGAAAGATGCCAGTCTTTTCATCCTATTGTAGATTGCTTAGATCTCGATATGTCAAATGTAATCGCGTGAAATATATAGTAAAAGCCAGTGTGATGTGTGTGGCTACAACTAGTCTGACTACACATCCTCATATAACATATCAAGGACGCACCATCTTACCAGATTAACCATTCAACTTACCAATGCAGTGTGGGAAAAAAGAAGTATTGGGACTGCGTATCCAAGCAATTGATGCCATGGACTCCTTCGTCGAACCTTGTAAGCGAAAAAGAAGTTGCTATGTACCTGTACAAAGAGCTAGCATAAGTTCAGTTATCTGCTTCTCGGATAATAGGGTTTAATTGATCATGCTTAGGGTTTAATTGATCATGTTGGTTCCGTGGTGGTTTGTTTAATAGAAATCGAAGGGGAAACCCTCTTTTTCTCAAAAAATGCTAGCAGAAGAACACTTAGGTGTGTATCTCTATAGGGTGCCCACAGTAGGCCGTGGCCCACCCTAGGATCTTGGGTCGGCCCAGGCCCCGATTCCCCTCTGTTCTGCTGCGCGCTTCTGATCTCTACTTGCCCCCAGCCGTCTGCCTCGCCGGCGACTTGCCGTCCCTGGATGGCATGACTATATGAGGAGACGTCGGACTAACAGGAGGTCAGGAGCCGCTTGCCGAACAGCATCATCGCTGCTCGGGCACGCCACCGTGCCTACCTTCCCAGTCCGTTCAGGGATCGGGCATGCAGCACCCACTAAGCCAACCTGATTTATCCTGAGATACATCCTCAACACTGAGCAGCCACTCCTCATCACCCATTTTCTTATTGATTCATTACTCATTAGGCAGGACTGTCATTAGGGTTTGTTGTGTTTTGAGTGCTACCTACACTTAATGGTTCAGATGTATAGAAAGACAGTGTCATTTCCAGCTTTTACATAGACTACAATCTTTTACATGGAATACAATTTGCCTAATTGCTATGCGTCGCACTACCAGCACTCCACCCTTGAAGCTAAACATTATGCCACTCATAATTCCTTAGTTTATTTATTCAAATACGAATTTGATATGATTCTAATGTTCCTACTTCAGTTTTGAAATGTGTGTCTGCCTGTTATAGAGACATAAGAGGTTTGTATTTCTGTGTGATCTGGTCAGCACGATTGGGGTGAACTTTGCATATGCAGGGGTTTATAGGGAGACACTCTTCGAGTTGAATCCGCAATGCATTCCATAGATAACCTGAATACCTTTTATGTTTTCATGAATCTCAGATTCTGAATAGCATCATAATGATTATGAGCTTGCGCGCATGAAAAGAATAAAGCAGAACAATGCCATGGCTGTCAAACTTGGCATTAAGGGATTGAAATCAAGTCTGGATGCAATGCAATGCAAACACTCTCCACCTACAGATTCATGCTCAGAATATGAGCCTAATAGTGATTCTGAGCTAGAGGGAGACCTAAGTCAATGTAGCTCCCTAGTGGAGGAGTCAGAGGCAGATGCCCTATCTTATTCACCCATCAAGGTGCTTGCTCTAACTTTCCACGGTTATATTGGTCGCACATATCTTGCAACTGATGCTTTGCATTGCTTCTACTTTGTTGCACTACCATTAGCTTAGTTTACACATCGTGTATGTGAATACACCCTGCCTATCCATTTTCAGTACATATTCCATCTGTCATCATACCATATTTATCCATTCAAATGTTGTTCTTGTGTGTCAGACGTTCAAAAGGAAGAGGGCGATTGCTGATCGCGAAGGAGCACGAGCAAAGTATTTCGAAAAGGTAGTGACACCTGATAAATCAAATAGCCCATTAGGTGTAGTTGCAATATCACCTGACCCTAAAAACACCCCAACTCTAGCAGACTCTAGCCCTACTACACTGGTCATTTCTAATGCCCCAACTCAGCAGACCCCAACTGCAGCAAAAAGTATGATGATGTCAGTTGACATAGCACCAGCTCTACGACGCAAAACCCCCATTCCAGCAAAGAGTACACCAAATCTAGTTGCCAAATCCCTTTTCGAACTAGAGAGAGCCCCAATTGTAGCAAATAGGACCCATGTTCCATTTCTTCCCAGTTTAGAAGACGAAGCTTATATTGTTGTCAGGAACTTTGGGCGCATCTTTCCTTCATGGAAAGATTATACCGTAGACACAGAACAATTTCCAGTCTTCCTCCGCAACTTACGCGTAAGTAATGTACTAATGTTATTCATGGTAATTACTGCATATGTTTCTGCTGATAGAAGACACAAGATTTCATTCTTTTAAATAGGCGAGGACCAAACTTGATTCTGAAGACGAGCAAGGTTGGTTGCGCTTTTCAAGCACTCATTGATGAAGTATCGTTCCTACCTGAGGCAAGCGCACTTCGGTGGCAAGCCTCTAAATGAAATTTGTGTAAAGTCTCCGGTCCTACGTTTATCAGACAGTGATTGGAATAATCTTGTTACACATTGGTCTCGTCTTCAGCGTAAGGTACTGTCTGTGATATCACATCACAATTTGAACTACATTTCTGCATTTTCCTTAATGTCTCACTTATACGAAAACTGTTAGCAGAAGAACACTCATTCTCAAGGGACCACAGAATCTCGCAACTATACTACACACTGCATTGCTCTTGCGAGTACCTCTTGCCCTGTATGACCATACTTACTTTCATAGCTGTTTGATTATGTAGCATCACTGCACATGTTAGCCTCGTTATCGTCCATTTGGTGGACATTATAAGATTCATATGGACTCTTACATAAATTTAGAATCAACCCAATGCTTTTGAAGAGGTTTAGCTCTGCAGTCCTCTTGTAAGGACTGAACATCGTCTATCATTGTACTTACATTAACAGCTACTCCCTCCGTCCCATAATATAAGAACTTTTTGTACGGTACACCAGTGTTCAAAACACTCGTGTATTATGGGAAGAGGGATTGGTTCATTGTGTAGCATTCTGTATCTTGTCTCCCTCGCCCACCATTTACTAAAAATACCAGATCTATATTTAATCTTACCAAAAAGTTGAATACACAGACAATGCCAGTGCAGAAGTGTAGCCCATTGCTCTTGTCAGTACATTTTGTCCTATAACGCCTGTACTTCCAGGGGTTGGTAGTTGATTATGCAGCATCAATCTGCATCTTATCTTCATTATCCTCTATCCCTTCCAGTATTATCATATCTATAATTACTCTCTACAAAATGTAGAGTACAGGCAATGCTTATGAAGAAGATTTTGTGCTAAAATTCTTGAGTCATCCTTCCCTTGACATGGAGAAGGGCATTATAAATCCGGTGTTAACTATTAATGTAAGTCAGTCCTTCTAAAGCCTTTATCCTCAACTGCTATTTAATTTGCTCATACTCCCTATCGTTTACTGCAGTTTAGTTTGTTGTTTCTATCAAAATGCATGTTTGCAAGAACCATAAGTTCCAAGTTTTACTTGTAAAACCAAATTCCTTATTCATACCATGCACATTACTCAATACTCCCTATATGTAAGCTTGTTTTTGTGGATCTATAATCCAGTGTGTGGTGAAGCAGCCCACATTTGCACCTTGTCATCTCTTGTTTTATCTTACTGATGTGGCTGATGATATTAAGAACATGCCATGCACATTAACCAAAATAGATACAGTGATTGTCTTTGCCCTTCATCTATGCTTGTTATGTTAACATGGTAATCCAGTAGTGTGGGTAAGCTCCCCGCATTATGAACAATGCCAAATTATTCTATTGATATTTTGAACTTACTCTTTATTTTCTAATTTCAAATTGGATGGAATTGAAAGCATAGTTATCATCTTTGTTTACACACGTGCAAAACCTGTCATCTCTCTGCTTGTTTCAGGGTGATATGCCTGATGGCATGAACAAGTCTGCTGGAGGCTGTGAGACAAACCCAACATATATTGCAGCAAAGAAGGCAAAACATCTTGAAGATAGTGAGACAACCCCAAAGTCTTGTCTTGATGCAGTGTTCAAGTTATTTGAGACTAGTAGTCAGACAAGCTCACAGAATTCGCTGTCTGAATCAGTTCGACTTCTTCAGTCCCAAGTTCTAGCAGAAAGGCATTCTGCAACTCAACTTCGACTTGAAGTCCTATCTCTAAGAAAGATATCAAAACACCAATGAGAACCTCATTGCTAAACAGCTACACCTGGAAGCTATGACCGACATGCTAGGCCGGTCTCACAGCCTTGCTCAGCAGCTTGCGCAGCAGTTCCCGCGCAAGCCTAACCTTTCTTGAACTGTCTTGGAAGTGGTCTCGGTTTAGTATTATTTTGTTACACTGCAATGGTGCCCAATTTTTGTAATCTGCTTCATCGTTGCGCTTTATGATCACTGGTGGTGAACTTCGATGCCTAGTGGATGTAATATAACATAAATCCTTTATTGAATAGTGTAGGTTTATTCTAAGTTAATATGTCGTAATTTCTTTATTGTATAGAGTAGGTTTGTTCTTAATTCCTACTAGTTACTTCCATCATTCGCTATCAGAAAAAATCTGATGTAGTCGACCGGGCCAAAACATTCGCCTCTAACGGGCCTGGTTTTTAGCAGGCCACAATTAGGCTGTCCTGCATCTTTCTTGGGCCCGAATGGCCATTGGGGCCTTCACACTTTGCGCTAGGCCCACAACTTACTCCGGCCTATAGTCGGCCCAAATTTTAGTTGGGCCTTTTGTGGACCCATCACTTAGTTTGGCCCATGTAGCGTTGGGCCATTAACAGGCTGAATATTCTGCAGGCCTGTTACGGCCTAGAAGAAACCATGGGCCTTTAACAGGCCGAAATGCATGTTGGGCCTGAATTTTCACTAGTCGTCGACAGGCCTTCAGCAGGCTGAAATGTAGACCGGGCCTTTTTCGGCCCAGTTATATGACGGGCCATTACCAGGCCGAAACATACCTCGGGCCTTAGTTGGCCCACTGATATCATGGGCCTTTAACAGGCTGAAAGCTTAGTACATGCATCAACGAGCCGAATTATAAGGAACAAAAAACGGAAAGATGGCTCCTCCCACCTCTCCTCCCACCGGCGTCCTAGGTTCTCCGGCGATCTCCCTCTCCAACCAGTAAATCTTGGTCCTTCTCCACACATCATCTCCGGTGTCCTATGATCTCTCTCCCTATACCCATCTCCCATGGGTCATCATGGAGGATCAACTCTGGATCTGGATTTTTCTAAAGGAATGGCTTTTGCGGAGGACGTTTTTAGATCTTGTGGGAAATGCATTCATCCCGTGGATGACACGGGCCATTTTATTATGGTCGTGTCTTTTAGCAGGCACAATTTTCGTCTTGATGATGATTCAGTGGCGGCGGCTTTGGAATCTGCAATTGGAGGATCTACAATTGATTTATCTGTTCAACTCATTAAAGACAAGGTATTCTCATTTATTGTCTCATGCAAACGTGTTGGCCTTCTTGTTCTTCAATTGAGATCTTTTGCGTGCCCGCAATTCAAATGTTTCTTCCATCTTTGGGGCAATGGTGGCCCTAATTGGAAATGTGAGTTTCTAATTTGGAAGAAGGAATGTGATGCTGAGTGGATCTTAATCAGTCCCTCTAAGAGGTGTGCTTCTCTTGGTTTGATCGCGATGCACAAACCACCATCTAAGTCCGCTTTGCGTTCGGGTTCTGGATCTAAAAAGAAAATTTCGTTTGCAACATTTCAACAATACAATGTTTGCAAGGGGTATAGTTATCCCACCTCACCTAGTATGGTTGATGATGTTGCTCATGCTGGGTATACTGTTCTTCCTCGTGAATGAGTAATTTTGCCTCCGCCACCGGTGACTGATCTCCGATGGACGGTGGCCTAGCCACCCATCACTTTCGGAACAGTTAACGTTCGTGAGATTTCTTTGGCAGGGTTTTCTGTGGCAGCGCAAACCACTCTCGATGTCAATCTGCATGTGCATGGGGATGAGCTGGTTGGACCAGCTCCGATTCTGGCCCAAGATGCTTCCTCGGCCTATTCAACAGACTCGGTGATTCCCATGGCCTAGGTTGTTTCCCCAGCCCTATCAAACATGGATTTGTCTGATATATCTCCATCTGGTTTTGGCAACGAGGCGAATATTGATTTGCAACCAATAGATTTATCTGGAGATTTTGCTGATTTAAATGAATTTATTGATGACTTGGTTTTTAATGTGTGGAAATGTCAGAATTGCTTATCCATGGATCATTTAACCAGAGCGTGCACTAGCAGGGTCCGTTGCCATAGATGCTTTCGGTTGGGGCACAGGGCAAAGGGCTATTCGGATTCTACTCCTTCACCAACTTACAAGTGAGTCCCACGGATCAAATTGGGCGATTCCAGCCGGTCAGTAGGTTTTTCTACGCTGGACGCCTCGATTCCCTCCATAGCTAGTCCCGCTGGGTCTCTGCCCAGTCCCGTCGAGCCTGCCACCCCATCTATTCCACCTCTGCCTGCAGAGCCACCACCCATAATGCCTCAACCTTCCTCCTCGCCGTCTGCATCGCCTCCTCTACCTCATCCATCGCCCACTGCATCGCCTCCCTACTGCGCCACTTCTGATCGGCGCTTCTCTTCTTCGGCACCGGCAATGGCGACCTTTGCGTTGGACCCCATGGAGTTTGTCCCGCAAGGCTTCGACATCATCGACAGTGGTGAGCTGCGCCTGCCCCGTACCTTCTTCGCGCCTGCGGTGGCTCCAGATCAGCAGCATGAGGACTATGCCATTGCCATCGTCGAGCCAGCTCCTCTACCCAAAGAAATCGCCATTTTTCGAAACATGGTCAGTAACTTTGTTGTCAATGATCTGGGAAGAGCGGTTCTGGATGCCCAACCTTGGATACAAGGAGTTGGGCTTTTTCGTTTCCGTAGTGCCTTGGCTCGTCAAGCTCTTGTGGATCATCCACCTTTCAATCTGGGCAATGATAGATTTGTTAGGTTCATCCCGCATGATGAGGGAGTAAATTACAGAGCAACACAGGGTTTTTGCCGTGGATGGGTTATGTTGCTCGATGTTCCACTGGATTATAGGCGCACACAACACCTTGCGGACGTAATTAGCACCTTTGGTAGATTTCATCATTGGCATCAAGATGACCCCATGCTTGTCCGCTCGCTCGCTTATGTGTCTTTCCCGGCGCCGACTTTGGTTCCTCGCTCTGTGACTTACAGAGAATATGTAGACTTTGGTGGTGCTAGGATCTCTTGGTCTGCACCTGTGTACATCCTGTCAGCGGATTTTGCAGACGTTCTACCAGCAGATGAAGACCCCATGCCCTTCAATGGCAATCCGCACCCCCTCCCTGGCAATTTACACTTTGAGAACCACAATTGGGTTATGCCAGAATTCCCTGAGCTGGGTTGGAATGATGTGCCACAGCCAGTCAATGAGCAGCAAAGCAATGATGTGGTTCATGAAGATGTGCAGCATCAGGAAGTTCAGGAAATTCAGTCCCAGGAGTCCATTGTTCTGCAACCCTCAGATGATTCAGTTAACAATGTTGACAATGCTGCTGAGGTGGCTCTCTTCCAGCCCCCAATGGGACCACAACAACCTCCTCTTATGATTGGGCAAGTTCTCACCATCTATGGACCAGTTTTGCCACCTGTGGTGCAGTGGCAGCGTTCTTTCGAGAAGATGTTGCCGTTTATATGGTCTTCAAACATTCCCAAGTTTGTTTTCAAGTCTGACATAGGTGCAATACTCAACAAGCATTCCTGTGAAGCTCTCTGCAGTGGCCCAGTTTCCACTCTTAAGCTCCTGCCTGCACCTGACTCCTCGATCAGCTTTGCTCCGGATGTGCCAAATGCTACTGTTAAAAGGCCAGTTGCTCGAGCTCTCTGCTTTGATGATCTGGATGACCCAGTTTCTGAAACCTTTGAATTTTCTGCTGTGCCTGAGGTATCTCTGAAGCGAGCAAGGAAGTCTCAAGCCTCAAGAATTATTGTAGATACTGAGGTTCGGCGCAGTGCACGTCTGAGCGCTCTCCGGGATGGCTACCGCAAAGTTTCTCCCAAGAAGTCTCATACTTTGCAGAAGCGCAAGGCCAGCAACTCCCAGTCTGAGAACAATCCTTCTGTGCCACCACCAACTGCTATTGCAGATCTTCAACGCATTGGTGCCCGTCTCCACATTGCACCTGAGAAGATCTCTACGGATAAGCTTGTTGCTGATCCGGCCAAGTGCAGCAGCAGCCGGGGTTTTGATGATTAGTTACTTCCTGCAGGGTTCTGGTCTATGGCGTACCGTAATCGCCATTTATCTTTCTTTTCTTGTTGAGAACTATGTTATGCTTGTCTGCTGTGTGGGTCGGTGTAGGTCATTGCATGGCCTATTTACTATGCTTTTACTTTTGGTTTGTAATGAATCAGACAAGATTTAAGGAGTGGAAGGTGCTATGTTGGAATGTTCGTGGCCTCAATACTAAAGCACGTCAGCTTGCAGTTAGGCAGAAGATCGATGAAAGTGGTTGTTCTGTTGTCTGTCTTCAGGAAACTAAATGCATGCAAATGGATCAGCGATTCATTAGGAAGTTTTTCCCGAGGCGTTTTGATAATTTTTTTTACGTACCTTCGGCTGGTGCGTCTGCTGGGATGGTGGTCGTTTGAAATTCATCCTTTTTCATAGGTTCTTTAATCGAGTCCACATCCTATGGGATAATTGTGGAGTTTAAATCCAAACATACCTCAGAAACTTGGTCTCTAGTCTCTGTTTATGGCCCGTGTCAAGGCCCTTCCCGTGATGAATTTGTTCAATGGTTATATAATCTTGATATTCGGTTTGGTCAGAACTGGCTTCTTTTGGGTGATTTCAACTTCATGAGATTGTTGGAGAACCGCAATCTTCCGGGAGGTGATGTTAACGATATCTTCTTGTCTAATGAGATAATTGGTCATTTGGGACTTGTTGAGTTGCCAATCAAGGGGCGTCAATATACTTGGTCGAATATGCAAACCTCACCGCTTCTAGAACAGATAGATTGGTTTTTCACTTCGGTTACTTGGACATCAGACCACCCCAACACAATGGTTTTTCCACTTGCACGCACTGCCTCCGACCATGTGTCGTGCGTGGTCTCGATTGCCACTTGTATCCCCAAGGCAAAGGTTTTCCGCTTTGAGAATTATTGGGTGGATTTTCCCGGGTTTGCTGACTATGTTGCTGAAGTTTGGAATAGGCCAGTGGTAAAATCATCGATTGCATTAACAATTTCAGCTAAGTTTAAGTACCTCCGATATGCTCTCAAGAAATGGCATTTAAACCTGTCCACAGTCAAAGCTTTAATTGCTGATTGTAATAAAGTGATTATTTTCCTAGATAATCTAGAGGAAATTAGGCCTTTGAGTTGGCTGGAGTTCAATTTTCGTAGAATTGTTAAATTGCATCTTGAGGATATCTTACATTGGCAATTTATCTATTGGAAGCAACGTTGCACAATCAGAAACATAAAAGTTGGAGAAGAGAATTCAAAAAAATTTCATGCCATGGCTACGGAAAGATTCCGTAGGAATACTATCTCCTCGATCAAGTCTTTGGAGGGGGATGTGGTCACGGACCATCAACAGTTGGCGGGAATGTTCTGGGCTGATTTTAATCAGCGAATGGGCCAATCAAAAGGCATTCAGATGGGTTTTGATCTAGACACATTAATTACCCGAATTGATGGGCTAGATGAGTTGTCTTTACCGTTCACTGATTCTGAGGTGGATACGGTAATTAAGAATATGCCTACTGATCGTGCTCCCGGACCAGACGGCTTTACTGGGCTTTTCTTAAAGAAATGTTGGCCTATTTTGAAGGAGGACTTTATGAAACTTGTGCAAGAATTCTATGAGGGAAAATGTAATTTGGAGTGTCTCAACACATCTCTTATCACCCTCATTCCGAAGAAGCTAAGCCCTGAATATGTTGGCGATTTTAGGCCCATATCTTTGACTAATACTTGTTTAAAGTTCTTAACCAAGCTCTTGGCAAATCATCTTCAGGGTGTGATCCTGAAATGTATCCACCGCAACCAATATGGGTTTCTACGGTGTCGATCCATACAGGACTGTCTGGCGTGGTGTTTTGAATACATTCACCAATGCAAAGCTTCCTAGAGGCCTATCATTCTTCCTAAACTTGACTTCACAAAGGCGTTTGACATCATTGAGCATGAGCTGATTCTTAGGATTTTGAAATGTAAGGGATTTGATGGCCGTTAGACAAGTTGGATTGACAACATTCTGTCCATAGGCTCCTCTTCGGTTCTTTTGAATGGAGTGCCTGGTAACCACTTTGTTTGTTGATCAGGTGTCCGCCAAGGTGATCCGCTATCTCCCTTACTATTTGTGACCACGGTGGACTTACTTCAATCGGTTGTAAATGAGATGTGCTCCAGGAATATTCTCACCTTGCCAATCCCAACTACATTGATGGACTATCCGATCGTACAGTATGCTGACGATACACTCATCGTTCTTCCTACTATTGATAGCCAGCTCATTGCATTCAAAGAAATGCTTGAAGTCTTTGCCAAATCAACCGGACTAAGGGTGAATTTTAGTAAGTCCTCTTTGATACCCATCAATATGACTGATGACGAGGGCATGCGTGTTGCTGCCTTGCTTGGATGTGATGTTGGTTCCATGCCATTCACTTACCTGGGCCTACCAATGGGTACTTCCCGGCCAACAATTTATGATCTATTGCCTTTGGTGTATCGTATTGAGAGACGATTATCTGCATCCTCTTGTCTCTTGAATCAAGGAAGCTGGCTCCAACTTTTACAGTCTGTCCTTAGTTCTATGCCAATATATTTCTTGTGCACCCTTTCGCTACCGCAGGGTATCTTGAAGTAGATTGAGCGGATTATGCGGCAATGCTTGTGGAGAGGGAACACGGATACTCCCCGGCAATCTTTGGCGGCTTGGGACTTGGTATGTCGTCCTAAATGTTTTGGTGGTCTGCGAGTTATGGACTTGAGCATTCAAAACGATGCCTTGCTCATCAAACACCTTTTTAAGTTCTTGAATAAGATGGACGTACCATGGGTATCTCTTATTTGGGACACTTATTACGCCTCTACGCCCCCTAAGTCACGCAAAGCTGCGGTTCTTTCTGGTGGAGAGATGTTTTCAAGCTGTATGATAAGTATTGCAAGTTGGCAGTTCCACTAGTTCGATCGGGGGATACGGTGATCTTCTGGCTTGACTGTTGGCAGCTTGGCAACAATACGGTTAGCATGCAACATCAGTTTCCGAGGCTCCACTCCTTTGTGATCGACGACACTCTACGGTTAGCATGCAACATCCGTTTCCGAGGCTCCACTCCTTTGTGATCGACGACACTCTAACAGTCAAGGATATTCTGGAGCTACCAGACCCAACTGACAATCTCCATCTGCCACTGTCTGCTGAGGCCTTTGAGGAGTTTAATCAACTTCAGGCATTGCTTACTACGGTTAATCTTCAAGATGGGCAAAACGATGTCTGGAAATGGCCTTCCAAGTCTGGGGACTACCAGTCCAGGATTTATTACTTGTCATGCTTTTCGGACACAGTGGTTGATCCCATATTCAGGTGCATTTGGAAATGTGCTTGTACTCTGAAGTTTAAGGTTTTTGGGTGGCTCCTTTTGATGGATCGCCTAAACACTAGAGACATGATGCAACGGCGGCATTGGATTATCCAGGATGACACTTGTGTTCTATGTCACTTGGCATCACATGAGGACAGAACCCATCTCTTCTTCGCTTGCAATTTTAGCCAGCGTATCTGGAACTACCTAGGTATTTCATGGAGTTCTCAACCAAACCAGACCAGTTATGACATGGCTTTTGATGCTAGGAGGGATTTTGGACATCCTCTTTTCTCTGAGATAGTGTTCACTGCCACTTGGAATATTTGGACAGAAAGAAATGGGAAGATCTTCAGGAATGAATCACCTTCTTTCAGGGCATGGAGGAGGAATTTTTTGCATGACATTTCTCTTTTAGCACATAGAATCAAATGTAAATATAGGAATAGTCTAATCTCTTGGATAGCTTCCTTACCCTAATCATTTATTTTGTAAGTATTACTCTCTCCTCCTCTCTCTTAACTTTGTAACTTTGTACACTTTGGCTCTGTGGTTTACTAAAAGACTGTGAGGCTGTTGCCTTGTAGTACATAGTCAAAAAACGAGCCGAATTATACGACATGCCTTTAACTGGCCCAAAGTCACGTTGGGCTGAACTGTTGCCACCTTTATCATGGGCTGTTAGTGGGCCAGATGTCGCGTCGGACCATATATGGCCCATGGGCAGCACGGGTCACTCCTAGGCCGAAAGACACACCGGGCTGGAATGGGCCCATATCTACATCGGGCCTCTAATAGGCCGAAAGTCACTGGGCTATAATTGGGCCCAAATATTCGGCGAACAATTAACGGGCCAGATCTGGCTTCGGGCCATAAATGGGCCTTTATTAAATATGCCGTTATTGGGTTGGCCCACTAGTACCTGAGTAAGTACTACGGGCCTTTGACTGGGTCGGCCTTTTTAACCTATATGGGCCTCTGTTGGGCCATGCCACATGTCTACGTATCATAGGCGCCTCCTATCCAATGAATGGATGCCATCTGTCCCAACGGTGAGCCAACACGTGTTTCCTCCGGCCAATGAGAATTTTACACGTGGAAAATCCTCATTGGTCCGGGCTGTTAGTGGGTTATTGGATCCAAAACCAGACCCGATAGCATAACGGTGACCCGATACGGTGGATGCCACGTGTCGGTCACCCTTGACGAAAGCACTTCCATGACGCGTCATTTATCGTCATGGAAGTGCACACTTCCGTGATGATAATTTTCGTAATGTCATGGAACATTTTTGCGACAGCACATGTATGATTATCTTGATTCTGTCATAAATTATCATGGATGTAGATGCATGACAGAAAACGTGACCTACTGTGACAAACACGTATCATCACAGAAGTGTCTTTTTTTGTAGTGATACGGAGTGACAAATCCCAGTCTCGATTCGTGCCAACCCAACAGACACTTTCGGAGATACCTGTAGTGCTCCTTTATGGTCACCCAATTACGTTGTGACGTTTGATACACCCAAAGCATTCCTACGACATCCGAGAGTTGCACAATCTCATGGTCTAAGGAAATGATACTTGACACTAGATAAGCTCTAGCAAGCGAACTACACGATCTTGTGCTATGCTTAGGATTGGGTCTTGTCCATCACATCATTGTCCTAATGATGTGATCCCGTTATCAACGACATCCAATGTCCATGGTCAGAAAACCACAACCATCTATTGATCAACGAGCTAGCCAACTAGAGTCTCACTAGGGACATGTTGTGGTCTATGTATTCACACATGTATTACAGTTCCCGGGTTAATACAATTATAGCATGAACAATAGACAATTATCATGAACAAGGAAATATAATAATAACCATTTTATTATTGTCTCTAGGGCATATTTCCAACAGTTGGCATGCCTGTTGTCTCAGTTAAAATAAGAGATCATTTTTATCATGGTTTATGTGACTTAGGTGCTAGCGTGAGTGTTGTTCCCTTTACTTTATACCAAGAAATTATGAATGAGATAGCACCCGCTGAAATAGAAGACATAGATGTTACTATTAAACTTGCCAATAGAGACACCATCACACCTCTTGGGATTGTTAGAGATGTTGAAGTCTTGTGTGGGAAAATAAAATACCCTACTCATTTTCTAGTTCTTGGTTCCCCACAAGATGACTTTTGTCCCATTATCTTTGGTAGACCTTTCTTGAACACTGTTAATGCTACTATAGATTGTCATAAACAAATTGTTAGTCTTTGCTTTGGTGTTGAATCTCATGAGTTTAATTTCTGAAAGTTTAATAGACAACCTCATAAGAAAGAATTACCTAGTAAGGATGAAATAACTGTTCTTGCCTCTATTGTTGTGCCTCCTACTGATCCATTAGAACAATATTTGCTCGACCATGAAAATGATATGCATATGCATGAAAGAAATGATATAGATAAGATTTTATTTAAACAATGACCTATGCTCAAACACAATTTACCTATTGAAACTCTAGGATGTCCTCCTCCACCTAAAGGTGATTCCATATTTGATTTAAAACAATTGCCAAACACTTTGAAATATGCTTATCTCGGTGAGAAAAAGATATATCCTGTTATTATTAGTGCTAACCTTTCAAAGCATGAATAAGAGAGATTATTAAATTTTTTGAAGAAGCACCGTGCTGCTATTGGATATACTCTTGATGATCTTAAGGGCATTAGTCCCACTCTTTGTCAACACAAGATTAATATGGAACTTGATGCTAAACCCGTTTTTGATCATCAATGACGTTTGAATCCTAAGATGAAAGAAGTGGTAAGAACTGAAATATTAAAGCTTCTGGAAGCATGTATAATATATCCCATAGTTAATAGTAGATGGGTAAGTCCCGTTCATTGTGTCCCTAAGAAGGGAGGTATTACTGTTTTTCCTAATGATAAAAATGAACTTATTCCACAAAGAATTGTTACTGGCTATAGAATGGTAATTTATTTTATAAAATTAAATAAAGCAACTAGAAAAGATCATTACTCATTGCCTTTTATTGATAAAATGTTGGAAAGATTATCTAGGAACACACACTTTTGTTTTTTGGATGGATATTCTGTTTTTTATCAAATACCTGTTTCACAACCCGATCAAGAGAAAACCACCTTTACTTGCCCTTTTGGAACTTATGCTTATAGATGTATGCATTTTGGTTTATGCAATGCACCTGCTACCTTTCAAAGATGCATGACTGCAATATTCTTAGATTTTTGCGAAAATATTGTTGAGGTTTTCATGTATGATTTTCTGTTTATGGAACTTCTTTTGATGATTTCTTGAGCAACCTTGATCGAGTTTTGCAGAGATGTGAGCAAACTAATCTTGTCTTGAATTGGGAGAAGTGCCACTTTATGGTTAATGAAGGTATTGTCTTGGGGCATAAAATTTCTAAACAAGGTATTTAGGTGGATAAAGCAAAAGTTGATGCAATTGAGAAAATGCCATGTCCTAAAGATATTAAAGGTATTCGTAGTTTCCTTGGTCTTGCTGGTTTCTATAGGAGGTTTATTAAAGACTTCTCTAAAATTTCTAGGCCTCTTGCAAATCTTTCACAAAAGGATGTTCCATTTGTTTTTGATGATGACTGTGCAGAAGCCTTCAAAACACTTGAGAAAGCCTTAATTTCTCCACCTATTGTTCAACCACCTGATTGGAACTTGCCTTTTGAAATTATGTGTGATGCTAGTGATTATGCTATTGGTGTTGTTCTAGGACAAAGAGTTGATAAGAAATTAACTGTTATTCGTCATGCTAGTAAAACTCTAGAAAGTGCCCAAAGAAATTATGCTACTACTGAAAAAGAATTTTTAGCAGTTGTGTTTGCTTGTGACAAATTCAGATCTTACATTGTTGATTCCAAGGTAACTGTTCACACTGATCATGCTGCTACTAAATAACTTATGGAAAAGAAAGATGCTAAACCTAGACTCATTAGGTGGGTTATTTTGCTACAAGAATTTGATTTACATATCACTGATACAAAAGGAGCTGAGGACCCCGTAGCTGATAGCTTGTCCAGGTTAGAGAATATTCTTGATGACCCACTACCTATTGATGATAGCTTCCCTGATGAACAACTAGCTGTAATAAATGTTTCTCATAACACTCCTTGATGAATAAAAATATAGCTTCAAGTAAAATTACCGATGGTTGTTAGAAGAAAGAGGGAATGCCTTCCGGGGCATCCCCAAGCTTAGTTGCTTGGTTCTCCTTGAATATTAACTTGGGGTGCCATGGGCATCCCCAAGCTTAGGATTTTTCACTCCTTATGCCTTCATCCATCGTGATCTCACCAAAAACTTGAAAACTTCAATCACACAAAACTTAACAAAACCTTCGTGAGATTCGTTATTATAATAAAGCAAACCACTACTCTAAGTACTGTTGCAAACCCATTCATATTTTATTCTTGCATTATATATACTGTATTCTAACTTTTCCATGGCTTATACCCTCCAATACAATAAATATATTCATCAAAATAAGCACACAATGCAAAGAAAATAGAATCTGTCAAAAGAAGAACAATCTATAGTAATCTGGGCTTTGTCCATACTTTTGTAACTCCAAAAATTCTGAAAAATTAAGACAACATAGGCAATTTGTATATCAATCTTGTGTACAAAAATCAGGATTTTATCGTGCTTCTGAGATTTTACAAAATTCTGCTACTGGGTGCAAAAGTTTCTGTTTTTCAACAAGATCAAATCAACTATCACCAAACATGATCCCAAAGGCTTTACTTGTCACAAATAGTAATTAAAACATAAAAACACAATCATAACAGTAGAGTAATTGCGCAAAAACTCAAGAACAGAAATAAAAAGGCAAAAATAAATTTTATTCATTGGGTTGCCTCCCAACAAGCGCTATCGTTTATTGCCCCTAGCTAGGCGTAATGCATAGATTCAAGTATTGCCATTTTTAATTTTCAACTCCTCAATCACACAACTAGAATTCTTCAAGGATTTAGCATGCATATTTTCAATAATAATACTTCTAGGGATAAGATCAAAGAATTCATCATTGCAAGTAGGGCTTTTTATCACTTAAACAAAATTGGGATGAATATTAATCATTTTAAGATCCTCTTTGTTGTTATTAGAAGTGGCACCCTTGTTCTTAGTTACTTGAGTAGGCTTGCAATTTTTTACGGGATTTTTTTCAATAGTTTTAACGGAAGAGAAGGCCGAGCTTAAGTTACTAAAAATTTCTTCCAACTTATCAATCCGAGAAGGACTTTCTCCAATTCTTTCGTTAGCTACGGTTTCCTTCTCTCTTAGTAATTTAAAAGCATCGCCCGCTTTTGACCCGATTTTATTAGCAAGATTATGCATCCTTTTATCCAAATTTTCATTTTATTCCTCGGTGACCATTTTCTTTTCAATAGCATCTAATCTTTGCATACCATGCTCTAGAGTTAAGATTGTTTCCTTAATAATGATAGGTGGTGCACCAACTAGATCTCCCATGGCATTAAAAACATCAAAAGATGGACACATCAAAAAATTCCCATCGGCAATCGTATCAAAGACGAATCTATACCAAGTGGTAATGCCAACATAAAAACTACGAGGAAGAATAACTGTAGATTGCTTACAAACAGATCTATTATGAGCATTGCAAATCCTATACCAAGCATCTTTTAGATTCTCCCCTCCCCTTTGTTTGAAAGTAAGAACCTTGTTCTCGGGGGTACACACAATAGAGGAAGAACTATCCATACCGACAAAGTAGGCAAGCAAGATTGCAATCAAAAAGATAGATCTGACAAGAAAAAGGCGAACAAAAAAGAAGGCGAATAAAAAGGCAAATTTTTGTGAAGTGGGGGGAGATGAAAATGAGAGGAAAATGAAAAATAATGTAAATTGCAAGGAGATCAGATTTGTGATTAGGAATCTGATAGATGATGATGTCTCCTCGGCAACAGAGCCAAAAATTCCTTTGACGTGGCTAGACTGCGTCGGTATTTCCCCAAAGAGGAAGGGATGGTGCAACACATCGACGGTAAGTATTTCCCTTAGTTGTAAAACCAAGGTATCAATCCAGTAGGAGAACCAAGCAACACTATGTAAACAGTACCTGCACACAAAGAACAAATACTTGCAACCCGACGCAGAGGGGTTGTCAATCCCTCCTCCGGGAAAAGATAGATTCGTTTGTATGAGTTTTGATAAATAGATCTCACAAGAACACACAAAAAATAAGTAAATAAAAAGTGCAGCAAGGTATTTTTGGGTTTTTGGAATAATAGATCTGAAAATAAAAGTGGCAAAAAATAGACCGGAAAGCAAATATGATAAAAGATAGACCCGGGGCCGTAGATTTCAGCAGTGGCTTCTCTCAAGAAAATAGCACACAGTGGGTAAACAAATTACTGTTGGGCAATTGATAGAACTTCAAATAATTATGACGATATCCAGGCAATGATCATGAATATTGGAATCACATCGAAGATTAATAGACCGATTCCCGCCTGCATCTACTACTATTACTCCACACATCGACCGCTATCCAGCATGCATCTAGTGTACTAAGTTCATGGAGAAATGGAGTAATGCAATAAGAATGGTGACATGATGTAGACAAGATCTATTCATGTAGGAGTAGACCCCATCTTTTTATCCTTAATAGCAACGATACATGCATGCTTCGCTGCCCCTTCTTTCACTGGGAGAGGACACCGCTAGATCGAACCGATCACAAAGCACCTCTTCCCATTGCAAGAAAAATCAATCTAGTTGGCCTAACTAAACCAAAGATTCAAAGAAGAAATACGAGGCTATAAATAATCATGCATATAAGAGACCAAAGAAGACTCGAATAACTTTCATGGATATAAATCTGTGTTGGGAATATGCCCTAGGGGAAATTCCAAAATGGTTATTATTATATTTCCCTGTTCATGATAATTGTCTATTGTTCATGCTATAATTGTATTAACCAGAAACCGTAATACATGTGTGAATACATAGACCACAACATGTCCCTTGTGAGCCTCTAGTTGGCTAGCTCGTTGATCAATAGATGGTTGTGGTTTCCTGACCATGGACATAGGATGTCATTGATAACGGGATCACATCTTTAGGAGAATGATGTGATGGACAAGACCCAATCCTAAGTATGGCACAAGATTGTGTAGTTCATTTGCTAGAGCTTTTCTAATGTCAAGTATCATTTCCTTAGACCATGAGATTATGCAACTCCCGGATACCGTAGGAGTGCTTTGGGTGTATCAAACATCACAACTTATCTGGGTGACTATAAAGGTGCACTACAGGTATCTCCAAAAGTGTCTGTTGGGTTGGCACGAATCAAGAATGGGATTTGTCACTCCGTATGACGGAGAGGTATCTCTGGGCCCACTGGGTAATGCATCATCATAATGAGCTCAATGTGACTAATGAGTTAGCCACGGGATCATGCGTTACATAACGAGTAAAGAGACTTGCCGCTAACGAGATTGAACGAGGTATGGGGATACCGGCGATCGAATCTCAGGCAAGTAACATACTGATATGTCCATTTTGCATCATGTTTTCTTACTGTTATTTATGATGTTTTCATCCATAATAAAGCTTTTTGGAGTAATTCTAATGCCTTTTCTCTCATAATATGCAAGGTATACACGAAGAGGAGAATTCCGGCAGCTGGAAATCTGGACCTGAAAAAGCTACGTCAGGCTACATATTCCGCATAACTCCAAATGAGCTGAAACTTCACGAGGATTTTTTATGGGATATATGAGGAATATTGGAGCCAATAAGTACCAGAGGGGGCCCACCAGGTGGGCACAACCCACCTGGGCGCACCAGGGAGCCCAGGCACACCCTGGTGGGTTGTGCTCTCATCGGCCCACCTCCGGTGCCCATCTTCTGGTATATAAGTCATTTTGACCTAGAAAGAATAAGGAGAGGACTTTCGGGATGGAGCGCCGCCACCTTGAGGCGGAACTTGGGCAGGAGCACTTTTGCCCTTCGGCGGAGCGATTCCACCGGGGGAACTTCCCTCCCGGAGGGGGAAATCATCGTCATCATCATCACCAACAACTCTCCCATCTTGGGGAGGGCAATATCCATCAACATCTTGAACAACACCATCTCATCTCAAACCCTAGTTCATCTCTTGTGTTCAATCTTGTTGCCAGAACTATAGATTGGTGCTTGTGGGTGACTAGTAGTGTTGATTACATCTTGTAGTTGATTACTATATGGTTTATTTGGTGGAAGATTATATGTTCAGATCCAATATGCTATTTAATACCCCTCTGATCTTGAGCATGTTTATCATTTGTGAGTAGTTACTTTTGTGCTTGAGGTCATGGGAGAAATCATGTTGCAAGTAATCATGCGAACTTGATATGTGTTCGATATTTTGAGAGTATGTATGTTGTGATTCCCTTAGTGGTGTCATGTGAACGTCGACTACATGACACTTCACCATATTTGGGCCTAAGGGAATGAATTGTGGAGTAGCAATTATATGATGGGTTGCGAGAGTGACAGAAGCTTAAACCCCAGTTTATGCGCTATTCTGTAAGGGACCGATTGGATCCAAAAGTTTAATGCTATGGTTATAATTTATTCTTAATACTTTTCTCGTAGTTGTAGATGCTTGCGGGAGGGTTAATCATAAGTAGCAGGTTTATTCAAGTAAGAACAGCACCTAAGCACCGGTCCACCCACATATCAAATTATCAAAGTAGCGAACACAAATCGAACCAACATGATGAAAGTGACTAGATGAAATTACCGTGTACCCTCAAGAACGCTTTTCTTATCATAAGAGACCGTTCTAGCCTGTCCTTTGCCTCAAAAGAATTGGGCTACCTTGGTGTACTTTTGTTACTACTACCGTTACTTGCTCGTTACAAATAATCTTGCTATCAAACTACTCCGCTACGTACAATTTCAGCACTTGCAGACATTACCTTGCTGAAAACCACTTGTCATTTCCTTCTGCTCCTCGTTGGGTTCGACACTCCTACTTATCGAGAAGAGCTACAATTGATCCCCTATACTTGTGAGTCATCAAGGCTATTTTCTGGCACCGTTGCCGGGGAGTGAAGCGCCTTTGGTAAGTGGAATTTGGTAAGGAAACATTTATATAGTGTGCTGAAATTTATTCTCACTTGTTACTATGGAAAACAATCCTTTGAGGGGTTTGTTCGGGGTATCTTCACCTCGACCGGAACCACAATTAGCCCCCCCTCAACCTACTGCACTTACTGATAATATTGAATATGAAATTCCTTCGTGTATGATTGAACAACCGCTAGCTAATCTTTATGCAGGAGATGGAACCGAACATCCTGATATGCACTTGCTATATGTGGAACAAATTTGTGGATTGTTTAAGCTTGCAGGTTTACCCGGAAATGAAGTAATGAAAAAGGTTTTCCCGTTATCTTTGAAGGGAAAAAGCATTGGCATGGTATAGGCTATGCGATGATATTGGATCATGGAATTGGAATCGTTTGAAATTGGAGTTCCACCAAAAAATTTATCCTATGCATCTAGTTCATCGTGATCGGAATTATATATATAATTTTTGGCCTTATGAAGGAGAAAGTATTGCTCTAGCTTGGGGGAGGCTTAAGTCAATGTTATATTCATGCCCCAATCATGAGCTCTCAAGAGAAATTATTGTACAGAATTTTTATGTTCGACTTTCTCGTAATGATCAAACCATGGTTGATACTTCTTGTGTTGGTTCTTTTATGAAGAAGACTATTGAATTCCGGCGGGATCTTTTCGAAAGAATTAAACACAACTCTGAAGATTGGGAACTCGAGGAAGGTAAAGAGTCAGGTATTAAACTTAAGTATGATTGTGTTAAATCTTTTATGGATATCGATGCTTTTCAAAAGTTTAGCACTAAATATGGACTTGACTCTGAGATAGTAGCCTCCTTTTGTGAATCATTTTCTACTCATGTTGAACTCTCAAATCTAGTTGTAGTAAAGTATAGAGATTTGAATGTAGCTGGATGCCAAGAGCACTCTTATTCCTCGGCAAAGGGTTCACATCTTTCCTAAGGAGAAGTGGTTTAAATATCACCCACCTATTAAAGAAGAAACTAAAGAACCGGTACCAGTTAAAGAAGAAACTATACTTTATAATGTTGATCCAGTTGTTCCTTCTGCTTATATTCAGAAACCACCTTTCCCTGTTAGGATAAGGGAACATGCTAAAGTTTCAAATGTGGTTAACAAAAGCTATATTAGAACACCTAAACCTGATGAACAAATTAAAGTAGAACCTAGTATTGCTATGGCTAAAGATCTCTTGGAAGAAGATATGGATGGGCATGTTATTTACTTCGTGAAGAAGCTACTAGAATTACCAAACCTGATAAAAAGGACAAACATAGACCTGTTGTTGGCATGCCTGTCATCTCAGTTAAAATAGGAGATCACTGTTATCATGGTTTATGTGACATAGGTGCTAGTGTGAGTGCTATTCCTTACACATTATATCAAGAAATTATGAATGACATAGCATTGCAAAAATATAAGACATAGATGTTACTATTAGACTTGCTAATAGAGACACTATATCACTGATTGGGATTGTTAGAGATGTTGAAGTATTGTGTGGGAAGATAAAATACCCTACTGATTTTCTTGTTCTTGGTTCCCCACAAGATGACTTTTGTCCCATTATCTTTGGTAGACCTTTCTCGAACACCGTTAATGCTAAGATAGCTTGTGAGAAACAAACTGTCGGTGTTAATTTTGGTGATGAGTCTCATGAGTTTAATTTTTCCAAGTTTAGTAGAAAGCTTCATGAAAAAGAATTGCCTAGTAAGGATGAATTAATTGGTCTTGCTTCTATTGTTGTTCCACCTACTGATCCTTTAGAACAATATTTGCTAGACCATGAAAATGATTTACATATGTGTGAAAGAAATGAAATAAATGAAATTTTCTTTGAACAACGTCCTTTGCTTAAACAAAATTTGCCTATTGAAACTCTAGGAGGTCCTCCTCCACCTAAAGGTGATCCTGTGTTTGGAACAAACATGATCCAGGAGACTTGGAGTGGCCGTCAAGAAAGAAGCGAGGAGGCCACGAGGCAGGGGGGCGCCCCCCACCCTCGTGGGCCCCTCGCAGCTCCACCGACGTACTTCTTCCTCCTATATATACCCATATACCCCGAAAACATCCAGGAGGACCACAAAACCCTATTTCCACCACCGCAACCTTCTGTACCGAAGAGATCCCATCTTGGGGCTTTTTCCGGAGCTCCGCTGGAGGGGGAATCGATCACGGAGGGCTTCTAGATCAACACCATAGCCTCTACGATGATGTGTGAGTAGTTTACCACAGACGTTCGGGTCCATAGTTATTAGCTAGACGGCTTCTTCTCTCTCTTTGGATCTCAATACAAAGTTCTCCTCGATCTTCTTGGAGATCTATTCGATGTAATTCTTTTTGCGGTGTGCTTGTCGAGATCCGATGAATTGTGGGTTTATGATCAAGATTATCTATGAACAATATTTGATTCTTCTCTGAAATCTTTTTTGTATGATTTGTTATATTTGCAAGTCTCTTCGAATTATCAGTTTGGTTTGGCCTACTAGATTGATCTTTCTTGCAATGGGAGAAGTGCTTAGCTTTGGGTTCAATCTTGCGGTGTCCTTTCCCAGTGATAGCAGGGGCAGCAAGGCACGTATTGTATTGTTGCCATCAAGGATAAAAATATGGGGTTTATATCATATTGCTTGAGTTTATCCCTCTACATCATGTCATCTTGCCTAATGCGTTACTTTGTTCTTATGAACTTAATACTCTAGATGCATGCTCGGCAGTCGATGTGTGGAGTAATAGTAGTAGATGCAGAATCTTTTCGGTCTACTTGTCGCGGACGTGATGCATATATACATGATCATGCCTAGATATTCTCATAATTATGCACTTTTCTATCAATTGCTCAACAGTAATTTGTTTACCCACCGTAATACTTATGCTATCTTGAGAAAAGCCACTAGTGAAACCTATGGCCCCCGGGTCTATTTTGCATCATATAAGTTTCCAATCTATTTTACTTTGCAATCTTTACTTTCAATCTATATCATAAAAATACCAAAAATATCTATCTTCTTATCTCTATCAGATCTCACTTTTGCAAGTGGTCATGAAGGGATTGACAACCCCTTTATCGCGTTGGTTGCAAGGTTCTTATTTGTTTGGGTAGGTGCGAGGTTACTTGCGTGTAGTCTCCTACTGGATTGATACCTTGGTTCTCAAAAACTGAGGGAAATACTTACGGTACATTGCTCATCACCCTTTCCTCTACAAGGGAAAACCAACGCAGTGCTCAAGAGGTAGCAAGAAGGATTTCTGGCATCGTTGCCGGGGAGATCTACGCACAAGTCAAGACATACCAAGTACCCATCACAAACTCTTATCCCTCGCATTACATTATTTGCCATTTGCCTCTTGTTTTCCTATCCCCCACTTCACCCTTGCCGTTTTATTCGCCCTATTTTTCCGTTTGCCTCTTGTGTGCTTGTGTGTTTGATTGTTTGCCGCGATGGCTTTACCAAAAAGTGTTGATCCTCACCTTAGAAGGTTGGAAGAAATTGAAAACAACGTTAGAAGTTTTATGTCCTTGCACTTTAAGCATAATAATTTCTTCAGAAACGAGCTTAAAGAACAAAAAAGTTTTATGGGGTACATGAATAAAGAGCTCGATGATATGTCTAAAGAATTTTATGGTTTGAAATCTCAGTCCGCTCATCTCGAAAACTTAATAGTCCAAATTTCGGATAAGCAGTCCACCTTAGTTAATAAGATGGCTGCCAAATCGAAAGAACTAAACGATAATAAGGACGAAGATCTAAAAGTGATTGATGTGTCTCCTATTAAATCTTTGTTTTGCAATATGAATCTTGATAATGATGGGACTGGAGATGATTAAACTTTAGCTAAAAGGCGTCCCAATGATACAGAGTTTTTAGATCTTGATGCAAAAATTAATAAAAGTGGGATTGAAGAGGTCAAAACTTTACATAGCAATAAACCCACTATTGTTGATTTGAAGGGATTTAATTATGATAATTTCTCTTTGATAGATTGTATTTCCTTGTTGCAATCCATGCTAAATTCTCCGCATGCTTATAGTCAAAATAAATCTTTTACCAAACATATCATTGATGCTTTAATGCAATCTTATGAAGAAAAGCTTGAATTAGAAGTTTATATCCCTAGAAAACTTCATGATGAGTGGGAACCTACTATTAAAATTCATATTAAAGAGCATGAATGCTATGCTTTATGTGATTTGGGTGCTAGTGTTTCCACGATTCCAAACACTTTGTGTGATGTGTTAGGTTTCCATGAATTTGATGATTGTTCTTTAATTTGCACCTTGCGGATTCCACTATTAAGAAACCTATGGGAATGATTAATGATGTTCTTATTGTTGCAAATAGGAATTATGTGTCCGTAGATTTCATTGTTCTTGTTATTGATTGCAATCCTACATGTCCTATTATTCTTGGTAGACCTTTCCTTAGAACGATTGGTGCAATTATTGATATGAAAGAAGGAAATATTAGATTCCAATTTCTGTTAAGGAAAGACATGGAACACTTTCCAAGAAAGAAAGTTAAATTACCTTATTAATATATTATGAGAGCCACTTATGGATTGCATACCAAAGATGATAATACCTAGATCTATTCTTGTTTTTATGCCTAGCTAGGGGCGTTAAACGATAGCGCTTGTTGGGAGGCAACCCAATTTTATTTTTGTTTATTGCTTTTTGGTTATGTTTAGTAATAAATAATTCATCTAGATTCTTTTTAGATGTGGTTTTATGCTCTTAATTAGTGTTTGTGCCAAGTAGAACCTTTGGGAAGACTTGGGGGAAGTTTTTGCGATCTTGCTGTAAAAAAAGAAACTTTAGCGCTCACGAGATTTGGTGCCATTTTTTACTGGAGAGTGCGATTAGGTTGATTATTTTTTCAGGTGATTAATAGACAAATTCCTCACGTCCACAAATTTATTTCAGAATTGTTGTGGTTACATATGTATTCGAAACCTACAGATTACTACATACTTTTCTGTTTTTGACAGATTCTATTTTTTGTGTGTTGTTTGCTTATTTTGATGAATCTATGGCTAGTATCGGGGGTTATGAACCATAGAGAAGTTGGAATACAGTAGGTTTAACAGAAATATAAATAAATAATGAGTTCATTACAGTACCTTAAGTGGTGGTTTGTTTTCTTATACTAACGGAGCTCATGAGATTTTCTGTTGAGTTTTGTGTTGTGAAGCTTTCAAGTTTTAGGTAAAGATTTGATGGATTATGGAATAAGGAGTGGTAAGAGCCTAAGATTGGGGATGACCAAGGCACCCCAAGGTAAAATTCAAGGACAACCAAAAGCCTAAGCTTGGGGATGCCCCGGAAGGCATCCCTTTTTTTGTCTTCGTCCATCGGTAAATTTACTTGATGTTATATTTTTATTCACCACATGATATGTGTTTTTCTTGGAGCGTGTTGTATGAATTGAGTATTTGATTTTTTAGTTTACCACAATCATCCTTGCTTTACACACCTTTTGGAGAGACACACATGAATCAGAATTTATTAGAATACTCTATGTGCTTCACTTATATCTTTTGAGCTAGATAAATTTTGCTCTAGTGCTTCACTTATACCTTTTTAAGAGCACGGTGGTGGTTTTATTTTATAGAAATTATTGATATCTCATGCTTCACTTATATCATTTTGAGAGTCCTCTAGAACAGCATGGTAATTTTCTTTGGCTATAAAATTAGTCCTAATATGATAGGCATCCAAGATGGGTATAATAAAAACTATCATAAGAAGTGCATTGAATACTATGAGAAGTTTGATACTTGATGATTGTTTTGAGATATGAAGATGGTGGTATTAGAGTCATGCTAGTTGAGTAGTTGTGAATTTGAGAGATACTTGTGTTAAAGTTTTTGATTCCCGTAGCATGCACGTATGTTGAACCGTTATGTGATGAAGTCGGAGCATGATTTATTTATTGATTCTCTTCCTTATGAGTGGCGGTCAGGGACGAGCGATGGTCTTTTCCTACCAATCTACCCCCTAGGAGCATGCGTGTAGTACTTTGTTTCGATAACTAGAAGTTTTTTGCAATAAGTATGTGAGTTCTTTATGACTAATGTTGAGTACATGGATTATACGCACTCTCACCCTTCCACCATTGCTAGCCTCTCTAGTACCGCGCAACTTTCGCCGGTACCATAAACCCACCATATACTTTCCTCAAAACAACCACCATACCTACCTATTATGGCATTTCCATAGCCATTCCGTGATATATTGCCATGCAACTTACCACCGTTCCGTTTATTATGACATGCTTCATCATTGTCATATTGCTTTGCATGATCATGTAGTTGACATTGTATTTGTGGCAAAGCCACCTTCATAATTATTTCATACATGTCACTCATGAGTCATTGCACATCCCGGTACACCGCCGGAGGCATTCAGATAGAGTCATATTTTGTTCTAAGTATCGAGCTGTAATTCTTGAGTTGTAAGTAAATAAAAGTGTGATGATCATCATTATTAGAGCATTGTCCCATGTGAGGAAAGGATGATGGAGACTATGATTCCCCCACAAGTTGGGATGAGACTCCAGACGAAAATAAAAAAAGGGGGAGAAAGGCCATAAAAAAGAGAAGACCCAAAAAAAAGAAAAAAGAGAGAAGGGACACTGTTACTATCCTTTTACCACAATTGTGCTTCAAAGTAGCACCATGATATTCATGATAGAGAGTCTCTTATGTTGTCACTTTCATATCCTAGTGGGAATTTTACAATATAGAACTTGGCTTGTATATTCCAATTATGGGCTTCCTCAAAATTCCCTAGGTCTTCGTGAGCAAGCGAGTTGGATGCACACCCACTTAGTTCTTTTGTTGAGCTTTCATACATTTATAGCTCTAGTGCATCCGTTGCATGGCAATCCCCACTCACTCATATTGATATCTATTGATGGGCATCTCCGTAGCCCGTTGATATGCCTAGTTGATGTGAGACTATCTTCTCCTTTTTTTCTTCTCCACAACCACCATTCTATTCCACCTATAATGCTATATCCATGGCTCACGCTCATGTATTGCGCGAAGATTGAAAAGGTTTGAGAACATCAAAAGTATGAAACAATTGCTTGGCTTGTCATCGGGGTTGTGCATGATTTAAATATTTTGTGCGGTGAAGATGGAGCATAGCCAGACTATATGATTTTGTAGGGATAACTCTCTTTGACCATGTTATTTTTAGAAGACATGATTGCTTTGTTAGTATGCTTGAAGTATTATTATTTTTATGTCAATATTAAACTTTTGTCTTGAATCTTTCAGATCTGAACATTCATGCCACAATAAAGAAAATTACATTGAGAATTATGCTAGGCAGCATTCCACATCAAAAATTCTGTTTTTATCATTTACCTACTCGAGGACAAGCAGGAATTAAGCTTGGGGATGCTTGGTATGTCTCCAACGTATCTATAATTTTTGATTGTTCCATGCTACTATATTATCTGTTTTGGATGTTTAATGGGATTTAATTTACCTTTTTATATTATTTTTGGGACTAACCTACTAACCAAAGGCCCAGTGCAAATTGCTGTTTCTTTGCCTATTTCAGTGTTTCGCAGAAAAGGAATATCAAACGGAATCCAAATGGAATGAAACCTTCGGGAGAGTTATTTTTGGAACAAACGTGATCCAGGAGACATGGAGTGGCCGTCAAGAGAGAAGCAAGGAGGCCACGAGGGAGGGGGGCACGCCTAGTGGGGCAGGCGCGCCCCCACCCTCGTGTGCCTCTCGCAGCTCCATCGACGTACTTCTTCCACCTATATATACCCATATACCCCGAAAACATCCAGGAGCTCCACAAAACCCTATTTCCACCGCCGCAACCTTCTGTACCCAAGAGATCCCATCTTGGGGCCTTTTTTGGAGCTCCGCCGGAGGGGGAATCAATCACGGAGGGCTTCTACATCAACACCATAGCCTCTCCGATGATGTGTGAGTAGTTTACCACATACCTTCGTGTCCATAGTTATTAGCTAGATAGCTTCTTCTCTCTCTTTGGATCTCAATACAAAGTTCTCCTTGATCTTCTTGGAGATCTATTCGATGTAATTCTTTTTGAGGTGTGTTTGTCGAGATCCGATGAATTGTGGGTTTATGGTCAAGATTATCTATGAACAATATTTGATTCTTCTCTAAAATCTTTTATGTATGATTTGTTATCTTTGCAAGTCTCTTTGAATTATCAGTTTGGTTTGGCCTACTAGATTGATCTTTCTTGCGATGGGAGAAGTTCTTAGCTTTGGGTTCAATCTTGCGGTGTCCTTTCCCAGTGACAGCAGGTTTAGCAAGGCACGTATTGTATTGTTGCCATCGAGGATAAAAAGATGGGGTTTATATCATATTGCTTGAGTTTATCCCTCTACATCATGTCATCTTGCCTAATGCGTTACTCTGTTCTTATGAACTTAATACTTTAGATGCATGCTGGATAGCGGTCGATGTGTGGGGTAATAGTAGTAGATGCAGAATCGTTTCGGTTTACTTGTCACGGACGTGATGCCTATATACATGATCATGCCTAGATATTCTCATAATTATGCACTTTTCTATCAATTGCTCGACAGTAATTTGTTTACCCACCGTAATACTTATGCTATCTTGAGAGAAGCCACTAGTGAAACCTATGGCCCCCGGGTCTATTTTCCATCATATAAGTTTCCAATCTATTTTACTTTGCAATCTTTACTTTCAATCTATATCATAGAAATACCAAAAATATTTATCTTATTATCTCTACTAGATCTCACTTTTGCAAGTGGTCGTGAAGGGATTGACAACCCCTTTATCGCGTTAGTTGCAAGGTTCTTATTTGTTTGTGTAGGTGCGAGGTGACTTGCGTGTAGTCTCCTACTAGATTGATACCTTGGTTCTCAAAAACTGAGGGAAATACTTACGCTACTTTGCTGCATCACCCTTTGCTCTTCAAGGGAAAACCAACATAGTGCTCAAGAGGTAGCACCAGACACTTTGAAATATGCTTATCTTGATGAAAAGAAAATATATCCTGTTATTATTAGTGCTAACCTTTCAGAACATGAAGAAGAAAGATTATTGAAAGTTCTGAGGAAGCACCAAGCTGCAATTGGATATACTCTTGATGATTTAATGGGCATTAGTCTCACTCTGTGTCAGCACAAAATTAATATGGAACCTGATGCTAAACCCATTGTTGATCACCAACGTTGGTTAAATCCGAAGATGAAAGAAGTGGTAACAACGGAAATATTAAAACTTCTGGAAGCAGGTATAATCTATCCTATGTCTGATAGTAGATGGGTAAGTCCTGTTCATTGCGTTCCAAAGAAAGGAGGTATAACTGTTGTTCCTAATGATAAGAATGAACTTATTCCACAAAGAATTGTTACAGGCTATAGAATGGTAATATATTTTAGAAAATTAAACAAATAAACTAGAAAATATCATTACCCTTTGCCTTTTATTGGTCAAATGCTTGAAATATTATCTAACCACACACATTTTTGCTTCCTTGATGGATATTCTGGCTTTTCACAAATACCTATTTCTCAACCTGATCAAGAAAATACCACTTTTACTTGTCCTTTTGGAACCTATGCTTATAGACGTATGCCTTTTGGTTTATGTTATGCACCTGCTACCTTTCAAAGATGTATGACTGTTATATTCTCTGACTTTTGTGAAAAGATTGTTAAGGTTTTCATGGATGACTTTTGTGTTTATTGGAAGTCTTTTGATGATTGTTTAAGCAATCTTGATTGAGTTTTTGCAGAGATGTGAACAAAACAAATCTTGTCTTGAATTGGGAGAAGTGCCACTTTATGGTTAATGAAGGCATTGTCTTGGGTCATAAAATTTCTGAAAGAGGTATTGAAGTGGACAAAGCTAAGGTTGATGTAATTGAGAAAATGCCATGTCCTAAAGATGTAAAATGTATTCGTAGTTTCCTAGGTCATGCTGGTTTCTATAGGAGATTTATCAAAGAATTTTCTAAAATTTCTAGGCCTCTCACTAGTCTCTTGAAAAAGGATATTCCCTTTGTTTTTATGATGATTGTTTAGAAGCCTTTGAAAAACTCAAGAAAGCCTTAATTTCTACACCTATTGTTCAACCACCTTATTGGAATTTGCCTTTTGAAATTATGTGTGATGCTAGTGATTATGCTGTTGGTGTTGTTCTAGGACAAAGAGTTGATAAGAAACTTAATGTAATTCATTATGCTAGTAAAACTCTAGACAATGCTCAAAGGAACTATGCTACTACTGAAAAAGAATTCTTAGCAGTGGTGTTTGCTTGTGATAAGTTTAGACCTTATATTGTTGATTCCAAAGTAACTGTTCACACAGACCATGCCGCTGTTAAATATCTTATGGAAAAGAAAGATGCTAAACCTAGACTTATTTCATGGGTTCTCTTGTTACAAGAATTTGATTTACATATCATTGATAGAAAAGGAGCTGAGAACCCAGTAGCTGATACTTTATCTAGGCTTAAAAATGTGCTTGATGACCCACTACCTATTGATGATAGTTTTCTTGATGAGTAGTTAGCTGCAATAAATGTTGCTCATAATACTCCTTGGTATGCTGACTATGCTAATTACATTGTTGCTAAATATTTACCACCTAGCTTTACATACCAACAAAAGAAAAAATCTTCTATGATTTAAGACATTACTTTTGGGATGACCCACATCTTTATAAAGAAGGAGTATATGGTATTATTCGATGTTGTGTACCTGAGCATGAATAGGGACAAATCCTTCGAAAATGTCACTCCGAAGCTTATGGAGGGCATCATGCTAGAGATAGAATTGCTCATAAGGTATTGTAGTCTAGATTTTATTGGCCTACTCTCTTCAAGGATGCCCGTAAGTTTGTCTTATCTTGTGATGAATGTCAAAGAATAGGTAAGCGTTAAGAAATGCCTATGAATTATTCACTTGCTGTTGAACCATTTGATGTTTGGGGATTTGATTACATGGTACCTTTTCCTTCCTCTAATGGGTATACACATATTTTGGTTACTGTCGATTATGTTACTAAATGGGTAGAAGCTATTCCAACCAGTAGTAATGATCACAACACCTCTATTAAAATGCTTAAGGAAGTTATTTTCCCAAGGTTTGGAGTCCCTAGATATTTAATGACTGATGGTGGCTCACACTTTATTCATGGTGCTTTTCGTAAAATGCTTGCCAAGTATGATATTAATCATAGAATTGCATCACCCTATCATCCTTAGTCTAGTGGTCAAGTTGAACTTAGCAATAGAGAAATAAAATTAATTTTGCAAAAGACTGTTAATAGGTCTAGGAAGAATTGGTCTAAGAAATTAGATGATGCACTTTGGTCTTATAGAACAACATATAAAATCCTATGGGTATGTCTCCTTATAAAATGGTTTATGGAAAAGCTTGTCATTTGCCTCTTGAGTTAGAACATAAAGTATTTTGGGTAGTCAAAGAACTCAACTATGATTTCAAACTTGCTGGTGAAAAGAGGTTATTTTATATTAGCTCATTAGATGAGTGGAGAACCCAAGCTTATGAAAATGCAAAATTATTCAAAGAAAAAGTAAAAAGATGGCATGACAAAAGAATCCTAAAGCATGAGTTTATAGTCGGAGAATATGTTCTTTTATAAAACTATCATTTTAGATTCTTTGCAGGAAAACTCCTCTCAAATTGGGAAGGTCCCTATGTTATCGAGGAGGCTTACCGGTCTGGAGCCATCAAAATAAATAATTCTAAAGGTACTAACCCGAAGGTTGTCAATGGGCAACGAACACAACATTATATCCCAGGTACGCCTATTAATGTTGAAAGTAATGTTATCCAAACTTTGACACCGGAAGAACACATAAAAGAGTTCTTCCGGAACACTCCAGAATAGTGAAAATAAGGAGGTACGTGATACAGTAAGTAAAAGGACACCGAAAAATCCGCAAAAATATTTTTTAACAGTTTTGGAATATATAATTTTTTTGGAAATAAAGAAACTTCCAGGAAGCGTCCCCTGGTGGGCACAAGACACCAGGCCTGGAGTGCCCAGGTGGGTTGTGCCCACCTGGGACACCTTCCGGACTCCATTTTTCTACCATATGCTTGTCCTCCAAGATAAAAAAATCTATATATACTTCCCGAACTTGTTGATCACCGTATTGCGAAGAAATCCTTTGTTCTCTTTTCTTGCTGTTTTCTGTCAGATCCCATCTACCATGGCCTCTTCAAGTCCCTCCAAGGACAAGTTCTTCAAGAACGTCATCAACCCATATCCGCGGGAGGTGGTGCAGCACCCTCAAGCCATCCAGATGCATGAGGGGCTGCTGTACATCCGCGATGAGCAAGGTCCCAAGGGCACGAGAACCATGGAGTCCAGGCTTGAAGCCATGGAACAGGAAGTCTTCTGGTGCAAGGGGATGGTGGAGCGTGGGCTAAATGCCAATCACCTCATGATCACGGACCTTCCCCGTGATCTCAAGGTGGATGGAAAGCCCATGAAGGACATCATCTTCACCCTCAACTAGCAAATCAACTTTCTCCAAAGCCGGATCTATGATCTTCAAAACCAAGTCTTTGAATATGAGGCGAGGTTTAAAGGTATGAGTTTGGCTGCTAGTTGCAGGACCCGTGAGACTCACTCCTCCTCTTATGATGGTGGACCACTGCCATGGAAATCCGAGGACAAGATCTCTTCTTCTTCACCACCACCTTCTTCATCGCCAAAGGAGAATTGAGTATCGGGTATGGGAACTCCCCTTGGCTTCCGCCAAGCTTGGGGGAGGTGCCTCCGTATCGTATCATCCCACTATCTTATTACTTTTACTTATTTTAGTTTGATCTTTTGCTTTAGATGAATAAAAGTTAGTTCGATCCTTTCTTCTTTGAGAGTTTGCTTAGTGATCTATCCTTGTAATCGTGTGCAAGTTATATAATAAAAGTTTAGTTTGAGTTTTTTCTTTCTTTACTTTCATATTGCAAATAAAAGAAAAGAAATAAACAAAGAAAAAGAGAAAGGAAATAAATAAAGAAAAGATTATATACTAATCCTATGGTAGGTGATGGCACCACATAAGGAAAAGTATAAATAGATTTTTTTAGAGATTGACAAACATAACATTAGTCAATGATGCAACTCATGAAATAATTAATAAGGGAAGATAAGATTCACATATAAATATACTATCCTGGAAATCTTTTATGATTGTGAGCCCTCATCAAAATATTATATGCCAAAATTGTTGATGTTGGACAAGGAAGACAACTTAATGATTTATGTTTGTTTATATTCACATAGAAGTCATATTGTCATAGATCCTTCAACATGTGGTGCTTGCCCCTATCTTTGCTAGCCAAAAAATTCTGCACTAAGTAGAGATACTACTTGTGCATCCAAAAACCCTAAAACCCAAATCTTATTTTCAAGTGTCCACCATACCTACCTAGGTATTGAGCAAGATCCCTCAAGTAAGTTGTCATCGGTGCAAAACGGCAATAAAAATTGCTTCGAAAAGTGTGAGATCATTTAGTGCAAGAGAAAATGAGCATTGCATGAACTTTTGATGGTGAAGAATAAAAGTGATAGACTGCATAATAAAGGATCCTATCACAAGGGGCAATGCAACGTTACGTTCTTTTGCATTAAGGGGTTGAGCATACAAACAAATAAGCGCATGGCAACCTCTGCTTCCCTCTGCGAAGGGCCTATCTTTTACATTTATGTATTTACTTTTTTGCAAAGAGTCAAAGTTTTCCTTCTATTCCTTTTTGTTTTTCTCCTTTGGAAAGCATCATGTGGCGAGGAAAGATCTAGGCACATATGTCCAACCAAATATAGATAGCATGATTTATTATTGTTGACATCACCCTTGAGGTGAGTATGTTGGGAGGCGAAACTATAAGCCCTTATCTTTCTATGTGTCCGGTTGAAACGTTTTGCTCATGGGTACGCGGTGAGTGTTAGCAATCATAGAAGACTATATGATAGTTGAGTATGTGGACTTGCCTAAATGCTCCGATACGTGACCCTTCCTAAAAAGACGATGAATTATAGTTGCAATGTTGACTGAGAACATAATTTGTTGGTTTCTAATAGAGTTTTTGCTTTATACTTCGATATTGTGATGAGCTGTTACTTATTCATGAGAACTATATGATAAAAGTTCTATGATAAGAGTCCTATGTTTAATTTTATTGTTGTTATGATAATCAACATGATGCTTCTATGTCCGTATTTTGTTTTTATCGATACCTCTCTCTCAAAGCATGTGGACATGTTTTTTGATTTTGGTTTTCGCTTGAGGACAAGCGAGGTCTAAGCTTGGGGGAGTTGATACGTCCATTTTGCATCATGTTTTCTTACTGTTATTTATGATGTTTTTATCCATAATAAAGCTTTTTGGGGGTAATTCTAATGCCTTTTCTCTCATAGTATGCAAGGTATACACCAAGAGGGAGAATTCAGGTAGCTGGAAATCTAGATCTGAAAAAGCTATGTCCGGCTACCTATTCGGCATAACTCCAAATGAGTTGAAACTTCACGAGGATTTTTTATGGAATATATGAGGAATATTGGAGCCAATAAGTACCAGAGGGGCCTCACCAGGTGGGACAACCCACGTGGGCGCGCCAGGGAGCCCAGGCGTGCCCTGGTGGGTTGCGCTCTCCTCGGCCCACCTCTGGTGGCCATCTTCTGGTATATAAGTCATTTTGAGCTAGAAAAAAATAAGGAGAGGACTTTTGGGATGGAGCGCCGCCGCCTCAAGGCGGAACTTGGGCAGGAGCACTTTTGCCCTCTGGCGGAGCGATTTCGCTGGGGGAACTTCCCTCCCGGAGGGGGAAATCATCGTCATCATCATCACCAACAACTCTCCCCCTTAGGGAGGGCAATCTCCATCAACATCTTCAACATCACCATCTCATCTCAAGTCCTAGTTCATCTCTTGTGTTTAATCTTGTTACCGGAACTATAGATTGGTGCTTGTGGGTGACTAGTAGTGTTGATTACATCTTGTAGTTGATTACTATATAGTTTATTTGGTGGAAGATTATATGTTCAGATCCAATATGCTATTTAATACCCCTCTGATCTTGAGCATGTTTATCATTTGTGAGTAGTTACTTTTGTTCTTGAGGTCACGGGAGAAATCATGTTGCAAGTAATCATGCGAACTTGATATGTGTACGATATTTTGATAGTATGTATGTTGTGATTCCCATAGTGGTGTCATGTGAACGTCGACTACATGACACTTCACCATATTTGGGCCTAAGGGAATGCATTGTGGAGTAGCAATTAGATGATGGGTTGCGAGAGTGACAAAAGCTTAAACCCCAGTTTATGCGCTATTCCGTAAGGGACCGATTGGATCCAAAAGTTTAATGCTATGGTTAGAATTTATTCTTAATACTTTTCTCGTAGTTGCGGATGCTTGCGGGAGGGTTAATCATAAGTAGGAGGTTTGTTTAAGTAAGAACAACACCTAAGCACTGGTCCACCCACATATCAAATTATCAAAGTAGCGAACACAAATCGAACCAACATGATAAAGTGACTAGATGAAATTCCCGTGTACCCTCAAGAACGCTTTGCTTATCATAAGAGACCATTTTGGCCTGTCCTTTGCCTCAAAAGGATTGGGCTACCTTGTTGCACTTTTGTTACTACTACCGTTACTTGCTCATTACAAATTATCTTGCTATCAAACTACTCCGCTACTTACAATTTCAGCACTTGCAGACATTACCTTGGTGAAAACTACTTGTCATTTCCTTCTGCTCCTCGTTGTGTTTGACACTCTTACTTGTCTAAAAGAGCTACAATTGATCCCTATACTTGTGGGTCGTCACATATCGATGGACAATGGGAATTGTATACGGGATTGATTGAATCCCCGACATTGTGGTTCATCCGGTGAGATCATCGTGGAACATGTGGGAGCCAACATGGGTATCCAGATCCCGCTGTTGGTTATTGGCCGGAGAGATGTCTCGGTCATGTCTGCATGGTTCCCGAACCCATAGGGTCTACACACTTATGGTTCAGTGATGCCAGAGTTGTTATGGGAAATTGTATGTGGTTACCAAAGGTTGTTCGGAGTCCCGGATGAGATCCCGGACGTCATGAGGAGTTCCGAAATGGTCCGAAGGTGAAGATTTATATATGGGAAGTCTAGTTTCAGTCGCCGGAATGGTTTCGGGGGTTATCGGTATTGTACCGGGACCACCAAAATGTGTCCGGGCATCCATCGGGTGGGGCCACCTGCCCCGAAGGACTTAATGGGCTGAATATGGGAGTGAACCAGCCCCCGAGTGGGCTGGTGCACCCCCCTCTAGATGCATCTAGGGGGGGTGGCCCCCTTTTCCCTTCCCCCTATAAATAGTGGGGGCTGGGAGGGCAGCCGCACCCCTTCCCCTAGCGCAGCCCTTTCCCCCTCCAACACCTCCTCATCCTCCATAGTGCTTGGTGAAGCCCTGCCAGAGAACCACAAGCTCCACCACCACCACGCAGTCGTGCTACCGGAGTTCTCTCTCGACTTATCCTCTCCCCTTGCTGGATCAAGAAGGAGGAGACATCCTCGGGCTGTACGTGTGTTGAACGCGGAGGCGCCGTCCGTTCGGTGCTTGGATCGGATCTTCCGCGATTCAAATCGCCGCGAGAACGACTCCATCAACCGCATTCTTGTAAAGCTTCCGCTTAGCGATCTTCAAGGGTATGAAGATGCACTCCCTCTCTCTCGTTGCTAGCATCTACTAGATTGATCTTGGTGACACGTAGGAAAATTTTGAATTATTACTACGTTCCCCGACAGTGGCATCATGAGCTAGGTCTATGCGTAGATTCTATGCACGAGTAGAACACAAAGTAGTTGTGGGCGATGATTTGGTCAATTTGCTTACCATTACTAGTCTTACCTTGATTCGGCAGCATTGTGGGATGAAGCGGCCAGGACCGACCTTACACGTACGCTTATGTGAGACAGGTTCCACCGACTGACATGCACTTGATGCATAAGGTGGCTAGCGGGTGTCTGTCTCTCCCACTTTAGTCGGATCGATTCGATGAAGAGGGTCCTTATGAAGGGTAAATAGCAATTGGCCTATCACCGCTGTGGATTTTGCGTAGGTAAGAAACGTTCTTGCTAGAAACCCATAGTAGCCACGTAAAACATGCAACAATAATTAGAGGACATCTAACTTGTTTTTGCAGGGTATGCTATGTGATGTGATATGGCCAAAAGGATGTGATGAATGATATATGTGATGTATGAGATTGATCATGTTCTTGTAATAGGAATCACGACTTGCATGTCGATGAGTATGACAACCAGCAGGAGCCATAGGAGTTGTCTTAATTTATTGTATGACCTGCGAGTCAATGTAAACGCCATGTAATTACTTTACTTTATTCCTAACCATTAGCCATAGTAGTAGAAGTAATAGTTAGCGAGACAAGTTCATGAAGACACGATGATGGAGATCATGGTGTCATGCCGGTGGCGAAGGTGATCATGCCGCGCGTTGAAGATGGAGATCAAAGGCGCAAGATGATATTGGCCATATCATGTCACTTTATGATTTGCATGTGATGTTTGTCATGTTTACATCTAATTTTCTTAGAACGACGGTAGCATAAATAAGATGACCCCTCACTAAAATTTCAAGAGATGTGTTCCCCCTAACTATGCACCATTGCGAAGGTTCATTGTTTCGAAGCACCACATAATGATAGGGTGTGATAGATTCTAATGTTCGCATACAATGGGTGTAAGCCAGATTTCCACATGTGAAACACTTAGGTTGACTTGACGAGCCTAGCATGTACAGACATGGCCTCGGAACATGAGAGACCGAAAGGTTGAACATGAGTCGTATAGTAGATGCGATCAACGTGGAGAGGTTCACCGGTAATGACTAGTCCGTATCACGTGATGACCGGACACGGCCTAGTCGATTCGGATCATGTATCACTTAGATGACTAGAGGGATGTCTATCTGAGTGGGAGTTCTTAGGTAATATGATTAATTGAACTCATTATCATGAACATAGTCTAAATTGTCTTTGCATTTTATGTTGTAGATTAATAGCTTGTGCTTTAGCTCCCTGTTTTAATACGTTCCTAGAGAAAGACTATGTTGAAAGATATTGTAAGCAATTGTGCAGACTAGGGCAGTAGCCTGAGGATTGTCCTCACTGCTACACAGAAGGCTTCTGGCCTTGATGCACCGCTCGGTGTGCCAACCCCTCTAGCATCGTCTGTGGATGTTGTGAACATCTGACAGACACGTTCTAATGACTACTTGATAGTTTAGTGCGCCATGCTTTACGGCTTAGAATCGGGGCTCCAAAGGCGTTTTGAATGCCATGGAACATATGAGATGTTCCAAGAGCTGAAATTGGTATTTCAGGCTCATGCCCACGTTGAGAGGTTGAGACCTCTGATGAGACCTTTGCCTACAAGATGATGAGACCTTTGCCTACAAGATGGAGGAGAATAGCCCAGCCAGTGAGCACGTGCTCAGAATGTCTGGGTGCTTCAATCGCTTGAATCAAATGGGTGTTAATCGTCCAGATAAGGGAGTGATTGACAGAGTTCTCCAGTCACTATCACCAAGCTACTAGAGCTTCATGATAAACTATAACATGCAAGGGAAGCTGATCTTGGAGCTGTTCGTCGAGCTTAAGGCCGTGAAGGTAGAAATCAAGAAGGAGCATCAAGTGTTGATGGTTAACAAGACCACTGGTTTCAAGAAGGGCAAGGGCAAGAAGGGAAACTTCATGAATGGAAAGCCAGTTGCCGCTCCAGTGAAGAAACCCAAGAACCCAAACCCGAGACGAAGTGCTTCTATTAGGGGAACGTTCACTAGTAGCGGAACTGCCTCAAATACTTGGTAGATAAGAAGGCTGGTGACTTCAACAAAAGTATATATGTGTTATTTATGTGTACCTTACTAGTACTCCTAGTAGCACCTGGGTATTAGATACCGGTCCAGTTGCTAAGATTGGTAACTCGAAACAAAAGCTACGAAATAAACAGAGACTAGCTAAGGGCGAGGTGACGATGTGTGTTGGAAGTGTTTCCAAGGTGGATGTGATCATCATCACACACTCCCTCTACCTTCAGGATTAGTGTTGTTCACATTGGTGTCTGCGTTGAGCATGAACATGATTAGATCATGTTTATTGCAATACGGTTATTCATTTAAGTCAGAGAATAATGGTTATTCTGTTTACATGAATAATACCGTCTATGGTCATGCACCCAATGTGAATGATTTATTGGATCTCTGTCTTAGTGATACACATGTTCATAATATTGATACCAAAAAATGTAGAGTTGATAATGATAGTACCACTTTATTGTGGCACTGCCGCTTAGGTCATATTGGTGTAACGCGCATGAAGAACCTCCATACCGATGGACTTTTGGAGTCACTTTGTCACATCCCTACTTCTGGTCTGCTCTGGGTTAGTTAGTCTTGTGTTGCATCATGTTTAAATTCCTCTTAAACCTGAAATGGGGATCAATAAACCCCAGCACCCCCCCTGAAAATCCCAGGTTCAACTGAAAAACATTTCAATGAATCCAAAATGCCCTTCATAAAATTTCATCATTTTTGAATTGGTCTAGAACCTCTCCCAAAAATGGTGCACATTTTCTAGGCCATTCTGGATTTTTGAATTAAATTATATAGTATTTGCATTTGGGCATTTAATTGCTAATAATATTTTACATGCTCAAATAATCACAAACTGAAATGTTTGCTGTTGGAAATATTCCAAACAGTGACATGGAGCAGTTTCATGATTTTTGGAGATACCCTGTCATTTTTAATAAAGCCAAAGACAATTACAGAAAATAGAAAACATAAAAGGAATGTTAGAGAGAGGAGGAAACCTTACCTGGCGCTTACCTCCTGTGCAGCCCACCTGACAGTCCAGCCACCTGGCGGCCCAGCCCACCTGCAGCAGCCAGCCACCCCTTACCTCGCGCCAGAAGGTAGGGGCGCGTGCTCGCCACGCGTCGGCCACCTTCTGCCTCCCTGCATGTCTCCCCGTCGCCCTGAGGACGCCACGCGACCCCCTTGACACTCTCTCGCTCTCCCTCATCCTCACCCTATCCCCTGGACCTCTCTCTCTCTCTTCCTCGAACAGTCTCCCCCTCCTCTGTTCTCTCCACCGAGCGCAGCCGTCGCCAACGCTCGCTGCTGCCGCAGCCACCGCCTCCCCCTTGCCTCGCCGACGTGTCCACGACCATCGCCTCATCGCCAACACCCTCTCCGCTAAGTCAAGCAACGTCGGACGCTGCCAAACGCCGCCGACGCCGTCGTCTTCAACTTTTTGCCTCCCCAGATCGCCGGAGATGCCCCGTCGTCGTCCGTGTCTCCCCGAGCTCGCCGTTTGCTCCCCTGCACTCGCCGTGAGCCCCTGAGCATTTCCCCTCACCTCCCCCTCTTGCTAGCTTCCTCTAGCCGCCGCCCCATGAGCTCCCGAGGCCACCATCAGCCATGGCCGACCTCCTGCTCACCTCTGAGCTTACCAGGCCCAGCTGTGCCATCCGCCATGCTCCTAGGCCCCCCTAGATGCGGCCTAGCTACCTGGTTCCCTCGAGGGCGAGCCATAGCCCTACGCTCGTGCACCACCGAGCTCCGGCCACCGCACTTGTCGCCGTTGTCGTCGCTATGGGCCGCCCTAGCCATTGCCGCTTGCATTCTCGATGCGGACGAGCACGAGCAACGCGTAGATGCCCTCCGCCGCGGGTTTGGTCGCCCGTGGGCTTAACCCGAGCCTCGCCGCCGCGTTTGCTCGTCGCCGGCGGCTAAACGCCGGCCTAACAACTAATTAGCACTAAGCTAATGACCCACAGACTCACAGACATGTGGGCCCCGCTGCCTAATTAACTCTGGTTTAGTTTTTGTTTAGATTAAACTAACCACACGAGCCCCACAGGTTAGTTTAACCCGGCCACGTCACACATTGACCGACCCCACATGTCAGTGACTCATGCCAGCGGTGTGTCACTGGCCAGTAGGCCCCACTGGTCAGGTTTGACCTGGCCAGCCACAGTTGACCTGATGACGTCACTCTTATGTCATGCTGATGCAGTAAAACCTTTTCTAGATTTTAAATAAATCTAAATGATTTATTTATTTTCAGAAAATGCCTAAAACTTCTAAAAATCATAGAAAATAATCTATAGCTCAGAATGAAATAATTTATATATGAAAAATTATCAGAAAAATTCAAGGAATCTGTTTATGGCATTTTCATGCATGTTTGAACAATGTTTGTCCTCTGTTTTGGACAAAACAAATAAATGGCATTTAACTAATCGTATATGGAGTTTGAATTCGAATCTTGTATTCAAACCAACTTCATTTAATTCATAGCTAGATGCATTAGCTCAAATCACAGCATATTGCCATGTCATGATCATGCATCATATTGTCGCATTGCATTGATTGTGTTCTTTCTTAGTTCTCGGTGTTTGTCCCCTCTCGGTAGACGGGTCCCGACGACGAGTTCGATGACACCAATGAAGAGCTATAATATCTTCAGAAGTGCTAGGCAAGCACAACCCCCTTGTTCATTCCGATACAAGCCCACTCTCTCGCTCCTGCTCTCTTTTACTGCATTAGGACAACAATGATTCATCTGTTACTTGTTGCGGTAGTTGAACCCCTTATCCTCTGCATGACCTTTCATTGCCACAGTAAATAGATGAAACCCACTAGCATGAGTAGGAGTTGTTTGAGCCCTGATGTGCCTACTCATTCATGCTTGTTTGTCATGCCTACTATTGCATAGAGTTGTGTCAGGTCTGATTCATCGGGAATGAATCGAAGGTGTGTGAACATGTCCTACTGTGTGTGAGCTAAGTGTGTGAACACGTTTTGGTAAAGGTAGCAGTGAGAGGCCATGTAGGAGTACATGGTGGGTTCTCTCATTGAAACCGTCCTCAGGAACTGAGTTCTGTGTCTATGATCCATGAACAGCTACTACCACTCATTGGGATCCTTAATTGACCCTCTCGGCTTCTTAATCACCCTAGTACTCTATCCAGGAGTTGCAACTAGTTTCTGGTGTTTGTAGGTTATGTGTTGGCGGCCGTGCGTAGCGCTGACCCTAGGGGTGGGCTATGATGCGGTAGATACACCGTGGCACGGTGTACCGGGCGCCCGTTTGGTGTCTTGGGAACCCTGTTCACATCGTTCGTGGCCGTATGTGGAAACCTCGGCCGGACTCCCTACGGATGGAACCTGGATAGGCGATAAACCTGGACTAGAGACTTGAGTGTTTAGGCAGGCCGTGGCCGACACCCTCGCCAGGCTTTCGCTTGAAGGTTGCCGAGATACATGACGTGTATATGGTGGTAAGTGGTGGGAGCGTGTGTGAAGAAGTACACCCCTGTAGGGTTATCATTATCTATTCGAATAGTTGGATTCCTAGAATATGGAAACTTGGACCCCTTGCATAGTTCATAGACAAGTGAAAGTGGATACTCTAAAACTCGCAAGATAAGTGTGAGTGCTATGGATGGCCTTCTCGTAGGGAGACGGGAGCAGATCCATAGTGGTGTATTGAATGGTGAATATGTGGACTCGTGTGCGCCACCTCAAAAGAGTTGCTTGCAGTTGTAGTTCAGGTTAGCCACTGAGTCAAAGCTGGCTTGCTGCAGTTAAACTCCACCACCCCCTTGTTGATACCGATGCATATGTAGATAGTTCTGATGTAAGTCTTGCTGGGTACATTTGTACTCACGTTTGCCTATTTTATGTTTTGTAGAGAGACGTCAGTCTCGCTATTAGATCCGTGTGGACTTCGACGTTTAGCTTGATACCTCAGCTACGATCTTGTGCCCTCGGCAGGATCTGGTAGATAGTCAGGCTTCTTAGCCTTTTTCATTTATAGATGTCTGTACTCAGACATGTTAAGCTTCCGCATGTGCTTTGATTTGTATGCTTTGAATGTTGGGTCATGAGACCCATGTTTGTATTTCTGGCTCCTCGGAGCCTAATGAATAAATACTTGAGTCATAGAGTTATGTTGTGATGCCATGTTGTATTTACACATATCGAGCATATTGTGTGTATGATTGAAATGCTTGGTATGTGTGGGATCCGACAATCTAGTTGTTTATCCTTGGCAGCCTCTCTTATGGGGAAATGTAGTCTTGTGCTTCCATGAGCCATAGTAGTCCGCTACTGCCCCGTTCACCGGAGTCCTGCTAGCCCAGCACTACTGCTCAGTACACTTGACTGGCCGGCATGTGTTTCACTTTGTTCCTGTGTCTGTCCCTTCGGGGAAATGTCACGCGGTGACATCCGGAGTCCTGCTACAGCCCGGGATACCGGAGTCCTGTTAGCCCAGTGCTACAGCCCGGATTCACACGCTGCTGACCGACATGCTCGAAGTTGATTCATGTATGCCTGTCCCCATGGGTTAGAGCCGCTTTGGGTTCACGACTAGCCATGTCGGCCTGGGTTCTCTGTCATATGGATGCTAGTGACACTATCATATACGTGAGCCAAAAGGCGCAAATGGTCCCGGGCCATGGTAAGGCGACACCCATGGAATACCGCGTGTGAGGCCGCAAAGTGATATGAGGTGTTACCAGCTAGATCGATGTGACTTGGAATCGGGGTCCTGACACACTTGATTTTGAATCACCTGACACATGTGAACCATGCCTCATTGGCAAGATGACTAAAACCCCGTTTTCTAGAACAATGGAATGGGCAAGTGACTTGTTGGAAATCATACATGCTGATGTGTGCGGTCCGATGAGTGTTGACGCATGCGGTGGATATCGTTATTTTCTCACCTTCACCAATGAATCGAGTAGATATGGGTATATTTACTTAATAAAGAATAAGCCTGAAACGTTTGAAAGGTTCAAGCAATTTTAGAGTGAAGTTGAGAAGCATCGTAACAAGAATATCAAGTTCCTACGATCTGATCAAAGGGAAAGTAGCTAAGTTATTTGTTAGGCAATCAGTTAAGACAAGGTGGAATCGTTTCACAGTTGACGCCACCTGGAACACCATAGCATAATGGTGTGTCCAAACGTCGTAATCGAACCTTATTGGATATGGTGCGTTTTATGACTGCTCTTGCCGATCTACCATTATCGTTTTGGGGTTATGAATTAGAGACAACTACATTCACTTTAAATAGGGCACCATCTAAAGTCTGTGGAGACGACATTGTATGAACTATGGTTTGGCAAGATACCTAAGTTGTCGTTTCTTAAGGTTTGGGGCTACGATGCTTATGTAAAAAGGCTTCAGCCAGAAAAGCTCGAACCCAAAGCGGACAATTGTGTCTTCATAGAATACCCAAAGAATACGATTGGGTATACCTTCTATCTTAGATCTAACAGCAAAGTGTTTGTCGCTATGAACAGGTCCTTTCTCGAGAAAGAGTTTCTTTCGAACCTTTACTTCAACCAGAGAGTAGAGCAGCACAGAAAAATGTCTTTGTGGCACCTATGTCAATTGAAGAGAAAGCTAATGATGACGATCATGAAGCTTCAGATCAAGTTACTATCGAACCTCGTAGGTCGACAAGGGTGTGTACAACTTCTGAGTGGTAACCCTATCTTAAAATTCATGTTGTTGGACAACATTGAACCTACGAGCTATGGAGACGCGATGGTGGGCCCGGATTCCAACAAATGGCTAGGAGCCATGAAATCCGAGATAGGATCCATGTTTGAGAACAAAGTATGGACTTTGGTGGACTTGCCGATGATCGGCAAGCCATTGAGAATAAATGGATCTTGAATAAGAAGACAGACGTTGATGGTAATGTCACCATTTATGAAGCTCGACTTGTCTCAAAGAAGTTTCCGGCAAGTTCAAGGAGTTGACTGTGATGAGACTTTCTCAATCATAGTGATGCTAAAGTCTGTTAGAATTATGTTAGCAGTTGCTGCATTTTCATTTACAAAATCTGGCAGATGGATGTCAAAATAAAGTTTCCTTGACGGTTTCCGTGAGGAAAGGCTGTATGTGATACAACCAGAAGGTTTTATCAATCCTAAGGATGATAAAAGGTATGCAAACTCTAGCGATCCTTCTATGGACTGGAGCAAGCATCTCAGAGTTGGAACATACGCTTTGATGAGGTGATCAAAGTTTTTGGGTTTACAAAGTTTGCAAGAAACTTGTATTTGCAAGAAAGTGAGTGGGAGCACTACAACATTTTTGATAAGTATATGTGGATGACATATTGTTGATCAGAAATGATGTAGAATTTCTGGAAAGCATAAAGGGTTGTTTGAATGGAGTTTTTCAAAGGAAGACGTGGGTAAAATTTCTTACATATTGGGTATCAAGATCTATAGAGATAGATCAAGACGCCTGATAAGACTTTCACAGAGGACATACCTCGACATGATCTTGAAGGAGTTCAAAATGGATCAGTCAAAGAAGGAGTTCTTGCCTGGTTGTAAGGTGTGAAGTTAAGACTTGAGGCTCGACCATGGTAGAAGAAAGAGAAAGGACAAAGGTCATACCCTATGCCTTAGCCATAGGCTCTATACGATATGCCATGTTGTGTACCACACCTGATATGTGCCTTGCCACGAGTCTGGCAAGGGGGTACAAAAGTTATCCAGGAACGGATCATTAGATAGCGGTCAAAATTGTCCTTCGAGGAATAAGGAAATGTTTCTCGGTTTTGGAGGTGATAAAGAGTTCGGCATAAAGGATTATGTCGATGCAAGCTTTAACACATATCCGGATGACTCTAAGTAGCAAACCAGATACGTATAGTGGAGCAACCATTTGGAATAGCTCCAAGTGGAGCGTGGAAGCAACATCTACAATATGACATAGAGATTTGCGAAGTACATACAGATCTGAATGTTGCAGACCCATTTACTAAACCTCTTCCACGAGCAAAACATGATCAGCACCAGAACTCTATGGGTGTTCGATTCATCACAATGTAACTAGATTATTGACTCTAGTGCAAGTGGGAGACTATTGGAAATATGCCCTAGAGGCAATAATAAAATGGTTATTATTATATTTCCTTGTTCATGATAATTTTCTATTGTTCATGCTATAATTGTATTAACCGAAAACCATAATACATGTGTGAATACATAGACCGCAACATGTCCCTAGTGAGCCTCTAGTTGGCTAGCTCATTGATTAATAGATGGTTGTGGTTTCCTGACCATGGACATTGGATGTCGTTGATAATGGGATCATATCATTAGGAGAATGATGTGATGGACAAGACCCGATCCTAAGTATAGCACAAGATCGTGTAGATCATCCGCTAGAGATTTTCTAATGTCAAGTATCATTTCCTTAGACAATGAGATTGTGAAACTCCCGGATACTGTAGGAGTGATTTGGGTGTATCAAACGTCACAACGTAACTGGGTGACTATAAAGGTGCACTACAGTTATCTCCGAAAATTTGTTGGGTTGGCACGAATCGAGACTGGGATTTGTCACTCCGTATGTCAGAGAGGTGATATGTCCATTTTGCATCATGCTTTTATATCTATATTTATTGCATTATGGGCTGTTATTACACATTATGTCACAATACTTATGCCATTTCTCTCTTATTTTACAAGGTTTACATGAAGAGGGAGAATGCCGACAGCTGGAATTCTGGGCTGGAAAAGGAGCAAATATTAGAGACCTATTCTGCACAACTCCAAAAGTCCTGAAACTCCACGAAAGTCAGTTTTGGAATATATTAAAAATATTGGGCGAAGAAAGCAATAGAGCGGGGCCACTACTACCTCTTGATCATGCGTTGGTTTTCCCTTGAAGAGGAAAGGGTGATGCAGCAAAGTAGCGTAAGTATTTCCCTTAGTTTTTGAGAACCAAGGTATCAATCCAGTAGGAGATTACATGCAAGTCACCTAGTGCTTGCACAAACAATCAAGAACCTTGCAACCAACGCTATAAAGGGGTTGTCAATCCTTCATGGCCACTTGCAAAAGTGAGATCTGATAAAGATAATAAGATAAATATTTTTGATATTTTAGTTGTATAGATTGAAAAGTGAAGATTGCAAAATAAAATAAATAGTAAACTAGAATTGTAGATCGGAAACTTATATGATATAAAATAGACCCGGGGGCCACTACAAAAAAGACACATCCGTGACATTTTGGGCCGAACGAATTTTTTTTCTGTCATACTTATGACACTTCTATGACGATAATTGTGACAAAACCCGGCATCATCATAGATGTGGTGGGCTCCTACTTCTATGACAAAAAACCATGACAGAAAACGGGCTTTTCGTCCTGGGCGGGCCGGAGATGCAGCTGCATGAAATTCTTTGGGCCGCCCATGACGGAAAAACCGTGGTAGAAGCGAGGGCGAGAAAAATATCGGGGTGTTCCCGGTTACGGTGGGTGGTCGGGGCCGAGCGATGCGTGTTTCTCTCGGACACGCACGCGAGATGTTGGGTTCTAACTGAAACCGAGCGATTGCACTGCAGGCTACGCGGTACTGAACCCGAGCGACCGCTCGATGGCTGTTAACTGAACCCGATCGAGCGATTCCTTCGCTACTGTTGCTAACTGAAGCCGATCAATGCTGCCTCTAGATGAATAGTGAGCGTTGCTGGGGGGTTTGGATGAACAGTTCCCGATGGGGGTGGATGAACAGGACCCCATGGTGTTGCCTCTGGAAGAACATGACCCCGATTGATCGAGCCGGTTGGGGCTGGATGAACAGGACCCCGTGGAGCGCTGGATGAACAGGACCACCCCGTGGAGGGCAGGATGAATTGTAGACGGTGGAGGGCTGGATGAACTGTAGCCCATGGAGGGGTGGTTGAACAGGAGCCCGTGGAGAGGGCTGGTTGAACAGTAGCCGGTGGAGTAGCGCGCGGTGGAGGCTGGATGAACAGGATCCCGTGGATGAACAGTCGCAGGTGGAGGCTGGAGGAGGTCGACGATGGATGAACAGTAGCCTGCGGAGGCTGGAGGGGGTCGACGATGGAGATGAACAGTATCCCATGGACTCCCGTTTTGCGATACACCACACCCGTCCCGATGAACAGGACCCTCGTTTTGACCGTAGCGCTCCAACATAAGTCTGTTTCCTCTGTTTTGTGGTACGCCACACCCCTCCTGATCAACAGGACCCCCGTTTCGACCGTAGGAGGTCCATTTCCTTCGTTTTGTGGTATGCCAGACCCCTCCCAATGAACAGGATCCCATTTCGACCGTGGCCGGTCGAACACAAGGCCGTTTCCTCCGTTCTGCGGTATGCCGGGCCTCGTTTCCATCGGTTGTTCAGTCCAAGCCCTCCCGATGAACACGACGACGCATTTCGTTCCGACCCAGTCGGTTGGCTCCCCATGAACACGATGACGACGCTGTTTCTTCGTTCCGACCCAGCCATGTACATGAGCCGTGGCCGTACGTATGCGCAAGTAGGCGTTCGAGACCCTGCCCGTATGTTCGTACATGGCCGTATTTTATTTCTTGCACACTGGCCGCTGTACGTACGTGTACATGCTATGTGCGCGCCTGTACTACGACACGTGCGCGCCTCTACATCGACCAGTATGTACGTACACGTTCGCAACTAGAATGACAACGCTACATACGCTTCGACCAGGTGGGTCCTGACTGTCAGGGACTTCCTTGCGTGCGAAGATGTAGCTGGTGGGTCCCAGCAGTTAGGGGGGTGAATCATTTTTTTGCCTAGACACACTTCCTTGCGTGCGAAGATGTAGCTGGTGGGTCCCAGCAGTCAAGGGGAAAGGTTTTTTTCACAAAATACGGTGGCCCGTCCGGTGGATCCCCGCTGTCAGGTGGAGGAATAATTATTTTGCGTGTAATAAGGAGGCACTTCCTTGCTACGGCCGTGGACCCAGCTATCAGCCTCTCCACGTACAGTCCATGTCCGATGGAAGCCGTTCCTTGACCACGTTGACGACACCGCACCGAGAGCACCAGGGCGGTGGACGACGACGGGGCCTAGGAAGGGGACGACGCGGAGGCGGGGAAGACGCGGCAGTGGAAGCCCGCGCGGAGAGAAGTACGAGGGTTCACTGGTTCGGCTGCGGTGTGAGGCTGCCGTCGCCGCAGAATAACAAGGGGTGTGGGTGAGTAGAGGGATGGCCTGACCAGCGGTGGGAGTAGTAGGGGGCGGTGAGGCCTCCGCGGCATCGCAGCCGGCCACGGGAGGCAGGAGCACGAGGCACGACCGGCACTGGTTTGGGTGGCTGGAGCAAGAAGCCAAGAGGTTGAAGAAGCACTACGTCCATTAGATGGACATCGTACGGTCAATGGAGCTAGAATCGTGCATATTGACTAAGTTGACAAAGCCCTCCATCCCCGTCAACTTAGTAGGCCCACAAGTCAACCTCCCACTATACTGGGTCCCAGCTAGCAGGGGGAGTATTCATTTTTCGTGCGTAATAAGGAGGCACTTCCTTGCGTGCGAAGATATAGTTGGTGGGTCCGAGCTGTCAGCGGTGATAACGTTTTTTTCGTGAAATACAGAGGCCCTTTCGGTGGGTCCCAGATGTCAGGTGGAGGAATCATTATTTTGCGTGTAATAAGGAGGCATTTCCTTGCGTGTGGTCGTGGACCCAGCTGTCAGCCTCTCCACGCACAGTACACTTCAGATGTATGTCGGTCGTTGACCACGTTGACCAGGCCGCGCCGAGAGCACCAGTGTGGTGGACGATGGCGAGGCCTAGAAAGGGAACGACACGGAGCCAGGGAAGAATCGCCAGTTGTTTCCCACGCGGAGGGGAGTATGACTGTAGGAGGGTTTACTGGTTCGTCTGCCATCGCTGGAGAATAACAGCAGGTGTGGGTGAGTAGAGAGATGGCTAGGCCAGTGATGGGAGTACGGTGGGGCGGTGAGGCCTGCGCGGCAGCACAGTCGGCCGTGGGGAGTAGGGCGCAGGCAGTCCTGCCGGCGCTTGTTTGAGCGGCTGGAGCAGGAAGAGCAGAGATTGAAGAAGCACGACGGCCGTTGGATGGAAATCCAATAGTCACTGCTTGTGCGTTAATCTTTTTTTAGGAAAGCCTCAAATCTGTGGAAAACGGCATACAACCCATCTGACATTATTTCTAATAATTTACAGCCCATTTGCTAATTCTTAAGGTTTTTTGGAGCCCATATTCTTTTTTGTTAGCATTACAGCCCATATTGTGGCCACGGTTAAAAAATATACTAAATTTTACATATTTAGGTGCCGTCTGAACTGTTTTTAATCCCGAAATTTCGAGTCACATTCAAACTGATTTAAAAAATAAATATATATCAATATAAAATCCAACAAATTGTCCACGCATAAAAATCAATGCAATTTAAAATATCGAAAAAAAGAAATTTGAAACTAATTGCCGGTTTGATGTGTTTTAAAAATGTACATCCCATTTCTCATTACTGATAGGCCATTTTCTCGGCCAGACGAATGAATCTCTCCTCGTCTTGAAAGATTTGCTGCCCAACAGGCCTAACAAAGCGACTTACTTGGCAAATCAGAAAAACACTGGGCTGTGGCCGTGGACCCAGCTACGGCTGTGGACCCAGCTGTCAGCCTCTCCACGTATAGTACTCTTCCGATGGAAGTCGGTCGTTGACCACATTGACCACGCCGCGCCGAGAGCACCAAGGCGGTGGACGACGACGAGGCATAGGAAGGGGACCATGCGGAGCCAGGGAAGACGCGGCAGTGGATGCCCACGCGGAGAGGAGTACGAGGGTTCACTGGTTCGGCTGTGGTGTGAGGCTGCCGTCCCCGCAGGGCCTGGCTAGCGGTGGGAGTAGTAGGGGTGGTGAGGCCTCAATGGTAGCACAGCCGACCACTGGAGGCAGGAGCAGGCGGTCTCGCCGGCACTGGTTTGGGTGGCTGGTGCAAGAAGAGCAGCGATTGAAAAAGCAGCAGGACCGTTCGATTCAAATCCAACGGTTACTGCTGCTAGAATCGTTTGTTGACTAAGTTGACAAGCCCTGCGTACGCGTCAACTTAGTAGGCCCATAGGTTAGCCTTCCAACCGGTGTGCCCCAGATGTCAGTGGGAGGAATTTTTTTTTCGCGTAATAAGGAGGCAGTTGATTGCGTGCGGCCAGCCCACCGGAGGGAGTAGGGTGGACCGGGGAAGCCTACGCGACATCACAATGGGCCACAAGGGGAGGGAGCAGGCAGTCCCGCTGGTGCTAGTTTAGGCGGCTGGAGCAGGAAGATCAGAGATCGAACAAGCACGTCGGCCGTTGGATGGACATCCAACAGTCACTGCTGCTAGAATCGTGTGTTGACTAACAAAGCCTTGCGTAAACTACTCAGCCTCGAAATCTGTGGCATGCCCAGCCCATTTTCTATTATTTTTATAATTTTTACTCATTTTCTAATTCATATCGAATTTATTGCAGCCCGTTTTCCATTTTTAGAATTGCTGCCCATTTTCTGGCCAGTACCAGGGTTAAAAAATTAACTAAATATGTGGGAAATTTTGAAAATTCACAAATTTTTGCTAAGGAAAAAATATTCTTAATCCAAAAATTAGTAGCCATACTAAAACAAATTTAAAAATAAATTAGTACTATGTCATGTTAAATCCAATGAAATACTCCCTCCGTCCCTCCGTCCAAAATTCTTGTCTTAGATTTGTCTAAATACGGATGTATCAAGTCACGTTTTGGTATTAGATACATCCGTATCTAGACTAATCTAAGACAAGAATTTTGGGACGGAAGGAGTATAAGATATCAGTGAAGAACAAAAACAAAAAAGAAACTAATATCCCATTTGCTATAATTTTTTTGGAATTTTCAACCCCTTTTGATATTACTTTTAACAGACACTGACCATACTCTTTGGCCAGGCCGGAATGCATCCCTCCTCGTCTTGAAAGATTTGCAGCCCAGTAAGTCGGAGAAAACAAATAGGCCAAGCTTGGGTATTCTTCAAAAAGAATTATTGGGCTACCTATTTTCCCAAAGAAAAAACTGCTGGGCTGGTCATGTTGTTAGACGGGCCACAGAGACCGCACAACCCAGTTTATAGCCTGCTCCTCCGAATTACTACTAAAAAAGTTGTGCAATTCTGTCGTTAATTGACTATACATTGAAAATGATGTGGGTCCCAGATATCAACATGATGGATTAGAGTAAAAAACGAGGGGTTCATCTGAGTAGTAAAAGAGGTGCTTGCTTGTTTTTGGGAGTGGACCTGGCGGGTCCGTACTGTCATACTCACAACTACAGTCCTCTCCCGATTCACTATGTTGACAGGGACCGTTTCGAAAAAAACTATGTTGATAGGGCCAGACGGCGGCGCCGCTGAGGGAGTCCTGGATTAGGGGGTCCTCGGACAGCCGGACTATATACTTTGGCCGGACTGTTGGACTAAGAAGATACGAGATTGAAGACTTCGTCCCGTGTCCGGGTGGGACTCTCCTTTGCGTGGAAGGCAAGCTTGGCATTTCGGATATGTAGATCTCCTCCCTTGTAACCGACTCTGTGTAACCCTAGCCCCCTCCAGTGTCTATATAAACCGGAAGGTTTAGTTTGTAGGACAACAACAATCATAATCATAGGCTAGCTTCTTGGGTTTAGCCTCTACGATCTCGTGGTAGATCAACTCTTGTAATACTCATGTCATCAAGATCAATCAAGCAGGAAGTAGGGTATTACCTCCATCGAGAGGGCCCGAACCTGGGTAAACATTGTGTCCCCCGCCTCCTGTTACCATCATCCTTAGACGCACAGTTCGGGACCCCATACCCGAGATCCGCCGGTTTTGCACCAACATTGGTGCTTTCATTGAGAGTTCCACTGTGCTGTCACGATAAAGGCTTGATGGCTCCTTCAATCATCAGCAACGATGTGATCCAGGGAGAGGTTTTTCTCCCCGAACAGATCTTCGTATTTGGCGGCTTCGTACTATGGGCCAACTCGCTTGGCCATCTGGAGAAGATCGAGAGCTACGCCCCTGGCCATCAGGTCAGGTTTGGAAGCTTGAACTATACTGCCGACATCCGCGGAGACTTGATCTTCGACAGATTCGAGCCCATGTCAGGTGCGCCGCAAAGTCACGATGGCATGACTTAGCTCTACCGTCGGACGGTGTTCGGGAGATCACACATGTGGCTAATCCGGCCCTCAATCCGGAGCAGATCGTGTCGTCCGAGGATGGGTGGATAGACCCCGCCACGGAGGCCGCACACTCAGCGGCGATAGAGCCGAATACTGACTTCACCTCCTATGAGACCTTTGTTACCGGACCCTTGGGTTCGTCCCCGGCCACAGGCTCCGAACCACCTGCGTCCGTGCCTATCGAATCTGATTGGGCACCGATCATGGAGTTTACCTCCGTGTATATCTTTCAGCACTCGCCCTTGGGTGACGTGCTAAATTCATTGACGTCTCTCTCCTTGTCAGGAGACCCTTGGCCGAACTATGTCTGGCTTGAGTGGGAAGCGGACAACAAAATTCATTCCCCACCCACCACCCACTTAATAGCCATTGTCGATGACTTAACCGACATGCTTGATTTCGGCTCCGAAGACATCGATGGTATGGACGACCATGCAGGATAAGAACAGGAACCACCGCCCACAAGGCGCCGGACAGCCACCTCATCATATGATATATACATGGTGGACACCCCCAAAGAAAGCAATGGCAATAAGGCAATGGAGGATAACCCCCTCGAGAAGCAATCTAAGCACCGGCATCACCGACGCTGCTCTAAGCCCCGCCATAGCAAAAGCAGCGATACCGACACAAGAGACAATAACGGTGCGGACAATGCCAAAGACGAAGACAATCCCCTCCAGCCAGGCTTCGAGCAGGAGGATGGGCAAGCGAGCCCTAAGGAACAGGCGATAAACGGAGAATCAGGGGATGCAAATTGTATGCCCCTCTCCGAAGACGAGGTGAGCCTCAGCGACAAAGAATTCATCGTGCCTGAGGATCCCGTCGAGCAGGAGCACTTCAAGCGCCAGCTTATAGCCACAGCAAAAAGCCTGAAGAAAAAGCAGCAGCAGCTTCAAGCTGATCAATATCTGCTAGCGGATAGATGGGCCGAGGTCCTGGCAGCCGAGGAACACGAACCCGAGCACCCAACCAAAAGTAACCCAAAGTGCAGGTTGCTACCCCAACTCGAGGAGGAAGCATTAAAGCCTACACTACCAGCGTATGATGCGGCTGACCGGCTACCTCGTGGCCGAGACAAAGAGGCATATCAGCCCGAAGTCCAGCCCGCACCCCGTCGCCAGTCAAACAAAAACACCAAGGCCCGGAGCTACACGTAGGACCCGCGAGACGTATTGGAAAAAACCCAGGACATACAAGATTGATCTACGGATCACGGGGGTGCGCCCCAACGTGTGACAACGACCGTCATGCCGGATATACTAAAAGCAAATCCGGTCGGGCCGAATACAGCAGATAAGACTTGTACGAACTGCGCCATGATATAGCCCGGCATAGAGGCGCCGCACACCCCCTATGTTTCACTGACGAGGTAATGGATCACGAATTCACAGAAGGGTTTAAACCCATAAAAATTGAATCATATGATGGTACAACAGACCCCCGCAGTATGGATTGAAGATTTCCTCCTCCACATCCACATGGCCCACGGTGACGATCTACATGCCATCAAGTACCTCCCACTAAAACTCAAAGGACCGGCTCGGCATTGGTTGAATAGCCTGCCGGCAAACTCCATTGGAAGTTGGGAGAACTTGGAAGACGCATTCCTTGACAACTTCCAGGGCACTTATGTGCGACCAGCGGATGCTGATGACTTGATTCACATAACCCAACAGCCCGGGGAGTCAGCTAGGAAATTCTGGACTCGGTTCCTAACTAAAAGAACCAAATTGTCGACTGTCCGGATGCCGAGGCCTTAGCGGCATTTAAACATAACATCCGTGATGAGTGGCTCGCCCAACACCTCGGCCAAGAGAAGCCGAAGTCCATGGCAGCCCTCACGACACTCATGACCCGCTTTTGTGCAGGCGAGGACAGCTGGCTGGCTCGTAGCAACAACATATCTAAAAATCCTGGCAATTCAGATGCTAGAGATAGCAATGGCAAGCCACATTGCAACAGAAACAAGCGCCGCAACATCGGTAACAATGCCGAAGAACGGCAGTCAATGCTGGATTCAGTGGCTCTAAATCGGGTCAGCGGAAAAAGCCGTTCAAAAGAAGCAATCCAGTCCGTTCCAGTTTGGACTGCATACTCGATCGCTCATGCCAAATTCACGGCACCCCCGATAAACCAGCCAACCACACCAACAGAGAATGCAGGGTGTTCAAACAGGACGGCAAGTTGAATGCCAAAAACAAGGAAAAGGGGCTGCATAGCGACGACAAGGAGGAGCTCCGGCCGCCGAACACAGGAGGACAGAGGAAATTTCCTCCCCAAGTGAAAAAAGTGAACATGATATACGCCACCCATATTCCCAAGCGGGAATGGAAGCGTGCACTAAGGGACGTTGTCGGGACCCTGATTCCAAGTCAGATCGATCTAGCCGGTAACACCTCATATCACTTTGCGGCCTCACGCACGGTATCCCCACGGGTGTTGCCTTACCATGGGCCGGGACCGTTTGTGCCTTTTGGCTCACGTATATGATAGTGTCGCTAGCATCCATATGACAGAGAACCCGGGCCGACCTAGCTAGTCGTGAACCCAAAGCGGCACTAACCTATGGGGACATGCATACATGAATCACATCGAGCATGTCGGTCATCAGCGTGTGAATCCGGGCTGTAGCACTGGGCTAACAGGACTCCAGGAACCTGGGCTATAGCAGGCTAGGCAGGACTCCGGATGTCACCTCGTGACATTTCCCCGAATGGACAGACACATGAACGAAGTGAAACACATGCCGGCCAGTCAAGTGTCCTGAGCAGTAGTGCTGGGCGAGCAGGACTCCGGTGAACCGGGCTGTAGCGGACTACTATGGCTCGTGGAGGCACTAGACTACATTTCCCCATAAGAGAGGCTGACAAGGATAAAGAACTAGATTGTCGAATCCCACACATACCAAGCATTTCAATCATACACACAATATGCTCAATATGGGTAAATACAACATGGCATCACAACAAAACTCTACAACTCAAGTACTTTATTTAAAGGCTCCGGAGAGCCATACATAACATGTTCATATAGGTAGGGGTCACATGACCCGACACTCAAGTCATACAAGCATACAAGCACATGCGGAAGCAAATAAGTCTGAGTACAGACACTAGAAAGAAAGAAGGCTTGATGAAGCCTGTCTATCTACATAGGCCCCTCCATGGCTAGAATCACCACCTGTGTGGCAAGTTACTCATCGACGTCGAGGTCTACATAGAACCCGTCGGAGGGGGCGGTGTTGTCGTCTGAAAACAGTAATTAAAGCAACATGAGTACAAAGGTACTCAACAAGACTTACAACAGATCCTACTATACATGCTCATTCTGAAGAAGGTGGTGGAGTTATTGCAGCAAGCCAGCTTTGACTCTTGGCTAAGCTATCCTACGAGACACCACTTGTAAAAAATAGTTTTCGCAGACGAGTCCACTAATCACCAACACAATACTCCACCAAGGATCCTCCCTCATCATCCTACGAGAGGGCCATCCTCGGTACTCACACTTATCTTGAGTCCTTTAGTAGTATCCATTAACTTGTCTATGAACTGTATATGCAACCAAGTATTCCTTTACCGCGGACACGGCTATTCGAATAGATGATGTTAACCCTGCAGGGGTGTACTTCTTCACACACGCTCTCACCACTTACCGTCGTTTACACGACATGCACTCGGAAACCTTCAAGCGGAAGCCCAACGAGGGTGTCGGCCACGGCCGACCTAAACACTCAAGTCTCTAGTCCAGGTTTATCGCCTATTTAGGTTCCATCCGCAGGGAGTCCCGCCGAGGTTTCCACATAAGGCCCCGAACGATGTGAACAGGGTTCTCGAGACACCAAACGGGTGACTCGGTACACCGTGCCACGGTGTATCTACCGCATCATAGCCCACCCCTAGGGTCAGCGCTACGCACGGCCGCCAACACATATCCTACAAACACCAGAAACTAGTTGCAACTCCTGGACAGAGTACTAGGGTGGTTAAGAAGCTGAGAGGGTCAATTAAGGATCCCAATGCATGGTAGTAACTGATTCTTAAATCACACATACATATCTCAGTTCTTAGGGACGACCTCAATGAAACAACCCACCATGTACTCCTACATGGCCTCTCATCGGTACCTTTACCAAATCATGTTCAACACATCCCTCACATTACTGACGTAATCATTTCACTCTAGCCCATCACCCAGATGAACCAGACCTGACACAACTCTAAGCATAGCAGGCATAGCAAGGTAGGAAACACATACACGGCTCAATCAACTCCTACACATGCTAGTGGGTTTCATCTAGTTACTGTGGCAATGACATGTCATGCAGAGGATAAGGGTTCAACTACCGCAGCTCACAACAGTTTGAAATGATGTTGTCTTAATGCAGTAAATGAGAGCAGGAGCGAGAACATGGGATTGTATCGATATGATCAATGGGGCTGCTTGCCTGATGGAGTAGTAGTAGGGTACTGCCCTTCAGTTGGATACTCGGAAATATCCTCGGAGGCAGAACCTACCATGAAAGACACCACAAAACACAATCATCACATGGCAATATGCAACAATATGATGCATGCTATGACATGGCAATATGAGGTGTCCTGCCTAATGCAATGTGAAACAAGCTGGTTTGAGTCTATTTGAATCAAGGATTCAAATGGAAGCTTATGTTCTTAAGCCATATAAGTACATTACCTTGTTTCACCTAAACAGCAAGGTTAAAGTGTTTTGTCATGCATGAAACCATTACATATGGAAATATTGAATTTTTTTGATCAAATTTCATATATAACTCTTTGCATTTGGAGTTATAGATTAAAAGTTATGAATTTTTGAAGTTTCTAATATTTTCTGTAATTTCCTGTATAAGAATAATTCCAGTTATTGAATTATTGCGTCAGCATTGCATCAGGGTGATGTCAGTGGTCAATGGAGCCGGTCCAGGTCAAACCTGACCAGTGGGACCCGCGTGTCAGTAGTTAATTAACTAACTAAATTTAGTTAGTGCTAATCTAAGTTAATTAGCAGGGCGGTCCCACTTGTCATAGACTCAGGGGGAAGTCAACCTGGGCCCACATGGGGTCAACCAGGGTCAAACAGGGTCAAAGTCGCCGGTGTTTCATGCTCCGGCGACCAAATGGGCGGTGGAGAGCATCTGCGCATAGCTGGGAGCAAGCCGCATCGTTTGGTGGCAGAGGTGGAGCTCGGGGTGGCCGGAAACGTCGCCGGTGATGAGCTGTGCGGCTGCCGGAGCTCGGGTGAGGTCGAACCCGAGGCTACGGGGCACGACGAGGCGCGTGGAGTGGTGCTACGGGTTCCTACGAGTGCGGTGAGTGCGTTGGTCATAGTGGTGTGGCCAGTGGGTGGCCGGAGTCACGTCGGCGACGAGCTCAGTGGCGGCGGGTGCGGGTGATCGTGGTGCGGTGCATAAAGTGTAGGAGAGAGTTAACGGAGAGGGGGAGGACGGAGCTGAGCTCACGGTGGTTGTAGCAAGCGTCGAAGCGGGCTCAGGGAAGGCCGGAGCTGCGCGGGGTGACGATGGCGATCTCGGTGGCCGGAGTTGGGGGAGACAGGGTCAAGGGTGACTCCAGAGCGGGCGAGCGCTCGGGGCTCGGCCTGCTCGACGTAGTCGACGACGGCGGAGCGAACGGACACGGTGGCGCGGCACGGGGACGACGACGGACACGGTTATCATGGTGGCACGGGCGCGGCAGCGTCGGCCATGGTGTGGGAGAGCGAGGGAGAGGAGCTGTGGAGGAGGAGGCGTGTCTGCGAGCTCGGGGGAGAAGTGGGTGACCGAACCAGGGCAGCAGAACGGCGAGGGGAGGAAGCAGGGCGGCGGGCAGCTGCGTGGCGCGCGCTGGTGCCGGCGTCGAGCACCTGCCTGCCTGCCTGGCCAAGCCAAGCAGCTCGTTGGAGCGGTGGCTGGGCTGGGCCGGCAGGTGGGCCTGCTAGGTGGGCGCCAGGTAAGCCTCTACTCTGTCTGCTTTCTGTTTTTCCTTTTATTTATTCCTGTTCTGTGTTTTGAAATAGTAAAAATACTATTCCATTTAGGAAAAACCTGAAAATATTCAGAGGCACGTTTGGGAATATTCTCAACACCCTAAAAATACTTTCAGGATTATTTGGGCATTTTAAAATATTTATAGTATTTAAATTTCCCAAGTGCAAATAGTATTGATTTAATCCAATGACCTTAGGTGTCCTGGAAAAATGTGAACCCATTTTGTCTGAGGTTCTAACCCCAAAACAAAAAGGGTGGACTTTTTAGAAGGGCATTTCAGGTTCAATGAAAACGATTTTAGTAAACCCTAGTTGTTTCCAGGGGGGCTGGGGGTTCTGTCATCCCCATTTCAGTTTTCTGGAAAAGAAGACATGATGCATCACTCTAATGCATGAACTAGCTAGGGTGTGACAACTCACCCCGACTCAAAAGAATCTCGTCCCGAGATTTAGGATCCGTTGGGAAGAAGGTGGGGTACTCAAGTCGAAGACGATCCTCCCTTTCCCATGTGGCTTCTTTCTCAGAATGGTGTGACCATTGAACGTTGAGAAAGTTGATGTTATGGCGTCGAGTGGTACGCTCGGCTTGATCAAGGATACGAACGGGATATTCCCGATATGTGAGATTATCTTGGAGGTCAAGCATTTCGTGGTCCACTCCATGGATAGGATCCACGAAGCAACGCCTGAGTTGACAAACATGGAAGACATCGTGAACTCTGGAAAGATGCGGAGGTAGTTCCAACTGGTAGGCAACTTCTCCTCGTTTGGCAAGAATGCGAAAGGGTCCAATGTAACGAGGAGCCAATTTGCCTTTGATACCAAAACGATGGGTTCTGTTTAAAGGAGTAACCCAAAGGTAAGCCTTCTCGCCGACTTCATATGTCAGGAGCTTATGTTTGCTGTCATATTGGCTCTTTTGACGAGATTGGGCTGTTTTCGATTTCTCACGAATAACGCGAACCTGCTCTTCTGCTTCCTGAATCATATCCGAGCCAAAGAGTTGTCTTTCCCCGGTTTCTAACCAGTTAAGAGGTGTTTGACATTTTCGTCCATAGAGAACTTCGAAAGGAGCTTTGCCCAAGCTATCTTGATAACTATTGTTATAAGCGAACTCCGTGAATGGAAGGCATTTCTCCCATTCCATACCGAAAGAGATGACAGAAGCTCGGAGCATATCCTCCATAATTTGATTTACTTGTCACAGCCCTAGAATACCTGAGTGGAATAGTTGCATCTGCACTCATGCATCATGGCCAAAATTTCTGAAAGTTGAACTGAGGTTTGTTTAAACCCTCAGAAACCAGTTCAAAAATAATCAACATTTAACTCTCATCAAATGAGTCCAAGGAAATGTTCCTGTTACTCTGAGAAAATATTGGTAGGAGGGAAAATTCAAACCAATATTTTTGGAGTCACCGAAATATTTATTTTGGGCATTTGAATTAAATCATAATGTATTTGAATTGGCTTTATTTCTGTTATAAAAGAAATACATGCCCAATAATTTTGGAAATTATTGTGGGGCTCTAGAATAATATCTCTAGTCCATACAATAATTTACAGAAGCAAATAAAATTGTTTAGTACCCCTGCTAAATCAAAACAAACAGACAGAAAATAGAAAACATAAGAGAAAATAAGAGAGAGAGAGAATCTCACCTGCTAAGCATGCCCAGGAGAGAATCGGCCCAGCCCACCAGGGGCGCCGAGGTCTTCTTCCACCTCTGCCAGTAGGCAGAGGGCGTGTGCCCGTCGCACGTCCGCCACCTCCTGCTTCTGCCGACGCCCTGGACGACCCCAGACGACGCCACGCACCCCCTGGAATCCCCTCGCTCCTCTCGCTCACTCTCTGCTCTCCCCTTCACCCTCTAGTCCCTTACACGAGCGCGACCGAACGCAGCCGTCGCCGCCGACGAGCTCCCCCACAGCCACATCCATCTTCGAGCCTCTCCGACGCGCCCCCGAGCTCCGCCGTGACGCCCCGGTCCTCTCCGCCGAGCCACATGATGCCGGACGTCCTGGAGCGCCGTCGTCGACGCCATCGCCGTCCTCTGCCTCGACGATCGCCGCCCTTCGATTCGCCGCCTCCGACGCTTCCCCGACCCCGCTGGGCTTCTCTGTGAGTCCTCAGTGAGCTGCTCTTTCGTTCGCCCCTGTCCCCGTCGCCTCGCATGTTCCCTAGCACTAGCGTCGCCGTGCCCGGAGCTCACCGCCGCCCAGCCATGTCGCCGCCATGGCCACCGTCACCTAGAGCCGCAACCGAGCACACCATCGTGCTCGGTATGTCTTCGCGCAACCGTAGCCACCCCCAGATCCTCCTGCCTTTCACCGTAGCACCGAACCCGTCGTTGCCCGAGCCCCGGCCGCCGCCACGAGCTTGACTCCGGTGAGCTCACTCCACCGCAGCCTCTCTCGCTTGCTCCAATGGATGCGCGAGAGTGCCAGCTCCCTGTAGGTGGTCTCAGCCGCTAATTTGGTCGATGGAGGGCCAAATCCGAGCCCCTCCGCTGTCTCAGCCTCGCCGGTGAATCAACGCCGGCAAGGTTTGACCCCTGTTTGACCTCCCCGGCATCCTGACGTGTGGGCCTGGGCCCTGTTTAATTAGTGTTAATTAACTTAGTTAACTAGATGAGCCACTGACATGCGGGCCTAGCCCTAGATTAGTTAAGTTAATCACCTACTTAGCACTAACCGGCACTGTTAGTTAGATGTGACACTGACACGTGGGTCCCACAGGTCAGGTTTGACCTGGACCGGGCCTGTTGACCTGCTGACATCGACATGACCTAATGCTGATGCAGTATTACATTTTCTAGATTTATTAATAACAAGGAAATCCAGAAAATAGTATAAACTTCTAAAAATCATAGAAATTCAACTGTAGATCAGAATGAAATAAATTATATATGAAAAATTATCAGAAAAATCCAATCTATCCATCTGTACAATTTTCATGCATGTTAGAACAACTTAAGGCCACTATTTTGGACAAATTAAATGAATGGTATTTAAATAACCACATGTGGAGTTTGAATTTGAACTTTGGGTTCAAACCAACTTCATTTAATTGTGTTGCTAGTTGCATTAGCTCAAATAACAACATATTGCCATGTCATTGTCATGCATCATGTTGTGCATTGCACTAATTGTGTTCCCTCTCTATTGCCGGTGGTTGTCCCCTCTCGATAGACATTGTATCGACGCTGTGATCGTTGACACTGATGAAGACCCAATGATATCTTCAGAAGTGCCAGGCAAGCACAACCCCCTTGTTCATTCCGATACAATCCCACTCTCTCGCTCCTGCTCTCTTTTACTGCATTAGGACAACAACGATTCATCTATTACTTGTTGCGGTAGTTGAACCCCTTATCCCCTGCATGACCTGTCATTGCCACAGTAAATAGATGAAACCCAGTAGCATGAGTAGGAGTTGTTTGAGCCCTGATGTGCCTACTCATTCATCCTTGTTTGTCATGTCTGCTATTGCATAGAGTTGTGTCAGGTCTGATTCATCGGGAATGAATCAGAGGTGTGTGAACATGTCCTACTGTGTGTGAGCTAAGTGTGTGAACACGTTTTGGTAAACGTAGCGTGAGAGCCCATGTAGGAGTACATGGTGGGTTGTATCATTGAAACCATCCTCAGGAACTGAGTGATGTGTCTGTGATCCATGAACAGCTACTACCACTCATTGGGATCCTTAATTGACCCTCTCGGCTTCTTAATCACCCTAGTACTCTGTCCAGGAGTTGCAACTAGTTTCTGGTGTTTGTAGGTTATGTGTTGGCGGCCGTGCGTAGCGCTGACCCTAGGAGTGGGCTATGATGCGGTAGATACACCGTGGCACAGTGTACCGGGCGCCCGTTTGGTGTCTCGGGAACCCTGTTCACATCATTCGGGGCCGTATGTGGAAACCTCGGCCGGACTCCCTGCGGATGGAACCTGGATAGGCGATAAACCTGGACTAGAGACTTGAGTGTTTAGGTAGGCCGTGGCCGACACCCTCGTTGGGCTTCCGCTTGAAGGTTACCGAGTACATGTCGTGTAAACGACGATAAGTGGTGGGTGCGTGTGTGAAGAAGTACACCCCTGCAGGGTTATCATTATCTATTCGAATAGCCGGATTCCTCGGATATGGAAACTTGGACCCCTTACATAGTTCATAGACAAGTGAAAGTGGATACTCTAAAATGCGCAAGATAAGCGTGAGAGCTATGGATGGCATTCTCGTAGGGAGACGGGAGCGGATCCATGGTGGTGTATTGATACGGTGAATATGTGGACTCGTGTGCACCTCCTCAAAAGAGTTGCTTGCAGTCGTAGTTCAGGTTAGCCATTGAGTCAAAGCTGGCTTGCTGCAGTTAAACTCGACCACCCCCCTTTGTTGATACCGATGCATATGTAGCTAGTTCTGATGTATGTCTTGCTGAGTACTTTTGTACTCACATTTGCTTAATTTATGTTTTTGCAGAGAGACTTCAGTCTCGCTAGTAGTTTCGTGTGGACTTCGAAGTTTAGCTTGATACCTCAGCTACGATCTTGTGCCCTCAGCAGGATCTGGTAGATAGTCAGGCCTCTTAGCCTTTTTCATTTGTAGATGTCTGTACTCAGACATGTTAAGATTCCGCATGTGCTATAATTTGTATGCTATGATTGTTGGGTCATGAGACCCATGTTTGTAATATATCGCTCCTCGGAGCCTAATGAATAAATACTTGAGTCGCAGAGTTATGTTGTGATGCCATGTTGTATTTACACATATCGAGCATATTGTATGTATGATTGAAATGCTTGGTATGTGTGGGATCCGACAATCTAGTTGTTTATCCTTGGCAACCTCTCTTATCGGGAAATGTAGTCTAGTGCTTCCATGAGCCATAGTAGTCCGCTACAGCCTGGTTCACCGGAGTCCTGCTAGCCCAGCACTACTGCTCAGGACACTTGACTGGCCGGCATGTGTTTCACTTCATTCCTATGTCTGTCCCTTCGGGGAAATGTCACGCGGTGACATCCAGAGTCCTACCTAGCCTGCTACAGCCCGGGTTCCCGGAGTCCTGTTAGTCCAGTGCTACAGCCCGAATTCACACGCTGCTGACCGACATGCTCGATGTGATTCATGTATGCCTGTCCCCATAGGTTGGTGCTGCTTTGGGTTCACGACTAGCCATGTCGGCCCGGGTTCTCTGTCATATGGATGCTAGCGACACTATCATATACGTGAGCCAAAAGGCGCAGACGGTTCCGGGCCATGGTAAGGCGACACCCGTGGGAATACTATGCATGAGGCCGCAAAGTGATATGAAGTGTTACATGCTAGATCGGGGTCCTGACATTACTCGCTCTACTTGACCACTTGATTGGGGGTGGAAGGCGGTGCTAAAAGAGAGACGAGTTCCATAGCATTTTGGAAACTTTCCCAAAATCGAGACGTAAAGAGGCTCCCACGGTCTGAGTTAATTTCCAATGGGACACCATGAAAAGACACTATTCGGGAGATGTACAAGTCAGCTAGCTGGCTAGTGGTTATACTCTCACGAACAGGTAGGAAGTGGGCTTGTTTGGAAAGACGATCGACAACGACGAAGATAGCATTATTCCCTTTCTTGGTCCTGGGAAACCCAGTAATGAAATCCATACTGATTTTATCCCATTTCCATTCAGGAATAACCAAAGGTTGAAGGGTGCCAGCAGGCCGTTGATGCTCTGCTTTAACACGATGATAGACGTCACAACTAGCAATGTATTGAGCAATTTCTCTCTTCATCCTAGTCCATCAAAACCTCTAGCGTAGGTCTTGATACATATTAGTAATACCGGGATGAATGGTGAGAGGGGATTCATGAGCTTCCTTAAGGATCAGTGGTCGTAGTTGTTGTTTCTTGGGAACCACCAGGCGGTTCTCAAAGAAGACAACACCTTGATCGTTCATAGAGAAACACGTAGCAGCTCTGCTAGCAATGTTCTGCTTGATCTGAGATATTCCCTTGTCATACCGCTGGGCGGTTATGATCTGCTCCATAAGGGCCGGTTTCACCACCAAGGTAGATAGGAATCCCTGAGGAACAATGTGAAGATTAAGCTTCCGAAATTCCTCATGGAGAAGTGGTTGACCTTGTTGTAATATTAGGTTGCTACAATAGGATTTACGACTTAGTGCATCAGCCATAACATTGGCTTTTCCCGGGGTGTAACTTATTCCTAAGTCGTAATCCGAGATCAACTCGACCCAATGTCTTTGCCTGAGATTCAAATCCGGTTGGGTGATGATATATTTCAAACTTTGGTGATCAGTGAAGATCTCGCAACGATTACCGAGAAGGTAATGTCGCCAAGTTTTAAGTGCATGGACTACAGCTGCAAGCTCTAGATCATGTGTGGGATAGTTTTCCTCATGTGTGTGTAATTGTCGTGAAGCATAGGCAATTACCTGACGATCCTGCATGAGTATGCAACCTAGTCCTTATCGCGAGGCGTCGCAATAGATAATAAAGTCCTTGGAGAAATCTGGTGGTACTAGTACGGGAGCAGATTTCAGGTGTCTTTTCAGCTCCTGAAAGCTGAACTCGCACTATGGGGTCCACTCGAACTTTTTATCTTTGTTGAGGAGTTCAATTAGAGCTTTAGCAATCTTGGAGAAATTCTCGACGAAGCGGCGACAATAACTCGCTAACCCAAGGAAGCTCCGAACTTTCTTGACCATTTCAGGTGGAGTCCAATCAAGGACGGCTTGAACTCGCTCAGGATTGATAGCAATACCCTTACCAGAGATTACATGGCCTAGATAGGTCACTTCTGGCAACCAAAATTGACACTTGGAGAATTTGGCATAAAGGCGATGCTCTCGAAGTTTCGTCAATACCAGCCTTAGATGTTCGACATGTTCTTCCTCACTCTTGGAGTAGATGAGTATATCATCGAGGTATACCACGACGACTTTATCCAAATGCTCCATGAAGACCGAGTTCCTTAACCGAGAGAAGGTGGCTGGGGCATTGGTTAAACCAAAGGACATGACGGTGTACTCGTATTAGCCATAACGAGTAACAAAAGCCGTTTTTAGGAATGTCCCCGTTCTTGATTTTGATTTGATGGTAGCCCAACCTCAAATCCATTTTGGAGAAGACTGAGGATCCAGCGAGCTGGTCATACAGATCATTGATCTTGGGAAGCAGATACTTGTTCTTGATAGTGACCAAGTTGACAGGTCGGTAATCTACAACCATCCGATCCGTTCCATCCTTCTTCTTGACGAAGAGGACGGGGCAAGCCCAAGGATAAGAACTAGGACGGATGAAACCCTTTTTCAAGGACTCATCGAGTTGAATCTTAAGCTCGGCTAGTTCTAAGGGTGCCATCTTATAGGGTCTTCTAGAAATTGGGACGGTTCCTGGAACAAGGTCTATCACGAACTCGACATCCCTGTCAGGTGGAACACCTGGCAGTTCTTCTGGAAAACATCTGGGAAGTCTCGGACTAACAGAATATCTTCAAGGTCTGGAAGGGGGTTGGCATTTAGGGAGTAAAGCTGGCGCTTGGCCACTCGAGTTAAGACATTGACTGTCTTGCCCGATGGGTGGGTAAGTTGAACGGTTCTAGTGGCACAATCAATCTTAGCATAATGAGCTGACATCCAGTCCATACCCAAGATGATGTTTATGTCCGAGGACTTGAGAGCTATTAAGGATGCAAGGAAGACAAGTCTATCGACAAGAATTTCATTCCCATGGCTTACTCTAGAAGTTTGCCATTTGGAACCCAGAGTTTGAATTACCATGGAAGTGGGCATGTCACAGAATGTCGTGTTATGCAATCGAGCATAGCTCTCAGATATGAATGAATGAGATGCTCCAGTATCGAAAAGAACAGATGCCGGATGACAATTAATAAGGAGCGTACCAAGGACGACGTTAGGATCATCATGAGCCTCCTCAGCTGAGACATAGTTGACATGGCCACGTGTAGTGGTGGCTGGCTTGGCGTAGAATGTCTTTCCCGCTGGATTACCATGGCCAACGGACTTTCCAGACTGGTTGGGGTTGTTGTTCTGGGGACACTCTCGACTGTAGTGACCCGGCTCTCCACACTTGAAATATGTCACAACATTGGGGCGTGGAGCAGCATTAGCAGCGGGGCCACCATAGGGCTTAGGCGGTGCAAACTACTGGTTGGGGCGAGGCGCCTCAAAGGATGGCCTCAGGGTGTACCTGGGTGGTAGCGCTGTGCTTGGAATCCACACCCGACACTTCTGAGATCCAGAGTCGAATGAAGAATCAAAATCACGGGAGTGCTTGCGTGAAGCGTCATAGTCAGTCTGGCCTGTCTCAGCATTGATGGCCTTATTGACCAGCTTTTGGAAGGAGGTGCACTCGTGCAGACGAAGATCGCGGCGAAGCTTGGGGCTATGTCCCTTGCGGAACCTTGCCTACTCCTTAGCATCGGTGGATACCTCTTCAGGAGCATAACGTGCTAAATTTCCAAACTCGCGGCTGTATGCATCCACAGTCAGTCTGCCTTGGGTGAAGTTGCAGAACTCTTCCCTCTTACGATCCATGAGACCTTCCGGGATGTGATGCTCATGGAAAGCCTCACTGAATTCAGCCCAAGTAGTGATTTGGCCGATCGGGCGCATAGCCTCAAAGTTTTCCCACCAAAGGCTAGCAGGGCCTTCGAGGTGATAGGCAGCATAGGTAACCTTATCAGCTTCGGCTACGTTGGCAGAACGTAGCTTATGGGTGATGCTGCGAAGCCAATCATCTGCGTCGAGGGGCTCAACGGAATGATTAAACTTTGGTGGGTACAACTTGATAAAGTCATTGATTGACACCAAGTCATTTCGCTGATGACGTGTAGTGTTCTGCTCAATCCGCTCCAGCAAGCGGTTAGTCTCACGCTTGTTTCTTTCTGCCTCTAGCATAACTTCGGCCAGTGAAGGAGGGTGAGGCAGATTCTCATCCCTAGCTGCACTGGCTTCCCCTGCCCTGGAGCAGCAGGGTTGCTACGGGTGTTGACCATCCTAGGAAAAACAAGACAATGGTTTAGACAAGGATGGCACAATCTTGGCAAGGAAGTGCAGAATGTAATGGATAACATGGAATGCTGAGATGTTCATTGCATGGCATGGTAATATAGAAACTGCCATATATATACCATCGGTCATACACAATGTACATAGTTTAGTACAAGCCCAGGCTAGAGTACAACTACGGCGAAGGGCGTTACATCTCATGGGAGGCATTCCAAGCTCCTATACATTATTTTCTACACCTCCGGAGCGTGATACACACCAAGTCGTATCCCATGGTCACGCAGGACTGTGGAGAATACAACTATTACAGTACTAGTGAAACTACTACTACCTCAGAAAGCTCCGTAGTAATCCTCATAAAAGTCACCACCAAAACCTGGAAGCGAAACATGATCATCTGGGAACAGATGGTCCTGTGGAGCTTGGGGGCCATAGGGACTCGGATGTGGCCTTGGTCCCACAAACAGTGGCAGCCGGGGACCACGAGGAGGGGTGATGTCTCCTACATCATGCCAGTCCATGAAATCTGGCAACCCAGACCGCACAGGGTACATGTCCCTCATGTCCATGTATCCCGCCTGCACAGCAGGTGCAAACCGAGTCAAAGTGGCCCAGTGATCAGAACGAGAGTTGAAAAGCTCCATTCGCAAGGCACAATTTTCGCGGTCCTTGTCCTCGAGTATCTCGGCAGTGGTGCGGAGTAGTGACTCCTCATGTGTAGAGTCAAATTATAAAGCCTGATAGTACCCCTGTGCCCCAGGGAGTGAGGCTGGCATGTAGCGAAAATCCGTGCTCTGGAGCAAGGCAGTTCTGGCTCGAATGATAGTCATCATTGAGTAAGTTGCGTCCTGCACGAACATCTCGATAGTGACCCCAAGTCCATAAGAGCAGTGGAGGGGTTCACTGGCTCCAGGATAAGAGGGATATATCATGACGGTACAAAGGTACTGGCTCTGATTGAAGTCTCAGAACTGCTCCTCGACGGTATACTCAGGATACCATCGATAGCCTGTCTCGACCATCACTCGGACCAACATGGCCGTGTGACCGGGTACATCGAGGCACCGAGTCAGACGAACCACTTCGTTCTGGGAACGGGTGGCCATCTGAAAGCACAGAATAATGCAAAGGCATTATAATTTTCTAGGAGAAATCGGACAGTATAATGGCTGTAAATGCTCAGAAAAAGATTTGAGACATTCACAACAGTTTGCAAAACCACTCAACAACATCATATCAAGGTTCTGGTTCAACTGACAACATACTAAAAGTAGTAGAAACTGAACTATGGCTTGAACCCACTATCCTATAAGTTACTACGGTTTAGTAACGCGTGAACCTCATAGAGAGAAGAAAGCCTAGTCCTTAACCCACGTAGAATGAGAAGAGAATGACTCAGATCAGAGGGCATAAGGTAAAGGAGTAAAAGAGCCTTATGTTCCCTCACACAATCAATTCCCCTACATATAACTAAAGCATTTATAGACTCGACATCGACCATTTTGGCTCAACGAACCTACAGGCAGTCCGGCTCTGATGCCAATGCTGTCGGGACCCCGATTCCAAGTCACATCGATCTACCCGGTAACACCTCATATCACTTTGCGGCCTCACGCACGGTATCCCCACGGGTGTCGCTTACCATGGCCCGGGACCGTTTGCGCCTTTTGGTTCACGTATATGATAGTGTCGCTAGCATCCATATGACAGAGAACCCGGGCCAACATGGCTAGTCGGGAACCCAAAGCGGCACTAACCTATGGGGACAGGCATACATGAATCACATCAAGCATGTTGGTCATCAGCGTGTGAATCCGGGCTGTAGAACTGGGCCAACAGGACTCCGGGAACCCGGGCTGTAGCAGGCTAGGCAGGACACCGGATGTCACCACGTGACATTTCCCCGAAGGGACAGACACAGGAACAAAGTGAAACACATGCCAGCCAGTCAAGTGTCCTGAGCAGTAGTGCTGGGCTAGCAGGACTCTGGTGAACCGGGCTGTAGCGGACTACTATGGCTCGTCGAGGCACTAGACTACATTTCCCCATCAGAGAGGCTACCATGGATAAACAACTAGATTGTCGGATCCCACACATACCAAGCATTTCAATCATACACACAATATGCTTGATATGGGTAAATACAACATGGCATCACAACAAAACTCTACAACTCAAGTACTTTATTTAAAGGCTCTGGAGAGCCATACATAACATGTTCATACAGGTAGGGGTCACATGACCCGACACTCAAGTCATACAAGCATACAAGCACATGTGGAAGCAAATAAGTCCGAGTACCGACACTAGAAAGAAAGAAGGCTTGACGAAGCCTGTCTATCTACATAGGGCCCTCCATGGCCAGAATCACCACCTGGGTGGCAAGTTACTCATCGACGTTGAGGTCTACATAGAACCCGTCGGAGGGGCGGTGCTGTCGTCTGAAAACAGTAATTAAAGCAACATGAGTACAAAGGTACTCAGCAAGACTTACAACAGATCCTACTATACATGCTCATTCTCAAGAAGGTGGTGGAGTTATTGCAGCAAGCCAGCTTTGACTCTTGGCTAAGCTATCCTATGAGACACCACTTGTAAAAAATAGTTTTCGCACACGAGTCCACTAATCACCAACACAATACTCCACCGAGGATCCTCCCTCGTCATCCTACGAGAGGGCCATCCTCGGTACTCACACTTACGTTGAGTCTTTTAGTAGTATCCATTAACTCGTCTATGAACTATATAGGCAAACAAGTAGTCCTTTACCGCAGACACAGCTATTCGAATAGATGATGTTAACCCCGCAGGGTTGTACTTCTTCATACACGCTCTCACCACTTACTGTCATTTACACGACATGTACTCGGCAACCTTCAAGCGGAAGCCCAACGAGGGTGTCGGCCATGGCCTACCTAAACACTCAAGTCTCTAGTCCAGGTTTATTACCTATTAAGGTTCCATCCACAGGGAGTCCGGCTGAGGTTTCCACATACGGCCCCGAACGATGTGAACAGGGTTCCCGAGACACCAAATGGGTGACTCGGTACACCGTGCCATGGTGTATCTACCGCATCATAGCCCACCCCTAGGGTCAGCGCTACGCACGGCCGCCAACGCAAAACCAACAAACACCAGAAACTAGTTGCAACTCCTGGACAGAGTACAAGGGTGGTTAAGAAGCCGAGAGGGTCAATTAAGGATCCCAATGCATGGTAGTAACTGATTCTTAAATCACACATACAGATCTCAGTTCTTAGGGATGGCCAAAATGAAACAACCCACCATGTACTCCTACATGGCCTCTCATCGATACCTTTACCAAATCATGTTAAACACATCCCTCACATTACCGACGTAATCATTTCACTCTAGCCCATCACCCAGATGAACTAGACCTGACACAACTCTAAGCATAGCAGGCATAGCAAGGTAGGAAACACATACATGGCTCAATCAACTCCTACACATGCTAGTGGGTTTCATCTAGTTACTGTGGCCATGACAGGTCATGCAGAGGATAAGGGTTCTACTACCGCAGCACACAGCAGTTTGAAACGTTGTTGTCTTAATGCAGTAAATGAGAGCAGGAGCAAGAACATGGGATTGTATCGATATGATCAATGGGGCTTCTTGCCTGATGGAGTAGTAGTAGGGTACTGCCCTTCAGTTGGATACTCGTAAATATCCTCGGAGGCAGAACCTACCACGAAAGACACCACAGAACACAATCATCACATGGCAATATGCGACAATATGATGCATGCTATGACATGGCAATATGAGGTGTCATGCCTAATGCAACGTGAAACAAGCTGGTTTGAGTCTATTTGAATCAAGGATTCAAATGGAAGCTTATGTTCTTAAGCCATATAAGTGCATTAGCTTGTTTCACCTAAACAGCAAGGTTAAAGTGTTTTGTCATGCATGAAACCATTGCAGATGGAAAGATTGAATTTTTCTGATCAAATTTCATATATAACTCTTTGCATTTGGACTTACATATTAGAAGTTATGAATTCTTGAAATTTGTAATATTTTTCTAGAATTTCCTGTATAAGAATAATTCAAGTAATTGAATTATTGCGTCAGCATTGCGTCAGGGTGACGTCAGTGGTCAACGGAGCCGGTCCAGGTCAAACCTGACAAGTGGGACCCGCGTGTCAGTAGTTAATTAACTAACTAAATTTAGTTAGTGCTAATATAAGTTAATTAGCAGGGCGGTCCCACTTGTCATAGACTCTAGGGGAAGTCAACCTGGGCCCACACGGGGTCAACCATGGTCAAACAGGGTCAAACTCGCCAGCGTTTAGCCGCCGGCAAGTCCAGACGCGGTGGAGCAGCGCGGATTTCATGCTCTGCGACCAAATGGGTGGCGGAGAGCATCTACGCGTAGCTGGGAGAAAGCCGCATCGTTTGGTGGCAGAGGTGGAGCTCGGGGTGGCCGGAAACGTCGCCGGCAACGAGCTGTGCACCTGTCGGAGCTCGGGTGAGGTCGAAACCGAGGCTACGGGGCACGGCAAGGCGCGTGGAGTGATGCTACGGGTTCCTACGAGTGCGGTGAGTGCATTGGTCACAGTGGTGTGGCCGGTGGGTGGCCGGAGTCACGTCGGCGACGAGCTCGGCGGCGGCGGGTGCGGGTGATCGTGGTGCGGTGCATACAGTGCAGGAGAGAGTAAACGGAGAGGGGAAGGACGGAGCTGAGCTCACGGTGGTTGCAGCAAGCGTCGAAGCGGGCTCAGGGAAGGCCGGAGCTGAGCGGGGCAACGATGGCGATCTCGGCGTCCGGAGTTGGGGAGACGGGGTCAGGGGCCACTCCAGAGCGGGCGAGCGCTTGGGGCTCGGCCTGCTCGACGTAGTCGACAACGGCGGAGTGAACGGACACGGTGACGCGGCACGGGGACGACGACGGACGCGGTTATCACGGAGGCGCGGGCGCAACAGCATCGGCCATGGTGCGGGAGAGCGAGGGAGAGGAGCTGGGGAGGAGGAGGCGTGTCTGCGAGCTCGGGGGAGAAGTGGATGATCGAACCAGGGCAGCAGAACGGCGAGGGGAGGAAGTAGGGCGGCGGGCAGCTGCATGGCGCACGCTGGTGCCGGCGTCGAGCACCTGCCTGCCTGCCTGGCCAAGCCAAGCAGCTCGCTGGAGCGGTGGCTGGGCTGGGCCAGCAGGTGGGCCTACTAGGTGGGCGCCAGGTAAGCCTCTACTCTCTGCTTTCTGTTTTTCCTTTTATTTATTCCTGTTCTGTGTTTTGAAATAGTAAAAATACTATTCCATTTAGGAAAAACCTGAAAATATTCAGAGGCACGTTTGGGAATATTCTCAACAGCCTAAAAATACTTTCAGGATTATTTGGGCATTTTAAAATATTTATAGGATTTAAATTGCCCAAATGCAAATAGTAATGATTTAATCCAATGACGTTAGGTGTCCTGGAAAAATGTGAACCCATTTTGTCTGAGGTTCTAACCCCAAAACAGAAAGGGTGGACTTTTTAGAAGGGCATTTCAGGTTCATTGAAAAAGATTTTAGTAAACCCTAGTTGTTTCCAGGGGGTGCTGGGGGTTTCGTCATCCCCATTTCAGTTTTCTGGAAAAGAAGACATGATGCATCACTCTAATGCATGAACTAGCTAGGGTGTGACAGACGTCTATGCGATGGAGCCAGTCGCGCCAAAGTTCAACTCATGGTCTTCTTGTCTGATCACTTTCGATCACAGGGACCACCCTACCAGTATCCGTCATGGCAGTTCGGCCACATTGGTCCTTAACCCCATCATCGACGGATTTCACCTCACTCGAGTCCTTATGGACGGTGGCAGCAGCCTGAACCTGCTCTATCAGGATACAGTGCGCAAAATGGGTATCGACCCCTCAAGGATCAAACCCACAAAAACCACCTTTAATGGTGTCATACCAGGTGTAGAGGCCTGTTGCACGTGCTCAATCACACTAGAAGTGGCCTTTGGATCCCCGGATAACTTCCAAAGCGAGGAGTTGATCTTCGATATCGTCCCCTTCCGCGGTGGCTATCACGCACTGCTCGGACGAATCGCATTCGCCAGATTCAATGCGGTACCGCATTATGCATACCTCAAGCTCAAAATGCCAGGACCTCACGGGGTTATAACAGTTAATGGAAACACAGAACGCTCGCTCTGTCACAGCCCTAGAATTGTTTGCAGATAGTTGCATCACTGAGCATCATGCATTCTATTATTTTCAAGAAACTTGAAATGGGGGATAATAAACCCTAGCAGCAAATGAAATTCAACTAGGTTCAAACTTAAATCTTTTCAATGATCCCAAAATGCCCTTTAGAAATGTTCATCATTTTTGAATTGGTCCAGCACCTCTGACAAAAATGATGCACATAATTCTAGGCCATCCTGGATTTTTGAATTAAATCATATGCTATTTGCAATTGGGCATTTAAATGCTATATAATATTTTAAATGCTCAATTAATTCTGAACTTAAGTGAGGGCTGTTGGGAATATTCCAACCAGAGCCCACAATTATTTTTAGGATTTTTGGAAACGTTCTGGTATTTTTAATAAAGCCTAGAAGTTACACAGAAATAGAAAAAAATTAACCAAAGAGAGAGAGAGAGATTACCTGGCGCTTACCTGGCCGGCCTGGCACTATAGCGGCCCACCAAGCCCATCTGCCAGTCGTCCTCCACTTCGCGCGAGAAAGACGCGAGGCGTGTGATCGCCGCACGCCGGCACGCGCCCATGCCACCTCCTGCTTCCTGCCGCTTCCCCCTCGTTGCCCTGGGCCTCCCTCGCGATGCCACGCCGCCACGACCGCTCTCTCACTCTCACCATGCTCCTCCCCCTCCTCTTCTCTCTCTCCCTCTCATGCCCGAGCATAGCCGTCGCCGCCGCTCGCTGTTGCCGTGGCCACAGCCACGGCGTCGCCTCACCGAAGCGCTCAGAAGCTCCACCTCGACCCCCTCTTCCTCCCCACGGAGCCACGCCCTGCCGGAAGCCCTGCAACGCCGTCCTCGACGCCACCTTCGTCCTCTGCACCGACGGCCGCCGTTGTTCGATTCGCCGCCCACAGAGCGTCCCCGGCCTAGCCCTCGCGCTCGTTGGACTCGCGAGAGCCGCTGACCCGTTCCCCTCTTCTTCCCATGCCGTTTGGCCGCTCTAGCTGCTATTTCCGCCAGACCAGAGAGCTCACCGCCGCCCAGCCATGTCGCCGTCGTGGCCACAGCCACCTAGAGCCACAACCGAGCGCACCACCGTGCTCAGCGTGTCTTCGCGCACCCGTAGCCACCACCAGCTCCTCCCCACGTGCCCCCTAGCTCCAAGCCGAGCACACCCGTAGCTCCGGTTGCTGCTCGACCCGTCGCCGGCGTCGATTCCGGTGACCCCGTGACCTGCTGCTGTCTCCACTAGATGCGCGGGAGCAAGGGCTATGCCCTGGTGCCCTCAGCGCATGAAACCGCCGCCTATAGCGCATTCCCGAGCCGCGCCGCCGCGTCTGGCCTTGCCGGCGTCAAGCCGCCGGTAGGTTTGACCCTGTTGGCCAGGGGTTTGACCCCGCTGACCAAGTTGACCCCGGGTGGGCCCAGTTTGACCCCCTGGGTCACTGACGTGTGGGCCCCAGGCCACTAACTAAATTAGGATTAGCATTAGTTTAACACTAACTAAGTCTAGTTAGCTAACTAACTACTGACCAGCGGGCCCTACTAGTCAGGTTTGACCTGGAGGCGCCCAGTTGACCAGCTGGCGTCACAATGAGCAGTGCTGACACAATAACACATATTCTGGATTTATTCTTATTCAGGAAATTCCAGAAAATTGCCTAAACTTCTAAAAATCATAGAAAATAATCTATAACTCGGAATGAAATAAATTATATATGAAAATTTTTCAGAAAAATCCAATCTATCCATTTATGCTACTTTCATGCATGTTCAACCAACTTATACCCCTGTATAAGTGAAAACATGATAATGGCATTTTAAATACCCCTTATTGAGTTTGCATATGAACCCATGGTTCATATGGACTTCATTTAAATTGTTGCTAGATGCATTAGTACAAATCATAGCATATTTCCATGTCATGATCATGCATCATATTGTCGCATTTGCATTGATTGTGTTCTCCCTATGTTTGTCGGTGGTTGTCCCCTCTCGATATACGTGTTCCGACGAGGAGTTCGATGACACCGATGAAGAGCTATATTATCTTCAGAAGTGCCAGGCAAGCAAAAACCCCTTGTTCATTCCGATACAATCCCACTCTCTCGCTCCTGCTCTCTTTTACTTCATTAGGACAACAACGATTCAACTGTTACATGCTGCGGTAGTTGAACCCCTTTCCTCTGCATGACCTGTCATTGCCATAGTCAATAGATGAAACCCACTAGCATGAGTAGGAGTTGTTTGAGCCCTGATGTGCCTACTCATTCATGCTTGTTTGTCATGCCTGCTATTGCATAGAGTTGTGTTGGGTCTGATTCATCAGGAATGAATTGGAATGGTGATGAACATGTCCTACTGTGTGTGAGCTAAGTGTGTGAACACGACTTGGTAAAGGTAGCGGTGAGAGGCCATGTAGGAGTACATGGTTGGTTGTCTCATTGAAACCGTTCTTAGGAATTGAGTTATGTGTCTGTGATCCATGAACATCTACTACCACTCATTGGGATCCTTAATTGACCCTCTCGGCTTCTTAATCACCCTAGTACTCTGTCTAGGAGTTGCAACTTGTTTCTGGTGTTTGTAGGTTATGTGTTGGCGGCCGTGCGTAGCGCTAACCCTAGGGGTGGGCTATGATGCAGTAGATACACTGTGGCACGGTGTACCGGGAGCCCGTTTGGTGTCTCGGGAACCCTGTTCACATTGTTCGGGGCCGTATGTGGAAACCTCGGCCGGACTCCCTGCGGATGGAACTTGGATAGGCGATAAAACTGGACTAGAGACTTGAGTGTTTAGGTAGGCCGTGGCCGACACCCTCATTGGGCTTCTGCTTGAAGGTTGCCGAGTACATGTCGTCTAAACGACGGTAAGTGGTGGGAGCGTGTGTGAAGAAGTACACCCCTGCAGGGTTTTCTTTATCTATTCGAATAGCCGGATTCTTCGGATATGGAAACTTGCACCCCTTGCATAGTTCATAGACAAGTGAAAGTGGATACTCTAAAATGCGTAAGATAAGCGTGAGTGCTATGGATGGCGTTCTCATAGGGAGACGGGAGCGGATCCATAGTGGTGTATTGATATGGTGAATATGTGGACTCTTGTGCGCCACCTCAAAAGAGTTACTTGCAGTCGTAGTTCAAGATAGCCACCGAGTCAAAGCTGGCTTGCTGCAGTTAAACTCCACTACCCCTTTCTTAATACTGATGCATAGGTAGCTAGTTCTGATGTAAGTCTCGCTAGTAGTTCCGTGTGGACTTCGACGTTTAGCTTGATACCTCAGCTACGGTCTTGTGCCCTCGGCAGGATCTGGTAGATAGTCAGGCTTCTCAGCCTTTTCCATTTGTGGATGTCTGTATTCAGACATGTTAAGCTTGCGCTTGTGCTTTGACTTGTATGCTCTGAATGTTGGGTCATGAGACCCATGTTTGTTTTATCTGGCTCTTCGAAGCCCAATGAATAAATACTTGAGTCGTAGAGTTATGTTGTGATGCCATGTTGTATTTACACATATCGAGCATATTGTGTGTATGATTGAAATGCTTGGTATGTGTGGGATCCGACAATCTAGTTGTTTGTCCTTGGCAGCCTCTCTTATGGGGAAATGTAGTCTAGTGCTTCCATGAGCCATAGTAGTCCGCTACAGCCCGGTTCACCGGAGTCCCGCTAGCCTAGCACTACTGCTCAGGACACTTGACTGGGCGGCATGTGTTTCACTTTGTTCCTGTGTCTGTCCCTTCGGGGAAATGTCACGCGGTGACATCCGGAGTCCTGCCTAGCCTGCTACGGCCTGGGTTCCTGGAGTCCTGTTAGCCCAGTGCTAGAGCCCGGATTCAGACGCTGCTGACCGACATGCTCGATGTGATTCATGTATGCCTATCCCCATAGGTTGGTGCCGCTTTGGGTTCATGACTAGCCATGTCGGTCCGGGTTCTCTGTCATATGGAGGCTAGCGACACTATCATATACGTGAGCCAAAAGGCGCAAACGGTCCCGGGCCATGGTAAAGCGACACCCGTGGGAATACCGTGCGTGAGGCCGCAAAGTGATATGAGGTGTTACCGGCTAGACCGATGTGACTTGGAATCGGGGTCCTGACAGCTTTGGTATCAGAGCCTGACTGCCTATAGGATTACCAAGCCAAACTAGTCGAAGTTGTGTCTAGAAATGCTTTAGTTATGTAGGGGAATTGATTGTGGAAGGGAACGTAAGGCTCTTTTTACTTCTTATACCCTATGCCTTCTGATCTGAGTCACTCTCTTCTTTTCTGCGGGGGTTAAGAACTAGGCTTCTCTTCTATCTCTCAGGATGACGTGTTGCTAAACCATAGTTTCCTAGGATTGTTGAGTTCAAGCCTCTGTTTAGTTCCTACTACTTCCATATGTCATAGCTGGCCTCAAAACTTTGATATTGTGATGTTGAGTGGTTATGCCACCATTTTGCAGGATGTCTCAAATCATTTTGAGCATTTACAGCCGTTATGCTGTCCAAGTCATCCTAGTTTTCTAAATAGTCTGATGCACTTGCAAATCTTTCCTCCATGTTCCCGCTGTATTTTGGGCCAGATTAAGCACACTAATCGGTGTGTTGAGGTACTCCGTTGCCTTGACGTGTATGTTGGAGTTATTATTATGACCCTAGGTGTTTCAGGGAGTCACCTAGTGATCTAGCCATGTATTGTATCCCCAGTGTGTGATTCTGGCCATTATTCTCGAAAGCATCCCGTGATGCCATGTAGTGGTAGGTATTCTATTCATGGGTTCTTGAACCCAAGATTCACCCTTCTTACCTCATGTTGATAGTGTTTGATAGTTCCTTTAGGATATTAGTAACCTTTGCGATAGTCTTTGAGGTCCATGGTACAACGTTCTTCCAATACCATGAACCAATATGGCAGGAGTTCTCTTGAACCAAAATATCACAATTAGAGTACTCTTGAGGAGTTCTCCATTCTATATTGTGACTCTGCCAGTTCAACATTTCTGCATGGGTTATCCAGGAGAAATAACATGCTAATCCATGCATCCATAACTCAGAAAATTATATGTTCCTTTGAGTTGTCCCTCTTTAGTTGTATTCTGACCCTCGTCCATCAATTGTTGGTCAAGAGTAGTTGTGCATTGGTGTTATCGATGCCTATTATTCATGTGATCCATCAAGCCATTCTATTCCGGAATGACTAGGAGAAACAAACTCCAGTACCTCATCCATATCTAGGATTGGGTCAAAGCAGTTGTATTCCGCAGATCAAAGTGCCAATCCAGCTTTTGTTCTGTTCTACCTTGGAGTGTTGCCTCCTTATGTCAGAATTGTCATGAGAATTGCACCACCTCTTATGAACTCTTGATGCAGTGATATTTCTCTCCAACAGTATTCATTCCTCGGTTCCGTGTTGTGGCAACCGGAATACCGACAAGTGGACCGTGATGTGTGAAATCAATACTCCTAGCAACTAGTTGCTTGGTAGTAAATGGACAATATTCTCATTCTTAGCGTGTTGGTTATTGAATCATCATTCTAGGATAGATTGTGCTACCTAGTCCTTATTTCCAGTGCACTCTTCAATCAATGAGTTAGGATTATTCAATCCCTTGCTTATTTGATCATATCATCTTGCTCTGAAAAGCAAGATTGTTCTCGAGCTTAATAACATATCGATGGTTCGTGATGTTCCGAATATCTTCTCGGAAGTATTACCAGGTTGTCACCTGACCGCTATGTTGAGTTCGTGATCAAATTGGTTTCTTATAAACCACCCCTTTCTCCAAGAATCTGTGTTGGATACCCCTGAGCTAGTTGGTTAAGCTAAACAACAACTTGGAGAGTTGGAAGATAAAAGCTTTCCCAACTTAGTTCATTCCAAAGGGATATCTTTTGTGTGTGTGTGTTGAAGAAAGATGATATCTCCATCGATTGGTCCTTGTGATAAGTTGTTGGATCTATTGCCTTGTCAAAACTTTGACTTGAGTATGGACTATCATCAAGTCAAATTAGAACCAACGATGTTCGTAATGTTGTCTTACTCGTGGTTGATCCCTGAGCATACACCATTACATCTTTTGGTCTGACCAAGGCTATCACCGTGTTCACATGATGGTGGAAGTCCAGTGATATGGAAATTCCGATGAGTTGCTGTTGACCCAACAGCAGCATTTTGTCTCCCCCATGATTCATGTTGAACATTACACTAGTATTGGAAAGTTTGTAAGCACTGCCTTCATATTCCGCTCATGAGGTATACGTTCGGATGAAAGGAGTGACTTCCTCTAATTCACGTGCATTTGATGTAAGTTGCCGCCGTGAATTCGAGAAAGCTTGTTTTTGCTTCCTTCGGAACCATCCCAAGTCAGTCATGCATATGTGCGAAGTATTCTATGGTTTGAAGACTTGCAACCTTTAGCCCATAAGTATTCCCTAGCTCCCAATCCACTGTTTGATTTGTTCACGGAAAAGGAGTTGCTGTGCGAATACTAGTTCATGCACAAGACTTCGATATCCTCGTTGATGGTGCCCCACCTGAACTCGGTAGTGTTTTATTATAAGACTACTATGTGGTCATGCTTGTCTAGGATAGTGTGTTCACTTGTATGTAGCAGAACTAGCTCATGTTTTGGAACTTGCTATCTTAGTTCATTCCTCGAGAATCTCGCAACGCCATCTCGTCGAATTGTGTTGCAAACTTTCTTTTCAGACATGTGAGTCTGAAGTATCCTGTTTCTAACCAGATCTGAATCTCAGGCAGATATGATGGTTGGAACATTCCCAACATTTGCATTTTGTTCCCAGCTTGCACCGCCATTGTGTCATCCTACTATGGACTGCCCTTCTCAGTAGTTGCTGTTCAGGATCATCTTCAAAAGTGGTCCTACCATGGATCCCATCCATTTGCGATGATAAGCAAAAATCATCCATTACATTGTCTTCAACAAGGTAGTCCACATCATCCATTCTAGTCAGGGTATGTCATTCTTTCGAACTCCTTCAAACAATTGCTTGAGATTTTCCCTAGGCTGGTATAGAGAATTTTATTGATCTCTGGATCAAAAGTAATTCTTTTTGCCACTTAAGGGAAAATTCTACGAGTCATCCTTCTCTAGGGTGTCTCGTTATGGTATCATGGCAACTCAAATCCTCGCTACATTGACAACCGTTCACCACCCTCTTAGGTGTGGAATTGTTGTCTACCTAGTGAACCCTCGTCATCTGTTCCACTCCACCCCTCTAGATGTGTACTTCATGTCTCAGCTCGAGAGATGTTTCAATGTCTCACTCCGTGAGTTGATCCTGAGTTGTTCGATCTTCGATAAGATTGGTCCTTCCATAGTTTTCTCTTTACTCTCATTGTCATGTTAGTTGGAGTTCTTGAGGCAAGAAATCGAGACAATGATGGTGATCGAATCAACGTTCTTATGAAGTGCCACCTGGATCATGAAGATCGTGTTAGTTTGTGTTCCCCCTTCTTTTTTCCCCACGCTTGAATATCGGGACGAGATTCTTGTTTAGTGGGGGTGAGTTGTCATAGCCCTAGAATTGTTTGCAGATAGTTGCATCAGTGAGCATCGTGCATTCTATTATTTTCAAGAAACTTGAACTAGGGGATAATAAACCCTAGCAGCAAATGAAATTCAACCAGGTTCAAACTTAAATATTTTCAATGATCCCAAAATGCCCTTTAGAAATGTTCATCATTTTTGAATTGGTCCAACACCTCTGACAAAAATGATGCACATAATTCTAGGCCATCCTGGATTTTTGAATTAAATCATATGCTATTTGCAATTGGTCATTTAAATGCTATATAATATTTTAAATGCTCAATTAATTCTGAACTTAAGTGAGGGCTGTTGGGAATATTCCAACCAGAGCCCACAATTATTTCCAGGATTTTTGGAAACGTTTTGGTATTTTTAATAAAGCCTAGAAGTTACAGAGAAATAGAAAAAAACATTAACCAAAGAGAGAGAGAGATTACCTGGCGCTTACCTGGCCGGCCTAGCACTGTAGCAGCCCACCGGGCCCATCTGCCAGTCGTCCTCCACCTCACGCCAGAAGGACGTGAGGCGTGTGATCGCCGCATGCCGGCACGCACCCCTGCCACCTCCTGCTTCCTGCCGCTTCCCCCTTGTTGCCCTAGGCCTCCCTCGCGACGCCACGCCGCCCCGACCGCTCTCTCACTCTCCCCGTGCTCCTCCCCCTCCTCTGCTCTCTCTCCCTCTCATGCCCGAGTGTAGCCATCGCCGCCGCTCGCTGTTGCCGTGGCCACAGCCACTGCCTCGCCTCGCCGAAGCGCTTAGAAGCTCCGCCTCGACCCCCTCTTCCTCCCCACCGAGCCACGCCCTGCCGGAAGCCCTACAACGCCATCCTCGACGCCATCTTCATCCTCTGCACCGACGGCCGCCGTTGCTTGATTCGCCGCCCACAGAGCATCCCCGGCCTCGCCCTCGCGCTCGTTGGACTCGCGGTGAGTCGCTGACCCGTTCCCATCTTCTTCCCATGCCGTTTGGCCGCTCTAGCCGCTATTTCCGCTGGACCCGAGAGCTCACCGCCGCCTAGCCATGTCGCCGCCGTGGCCACCGCCACCTAGAGCCACAACCGAGCGCACCACCTAAAAGATCGTGGATGTTGCCTAGACGGGTGGTGAATAGGCGTTTTAAAATAATTACAGTTTAGGCTTGAACAAATGCGGAATAAACCTAGCGGTTAATTTGCCAAGCACAAAACCTAAAACAACTAGGCTCACCTATGTGCACCAACAACTTATGCTAAGAAAGATAAGTAACTATGAGATAGCAAGATATATGACAAGAAACAATATGGCTATCACAAAGTAAAGTGCATAAGTAAAGGGCTCGGGTAAGAGATAACCGAGGCACGAGGAGACGACGATGTATCCCGAAGTTCACACCCTTGCGGATGCTAATCTCCGTTTGGAGCGGTGTGGAGGCACAATGCTCCCCAAGAAGCCACTAGGGCCACCGTAATCTCCTCACGCTCTCACACAATGCAAGATGCCGTGATTCCACTAAGGGACCCTTGAGGGCGGTCACCGAACCCGTACAAATGGCAACCCTTGGGGGCGGTCATCGAACCCGTACACTTTGGCAACCCTTGGGGGCGGTCACCGGTACACGTCAAATTGCTCGGGGCGATCTCCACAACCTAATTGGAGACCCCGACGCTTGCCCGGAGCTTTGCACCACAATGATTGAGCTCCGAACACGAACAATCGTCTAGGGCGCCCAAGCACCCAAGAGGAACAAGTTCAAGGGTACCAAGCACCCAAGGGTAATAAGCTTCTCAACTTGTAACTTCCACGTATCACGTGGAGATCTCAAACCGATGCACCAAATGCAATGGCAAGGGCACACGGAGTGCCCAAGTCCTTCTCTCTCAAATCCCACCGAAGCAACTAATGCTAGGGAGGAAAATGAGAGGAAGAACAAGAAAGAGAACACCAAGAACTCCAAGACCTAGATCCAAGGGGTTCCCCTCACATAGAGGAGAAAGTGATTGGTGGAAATGTGGATCTAGATCTCCTCTCTCTTTTCCCTCAAAAACTAGCAAGAATCCATGGAGGTATTGAGAGTTAGCAAGCTCGAAGAAGGTCAACAATGGGGGAAGAACACGAGCTCAAAGGATAAGGTTCATTGGGGAAGAAGACCCCCTTTTATAGGAGGGGGAAAATCCAACCGTTATGTGCTCAGCCCGCACACGAGCGGTACTACCGCTCCATGAGCGGTAGTACCGCTCAGGCGGAAGAAACAAGGAAAAGGAGTAACAAAACATGAACCTTGGGGCGGTAGTACCGTAGGAGACAGCGGTACTACCGCTGGGTTAGGCGGTACTACCGCACCCTTCGGCGGTACTGCCGCGCAGAACGAAGGGTAAAGGGAAAGAGGGAATCGGGCGGTACTACCGCGGAGGAAGGGCGGTACTGCCACTAAGGAGCTGTACTGCCGCACTACTGCCGCAGCGAGGTACCGCACAATCCGACACAGAAAAAGACCCCTCGAATCGACGCGGTAGGGACCTGGTAAGCCAACGGTAGTACTGCTGCGGAGTCACCGTCGGTACTACCGCTGCAGAGCGGTACTGCCGCTTGTGACTCCTCAGCGGTACTACCGCTGGGTACCACAGTACTACCGCTGGGACCCTGACAAAAACCACACTCAAGAAAACCAGAACTGCCATAACTTCTGCATATGAGCTCCGAATTGAGCAAACTCAAGCTTGTTGGAAACAAGACGACGAGTAGCATCAAAACAGCGACAGGGGAGGTATGCCTAACAAAAAGAGGAGTGAAACCTCCAACCGAGAAGAACCGGCAAAACCTCCAACATCAAAAACATCATAGAAGATGCAAGCGAACTCCGTTTTCGATGAACTCAAGCTTGTCAACAAGATGACCGTAAGCTCTAAGACTCACAAAGAGAACCAAACAAGAACCAAGAAAGATGATGCAAGGATGCAATGGTTTGAGCTCTCAACGAAAAATACGATCAAGCTACTCATCGAGAGCCCCCCTTGATAGTATGGCAATCGATCCGATAACCCGGTCTCCCAACTACCAACATGAGACCGGTAAAATAGAAAACCTATCAAGGGCAAACCTTTGCCTTGCACATGGTCCACTTGAGCTAGATGATGACGATCTTGACTCCCTCAAGTTGGACCACCTTTCTTGATTGTGTTGGCTCGATGAATACTAGTTGATTGCTCCCCCATACTCCACTATGGGTGAGCCTTTCTTCCGCACATCTTCACAAGTCCATTGTCACAACAATGGACGGCAAGCTTCAAGCATTTGATCTCTTTGTGATGCTCCACTTGAACTTGCACCGCAACCTTTCTTGATTGTGTTGAGTCGATGAAGACTAGTTGATTGCTCCCCCATACTCTACTATGGGAGAGCTACTCTTCCGCACATCTTCACAGGTCCATTGTCACCACAAAGGACAACAAGCTTGAAGCATTTGATCTCTTCGTGGTGCTCCACTTGAACTTGCACACCGCAACTTAACCCCACAAAGAACCCTCATGAAGACCATGGGTTAGTACACAAAGCGTAATTGACAATGCTTACCATACCATGGGATCACTTGATCCCTCTCGGTACATCTTCTATGCTTTGTGGGTTGATCATATTGATTCACTCTTTAACTTAGTCTTGATCAACCTCTCACAAGACCAGTCTTTAGGTAATTCCTTGAATAGCACCTTGGTCGACACAAACTCTCCTTGAAACCAACACATGTACTCCAAGAAAAGCATATGGACAAAACCTTCAAATATAACTCAAGGCAACCATTAGTCCATAGAGATTGTCATCAATTACCAAAACCAAACATGGGGCACCGCATGTTCTTTCACCACCATGCTCAGCGTGTCTTCGCGCACCCGTAGCCACCACCAGCTCCTCCCCATGTGCCCCCTAGCTCCAACCCGAGCACACCCGTAGCTTCGGCCGCCGCTCGACCCGTCGCCGGCGTCGATTCTGGTGACCCCGTGACCTGCTGCTGTTTCCACTAGATGCGCAGGAGCAAGGGCTATGCCCTGGTGCCCTCAGCGCGCGAAACCGCCGCCTATACCGCATTCCCGAGCCGCGCCGTCGCGTCTGGCCTTGCCGGCGTCAACCTGCCAGCAGGTTTGACCTTGTTGGCCAGGGGTTTGACCCCGCTGACCAAGATGGCCCTGGGTGGGCCCAGTTTGACCCCTGGGTCACTAACGTGTGGGCCCCAAGCCACTAACTAAATTAGGATTAGCATTAGTTTAACACTAACTAACTCTAGTTAGTTAACTAACTACTGACCAGTGGGCCCTACTGGTCAGGTTTGACCTGGAGGCGCCCAGTTGACCAGCTGACATCACAATGATGTAGTGCTGATGCAATAACTCATATTCTGGATTTATTCTTATTCGGGAAATTCCAGAAAATTGCCTAAACTTCTAAAAATCATGGAAAATAATCTATAACTCAGAATGAAATAAATTATATATGAAAAATTATCAGAAAAATACAATCTATCCATTTATGCTACTTTCATGCATGTTCAACCAACTTATACCCCTGTATAAGTGAAAACATGATAATGGCATTTTAAATACCCATTATGGAGTTTTCATATGAACCCTTGGTTCATATGGACTTCATTTAAATTGTTGCTAGATGCATTAGTACAAATCATAGCATATTTCCATGTCGTGATCATGCATCATATTGTCATATTTGCATTGATTGTGTTCTTTCTGTGTTTGCCGGTGGTTGTCCCCTCTCAATAGACGTGTTTCGACGATGAGTTCGATGACACCGATGAAGAGCTATATTATCTTCACAAGTGTCAGGCAAGCAAAACCCCCTTGTTCATTCCGATACAATCCCACTTTCTCGCTCCTGCTCTCTTTTACTGCATTAGGACAACAACGATTTAACGGTTACATGTTGCGGTAGTTGAACCCCTTTCCTCTGCATGACCTGTCATTGCCATAGTAAATAGATGACACCCACTAGCATGAGTAGGAGTTGTTTGAGCCCTGATGTGCCTACTCATTCATGCTTGTTTGTCATGCCTACTATTGCATAGAGTTTGTCGGGTCTGATTCATCGGGAATGAATTCGAATGGTGATGAACATGTCCTACTGTGTGTGAGCTAAGTGCGTGAACACGATTTGGTAAAGGTAGCGGTGAGAGGCCATGTAGGAGTACATGGTGGGTTGTCTCATTGAAACTGTTCTTAGGAACTGAGTTCTGTGTCTGTGATCCATGAACAACTACTACCACTCATTGGGATCCTTAATTGACCATCTCGGCTTCTTAATCACCCTAGTACTCTGTCCAGGAGTTGCAACTAGTTTTTGGTGTTAGTACGTTATGTGTTGGCGGCCGTGCGTAGCGCTGACCCTAGGGGTGGGCTATGATGCGGTAGATACACCGTGGCACGGTGTACCGGGCGCCCGTTTGGTGTCTCGGGAACCCTGTTCACATCGTTCGTGGCCGTATGTGGAAACCTCGGCCGGACATCATGTGGATGGAACCTGGATAGGCGATAAACCTAGACTAGAGACTTGAGTGTTTAGGTAGGCCGTGGCCGACACCCTCGTTGGGCTTCCGCTTGAAGGTTGCCGAGTACATGTCGTGTAAATGACGGTAAGTGGTGGGAGCGTGTGTGAAGAAGTAGACCCCTGCAGGGTTTTCTTTATCTATTCGAATAGCCGGTTCCTCGGATATGGAAACTTGGACCCCTTGCATAGTTCATAGACAAGTGAAAGTGGATACTCTAAAATGCGCAAGATAAGCATGAGTGCTATGGATGGCATTCTCGTAGGGAGATGGGAGCGGATCCATAGTGGTGTATTGATATGGTAAATATGTGGACTCGTGTGCGCCACCTCAAAAGAGTTACTTGCAGTCGTAGTTCAAGATAGCCACCGAGTCAAAGCTGGCTTGCTGCAGTTAAACTCCACTACCCCTTTCTTGATACTGATGCATATGTAGCTAGTTCTGTTGTAAGTCTTGTTGGGTACATTTGTACTCACGTTTGCTTAATTTATGTTTTTGCAGAGAGACTTCAGTATCGCTAGTAGTTCCGTGTGGACTTCGACGTTTAGCTTGATACCTCAGCTACGATCTTGTGCCCTCGGCAGGATCTAGTAGATAGTCAGGCTTCTCAGCCTTTTCCATTTGTAGATGTCTGTACTCAGACATGTTAAGCTTCCGCATGTGCTTTGACTTGTATGCTCTGAATGTTGGGTCATGAGACCCTTGTTTGTTTTATCTGGCTCTTCGAAGCCTAATGAATAAATACTTGAGTCGTAGAGTTATGTTGTGATGCCATGTTGTATTTACACACATCGAGCATATTGTGTGTATGATTGAAATGCTTGGTATGTGTGGGATCCGACAATCTAGTTGTTTATCCTTGGTAGCCTCTCTTATGGGGAAATGTAGTCTAGTGCTTCCATGAGCCATAGTAGTTCGCTACAGCTCAGTTCACCGGAGTCCTGCTAGCCCAGTACTACTGCTCAGGACACTTGATTGGCCGGCATGTGTTTCACTTCGTTCCTGTGTCTGTCCTGTCGGGGAAATGTCATGCGGTGACATCCGAAGTCTTGCCTAGCCTGCTACAGCCCGGGTTCCTAGAGTCCTGTTAGCCCAGTGCTACAGCCCGGATTCACACGCTGCTAACCGACATGCTCGATGTGATTCATGTATGCCTGTCCCCATAGGTTGGTGTCGCTTTGGGTTCACGACTAGCCATGTCGGCCCGGGTTCTCTGTCATATGGAGGCTAGCGACACTATCATATACGTGAGCCAAAAGGCGCAAACGGTCCCGGGCCATGGTAAGGCGACACCCGTGGGAATACCATGCGTGAGGCCGCAAAGTGATATGAGGTGTTACCGGCTAGACCGATGTGACTTGGAATCGGGGTCCTGACATGCTCCATACGGAGGAGCACACTGGGGCCCTCGCAGCAGAAGTACAAAGAAGCCTTCTGAGGCAAACCGCCAATTCGGCGATAAAGCCCCCAGACACCTTCAAGCGAATCCGGAGTACCCTGCAACACGATCGCCCGGCACGTTCTGAGCTCGCTTAGAAATTCGGCCTCGGTCCTAGTCCCAGTAAAGCGGCGAAATTTGCACCGCGCGTCCATAATTACGCACTCAAGATACCATGGGCATAGGCAGAGGCACGACTATGGCACGGCCCACAATGCGGCTCAACCGCTTCAGGACCTGTATAGCTTTACCATTTTCTTCCTTTCAGGACCCTATTCTCTGAAGGCCCTCTCCGATACCCTGATTATCGGACCCATCACGGGAAGGAAACACCAAGGAAGCAAGAAGCTTTTACGTACAAGGGAATCCCCAGGTGGTCTCTGATAATGATCACTATACCTGTTTTACATACCCACACGCAGCCTGCCCTTGGACATGACATGTCAAATAGTCCTATTTTTGCTTATTGCACTACTTGTATACATACGCTTTGACATATCATTTAAAAACCAATGCACAATGTTAGCTTATTATTGCATTTCTTCATCTTTTTCCCTGTCTGCTTATTTATGACAAATTGCACCTGTACATTCTGGTACATCGAGTGCGCCAGGGGCTTCAGTATACCCCATAACACGGCAAAAAAAGTCCAAACACTCTCGACAGTGTGGCACCCCAAACTTATAGCATTATATGCATCAGCTCCGAATCATGTCTTGGGTCAATAGTTGGGTTTTCCCAGCTCCCATGTTTTGGAACCTTACGTTCCGCTATATCGGCTAAGGTAGCACTGGGAGAACTACTACGATTGTGTCCCGGTTCTTCCGGACGATCACCTCAGTAGAGAAAGCTGAAAACTGACTGTCATGATGCGGCGAGAGCTGGTCGCTGTTCGAGAGGTCTCAAATCGTTAAAGATTTTTCCGCTTTGGGTGAGGAATCAACTTTGTCCGATTTAGGCGTATATAGCGCCCCAAGTTCGGCCTTCAGAATACTAGTGGCTTCACCAAAATTTAAAATTGTAGACTTCTATGGCTAAGTGAGAGTAATAAAGTTGTATAGTCCGATTGCCTTGTTCACTGCGCTAAACACCTCCTTAAAGGACCAATTTTTTTGGATAAAGAGTGTTTAAGATTTATCCCGAACACCTCAGTACTAGTTACATGGGGGCAGAAGCCGACAACTGGCCAACTCTCAGATTTTATAAACGGCCGCACAGAAGGTAATATTTTAAATCGACAAGCGTTATATAGCGCACACGAACTCGTTTTCATATTATAGGATCACATGAGTACATTCAATCAAATATTACATCCTTAGTACATTCCTCCGCCACAAGGCGGGCACCCTTCAGGACACTGTCATAATACTTTTCGGGGTGGCGATGCTCCTTGCCCTCCGGTGGCCCCTCCTTCACCAGCTTTTCGGCGTCCATCTTCACCCAGTGCACTTTCGCACAGGCAAAGGCCCTGCGCGCACCTTCAATGCAGACGGACCGCTTTATGGCTTCAAACCGTGGGCAGGCATTCACAAGCCACTTTACCAGGCCGAAGTAGCTGCCGGGTAGGGGCTCGCCAGGCCACATCCGGATTATGAGACCCTACATGGCCAGTTCGGCCACCTTGTGAAGCTCGACCAGTTGCTTCAGCTGGTCGCTCAAGGGCAACGGATGTCCGGTCCCAGTATATTGAGACCAGAACAACTTTTCCGCCGAGCTCCCTTCCTCGGCCCAGTAGAACTCCGCGGCATCCGATACATTGCTGGGTAGATCTGCGAACACTCCTGAAGAGCTCCGAGTTCGGGTAAGTAAAAGGAAAGTTTCCTTCACATGCTTGCTTTGCATAAAGAATGCCTTACCCACCGCTATCTTCTTGACCGCCTGAATCTCCTGGAGGGCCTTTTGAGCTTCAGCCTTGGCATTTTGTGCATTCTCGAGGGCCTTCGCAAGCTCGGACCCCTGCGTCTTAGAGTCACGCTCCAAGGACTCGTATTTTTTGACGAAATCCTGGAGCTCTTGCTGAACCTCGCCGACTCGGGCCTCTTGCTTCTCGCGCTCGATGCGCTCCTGGGCTGCTCTGTCATCAGCCTCGGACAGTGCCTTCTTCAGGGCCGCCACTTCGGTCGTGGCCCCTAGCAAAATTCATGATGATCCCATGATCTAGTAACCACTTCCTTTTTATTTATCAATATACAGACGGGGTATCACTTACCTTTGTTCTCTTCGAGATGCCTCTTGCTAAGGCCGAGCTCTTCCTCGGACTATTCAAGGTCCCGCTTCAGTATAGAGACCTCCGCAGTACGAGCGGCAGCGGCCAGCAGCGAAGACTACTTATTCACATAAACATATTCTGATTAGACTCCTGTGATTATTATTTGATCCTCTATTCGGCCTTTCTTTGCAAACACCAAACAGAGCATCAGGGGCTACTGTCTATACTGTGATATTTTCTCATATTTGATTACTTACCTCAAAGCCTGTTAGGTGGCTGGCATAGGCTTCGGTCAGTCCGCTTTTGGCGGACCGAACCTTCTCGACCACTGCACTCATGATAGTGCAGTGCTCTTCGTCAATGGAAGCTTTGCGAAGCGCTTCCAGCAAGTTGTCTGATGCCTCTGCATGGACAAAGGCCACCGGAACGGACGGCTCGCCCTCCTTAGCGAGGGGTCGCTTGACAGAATCCGGAACCATTGGAGGTTCCGGCGCAGTATCCGGTTGGGGGCCAAACTTGCTGCGGCCCCCGACAGTAGAGCCCACGGGAGTCTTGCCCCCCATGCGCCCAGTCGGTGCCCTTTGAGACAACACCTCGATGTCATCCGTGGGCCGGGGGGAGGTGGCTGTCGGGAGTGAATCGCTGTTCATTGCCGACTGGCCCAAAGACTCATCTGAAGAGGATACGTCGACATGGGCTTTGGATGGAGTGCATGGTCATGTTTGACATGATAAGAAGTAATAAAACAAAACATACCAGAACTATTATAGTATCTGGATACTTACGACTTCGCCAGGGGCTTGTCCCTGGCCAACCACTCCTCGTCGCTGTGAGCGGTTGTTGTGGAGTAGTCCAGAAGGAGGGTCCTTCCCTTCTTGGACCCTTCGGCCTCCCCAGATGGGGCGGCCTTCCTTTTCTTGTCTCCCCGACTGGGGAGGGGGAGAACTTTCCTCTTCTTCCTCCTCGTTTTCATGGGAGGAGTGCGCCTCGGTGTTTTCGGATGATGAGTCCGATATAACCTTGCGCCAGAGACCTTTTCTGGTCCCCACGGCCTTCTTCTTAGCCTTCTTCTCCGGCGCCTCATAGGGTGCTGAAACCAGCATCTCCACTAAGAGAGCCCTTGCCGGATCTTCGGGCAGTGGGGACGGAAAATCGATCTGCTCCGCTGTCGCTACCCAGTCTTGTTAAAATGGCGTGGAGGCTCAAATCCCTCACATGATTATACTGGGGAAAGGAACATCTTATGAGATATAAAGAGCTTACTGGATTGGCAGGCCGCTTTGCGCTGAGTCTGTGATCCTAGGTAAGGGGAGGAGGTGCCTCGGCGGCCTTGAACAGCACCCTCCAGAGGTCTTGGTGCGTCGTGTCGAAAAGCTCTCATAGCGTCTGGTGCTTGGCCGGGTCGAACTCCCACATATTGAATGCCCGTCTTTGACACGGAAGGATCCGGCGGAAGAGCATGACCGGGACCACGTTGACAAGCTTGATTTTCTTGCTTATCATATTTTTAACACAGTTCTGGAGTCCGGTCAGCTCCACCGATGAGCCCCAGGATAGGCCCTTCTCTTTCCAGGAGGTGAGCCACATGGAGATGCCAGATCGAAATTCGGGGGCCGCCACCCAGTTGGTGTCATGCGGCGCGGTGATGTAGAACCACCCCCATTTCCACCCCTTCATGGTCTCCACATAGGAGCCTTCGAGCCAGGTGACATTGGCAATTTTGCCCACCATGGCGCCTCCGCACTCTGCTTGCTGGCCGACCACCACCTTTGGTTTCACGTTGAAGGTCTTCAGCCACAGGCCGAAGTGGGGCTTGATGCGGAGGAAGGCCTCGCACACGACGACAAACGTCGAGATGTTGAGGATGAAATTGGGGGCCAGATCATGGAAGTCCAGCCCGTAGTAGAACATGAGCCCGCGGACAAACGGGTGGAGGGGAAATCCCAGCCCGCGGACGAAGTGGGTGAGGAATACAACCCTCTCATGGGGTGCTGGAGTAGGGACGATCTGCCCCGCGTCTGGGAGCCAGTGCGCGATGTCTGCGGCCAGGTATCCAGCTTCCCAGAGCTTCGTAATGTTGTCCTCCGTAACGGAAGAGACCATCCACTTGCCTCCTTCTCTGAACATGTTTGGAATGGCTTTGCGGAGATAATAAGAACTTGGGCGCTGGAGCTTGAGTGCGTGAGAATGGATGGGCAGGGGAAGAAGAAGGCGTGGGTGAAAAAGAGGAGTCCTTGTCCCTTTATAAAGGAAGTAGAAACTGTGCGCCTCCCTACTTGCCCCGTAAAATCGCTTATTCCCCAAGCGCCGCGATTGATGGCGCGGTTGGGTTACCCATATCCGTATTGATGAGAATCCCGTGATAAGGGGGACACAATCTCTGCTTCGACAAGACATGCCAATAAAACTGCCTCGCAACATGTGCAGTGGCAGGCAGGGAAAAACGGTTCGTACTGACCGGGCCACGGCAGGACGTCACGTTATGAAAAGTTGTCAGCGGATTGGATTTGTGGAATATTGTACTCTCTATGGTGGTATGTGGAATTTGTTTTGCAGAGCCGGACACGATCCTTGTGCTCAAAATCTTGTATGGAGTATTCGGAGAAAGAACCCGCCTTGCAATGCCGAAGACAATCTGCGCGCCAGACTCATCGTCATTGAAGCCTGGTTCAGGGGCTACTGAGGGAGTCCTGGATTAGGGGGTCCTCGGACAGCCGGACTATATACTTTGGGGGAACTGTTGGACTAAGAAGATACGAGATTGAAGACTTTGTCCCGTGTCCGGGTGGGAATCTCCTTTGCGCGGAAGGCAAGCTTGGCAATTCGCATATGTAGATCTCCTCCCTTGTAACCGACTTTGTGTAACCTAGCCCCCTCCGGTATCTATATAAATCGGAGGGTTTAGTCCGTAGGACAACAACAATCATAATCATAGGCTAGCTTCTAGGGTTTAGCCTCTACGATCTCGTGGTAGATCAACTCTTGTAATACTCATATCATCAAGATCAATCAAGCAGGAAGTAGGGTATTACCTCCATCGAGAGGGCTCGAACCTCGGTAAACATTGTGTCCCCCGCCTCCTGTTACCATCAGCCTTAGACGCACAGTTCGGGACCCCCTACCCGAGATCCGCCGCTTTTGACACCGACAGCCGCCGCGAGCACACCAAGGCGGAGGATAAAGTGTTGTCGCCAATGTGCTGGGCTGGGTTGGACATTCTTATTGAAAAATAAAAATGGACCGGATCTATTTACGACGTTGACTACGATTTTCATGGGTCCGCTGGTTGCAGGAAGAAAATTTTGGGAGAAAGAAGACTGGTCGCTATCTTTGCCGAAGAATAATATCGACTGAATGTAACGACACTATCATAGGAAATAATATCCTCCTGTTAAATCGTGAATTTAATGAACTGGTGCATGAGCATTTAGCTTTATTTATTTATTTATTTATTTATTTACTTATTTATGTTGAGGGGACCATGAGCATGTACCTAAGCGATTCATGTGAGAGCCACCCTTCCAGTTAATTATGGGCTTCTCTATTGGGCCTTCATCACTGGGCTGCATGTTATCAACAAATGGAAAATGTGTTCCGTACGAAAAATAGTATGCGCTACATACGGTACGGGGCACTAAAGGATCGAACCGTGCAATGACTTCCAAAACATTGTGTTTGTCGTTCTAACAACACATTTATTCAACCAACAGATGAAATATACTACTGATTGTACATTGAAAACAGCAGCAGCAGCAACCTGGGCTGGGGGTGCAACAGAAACAGTAAGCAGGCCAGAAGAGTGAAGACACATCTCTCTCTTCCAAACCAAACATCAACCATCATTACAAAAGGGCTACCAAAAAATAACAAGTGTATGCATCAAACTAAATAAAGATCCTACTACACCAAGTGTACGCATCTAACTAACTGGCTCAGTTAGACATTACTATTTATTAAGATGTGGAGATTGGCTAACGGCTTGAACCAGATGGGTGCCTGACGGGGGAAACTCCAGCCAGCAGGTCGAAGTCTAATACTTGCGACCCTCTCTCCTACTTTGGGCTGCAGAGCGTGGCTACGCATATCAGGGTATCGTGCATGCAGAGACGCATGGTACTCTGTGTACACATAGTTATGCCTGATGAACGAAACCATGCTGCCATCATGATCCTTGCCGTCGGTTATCTCCTGGTTAATTGGATAATTCAGTCTGACAAATAGAGAGCGTGTACCAAGGCTACTTACCAACCTCTAGTCAAAAATTCCTGAAGGCCCAGAGAAGCTGGGATCCTGCTCAAAGACCTTGCAGTGACTGTGATTGTATTCCATGAAACAGCAAGTCCGGTACACGTGAACGATCATCAATCGTTCGCCGTTGTCTGATCGAGCCAGGAACCACCTGCAACTGCCATGTCGCTTTTCTTTGAAAGGTTCTGGGATTAGGAAGGGTAGGGACACCAGGCGGCCTACAACATCATATCAAGTTGGAGTCAAATAACCCTCAAAAAACGTTGGAGTCAAATAAAAAAGGGCTCTTGATGTAGTCATTCTTAAGAACAATATGTTATGAGCATGAATATTTTTTCAGTAAATGTTGACAGTAATATAAGCAAGCCATCATGATATCATAGGAAAGTAACATACTGCTGTAACAGCCGTTTGTAGCGATGACTGGAGTAGGCCAGCAATACATCCAGCCATAGAAGGAGTCGACAGCATAAATGAAGCCCTTGTGTTCAATGGCATCAGAGAACCATGGAGGATGTATGATCCTGTGATGAACATGCAGATTTATCCACTTACCGCAGTGACCTATCAGATAGGCGAGACCACGATTGAAGAACACAATTAGCCTGAAGTCTTTATAATTCGCAGATCTTGTGGGCACTTGGCAGATTACAACCTTGAGCAAATGAAACTTGGTATTATGTTGGCTACTGTAAGATTTCGAGTATTCTGGGCCGCGGTGCCAAAGCAGTGTAGTGTTAATCTAAGGAAGGGGGATCAATCACCCGGGGTAGACCTCCACGAGCATCTAGCTGCCACGACCGTCGATGAGCACCATCCAAGACGTGTTCATGCCGACCCAGTAAATACCGTTAATGTAGTTGAGGGTGACGGGGATCGGGTCGCAATCAAGGGGGTTGATTCTTGCCACCCTACGATCGTTATGTTGCGTGACACGCCATTTCTGAAGATCAGGCGGCATCAACAAGCAAGGAGCTGGCTAAAAATGCTCCGGCCTGAGGGCTTTGAGTAAACGGTACAACCCCGACGACCACGCGGCCAGCGGCATGGTAATGAGATTGCCCACATGCGAAACAATGAGCTTGATTACCTTTGTGGGGAGCGAATTCCGACCACTCTTTTGGCGGTCGCTACTCAGTTCTGCCATTTTTAGTGCTTGGGTTTCGGACGAGGGGTGGGGAGGTGCCTTAGCGGGGATGGAAGATTAGACGAGGGGGGAGGCGCCTTAGCGGGGATGGAAGAGCGGACGAAGATGGAGAAGCGAATATGTGCTGTGGGAAGTGGACAGGTGATGATGACTACAACACACTGCTTGACTTACGAGACACATACCAGCAGGGTAGGGTCATATCGAAGTCATACAACTTGCTTGAGTGATCACAATACTGGTCCAATCATTGTTATATCAAAAGTAAACTGTTTGGAGTGAAACATAAGATATTTTTAGTGATACGCATATCAAAAGTAGTTATTCTACTTTGGATCCGTTGCAACGGACGGGCTCATTGTTATAAAGGTTTATCTCTTGCATTGTCCGCAACCAACACCTAGTGTACCGTTCCGGGCCGGATGCTCATAGCGCGATGACCTGAGTTAGAATTCTGTCCTAAACTTTAGCTTTTTATTTTTTAATATATACTATACTTCTTTCTCTACTGTACTGGCAGTGGAACCGACAAAGTACTTGGAATACATGATTAAGGATGGATTTGTTTCTTTTTAACTTTCTTTACGAATCTGTAGCCAGCCTGCAAGTCATGTACACTGTACTGATAGTGGAAGCCACAGAGTACTTAGAATACAAGATTAAGGATGCAATTAACTTTTTATAGAGGGAGAATCGGCTACCTCTTGAGCACTGCGTTGGTTTTCCCTTGAAGAGGAAAGGGTGATGCAGCAAAGTAGCGTAAGTATTTCCCTCAGTTTTTTAGAACCAAGGTATCAATCCAGTAGGAGGCCACGCACGAGTCCCTCGCACCTACACAAACAAATAAAATCCTCGCAACCAACGCAATAAAGGGGTTGTCAATCCCTTCACGGTCACTTACAAAAGTGAGATCTGATAGATATGGTAAGATAACATTTTTGGTATTTTTATGATAAAGATGCAAAGTAAAGAAAGCAAAATAAACAGAAAAGGAAATAGCTTGTTGACGGAAGATTAATATCATGGAAAATAGACCCGAGGGCCATAGGTTTCACCAATGGCTTCTCTCGAGAGCATAAGTATTACGGTGGGTAAACAAATACTATTGAGCAATTGACAAAATTGAGCATAGTTATGAGAATTTCTAGGTATGATCATGTATATAGGCTTCACGTCTGAGACAAGTAGACCGACTCCTGCCTGCATCTACTACTATTACTCCACACATCGATCGCTATCCAACATGCATCTAGAGTATTAAGTTCAAAAGAACAGAGTAACGCTTTAAGCAAGATGACATGATGTAGAGGGATAAACTCATGTAATATGAAATAAACCCCATCCTGTTATCCTCGATGGCAACAATGCAATACGTGCCTTGCTGCCCCTACTGTCACTGGGAAAGGACACCGCAAGATTGAACCCAAAGCTAAGCACTTCTCCCATTGCAAGAAAGATCAATCTAGTAGGCCAAACCAAACTTATAATTCGAAGAGACTTGCAAAGATAACCAATCATACATAAAAGAATTCAGAGAAGATTCAAATATTGTTCATAGATAAACTTAATCATAAACCCACAATTCATCGGTCTCAACAAACACACCGCAAAAGAAGATTACATCGAATAGATCTCCACAAGAGAGGGGGAGAACTTTGTATTGAGATCCAAAAAGAGAGAAGAAGCCATCTAGCTAATAACTATGGACCCGAAGGTCTGAAGTAAACTACTCACACTTCATCGGAGAGGCTATGGTGTTGATGTAGAAGCCCTCCGTGATCGATGCCCCCTCCGGCGGATCTCCGGAAAAGGCCCCAAGATGGGATCTCACGGGTACAGAAAGTTACGGCGGTGGAATTAGGATTTTGGCTCTGTATCTGGTAGTTTGGGGGTAGGTAGGTATATATAGGAGGAAGAAGTACGTCGGGGGAGCAACATGGGCCCCACGAGGGTGGAGGGCGCGCCTGGGGGGGTGGGGGTAGGCGCGCCCCTACCCTGTGCCCTCTGGATCATGTTCGTTCTGAAAATCACATTCCCGATGGTTTCATTCCGTTTGGACTCCGTTTGATATTCTTTTTTTGTGGAACTCTGAAAAGGCAAAAGAACAACAATTCTGGGCTGGGCCTCCGGTTAATAGGTTAGTCCCAAAAATGATATAAAAGTGTATAATAAAGCCCAATAATGTCCAAAGCAGGACATAATATAGCATGGAACAATAAAAAATTATAGATATGTTGGATACGTATCAAGCATCCCCAAGCTTAATTCCTGCTCGTCCTCGAGTAGGTAAATGAAAAATGGAATTTTTGATGTGGAATGCTACTTGGCATAATTTCAATGTAATTCTCTTAATTGTGGTATGAATATTCATATCTGAAAGATTCAAGACAAAAGTTCAATATTGACATAGAAATAATAATACTTCAAGCATACTAACTAAGCAATTATGTCTCTTCAAAATAACAAGGCCAAAGAAAGTTATCCCTACAAAATCATATAGTCTGGCTATGCTCCATCTTCACCACACAAAGTATTTAAATCATGCACAACCCCGATGACAAGCCAAGCAATTGTTTCATACTTTTGGTGTTCTCAAACTTTTTTCAATCTTCACGCAATACATGAGCGTGAGCCATGGACATAGCACTATATGTGGAATAGAATGGTGGTTGTGGAGAAGACAAAAAGGTAGAAGATAGTCTCACATCAACTAGGCGTACCAACGGGCTATGGAGATGCCCATTAATAGATATCAATGTGAGTGAGTAGGGATTGTCATGCAATGGATGCACTGGAGCTATGACTATATGAAAGCTCAACAAAATGAACTAAGTGGGTGTGCATCCAACTCGCTTGCTCACGAAGACCTAGGGCATTTTGAGGAAGCCCATCATTGGAATATACAAGCCAAGTTCTATAATGGAAAATTCCCACTAGTATATGAAAGTGATATCATAGGAGACTCTCTATCATGAAGATCATGGTGCCACTTTGAAGCACAAGTGTGGTAAAAGGATAGTAGCATTGTCCCTTCTCTCTTTTTCTCTCATTATTTTTTATTTGGGCCTTTTCTCTTTTTTTATGGCCTCTTTTCTTAGTCCGGAGTCTCATCCCCACTTGTGGGGGAATCATAGTCTCCATCATCCTTTCCTCACTTGGGACAATGCTCTAAAAATGATGATCATCGCACTTTTATTTACTTACAACTCAACAATTACAACTCAATACTTAGAACAAATATGACTCTATGTGAATGCCTGCGGCGGTGTACTGGGATATGCAATGAATCAAGAGTGACATGTATGAAAGAATTATGAACGGTGGCTTTGCCACAAATGCAATGTCAACTACATGATCATGCAAAGCAATATGACAATGATGGAGTGTGTCATAATAAACGGAACGGTGGTAAGTTGCATGGCAATATATCTCATAATGGCTATGGAAATGCCATGATAGGTAGGTATGGTGGCTGTTTTGAGGAAGGTATATGGTGGGTGTATGATACCGGCGAAAGGTGCGCGGTATTAGAGAGGCTAGCAACGGTGGAAGGGTGAGAGTGCGTATAATACATGGATTCAACATTAGTCATAAAGAACTCACATACTTATTGCAAAAATCTATTAGTTATCGAAGCAAAGTACTACGCGCATGCTCCTAGGGGGATAGATTGGTAGGAAAAGACCATCGCTCGTCCCCGACCGCCACTCATAAGGAAGGCAATCAATAAATAAATCATGCTCCGACTTCATAACATAACGGTTCACATGCTCCTAGGGGCATATATAGATTAGATGGAAAGTATACGCAGCAGCTATGTAGCCCTTTGTAAGTCTAGGATTAGGCTTCTTATTTTCGGAGGACATTGTCCTAGCGATTTGCTAACATGTGGTCCCACGTGTCAGTGCTTTACCAAGCCGATCCGCGTCCCACATGAGGCAGAACAACGGCAGAAGCAACACGTGGTTAAGTTGAAGAAGGTGAGGGAGAAGCGGATTCAGCAACGAGTGAAATGATGGTTGCTTTGTCCCTCCAACTTAACTGCGGGAAAGGTGCAGCTTTGTGATTTGACGCCTCATTGCTCATTACTACGCCGGCGCCATGACTGGGGTGCTTCACCCCGGCTGCTCTGCACTGTATTCCGGTATGGCACATGGACCCGGTAGCTTGATGTCCCACATGTTGGCGAAAGGGACTAGAAGATTTATGAAAGCGAGCGCTCCACTCTTACGACGGAGGAGTAGACAACACGACGGCCCAGTGAACTGTCACTTGTACTGTATAGTACTATAGTTTTGCTGTTTCGCACGATCCATCGATACAAACCCGATTAAACAGGAAAGGGCAGGATTTTTCCCGCGCAGTAGATGATACTCGCCATACATATCAAAGGCAATTTTAATGTATGCAAACTGAATAATTATAAGTAACAATATGATATCTAGTAAAACTAAAAACACATATGATTTATTGTGTTAGAGGGTAGTAGTAGTGCTGTATTGCATAGTTGTTAGATGTAACATGCGAGGACGTGTAGAGATGTAGTTTTGGAGGGCCTACAGAGAGAAAAGCGTAATACGGTTACCAAACTTCAGAATAAGCTAATTACGGTCACTATATACGTTTTGCGGTGATTATATGGTCACTTGCTCACAGCTCAGCATCGGATTGCACTCTGTTGACCGGCCAAATAGTCTGCGTGGCGCCATGTTGACTAGTTAAATTGACCATGTTCATTGTGGGTCCCACCTGTCAGTTTGCATAGGCAAAAGGTCAGATAAACACAAATTTACGTAGGCGCGACAAGGCTACAACCCGTGTGCGGGAATCACCTGGTTGTGTGTGTGTCTGTCAGGGCCTGATGTGTGCCCATGCACGTTTAGGTTGAGCACTTGAGCGTGAGAGGGTGTGTTGGTCGTGTGGTGTACTGGTGTGTGCATGCATGCGTGCGTGTGTGCGTGTGAGTGTTGCGTGCGTGCGTGTGACTATTGCGTGCGTGCATGGCTGCGTGTGAGTGTTGCGTGCGTGCGTGGGTGCATGTGTTTGTGTGAGTGTTGCGTGGATGCAGTTCGTGTGCATGCGTGCGTGTGTGTATAATCACCACACCAGCTCCTGTGTGTTAAAACAGACGGCTCAGCATACCAATACAAGGCCACCTTGTCCGCTGTGCTCGCGGTCATGACTTCCAACCACCGTCCAAATATTTTTTTGTCGTTTCTTTTCATTCTTACTAGCAAGATGCCCGTGCGTTTCATGTAACATCAAGATGCATTTGTATGACTTGTTTATCTTGTGAGAGAAAAGGATGAACGAGGGAAGGCCTTATTTGCAAATGTGGAGAGGTGTGTGGGTACCTTTTTGCAAAATTGCCATAGTTTCTTTCCTATCCGTCAGATATAAATCGGACGGCCTATATTGCAGGATGGCAGGCACACCATCATCACCAACTCTGTTTTTTATAAGAGTGTATTTTATGTATTTTATAAGAGTGTAGATGTAGAGTAGATACAAGTCGACAGGTGGGCAGGATGGTAGTGAGATAATGTGATGCAACACTAGAGGTGCCACGTGGAGCGTTTAACTGGTCAACTAGTCATGTCATGAGCAAATACAGAGTTGTACGGTGAGCCCGTGACTGCATAATAACCACTAAACATAAATGGTGACCGTAATGAGTGGATTCTGAAGTCCAATGTATGTATCGTGCTTTCGCTTCAAATACAATGATCGTCATTGCATATATCACGAGAGAAAGATGAAAAATGCGTGAATTTTCTGGGGGCTTACTTTTAGAGGACCTGGAGATAGTTTTGTGTGCATACGTGAAAGGGGTGTACAGGGGGGTATGCGATGGAGAGAGAGATGCTCTTCGTTTCTCTTTATTATGACTAACTTTGTATATAGTATAAAAATATACAAATTCACAGTGCGGAATAAATATCATTGTGGGCACCATGCAATGCAAATTAGCGTTCGTACTCCTCCATATAACTTTGTAATGTTGTATATATGTAGAAACTCTAAAATAATTTTTTGGCCACACTTTATTCAAAAGGAATGTTGTATGCGAAATAAACGTGAAGAGAGGGCTTTTTAGATCAATGGGGTACGTGATGTAACATGTGTGAATGTGTAGTTGATGCATTTGGCGGGGCCTAGAGAGGTATGTATGTGTATTACATATTCGAGAGAGGCATGGATAGAGGGGCCGGCGGGGGGGCGTGGGAGAGATAGCATGAGAAATGAGAGTGGTCTACAGAGAGAGAGAGACGAATATGACGTCACGACAAGAGATTCCATTCCTTGAGTGTATATATGCAAGGGGGAGGGAATAGAGGCACGAGGAGAAATTTTCTGTGTGTGTGGTGTTTGTGTTGGTATGTGTGGGTGTAAGAAGATAATGAGACGTGGGGGAAGAGGGTGTGTCACCGCGTGAGGTCCGGTGGGCCGAGGTGAGGCCCTTCGTTCTGTTCCGTCTTGCGCCACATTGGTCGGCTCGTGACGCATTTAGGAAGACCCATGGATGACTAGTCGTACAAGACAAAGATAGCAGAATTGTTAAGGACTCTGTGTCCACTGACAAAGCCGGCTAGGATTTGTAACCCTAGGTTCTCGGACTAAGGTAACCCCTTTATCTCTGATATTACTATTCATCCAACCTAACTTTAAGGGGCATCCTACAGAATGCTCTGCTAGAATCATACTCGTCGATTAGGAAGAGAGGTGTGAGACAATGCATGAGAGATAGGCATAAAGATAATGTGCGTACATGAGACACGTAGGCAGGTCCATGTATATAGAAAGGGTCGATGAGGATTGTGCGTGTGTATGTTTGCGAGAGGAAGAGTTCTTGTGATAAAGGTTAGTGAAAACAATTGTAAATGGTTACGAGAGGGAGGGAGGGTTATATCTAGAGCATGTATGCGAGAAAGACACCTCGGGAGAGAGTGTGTGAGCATGTGTGAGAGACCACCGATGGAGAGTGAAACTACACGTAAAAGACTGCTCTGCACATTGATTAAAGATATAAATTGTATCCAAATATTAGGATGGGATCATGATATTTGCAATTCGCGTAAGGAGCGGTCATTGATCCATCAGACTTCTAGATTCTATCGAATTTGAGCATGTCTATGTTATTATTCAACACAATTGATCCACATAGTTAATATTTTGAACTCCAGACAATGCATCGCTTTAGCAATCGAATATAAACGTGAGTATAGTTCATGTTGTGTGTGTAAAGCTCATTATACATATGAAAGTTACACAATGGACATTATAAATAGCTACTACCTATGAACTAGCATACATTTGAATTCAACTTAATGTGGTTTAAAAAATCGAATTCAACATGAAGTCCATTCAATTATTTGAATTTGATATCATGGCATTTGTAAACCATACCTAAATTATGGGGGCACCAATCTTTGCTCTGATTTTGTACATAATAGCATATGTAGTCGTGTACAAAATAGATTCAAATTTAGCTCCTCCATTCCAAAATAATCGTAGTTATAGGATTTTTAAGTGTCAAAATTTCAAAAAGAAGCGGATAATTTAATGAGGTTTTCAAACATACAAGGTCAAATATAACGTTGTATATTTAGGTCAATCGTCATAGTTCAAGAATACTCTAAACGTGAATGCTTGTGTTTCAAAATTTCGAACAAAGCACCAAAAGAGCCTCTACTCGCCCTAAACCGCGTGACACCAATGTTTGGTAGTACAAGGAAATTACTTTTCTAATAACTCCGCCCCGTGAAACCTACCGGCCCGATGTCCAAAGGTCTAAACCGGGGTAGGTTTGTAGCTTCATTTAGACGCCACACAACCGCATCTGAAAAACATTCATACACAATGGCCGCCTAAGCACACATGCGCGCGGCCGAAATCGCTCCCACCCACTATTTGGCACACCTGGGATTACCATCCTACCCCCGACCCGCAGTAGGTTCAAAATTTAAGAGGGGGCAAAGTTTGTACTTTCCCCAAATTTCAAACAAGCGCGTCCCATCTTCTATTCAAAAAAGCTAAAAAAAAGCGCGTCCCAGACCGAAACATGGTTCCCCCCCACCCGTCCGATTCCCCATTCGTACTCCATGGGCGCCAAAACTACCTCTCCACCAGCCGTGAAACCCCGGCGTCCTCCATCCGCCACCCCATCCCACCCATCAATCGCCGCCCTCCTCCATCACGCCGGAGCCGATACCCCGACGTCATCGTCCACCGCAACCTCAACTGCAATGCCCTCCATGGCTAGTAGTTGTAGCCGAGGCCGAGCCGTCTGTACCCGAGCCAGTTCAACCACGCCGTCCTGCGCCTTACCGCTGCCGCTCCAACTTCGCCACCCTCCACCGCACCAGAGCTGTTCCTGCTACGCCGTCCTTCACCGCCTCGGATCTGCTTCCCCTTCGCCGACATATGGCCACGGCAACACAGTCAACAATTTGGCCATGGGTTCGCCCAAGCCTGCCTCCAGAACATCGGTTTCCCCGGTAAAAAGAAGAAAATCGGCGTGACTTGTAGAGGTGACCACACCGCCAATCGAAAAAGGTACTCCTCTTCCCTTATTCGTGCAAATCTTACATCTCTACTTGCACGGTATTCATCCCACAGAAGACACTAGTTGACTGCTTCTTCTGGATACTAGATGTTCCTAGTAACTCGTGATGCACAAGGTTTCTCCTCATATACTATTTCACCTTAGCTAGAGGTCCGTCGCCCCCCTGAATTTCAATTTCTGGCCACTTGATTCCCAATTAACGGAAGCATTCCCTGGCGTAACAGGCGCTAGTATGCCTATTACGCCGGGGAAGCAGTGCCTTGGTGTTTATCTTAGGGGCGTGTGCGGCCTATAGCTACTGGCGCCCGATCTGGAGGTCGGCCGGGATTAAAGGGATGGCCTGGGGGCGCTGCTAAGCACGCCGGTGGTGTGAGGTCGATGGGAGGGCGGGGCAGCGGAGGCAGGGGTCTGGGCCGATGGTCGCTGGCGGTTCTAGAAAGATCATCAACAGTGACTGGCGGGAGGTAGACGAAGGCCATCTGCCCGTTCCTTGTAGATCAGACGGTTCATTAATCGACTGGCCTATTTATTTTCAGTCGACTGTTATCTTAGATATGACCACATGTGGTGGTGTGCTGGAGGAGTACCTGCATTTCCTATGGTCATATATTACAAAATCATACAGAGTAGAATCTAATTTTGTTTGCCATGCAATGTAGTAGAGCTATCATATGTCTCCTGTCATTTATTTTTCAGCCACCTACTATCTGCTACTTTTACAGTGCACTAGTTCTGCACACACTTCACCCTTACTCTCACTGTTGTGTTTTTATGCAAGGGTATTTCAGACTCTGCTGCCATGAGAGAAGTCAAAAAGAAAAGAGAGAAGTCGCTCCAGTTTGGTGTGTGGCTAGGCAAGACATATTTCAACGCTTTAAAGGGTGTAGTGTCAGCAGATGGAGACGGGAAACGTAGCTCTGGAGTTGATGACCTCGCTCGCAATGAACCGCCATCCCAGGTGCTTGCTTTAACTTCACAGTGTCATATGTGGTTGCATGTTCCATATGGTGTCTAACTTGTATTCAAAAGGCCGAAGTCGGTAAGATAAGGAAAGATATTTTTTACATGAACCACCATCTCGTGAGCACCAGAAGACAAATAGCTAGTGAGGGCACTGGCCGAGCCAGTGACAAGCCCAGCAAAGATAGGCATCACCTAGAAGCCAACTAAAAATCTACGATGGTGGCGAAGCAGCCCGCCTCCCACCAGGCTCTCAGGTCCTAGATGATCATGCTCACCACTCCAGCCGGATGTCTAGCTTGTATTGCTTCCAATTTGGTTAAATTGCATCTGCTTAGCTTACACATTATACCTTTGAATATGACATGCCTTTCTGTTTTTGGTACATACTAGTACATCTGTGTATTAACCATGTTCTTACATCAAACTAATGTTCTTGTGTATCCCTCATCAATCAATTATGACGAGGCAGGCAGGCAAGGGGACTACTCCTCATTTAAAGAATGCAGCGTCTGCCTCCCGACATGATTCTCAAGAAACAGGAATGCTAGATGAAGATAGTGAACGTAGCTCTGTAGTTGATTACAACATTTCCCCTACACTAGCATCACAGGTGCTTGCTCTAACTTGGTAGCGTGATATGTGGTTGCATGTTGCATATGGTGTCTAGATTGTAATTCTTCCAATCTGGTTAAACTGGATGTGCTAGTCTGCTTAGCTCATACATTATACCTGTTAATGTGACATGCCTTCCTATATTTAGTACATAGTACATCTGTCTATTAAGCATGTCCTTACATAAAACTATTGTTTTTTTGTATCCCGCATCAATCAACATGACGAGACACCTTTAGTATATGCAGTGCGATATTAGTTGCATCTTTCATATGATTTATAGCATGCGCTGCTTCTAGTTTGTTGAAATTCCATTTATGATGGGACACTTTTAACTTGGCAGAGTCATATTGGTTGCATCTTTCATGTGGTGTCTAGCTTGCATTGCTTCTTATTTGCTGGAATGGTTTCTTCTTAGTTTATACAAACAGTTGTGAACATGCCATGTCGTCCTGTTTTTCGTACATATTCCATCCTGGTATCATGTGTTTGCCTTACATCAAAGTAGTGATTGTTAGTATCATGCATGAATGAGTTCTGAAGAGAGAATTTTATTGCTTTTTCTTGTCAGTTTTACTTGACAATTCAAAATCAATAAAGCGGAAGGAAGTTAGCAAGGCAGCGGATAAAGGTGCTCCTTCCGAACGGAGGGCCTCTACAGTTTCTACTCCTCCACACCCCCAAGATGATTTCCAAGACAACACATGCATAGACACTCAACAAAGTTGTGTTTATGATGAGCACGTCTCCCCTAGTGCAGCATCACCGGTGCTCCCTCTAACTTGGCACTGTTATATGTGGTTGCATGTTATGTGTGATGTCTAGCTTGTATTGCTTCTAATTTTGTTGAATTCCATCCGCTTATTGTACACATTATACTTGAATAAGACACGTGATCCTGTTTCTAGAACATACAATATCTGTCTATCACGCCATGTTCTTACATCAAATTACTACTATTGTGTAACCTGCAACAATCACTTATCATAAGACACGTTTGAGTTCGGAGTGTGATATAGGTTACATCTCACATTCTTTTCTAGCTTGTATTACTAATTTGTTGAAATGGCACTTATGACGAGACAGTTTTAACTTGGTAGAGTGATATTCGTTGCATCTTTCATATGGTGTCTAGCTTTCATTGCTTCTAATTTGTTGAAATGCCTTCTCCTTAGTTTACACATCATAAGATGTGAATATGCAATGCTATGAATATGCAATGGCACTAATGATAAGAGACCTCTAACATGGTAGTGTGATGTTGTTTGCATCTTGCATATGATTTATTTCTTGTACTGCTTCACATTTGTTTAAACGCCATTTATGATGAGACATTGTTAACTTGGCAGAGCAATATTTGTAGCATCTTTCATATGGTGTCTACCTTCCATTGCATTGCTTTAATTTGGTGAAATGTCTTCTTCTTAGTTTACACATCATAGTTCCAGTTATCTCTTCCGTCCTATTTTTCATACATATTACATCCTCCTATCATGTGGTTGTTTAACATCAAAGTTCAGTTCGTCTGCATCACGCATCAATTTGTTCTAAAGAACTAAATTGTTATTCATTTTTCTTGTCGGTCTGACTTAACATGGCACAGAGAAAGAGGAAGAAACACAGAATGGCAGGGAATGAGAAGCGGATGAATCCTGCAGATTCTGCTGGTACTGATGGTGCAATAGAAGGTCAAAGTCCAGTAGAAAATTCTACAAACACGGCATCCCATGCTACACGAGTTGCAAAAAAGACAAACGGAAACAAATAGCTACCACCAAACAAGCAGAGACAGCCCTAATTCTTGCAACACCTACCACAGTACTACCAGCTGCACGACGTACTCGTGCGTCAACTGAGCTAGCAGCACATTCCCAAGCTCCCTTGCCACTTGACACTACTTCCCAAGAACTCTTGACACAAGACGAGTTGGCAATATCAGATGAACCTTGTGAGCTTCAACAGCAAGAAGGTAGTTGCTGGAGTCAAGTTACAGTTGCATGCTTCTTTATATGTAGTCTCACAGTTTGATGTACACTAACACTTCCTATGTTTATTGTTGGACTAGCACCTAGGCGCAAGAGGAAACAAACATCAGGGATAATGCTCGATAGGTTAACTAAATCTAGAGGAGGAAGAATGGAGATCCGTTTTGAGGCAGGTTTAAAAAGGCCACGTGATGCTACAAAGTCAGGCAAGTTAGTATCAGAGGCAGCGGTTATTGTTAGGTGTCATGTACGTATCCTCCCAACATGGATTCACTACAGGAATGACAAAGACGAAATCCAGTTCAACATCTTCCTCGACCATTTATCTGTAAGTATGGTTGTGTATGGAAACTAGTAATATCGTCTTGCTCTGTCCAATACTTTCTAGGTTGCTGATAATGAGACTCCCATAATTTTCAACAGATGAGGTTCAAGTTGGATAGCCAAGATGATGCAATCAGACAAGCTTGCACCCATGTTTTCAATTTTGCTATGCGACAATATCGGTATAACTTGAGGGAAACTCACTTTGAAGGCAAGGCAAACAGTGAACTTGCCCAAACATCTCCAGTGGAAAATATGTCTGATGAAGACTGGAGAGGCCTCATTAGACACTGGTCTGATCCGAAGTATTAGGTACATTATATATATGTCATCAGATCACATGTTGAAGTTCTATTTACGCATGTGCCACACAAATCTATCTTCTTGTAGGTGAACTGTTCAAAGAACAAGGCCAACCGCACGAAAGTGAATTTCCAACAAACGACAGGATCTCGTAATTAGCTGCTGTTTCACTCTTTTCGCTGTACCATATTATCAGATCTATATTGACTTGTTCCAAATGCAGAGGAAAGCCCGCAAGGACCAAAAAGTACCTGAACTAAATGCTGTGGAAATCTTCAAGGACTGTCACACCAGCAAGAAGAAGGGCATGACTACACCAGTCAAAGCCACTGTTGTAAGTCCTTAATCCTCATGCCTTTTAACTACTACTTACTCTGACTCGTGCCTTGAACTGCATGGTTTGCAGCCAATGTCTATTACTCTTTTCAATTTTATACACAATTGTCTTAGCGTATCATTGCACCTTACAAGGTTTAGAAGAGAGGAGTGATGTTCCTTTGATCTTGACCCGTAATCTAGTTCCGTGCTGGACTTGCCCACACAACGTTACAATTGCCTGTTTGTATGTTCTCAGTTGTTTTGTGATATGAATGACGTCATACTATGCTTACCGTATTATAAACTTTGTCTCTTTATCCTTAGCCCCCAATATAATGTGAAGAAATAGACAATACATTAGCGATGGTACATGGTCATATGTTTGGAACCTGGTTTTATTATGTACTTTGCAATAAAATACAACTAATATTTTACATGGGTTCACCAGAATAAGTTCTGTATATAGACCAAAGCTATTTTTTTTGGTTTTGCTGCCTCCTTAATATCTTCTGTTCTGGTACTACTAATGTAAAACCTCAACTTTTCAGCGAGCTATGGAAAAATGGTGGAACCGCCACCTTCTGAAGGTGGCGAGGCAACTATAACCGCAATGTCAGCTCTTGCTGCAGTGGGTCAGTACATGTCCACTAACAGTGCCAAAAGCACGTTCCTGCGTAATACTGGGTTCATTGTTAAGGCAATATCGTCCAAACTGCCTCATGATCAAGATATGCAAGCTCAATGCAATGTTGTATCTGTGCTCTAGACACAAGTCCATCCCTAACAGAGACCCTTTGTGAAACAAGGAGAAACATTGCTCAATGTCATCAAGATATGCATAGTTTTGAAACCATACTATCAGACATTTGCTATGTTGTTCAGGAGCCTAGGGGATATGAAGGCGAGGGTTATGGTGCTCCATCGGACAATACAGCATGAAAACGTAATAGTTAGGTCAAATGAACTGAGCTTCTGAACTTCTGGTGGTGCATTTATCTGCTAGACTGTTAAGTTTTATGTCAACCTTCCTTTTGTTATATAGTTATAATTTGTTTTGGTGCGATACAAAATTTATTATTAACGTGCAGCCACCGCCTGAAGAAAACAGCAAGCCATTTTTGTATAGTGTAGGGTGTTCCCTATATTTGCACTGGTGGCGATCTTTGATGCTGAGTGGATGTAATCTGTGCAATCGCCTTAATAGCCTAGCGTTAGTTTCGGCCTTATTTATTTCCTAGTCTTCTTTTTCCCTGGTTTGCTAGTGGCCGCAACTACCATGGGCCATATACGGGCCGTAGGATCCATGGGTCTCCTACGGGCCGTCGATAAATGGGCCTGTAATCAGTGGGCCTCGGGTCGTCGGATAAATGGGTCTACATGGGCCATAATCGGGCGTAATTGGTATCGGCCCAGCACGGTAACAGGCCGTTAACAGGCCGTAGGATAGCAAAGGCTTAATTCTGTCACAGGCATAACGGGTCATTAATGGGCCAGAATATAGGACGGGCCAGAAACGGCGCAACGGGTTAACAGGCCAGAAACGGGCCGACTCTTGCCATGGGCCGAATTTGGCCCATTAGTGGAACAGGCCAGTAATGGGCCGACTCTTGCCATGGGCCGAATTTGGCCCATTAGGGGAACAGGCCAGTAACGGGCCAGAAGTAATCGAGGGCCGAAAAGGAGCCCAAGAACGTATGGGCCGTCAATAGGCCGAAAGCTACACGGGCTGGAAACGGCCCATGTAAATCATGTGCCGTTAACGGGTATAAAGAAAATTACTGTTCATTATGGGGTAGAGTCACCGTGGGCCTGTAATGGGCCGAAAGATACGAAGGCCTCATATGGGCCGAAAGACGTCGTGGGCCATACATGGGCTGAAAGTGAAATTGGCTGGTATTATATTCGACGGCCCACATGACGTTGTTGGGCCGATTTCCTTTAGGGCCTAAAGGGCCGTGAGTTAACGGGCCGTAAAATGGGATATTTGCGAAGAGACCGTTAACAGGCTTTTCATGGGCCAGCCCGTTAACTTTTGACTAAGTCAAACGGGCCGGCTTTGTAAGCTAAATGGGCCACTGTTGGGCCGCGCCACGTGTCGACATATCATAGGCGCCTATCTGACCCACTGACGAGCTGACACGTGTTTCCTCTAGCCAATGATGATTTTACACGTGGAAAATCCCCATTGGTCGGGGCTGTTAACGGGTTATCGAATGCAAAACCCGACCCGGTAGCTTAACGGCGTTCCGTTACGGTGGATGCCACGTGTTGGTCACCCTTGACGAAAGCACTTCTGTGACACGTGATTTATCGTCATGGAAGTGGACACTTCCGTGATGATAATTTTGGTAATTTCATGGAACACTTCTATGACAGCACAGGTATGACTATCTTGATTTTGTCATAAATTTGTCATGGATGTACATGCATGACAAAAAAGCGACCTACTGTGACAAACACGTATCATCACGGAAGTATATTTTTTTGTAGTGGGTGAAGTGGGGGAGAGGAAAACGATAGGTAAATGGCACATAATGTAATGCGGGAGATAAGGGTTTGTGATGGGTACTTGGTATGTTGACTTTTGCGTAGACTCCCCGGCAACGGCGTCAGAAATCCTTCTTGTGTAACATCCCAAATTTTCAATTTGGAATGTTATACATTACGTCATCATGCATATCATATTTTATTTTTGCTTTTGGTTTTGATCCTAGAAAATCCTAAGCAACTCAAGGACCCACGGAGAGAGTTGGGGATTTCGTTATTTACATATTTGAGTTTTCTCAAATTATGTAAACATGATCATTTGATTTTATTTATTTTATCATCAATTATTTCTATTACAAAAATATGAGAGCGGGAATAAAATGACTTTCCCAAAATATAGAAATATTGAGGATTTAATAAAAAATCAAATAAGTTTTATTTCGGAGTTTTTCGGTATTTTATTTGAATTTAGGAAAAATGCGCGTTTTTCAAAGTTGTAGTTTGGGCCCAGATAAATGTTCACTTTATCGGGCTTGATTTTAGGAACCCAACAAAATTTATTTCGTGATTTTTGGAGTCCGTTTAGCATTTCTTTTTATTTTTCTACCGAGCGGATTTATAAAAAAAAACTGGAACCGACTCCGGGCCGTACCCGGCTAGGAAATCTCCGCCCGGGGCGCCTTTATATAGCGCCTGAGCCGGCCCGAGAGAGCCGAGCCAGCCCACCCCGCCGAACCCTAGCCGCCGTTGCCTTTAGCCGCCGCCGCCGCCGCCGGAGCCGCGCGCCTTTCGAGGTTCGCCGCCGCCTCGTTTTCCGTGCAGTTTTTTTTAAAAAAAATTTGTTCGTCGTTTTTCTTTTTCGTCGGATTTTCCGCGGTTATTTTCTGATCGCGATTTTTGATCCGATTTTCGTTTTAGTATAACTTTTCGCTCGTTTATCGGAATCAGGCGATTCAAGCGCCTGGAGTTTCGTCTCGAAACCCTCTTTCCGAATAATCAACTTAAACAAGTTTTTGATACTGTAAAATTTTCCCTAGATCCAGATTACTAGAACGAAGTTGTTTTCTTTCGCCGTTTGATTTCTTTTGCTTCGTTCGATTTGATTCTTTTTGCCAACCAGGGTTCTTAAGTTGAACTTTCTGGTTAGATCTTCTATTTGAGTTTTACCTGTGCATTAGATGAGTACTTATTGTATGCTTGTTGTTTGTCTGCGATAGAATACCCGGAGTGCGCCGCCTGTTACTTCAAATCTCTAGGTTTCGCGGATCATCAGCAAGGCAAGTAACACTTTGATCATACCTTTTCTACAACCCAGTTTTATTGCATTAGATCAATCCTCACACATTGCATGATTAGGATCTAATTAAACTGTGGGATGGGAAGTAGATGAGGTAGTACCTATTACCTGTTATTATCAAACCTTTGGGAGTTACTTCTACGTTTGCTTATTATGCCATGCTATGCTAGTAGACGTGGATTGGGTGAGTGATATCCATGACAGATGTGAGATTGATAATTAAGGGTTTATCTAAGGTGGCAACCTAACACACATCTGGGTGGATTGAGGCACCTGGGGTTACCAGGACTTGCCTGTTTTCTTTGGACCGCCACCCAGGCCCAAAGGGATCATGAGATTATTCATACTAGAAACTTCCGTGTGCAGCCACAAGCCATTATGGGCTCTGGCATAGTTGACTAAGTTGTGCGAACTCTTACAGTGGTAGACTAGCAGATGTAGGGGAAAGTAGGTGTACCGGTCTACCCGTCGTAAGGTGCTAGCGCTTCTGAAAGACTGTGTCTCGGTCATCCGTTTCTCAAACACCATGTAGTGCGAGAAACCAAACGGAGGAGATCGAGTCTTGTGGGGAAAAGTGCGCAAACCTCTGCAGAGTGTAATAAACTAATCATGATTAGCCATGTCCCCGGTTATGGACATCTTGAGTATCTAGTACCTGGATTATCATGTGAATCTCAACATGTTACTCTAAAATTAATATTGTTGGGTTTAATGATGTTACTTAATTGGGATTGAGAATGCTGTCAACCATTCTCAATGTTTCACAACCACCATGATAGTAATTAATTTTATTCCTTTGAAGTAGCGAAAAATTGGCTTTACGCAAAACAGTAACCATAGAGCTTTCCACCAGCCAAATATGCATATAGTATAGCTGTTGCATTCCATTACTCTCTATGTGTTACCTTGCCAGCATATTCCATGTGCTGACCCGTTTTCGGGCTGCAACGTTAATGTTGCAGACTTTTCAGACGATGATTAAGGAGTTTTTAGGTCGTGGTTCTATACTCAGTGATGCCGTTGGAGTTGATGGACTCACTTATCTTCCAAACTTTCCGCTGTTATCGTCACTAGATGGCCTTAAGCCATATTTATTGTAATAAGTTCTCTTTTGAGACACTCGATGTAATAAGTGTGTGATTGCTACTCTGCTATAAATCCTCCGAGTACTGTGTGGTGTCAGCATTACTGATCCAGGGATGACACCGGAGCACAGAGATCAGACTGTTTGAGGTCTGGTCGCTACATCTTACTACCTCTTGAGCACTGCGTTGGTTTTCCCTTGAAGAGGAAAGGGTGATGCAGCAAAGTAGCGTAACTATTTCCCTCAGTTTTTGAGAACCAAGGTATCAATCCAGTAGGAGGCCACGCACGAGTCCCTCGCACCTACACAAACAAATAAAATCCTCGCAACCAACGCAATAAATGGGTTGTCAATCCCTTCACGGTCACTTACGAAAGTGAGATCTGATAGATATGGTAAGTTAATATTTTTGGTATTTTTATGATAAAGATGCAAAGTAAAGAAAGCAAAATAAATGGAAAAGGAAATAGCTAATTGACGGAAGATTAATATGATGGAAAATAGACCCGGGGGCCATAGGTTTCACTAGTGGCTTGTCTCGAGAGCATAAATATTACGGTGGGTAAACAAATTACTGTTGAGCAATTGACAGAATTGAGCATAGTTATGAGAATATCTAGGTATGATCATGTACATAGGCATCACGTCCGAGACAAGTAGACCGACTCCTGCCTGGATCTACTACTATTACTCCACACATCGACCGCTATCCAGCATGCATCTAGAGTATTAAGTTCAAAAGAACAGAGTAACGCTTTAAGCAAGATGACATGATGTGGAGGAATAAACTCATGCAATATCAAATAAACCCCATCTTGTCATCCTCGATGGCAACAATACAATACGTGCCTTGCTGCCCCTACTGTCACTGGGAAAGGATACAGCAAGATTGAACCCAAAGCTAAGCACTTCTCCCATTGCAAGAAAGATCAATCTAGTAGGCCAAACCAAACTGATAATTCGAAGAGACTTGCAAAGATTACCAATCATACATAAAAGAATTCAGAGAAGATTCAAATATTGTTCATAGATAAACCTTATCATAAACTCACAATTCATTAGTCTCAACAAACACACCACAAAAGAAGATTACATCGAATAGATCTCCACAAGAGAGGGGGAGAACTTTGTATTGAGATCCAAAAAGAGAGAAGAAGCCATCTAGCTAATAACTATGGACCCGAAGGTCTGAAGTAAACTACTCACACTTCATAGGAGAGGCTATGATGTTGATGTGGAAGCCCTCCGTGATCGATGCCCCCTCCGGCGGAGCTCCGGAAAAGTCCCCAAGATGGGATCTCACGGGTACAGAAAGTTACAGTAGTGGAATTAGGGTTTTGGCTCTGTATCTGGTAGTTTGGGGGTACTTAGGTATATATAGGAGGAATAAGTACGTCGGTGGAGCAACATGGGCCCCACGAGGGTGGAGGGCGCGCCTAGGGGGGGTAGGCGCGCCCCTACCCCCTGCCCTCCTGGTTGCTTTCTTGACGTAGGGTCCAAGTCCTCTGGATCATGTTCGTTCCGAAAATCACGTTCCCGAAGGTTTCATTCCATTTGGACTCCGTTTGATATTCTTTTTCCGCGAAACTCTGAAATAGGCAAAAAACAACAATTCTGGGCTGGGCCTCTGGTTAATAGGTTAGTCCCAAAAATAATATAAAAGTGTATAGTAAATCCCAATAATGTCCAAAACAGGATATAATATAGCATGGAACAATCAAAAATTATAGATACGTTGGAGACGTATCAAGCACCCCCAAGCTTAATTGCTGCTCGTCCTCGAGTAGGTAAATGATAAAAACAGAATTTTTGATGTGGAATGCTACTTGGCATAATTTCAATGTAATTCTCTTAATTGTGGTATGAATATTCAGATCCAAAAGATTCAAGACAAAAGTTCAATATTGACATAGAAATAATAATACTTCAAGCATACTTACTAAGCAATTATGTCTCTTCAAAATAACATGGCCAAAGAAAGTTATCCCTACAAAATCATATAGTCTGGCTATGCTCCATCTTCACCACACAAAGTATTTAAATCATGCACAACCCCGATGACAAGCCAAGCAATTGTTTCATACTTTTGGTGTTCTCAAACTTTTTCCAATCTTCACGCAATACATGAGCGTGAGCCATGGACATAGCACTATATGTGGAATAGAATGGTGGTTGTGGAGAAGACAAAAAGGGAGAAGATAGTCTCACATCAACTAGGCGTATCAACGGGCTATGGAGATGCCCATTAATAGATATCAATGTGAGTGAGTAGGGATTGCCATGTAACGGATGCACTAGAGCTATGAGTATATGAAAGCTCAACAAAACGAACTAAGTGGGTGTGCATCCAACTCGCTTGCTCACGAAGACCTAGGGCATTTTGAGGAAGCCCATCATTGGAATATACAAGCCAAGTTCTATAACGAAAAATTCCCACTAGTATATGAAAGTGATATCATAGAAGACTCTCTATCATGAAGATAATGGTGCCACTTTGAAGCACATGTGTGGTAAAAGGATAGTAGCATTGTCCCTTCTCTCTTTTTCTCTCATCATTTTTTATTTGGGCCTTTTCTATTTTTTATGGCCTCTTTTTTAGTCTAGAGTCTCATCCCGACTTGTGGGGGAATCATAGTCTCCATCATCCTTTCCTCACTTGGGACAATGCTCTAAAAATGATGATCATCACACTTTTATTTACTTACAACTCAATACTTAGAACAAAGTATGACTCTATGTGAATGCCTCCGGCGGTGTACCGGGATATGCAATGAATCAAGAGTGACATGTATGAAAGAATTATGAACGGTGGCTTTACCACAAATACAATGTCAACTACATGATCATGCAAAGCAATATGACAATGATGGAGCGTGTCAGAATAAACGGAACGGTGGTAAGTTGCATGGCAATAAATTTCGGAATGGCTATGGAAATGCCATGATAGGTAGGTATGGTGGCTGTTTTGAGGAAGGTATATGGTGGGTGTATGATACTGGCGAAAGGTGTGCGGTATTAGAGAGGCTAGCAATGGTGGAAGGGTGAGAGTGCATATAATCCATGGACTCAACATTAGTCATAAAGAACTCACATACTTATTGCAAAAATCTATTAGTTATCTAAGCAAAGTACTACGCGCATGCTCCTAGGGGGATATATTGGTAGGAAAAGACCATCGCTCGTCCCCGACCGCCACTCATAAGGAAGACAATCAATAAATAAATCATGCTCCGACTTCATCACATAACGGTTCACCCTACGTGCATGCTACGGGAATCACAAACTTCAACACAAGCATTTCTCAAATTCAAAATTACTCAACTAGCACAACTCTAATATCACCATCTCCATATCTCAAAACAATTATCAAGTATCAAACTTCTCATAGTATTCAACACACTCATAAGAAAAAAAATATTAATCTTGAATGCCTAACATAATTAAAGCAAATTACCACGCTGTTTTGTAGGACTCTCAAAATAATCTAAGTGAAGCATGAGAGAACAATAGTTTCTATAAAACAAATCCACCACCGTTCCCTAAAAGATATAAGTGAAGCACTAGAGCAAAAGCTATATAACTCAAAAGATATAAGTGAAGCACATAGAGTATTCTAACAATTTCCGAATCATGTCTGTCTCTCTCAAAAGGTGTGTACAGCAAGTATGATTGTGTAAAACTAACAGATAAAGACTCAAATAATACAAGACGCTCCAAGAAAAACAAATATCATGTGGTAAATAAAAATATAGCTCCAAGTATAGTTACCGATGGAAGTAGACGAAAGAGGGGATGCCTTCCGGGGAATCCCCAAGCTTGGGATTTTATGTGTCCTTAGATTATCTTGGGGTTCCATGGGAGTCCCCAAGCTTAGGCTCTTGCCACTCCTTGTTCCATAATCCATCAAATCTTTCACCCAAAACTTGAAAACATCACAACACAAAACTTAAAGTAGAAAATCTCGTGAGCTCCGTTAGCGAAATAAAACGAAAGACCACTTCAAGGTACTGTAATGAACTCATTATTTATTTATATTGTTGTTAAACCTACTGTATTCCAACTTCTCTATGGTTTATAAACTATTTTACTAGCCATAGATTCATCAAAATAAGGAAACAACACACGAGAATCAGAATCTGTCAAAAACAGAACAGTCTGTAGTAATCTGTAGCTACGGAATTTATGGAACCCCAAAAATTCTAAAATAAATTTATGTACGTGAGTAATTTATCTATTAATCATCTTCAAAAATAATTAACTAAATATCACTTTCCAAATAAAAATGGCAGCAATTCTCGTGAGTGCTAAAGTTTCTGTTTTTCACAGTAAGATTAAAAAGACTTTCCCCAAGTCTTCCCAACGGTTCTACTTTGCACAAACACTAATTAAACACAAAAAACACAACCAAAACAGAGTATAGATAAATTATTTATTAAATAACATAAAGTAAAAATGTTGGGTTGTCTCCAAACAAGCTTTTTTCTTTAAAGTCTTATAGCTAGGCATAAGATTTCAACGATGCTCACATGAAAGACAAGAATTGAAGCACAAAGAGAGCATCATAAAACACGTGACAAACACATCTAAGACTAACATACTTCCAAGGCATAGGCATCTTATAGGCAAACAAATTATGTGCATATGCAAGGAAGCGGAAAGAAACAGTAGCAATCTCAACATAACAAGAGGTAATTTAGTAACATGAAAATTTCTACCACCATATTTTCCTCTCTCATAATAATTACATGTAGGATCATAAGAAAATTCAACAAAATAGCTATCACATAAAATATTTCAACACGATCCACATGCATGCAAAGTTGACACTCTTCCAAAATAGTGGGATTAAGATTAACTAAAGTCATGACTTATCCAAACCCACTTTTATCAAAAATTTCATAAGATTGAACATTCTCCAAATATGTGGGATCTAAAGTTGACACTCTTCCAAACCCACTTTCAATAATATTGCAAAAACTATTATCAATCTCATATTCATCATGGGGCTTAAATAAATTTTCAAGATCACAAGAAGAATCACCCCAATCATGATCATTGCAACAAGTAGTAGACATAGCAAAACTAGCATCCCCAAGCTTAGGGTTTTGCATATTATAAGCACAATTGACATTAATAGAATTTATACTATCATCATTGCAATCATGCTTTCTATTCAAAGATCCATCGTGAATAACTCCATAAAGTACTTCATCACAATTTTCAGATTCACGAATTTCAAGCAAAACTTCATAAAGATAATCTAGTGCACAAAACTCACTAGCAATTGGTTTATCATAATTGGAGATCTTAAAAAGATTAGCAAGCAGATGAGGATCCATAGATGTTTTGGTTCTCTGTTTAGTAATAAATAAACAACATTTCCAACCAAACGAGCAAACGAGCCAAGTAAGACATCAAAGCAAATGGAAAGACGAACAAAAGAAGGGCAAATAAAATGGCAAGGGTGAAGTGGGGGAGAGGAAAACGAGAGGTAAATGGCAAATAATTTAATGCAGGAGATAAGGCTTTGTGATGGGTACTTGGTATGTTGACTTTTGCGTAGACTCCCCGGCAACGGCCCCAGAAATCCTTCTTGCTACCTCTTGAGCACTGCATTGGTTTTCCCTTGAAGAGGAAAGGGTGATGCAGCAAAGAAGCGTAAGTATTTCCCTCAGTTTTTGAGAACCAATGTATCAATCCAGTAGGAGGCCACACACGAGTCCCTCGCACCTACACAAACAAATAAAATCCTCACAACCAACGCAATAAATGGGTTGTCAATCCCTTCACGGTCACTTACGAAAGTGAGATCTGGTAGATATGGTAAGATAATATTTTTGCTATTTTTATGATAAAGATGCAAAGTAAAGAAAGCAAAATAAACGGAAAAGGAAATAGCTTGTTGACTGAAGATTAATATGATGGAAAATAGACCTGGGGGCCATAGGTTTCACTAGTGGCTTCTCTCGAGAGCATAAGTATTACGGTGGGTAACCAAATTACTAATGAGAAATTGACAGAATTGATCTTAATTATGAGAATATCTAGGTATGATCATGTATATAGGCATCACGTCCGAGACAAGTAGACCGACTCCTGCCTGCATCTACTACTATTACTCCACACATCGACCGCTATCTAGCATGCATCTAGAGTATTAAGTTCAAAAGAACAGGGTAAAGCTTTAAGCAAGATGACATGATGTAGATGGATAAACTCATGCAATATGAAATAAACCCCATCCTATTATCCTTGATGGAAACAATACAATATGTGCCTTGTTGCCTCTACTGTCACTGGGAAAGGACACTGCAAGATCGAACCCAAAGCTAAGCACTAGTAGGCCAAACCAAACTGATAACTCGAAGAGACTTGCAAAGATAACCAATCATACATAAAAGATTTCAGAGAAGATTCAAATATTGTTCACAGATAAACTTGATCATAAACCCACAATTCATCGGTCTCAACAAACACACCACAAAAGAAGATTACATAGAATAGATCTCCACAAGAGAGGGGGAGAACTTTGTATTGAGATCCAAAAAGAGAGAAGAAGCCATCTAGCTAATAACTATGGACCGTCTGAAGTAAACTACTCACACTTCACCCGCGAGGCTATGGTGTTGATGTAGAAATCCTCCGTGACCGATGCCGGCTCCGGCGGAGCTCCGGAAAAGGCCCCAAGATGGGATCTCATGGGTACAGAAAGTTACGGCAGTGGAATTAGGGTTTTGTCTCCGTATCTGTTAGTTTGGGGGTACGTAGGTATATATAGGAGGAAGAAGTACGTCCGTGGAGCAACATGGGCCCCACGAGGGTGGAGGGCGCGCCTGGGAGGGTGGGGGGTAGGCGCGCCCGCCTACCTCGTGCCCTCCTGGTTGCTTTCTTGACGTAGGTTCCAAGTCCTTTGGATCATGTTCGTTCCGAAAATCACGTTCCCGAGGATTTCATTCCGTTTGGACTCCATTTTATATTCTTTTTCTGTGAAACTCTAAAATAGGCAAAAAACAACAATTCTGGGTTGGGCCTCTAGTTAATAGGTTAGTCCCAAAAATAATATAAAAGTGTATAATAAAGCCCAATAATGTCCAAAACAGGATATAATATAGCATGGAACAATCAAAAAATTATAAATACGTTGGAGACATATCACAATCATACACGCAATTAACTCAAATGGATTGGACGTGACTCTATTATTCTCCAACGGCAACCGGTAAATTTCCTCCCGTGGGCCGGAGTAGGTCTCTCGGTTTGCATGCAGGTTTAACAGAGGGGTTTGATGGAGGCGAGGAGGCGTGTTCAGCCGGGCGTGCAGTGGACGTCGCAGTACTATTCGATTTGACAATTTCAACTAGTATATTACTAGTACGCGGATACGTGCATAGCACGTGCAAAGTTCAATTCGTGAAAACAGATCTCCCACGCTGATTTTTTTCTTCAAAAAAGAAGTCCTTGAAAAGTCTAACAAATCAACAATTCTGTTGTGTTTGTATGTAAAGTTATCATGACAGCTATCCTAATTTCACTAATCAAAATGTCCTAGTCACATTTTTTCTTCGAAGAAAAATATTTTCATGGTTGCAAAACTTGGTAACATAATTTTTTGTCCATCTCACGTATTTGTGCAGTGTGATAGATGACGTAACCATTGTACTATCATATACATGTCGTATTCCCTAAAAAATGCTATTTCATGGATGGACGGGATGCAAAGCTACCAGTACTTTGATACTGTCGGTGTACAAAAAGAGGGGTACACTTTTTGTACCCCTATAACTGTGCACGGGTAGTCTGAGCCGCGGATACCACCACACCAAGCAAGGCAAGGGAGGTGAGCCATGGTAAGACCGAAGCTCAAGAGAACTAGAACGATGCCAAGGCCAAGACCACGAAGAGCAAAGGGGACGAAGCGGACTCCCCCGGCAAGATCCTTGCCGGGAGACAGTTCTAGCAGCCCTGGCAAGACCCTTGCCGCGGCGACTCGTCCCGCGCCTACGGAGAAAATCACCCTTGAGTCCACTGCCCCCAAAGGGCAAGGATTCGGGAGACATCCCTGTGGCGGCATGCAGATCCTTGTGAAGACATTCAAGATCAGATACGCACTAAGGAGACGACAACCCTCGGCGGGATCCCAGCCGAGGAAGACCACAAGGCCCCGGGCAAGCGCCTTGCCGGTGATGACAGCAGGCGCCTCGGCAAGACCCTTGCCGGGGCCCCGGCAAGGCCCTTGCCGAGGACACCCGCAGGGCCACCATTAGGCCCACGCCGACTAAACCTCCACCACCGCATGCATGCAGCTGCCGACCCAACCAGGTGGGTAGGCACCCGCGTGGCGGCATGCATATCTTCATGAAGACCCATCACTACGCCACCTTAACTGCCTACCTACCTACATGGCATCACAGGCGTCGCTGTCCATGGTGCGTGTCGACACAAGAGGGAGCGGCGACGAATGAGACAGGTTTCTCCCCCGTCCCCGATAAAGCAAGGACACCTAAGCAAGACGCATTAAATGCGCCTTGTCATGTGATGCGACGGATAACCTCGCAGCACTGTACCCTTTCCACCTCCTGTGTGCCACTGTGGCAACCCCTTTTTTCTATAAAAGGAGGCCCGAGGCGACCAGAGGAGGGATTCGGCTTTTTGGAGCTCCTAACGCCCCATAGCTAGTTCAAGAACAAGAATATACATCCACCAAAGCAGGAGTAGGGTTTTACGCATCCTCGCGGCCCGAACCTAGATAAACAAACTGTGTGCTACCTGTTAGATCCGCTCTTCTCACGACCCCGCGCCCCGCTAACCACAGTAGGGATTCTTGTGATCCCATAGGTGTCGTTGCCACCGACATCCTTGGTGCACCAGGTAGGGGACGCAGTTGTGAGAATTGGCTTTAGTAGTTAGTTCAGCGCTTCTTCATCATCATGGCGCCCAAGAAGAAGACGATGGTGGCGGTTGGCCAGTCGGAAGCCGGACAGCCCGTCCCGACGCGGGCGAGCAGTGGACCGGTCGCAGAAAGGACCCGGGGCACTGCTCGCGAACACCAACACCATCCCAGCAGCCGGAGTTTGGGAGGCGGCGATGTTAGTGCGCCTGGTAACGGGCCACACGTCGCCAAATCCAAAGGCGGAGCCAAGCCCTTCGCGGGTGGAGCGGGGCCTTCCAGGGTCATCCCCGCCCCGCCCGAAGGCGACGCAAGGGCCTCCAAGACTCCCACGCCGGCGCCAACAGCGCGCTCCTCCCAGGAAGCGCGCGACGAACGGCGTAATCACGCCGAAGATCCCGGGCGTCACCACGGGAAGAGCCCCGAGCGCCACTCCCGGGACGTAGAAGACCTGCCCACTCGCCGAGGCGCTGGTGAAAACAGCATGCGACCGCGGGGTCATGATAGAGCTCCTTCTGACATGGTCAGAAGTCAAAGCACGTCGCGATCCGTGCAGGTTTCGCTGCCACCGACGCCAGCAGAGGCCCTGGCGCGCGCGCAGTTGCTCCTTGACTTTCCTCCCACTACGGGGAAACTCAACGAATGGAGAGCCACTATCCGAAGCCTTGTTGCGGTGGCCAACAAAGACGAACCAAGTCCGGTGGGGCCCCCGGGTCGATGCTCCGATGGAGTCCCGCGGACCAGTGGTGGAAAAGCCGGCGGCGCCACGACCATGGTGCATTCACCTCTTCCCCATCCGGTACCGCGGACGCCGGCTCGTCGCGACGTCGCGGGCGACGACATCTCCATAGCATCGTCTGACCCGCGGACCCACTGTGACCAGCGCCAAGTTCTTCGGGAACGAGCCCATGAAGACGCTCGAACCACTATCGAGCGCCGGCGCGGAGCGCGCCACTAGTCAGACAGGCGAGCAGGGCCTGCTGTGAACCACCCGGCCCCGGAGAGCCCTGGAGGCCTACCTTACGAGGTAGGCTGTCCGGCTTTTACCCGTGAGCTGCAGCAGTTCCAGTGGCCCACTCACCGCTCCTTCAAACCTGACGTTGGCGAAAAGTACAACGGCAAGACTCACCCATCTGAGTTCCTCAGCATCTACACCATCGCGATGCAAGCCACCGGAGCCCGCGACGATAAGGTTCTTGCGAATTACTTTCCATTGGCTCTTAAATCCAACGCCATGTCGTGGTTGATACACTTGCTGGTAGACTCTATTTCCTCCTGGTCGGATTTGTGCCATGAGTTTGTGGGCGCCTTTACTGCAGGTCACCAAGCCCATGGCCAAGCAAGCGACCTGCATGTCATTCCCCAGAAGGGAGGCGAGAGTCTGCGCAAGTATGTACAGAGGTTCATCCAGGTACAGTACAATATCCCTGATGTTCACCCTGCCGCCATCATCAGCGCGTTCCATCAGAACGTGCATAACCGCAAGATGCGTGAAGAACTAGCAATGAACAAGGTGAAAAATGTGGCAGAACTCTATGTTCTTGCTGACAGATGTGCCCGAGCTGAAGAGGGAAGGAAGTACACTGGCGAAGATGCCAGCATGGAAACCGACTCCTCAGATGAGGATACTGCCGCCCCGGCGAAGAAAGGTCGGCGCCGCAACAGGAACCGCAAAGGTAAAGCTGTGCTTGCCGTCGAGGAATCTGACGATGCCGGCTCCGCCAAGAAAACCAAGGCAGATGACCCCAGCAAGGAAATTGCCGGATGTGTCACCTGCCAGGCCTTGGCGGCTGCCGAGAAGCCAGGAAACTCCGACAAGCAATACTGCAAGATCCATCGCACCAAAGGCCATGATCTCCAGAACTGCCGACAGGTTGAGCTCCTTGCTGAGAAGCAGAGGGCTGAATATGAGAGGCGGGACAAGGAGAAAGGCCAGGACGGTGTTGAGGGGTCCGGCAAGAAGCGTGACGGCCAGGCGGGCCATCCGCGGCAAAGATAAACAGCGGGAGAGGCCCGCCCGGGGCCGTGACAAAAAGGCAGAAGACGATGATCACGAAGAGGACGATGAGTCTGGTGACCAAGAATTTCAGAAAGCTACACAGGCCATGTGCGTTGATGGCGGCGCCTCGCTGCATACCTCTCACCGCCAGCTTAAACAGTGGGCGCGTGAGATTACAGCGGCGGAACCGTCGTTTGATGCCCAAAGGCCACTGAAGTGGTCCAACACACCTATCATTTTTTATACTGAGGAACACCCTGATCGCACTACTGCAGTCAGGTGACAAAGATGCTAGTCGATGGTGGGGCCGGTCTGAAATTAATCTCGCCTGCCATGATCGAGAAATTGCAATTCCTGATGAAGACCTCGAAGAGACGGGCATGTTTCAGGGGGTCAAGCCGGGAAGAAGTCAACCAAAGGGAAAGGTCACGTTGCCCGTGACTTTTGGGAGTGATCTAAACTACTGGACAGAAAGGATTGTGTTCGACATTGCCAAGATCCCCTTGCCTTACAACGGGATCCTTGGCTGCCCAGCGCTGGCCAAGTTCATGGCGGCGTCACATTATTCCTACAACACCTTGAAGATGCCAGGGCCTATGACGATCATCACTGTCCCATCAGACAAGAAGGATGCGCTAATTTGCGCTGACCAACTCTACCAACAAGCAGTTGCAGCAGCCGCCACTGCTAAGGCGCTTGCTCCTGCCGCTGGAGCCCCGGGAAGGTAAAAGAACAAGACCGGTGAGACCTCAGGCACCCACTACGGCAAGCGCACCACTTCGGAGTGTAGCGCTCCCATCGAGGACGTGCCAGAGAGCTCCGCCGACAGAAACAAGAAGTCCAGGGCCACACCACCGGGAACCAAGAAGGTTTCTGTCAAGGAGGACGGCACGGGAGGAGCTTTTACCATAAGCTCCACCCTTGACGACAAATAGGAAGACGCGCTCGTCACCTTCTTGCGGGAGAATGTCGATGTGTTTGCATGGCAAGCATCCGACATCCCCGGCGTTCCCAGGGAGGTGATTGAGCACCACCTTGCTGTCTGTCCTCATGCGCGGCCCGTCAAGCAGAAGGTCAGAAAGCAAGCTTTGGAATGACAAGAGTTCATCACGGAGGAGATCCGGAAACTGGAAGCAGCGGGTTTGGTAAGAGGAGTGCTCCATCCAACGTGGTTGGCCAATCCGGTGGTAGTGCGCAAGGCAAATGGGAAGTGGAGGCTGTGTATTAATGAGGCTTGTCCCAAAGACCCCTTCCCGTTGCCGCGCATCGACCAGATTGTTGACTCCACAGCTGGGTGTGATCTGTTGTCATTCCTCGATGCCTACTCCGGCTACCACCAGATCTTCATGACAAGGGAAGATGAAGAGAAAATGGCATTCATCACCCCATGTGGTACGTATTGCTTTATACGGATGCCTTTCGGGTTGAAGAGTGCTGGTTCAACGTTTGCAAGGGTGGTCCAGATTGGTTTTGAATCCCAGCTCCATAGAAATATGGAAGCTTATATGGATGATATAGTGGTCAAAACCAAGAACAGGGCAACCCTCATATCAGATTTACAAGAAACATTTGCAAACCTATGCAAGATCAATCTCAAGCTGAACCCTGAGAAGTGCGTCTTCGGCGTCCCGTCTGGCAAGCTTCTCGGGTTCTGTATGTCACAGCGTGGGATAGAGGCCAATCCGGACAAGATCAAAGCTATAGAGCAGATTGAAGCGCCCAAGCGAGTCAAGGATGTGCGTCAGCTTGCTGGTTGTGTTGCCGCCATGAGCAGGTTCATTTCCAAGTCCGCCGAGCGCGCCCTTCCCTTTTTCAAAATTTTGAAAAAGGCAGGCCCATGGAGTGGATGCCAGAAGCCGAAGCAGCATTGCAAGATTTGAAGAGGTACCTCTCCTCCGCGCCAATACTAGTTGCGCCTAGGCCACAGGAACCGTTGCTGCTGCACCTGGCGGCAACGAACCAGGTGGTCAGCGCCGCACTAGTGGCGCAGAGAGAAATTGATGATGAGGTAATAGCAGCGACAGAGCCCGATGCCACCGATGCTGAGACGACGCAGCCAATTGAAGTGCCGCCAAAGAAGAAAATGATGGAGCACCCGGTCTACTTTGTTAGTTCCCTCCTGCAGGGGGCTAGATCGAGGTACTCCGGTGTGCAGAAACTGCTCTTCGGCCTTCTTATGGCCTCGAGGAAGCTGCGTCACTACTTCTAGGCGCACGAAATCACTGTCGTCACTCGCCTCCCTCTGCAACGGATATTGCACAATCCAGACGCAACGGGAAGGATCGTAGAGTGGGCACTGGAACTGTCCAGCTTTGGCCTCAAGTTTGAGAGTACCTCGACGATTCAAAGCCGACTCCTGGCGGAGTTCGTTGCAGAATGGACCGCGACACCTGACAAATAAACCCAAGAGACAGCTCTCCCCGACAAGGAGGCAAGTTGCGACTGGATCATGTACTTTGATGGAGCTTTCTCCTTACAGGGCGCCGGGGCTGGCGTACTGCTTGTCGTGCCCACTGGAGAGCACCTCAAGTACGTGATCCAGATGCACTTCCCCAGGGAGGTGTCAACAAACAATACAGCTAAGTACGAAGGGCTGCTTGCCGGTCTTAGGATCGCGGCAGACCTCAGAATCAAGAAACTCGTCGTCAGAGGCGACTCGCAACTTGTCGTCAAGCAAGTCAACAAGGATTACTAGAGCCCGTTGATGAAGTCCTACGTCGATGAAGTGAGAAAGCTGGAAGAGCGTTTTGACGGTATACAGGCAGAATACGTTCCCTGAGCGGAGAATGATATCGCCGGTTACCTGTCAAAACGCGCTGCCCTCAAGCTACCTGTGGAACCAGGTACCTTTGTGCTTCGGCTAACTCAGCCATCCGTTGATGCATCAACAGAGCAGAACAAGAGGAGAAAATCAGGGCTCGGCAAGTACTTTCCCGCCGAGCTCCCCGAAGCTGCCGGCAAGGATGTTGCCGGAGACACTTAGCCCGCCACGGGACGGCTAGCTCCGACAGAGCATCAAGCTCTTGCCATGGAGACAGCTCCTCCGATAGCGGAGGAAATGCCTTTAGTCCTCGCCGTCGAGCCCCAGGCTCCAGCGTGGGCACAACATACCGTTTGATTCCTCCAAACAAGGGAACTTCCTGAGGAGCAGGAAGAAGCGGAAAAAGTAGCCCGTCACTCTACTATGTACCAGTTCGTCGATGACGTCCTGTACAGAAAGAGGCCGAACGGCGTGAAATTGAAGTGTATCCCTCGAGAGGAAGGACTGGGGCTGTTGGCGGAGATACATGGAGGCATATGTGGATCCCACATCGGGTCAAGGGCCCTTGCCGGCAAAGCGTTTCGGCAAGGCTTCTTCTAGCCTACCGCCCTCCAGGATGTGACGACACTAGTCACCAGGTGTGAAGCGTGTCAGTTCCATTCAAAGAAGCTTCATCAGCCAGCTCAAGCCCTTCAAAACATTCCTCTCTCCTGGCCTTTCTCGGTCTGGGGGCTCGACATACTGGGCCCTTTCCCCCGCGCTGTCGGGGGCTTTGAGTACTTGTATGTTGCAATTGACAAGTTCACAAAGTGGCCAGAAGTGGAAGCAGTGAGGAAGGTCACAGCACAGTCAGCCGTCAAGTTCTTCAAAGGACTAGTGTGCCGTTTTGGTGTACCCAATAGGGTTATCACCGACAACAGCACGCAGTTCACAAGCCACACCTTCATGCAATATATTCAAGACCTCGGCAGCAAGGTCTGTTTCGCTTCCGTTGCTCACCCACGAAGCAATGGTCAAGCTGAGAGGGCAAATGCTGAAGTACTGCGAGGCTGAGGACAAAGACCTTTGACAGACTGCACAAGAGTGGAAGGCGCTGGATTGATGAATTGCCGGTGGTTCTTTGGTCAATTAGAATGACACCAAATCGAGCCACTGGCCAGACACCCTTTGCCATGGTATACAGGGCAGAAGCAGTTCTCCCCATGGAACTCATATATGGGTCACCTCGAGTACTCGCTTATGACAAGCTTGAGCAAGAGCAATTGCGGCAAGATGAAGCAATGCTCCTTGAGGAAGATTGTCTTCAGGCGGCTGCGAGAGCAGCACGCTACCAGCAAGCCTTGCGCCGCTACCATAGCCGCAAGGTTCATGCCCAAAGCTTTAAGGAAGGCGACCTTGTTCTTCAGCGCGTTTAATCGGCCAATAATTCCAACAAGTTGACGCCAAAGTGGGAAGGCCCTTATCAGCTAATACGAGTCACCAGGCCCGGCGCAGTCCGCCTAGAGACCGAAGATGACGTTCCGGTGAGTAACTCCAGGAACATTGAGCATCTTCGCAAGTTTTACCCATGAGGCGTGGCTTGCCGAGCCCCCCGGCAAGCCATCTTTTGTATGAGCCTTGCCGATGACGCATGTAACCCTTTGTACAAAGCCAGGCACAAACCCTGAGCATAAATAAATGAAGCGCTGGCGCCCTAAGTTATTGCATGCATGCTAGGTCGAGTCTCGTCCTTGGTTAGGGTTGATAGTGCTTAGCGGCAACTAACCCCTAGCTTAGAGGTCGAGTGTGCGTCTCTTTGTCTTTCTTTTGTCTTCTTTGGTTCACAGGACACACAGATATTCATGCCGAGCCACTTGGGGAGCAAAAAAAAGAGGAATAGACCAGCATCTAGCCCCTGGCAAGCCAGTATTGCCGGGGGCTGCAAGACCAAAGATTCACCCACGGCGAACCAGGGTTGCTGGGGACTGCAGCTTCAGATAAGTTCTCCATCCCTTATCATTCATTCCATTATGGACTGAGGTATCTGAAACCTCGTTTTCCCCAAGCTACCGTGCTCCCCTAACTCTAGGCCCTAGGGCTCGTTCCTAGGGCCAGGTTTGGTCGTAGTCGCGGCAGCGAAAGGATGAAACAAGGAGCCTGAACCCGCCTCATCCCTGCCTCCACCAAAGGCGTGAGGAAGGTTGAGTGAAGTGGTGGGACGGCAAGGCCTGTTGTCGGGCAAGTAAATGTTTATCTTGAAGATATCAAGGATTTACTCCTTGTCGTGGGTTCTACCCGCAAACAAATGACCCGGCAAGCATCCCTTTTTCATTAAAAAAACATTCCACTCAGGTACAGTCCATAGGGAATGAGAAACATGAATGATGAGATTACAAGTTTTAAATTCAACAAAGGCCCGAAGGCTTACAAACTAAAAAGAGATAAGGTGCCTGTAATCCCTTTCTTGTCCCTCTCCTCGGGAGGCAGGTCAAGGAGGCGAAAGGGACAAAAGGAGCGCCTAGGCAAGCTACGGGTGGCAGAAGACACCAAGAGACCATCTTGGTGGCCGTTCAAAGGCAGGATGGTGATGGCGGCACCGGAAGCAGAGCTCGAAGACGAGGCAGCAGGACGTCAGCACGCGTCGAAGACATCGATGCCCGCGTACTCCAACTTGACGGCCTTGCCGCCCGCCCTCTTCCTCTTCCGCAGCCTCCCAACGCCAGCCGCCCAAGGAGACAACCCCGAGAAGTTCAGGGAGCCGGCGACACAGATGATGGGGTCGCCGGTGCCGCACGGAGCGGCATCCGACACCTAGTCGGACTCGTCATCCTGCCGCCTACTACCCTCGTCGTCACTGCCGCTGTCCTCCTCGTCACTCCCGCCCGAGGAGGAGTCTTCACTATCAGAAGAGCTCTCCACGCAGCACCTTGCACGGGTCCCAAAGAGCCCGAAGACCTTTACGGAGAGAAGGCCACCCTCCATCAGCTTAAAATGGAGAGTGAGCCCCTCCGTCAAGCGGTGGATATGAGCAAACGTCTTCCATCCCCGACGAAGATACATCACGTGAGGGGAGGGGAAGTCGACGTGGACCCGCGTGCCACTGATCCCGCAGCCCCTCATGTGCAGCCGCAACGACTCCGGCGGATCCAGCTCCATCTCCTGCGCAAATGGAGTCGGGAGACGAAGGCGACGGCACGGCGGCCGGCGCATCCTGACGAAGAACTCACAAGGGTCATCCCCAACATGGCCCTCCATTGGAGGAGGAGCTGCTGGCGGAGGCGAGGCCGGCGCGCCGCCCCGTCCTCCCCTTCCCCGAGCGCCCCGGCCTCACCCACGGCCTCACCCCCTCCCCCTTCCCCTCGTGGCTGGCTCTGCCACCGCAGGCGCAGGAGAAGGAGGGACGCGTTGTCGAGCGGCGACCCTCGCCGCCAATGTTGAAGGACCAGGATTCCCTCTCTCCATGACGGATGGAAGGGAGGAGCAGAAGTGGAAGGAAGAAGAAGATGAAAGAATGCGGGACGCCATCCCCCCTCCCGCTCTTTATAAAGGATCGGGGTTGGGGCTCGGCCGCCCCGCTCGGCCAATCAAGATACGGAAGGCGTAGGGAGCCAGGACCGACCCCCCGCCCCAACCAGCGACGGCCCAGTTTCCCGCCTCCACCGTTTGCCACCCCAGGCGCATGGGAGACACGTGGCGGACGTGCAGAACCGAGTGGATGCCTTGAAGACCGCGCCTCAGCCCCATTCAGTAAATGGGCCGCGCCACCACGCCTCCCTCTGTTTGTGGGGAAGGCGCGAACCACCCCTTTACTACGATGTGACGCATGCCTGCGGGAACCAACCCCACGCATGCCGCCTACATCACACGCGCCTCCCCACGCCGCGCCACGCACGGGAATCACGGGAAGCGCAGCGCGCGAAGAATCTTACCTCGGTAAAAACCATCCCGCCTGCCCGCGCACCATTTTTGGGCCTAGCCCAACAACGTGTTGCGCTTATGTGTGGCCCAGGCCCGGGGGCTCCTGTCGGTGTACAAAAAGAGGGGTACACTTTTTGTACCCCTATAACTATGCACGGGCAGTCTGAGCCGCGGATACCACCACACCAAGCAAGGCAAGGGAGGTGAGCCAGGGTAAGACCGAAGCTCAAGAAAACTAGAACGACGCCAAGGCCAAGACCACGAAGAGCAAAGGGGACGAAGCAGACTCCCCCGGCAAGATCCTTGCCGGGAGACAGTTCTAGCAGCCTCGGCAAGACCCTTGCCGCGGCGACTCGTCCCGCACCTACGGAGCAAATCACCCTTGAGTCCACTGCCCCCAAAGGGCAAGGATTCGGGAGACATCCCCGTGGCGGCATGCAGATCTTTGTGAAGACATTCAAGATCAGATACGCACTAAGGAAACGACAACCCTCAGCGGGATCCCAGCCGAGGAAGACCACAAGGCCCCCGACAAGCGCCTTGCCGGGGATGACAGCAGGCGCCTCGGCAAGATCCTTGCCGGGGCCCCGGCAAGGCCCTTGCCGAGGACACCCGCAGGGCCACCATTAGGCCCACGCCGACTAAACCTCCACCACCGCATGCATGTAGCTGCCGACCCAACCAGCTGGGCAGGCACCCGCGTGGCGGCATGCAGATTTTTGATGAAGACCCATCACTGCGCCACCTCAGCTGCCTGCCTACCTACGTGGCATCGCAGGCGTCGTTGGCCAGGGCGCGTGTCGACACAAGAAGGAGCGGCGACGGACGAGACAGGTTTCTCGCCCGTCCCCGATAAAGCAAGGAAACATAAGCAAGACGCATTAAATGTGCCTTGTCATGTGATGCGAGGGATAACCTCGCAGCACTGTACCCTTTCCACCTCCTGTGTGCCACTATGGCAACCCCTTTTTTCTATAAAAGGAGGCCCGAGGCGACCGGAGGAGGGATTCGGCTTTTTGGAGCTCTTAACGCCCCATAGCTAGTTCAAGAACAAGAATATACATCCACCAAAGAAGGAGGAGGGTTTTACGCATCCTCGTGGCCTGAACCTGGATAAACAAACTGTGTGCTACCTGTTAGATCCGCTCTTCTCACGACCCCGCGCCCCGCTAACCACAGTAGGGATTCTTGTGATCCCATAGGTGTCGTTCCCACCAACAGATACGCTCTAGGAGAAGGATGGAGATGGGAGTACATGACCGGAAGTCTGGCGTGACTGCGGTTTGCTGCGCTGCAGGTCCATCAGTCCATGGACGGACATCGTCCTTCTATCTACGTGACCCAACCTTGCAGTGCTCAAACGCGACGTCCTACAATAAACAATTTGTGTGGTCCTAGATTTCTCTAGAATGAACAACCAGCTGCATGGTGGATACTGTAGACGTGAATCCATGCATTCTGAACCATAGGATTGACCCCATCGATGGCTGAAATTACTTCTTACGCCCATGTTTCAAATTTTCAAAATTGGTACACTATATAGTAGTATAGATATAGATAAAAACAAAGAAGAGTAGTAGAGATAGAGATAAGAAAAGAGACTAGGGAGGAGCACCATCTACTGCTTCGTGGGCTACTCCTGCGCTCCATTCGGCAGCCGCAACGTCCCCTACAGCCACTCCCTCCCGCGCTCTATTCAGCGGGCGCTGTTGAAATTTGGGGAGTGCACTCTCGCGACTGCTAGCAACGACGACTTCTTCCCCGAGCTCGGCAACCTCTTCCTCAATGACATGGGCGACAACCTCAATGCCAATGGTGCTGCTCCCGTTTGCACCGTATGTGTTTCTATCCTTCCTGTTCGAAATCGTGGTAGAATTCATGTTTCTAGTCTATGTCCTAGATTCGATCTGTTCATCTACTATGCTAGTCTGCATGATTAGTTTAATCTCTGTTATAGCCGTCATGATTTATTTTGTGCTTATTCAGACTAAATCTCGTAGTAACTTGCTCATATATTCAACTGGCGGAACGTACCCTACAGCCACTCCCGTTTCATGGACGTCCTGGTCAATGCCTCCAAGGAGCCCTTCGTCTACTGCTATGAGTGCCCGGTGCCATTTTGGGGCTCGCCGGTGGACATCGCGCATCACCTGACGCAGGCATGCGGCGATCACTACTGGCCCTTGGCGAAGAACATCAAGTACGAGACGTGCTACCCGTTCACCATGCTGGAGTCGCTGGAGGATCACCGCCGTCTGCTAGTATCGGAGGAGGACGGCAGCGTCTTCCTCTTGATCGTGGGCACCAGCGAGGCCCGCGCAGGCCGCCTCCCCGTCTCTGTAGTGTGCGTCAGGGCCGACGCCGCTGACACTGACACAAGGCCGATGTACGGATGCGTGCTCACTATTACTACCCCTCGGAGGTATGTGGGCGGCGACACTGGCTATGTCAAGCTGACTTGGACTCTGCCGAGCTGGGACCTTCCTGTCGATGTGGACATGGAAGACACACAATATTATTTGACCCCCAACAATGTGCACGGGGACTCCAAGGAGGTTCACCTGGACATCTGCATTATCAAGTTAAATGTTGATCATTAGTCTTCGCTCAATGTAATCCGTTGTCTAAGCATGTGGAGACTTCCATGCATGATCTTGCTCTATTGGAGTATCGCGTATGAATAAAAGTGTATCCATTTATGGTTTAGTCTAGAATCTTCCATGTATGAATTTTTACTATAGTACTGGTGAAAGACTTATGATGAACCATTTCTTACATATCCTCTGCCCCCTTCCAAGTCATCCTGATTTAATCCCTCCGTCTAGGTGTATAAGGGCATGGTTAATACTTAAATAGTATAGCCAACTGTTGACTATAAGAAATGCCATGTCATCTGTAGCCAACATGTATAACAATGGATAATCAAAAACTAACTCTTGATGATCATTTCTTGCAAAGCACAATAACAGTTATTTCTTCACAAGTTTTGGATGTAGGTTGAACAGTTGAGCGCTTTTGTTTGCAAAAGATACTTTTTTATCTATTTCACCCAGATGTTTGTGAGCTCTAGAGATGAAATAATATCCGAAGAAACCTATCGATACCTGTTACACATGAGATGACCCCCACATCCTTTGTCAAAATAAACAACTCCCCGATCAATGCAGTTCACTCTTCCGTGCAACGGACGGGCACCTTACTATAGATTAGTACGACCAAAAATTGAACTAACATTATATATAGTACGATAAATGATGACGCATGTCACCTAAAATTATATCATTGAAAACTATGTTCAAATACGAATCCAACGATATTGTTTTTGTTGACATGCACTAACATTTTGTCAGTCAAATCTTCGGTCAAATTCAATGGGGGATAAACCACGATCGATGTAGTAAACCATGATCGAGTACTAGTGTAGAGGGCAGCGCTGCACGGGAGTCTCACCCCACTCGTGGCGCGGTAGTAAAGCCGTCATATCATCCCTAGCTACTACTCCTAGGGCCAGTTCTTTTGGTGGCTTCCCCAGCTTTTCCCATAAGACTAGTCACAGTGGAGAGTAACTTTAAGGCGCCTCACTCATTTATTTGGGCTTCTAAACTACTACTTGTAGTACATCCGTTCTGGTTTATTCCTCACCATTGTAATTTGTGCTAAATTTTGACCAAAGATAACATTTCATTAGTTAAATTTAAGATCAAAATTTGACACAGATTACAATGGGGACCAATAAACCAGGATGGAGGTAGTAGTTATGGGATTACTAATCTAGAAGCCTAAAAGAACTGGCCCATGGTACTCCTACTAGTAGTAGTACTCAAGTTGGAATTCCAATTGCACAACACAACTTGTTAGGCAAAAAATTCGATACAGGGTGTAGGAAGCGGTTTGGGAATTTGCATGCCTTTCCGACCAGTGAGATACTCCATACTGTAAATGCCACCCCTAGTTGGTTTTGGAGTATTGACGACAAACCTAGTTGAGGGACTAATGTGTTTGTGAGAATTGCAGGATAACACAGGTAGAAGTCCCTCATTGATTCGGTTTTCCTACCAGAGATGACGCCTAAAAATGTATGAAGACATTGAAGTCAAAGGTGGTATATGAAGATATTCACATTGAAGACTATGACAAGAGAAGACACCACATGAAGCCTATGGAGCTCGAAGACTTAGATCTTTCGTAGTTCTTTTTCTTTTGTGTTGAGTCATAGGAACCACCGTACTGTTAAGTGGGGTCCAAGAGAACCAGTCAGAATGACTGAAGTGATGCCTAACCAAAAACACCTATGTCTTCGAGTGAAGACTATGAGAGCGAATCTTGTCCAGAGTCGGACAAGTCAGCTTTGCTTGTAGCCCAAGTAAAGTTGCCGTGTGAGTTTGAAATCTGACCATTGGAACACGTGTCAGTTCCTTAGTGACCCAGGGTCATTTCGGACAAATCAGGTCGGGTTGCCAAGTGGCTATAAATAGCCCACCCCCCACAACCATAAACAGTTGGCGGCTCAGATTGAGAGTACGGCTTTTGTCGTTTGAGAGCAACCCACCTCGAAGCCTTTGAGAGAGAATTCCTTGCGAGGATAAAGCCCTAACCACCCAGAGTCAGAGAGAATTGGGCATCACTTAAGTCTTCTTGTCTGTGTGATCTGAAGACTTATTACACTTGAGGATTGTTCATCCTCCAGCCGGTTAGGCGTCGCGTTCTGAGCATCCAAGAGACATTGTGGATTGCCGGTGAACGAAGTCTGTGAAGGTTTGGGAGTCTACCTTGAAGACTTACCAGAGTGATTAGGCGAGGTATGTGTGACCTTAGCTCAAGGGGATTACGGTGAGGACTGGGTGTCCTGAGCTGCGTGTTCAGGACTGGGTGTCCGGGACTGTGTGTCCTAAGGTTTGAATACCTAGCCACCCCAACCAGACGTACAGTTGTCACAGCAACTGGAACTGGTCCAACAAATCATTGTCTTCAACGAGTCACTGGTTTCATCTTCCCTTCCCTTTACTTACTGTTTCTCCTTGTGAAGTCATTGTATGTTTGCACCATCTTTTGTCTTCACTGAGTGACTGCATGTTCTGTATGGCTTCATAATATCTTCCTACCTGATCCTTACTACATTGCTGCTATTAAGTCATTGGGCTTTCACTTCATTGAATACTTGACTATGGCTTGTCTAGTGTAGTCTACCTTCCGCTGCATGGTAATAGGTTTATTTCTATCATTTGTCTTCATAACTTCCACGTTTTGAAGACTTTCATAAAAATCGCCTATTCACCCCCTCTCTAGTCGATATAACGCACTTTCAATTGGTATCAGAGCAAGGTGGTCCCTTGTTTTGTGTGATTCGGTTTAACCACCTGGAGTTTTAGCTATGTCGACTGCAGGTATAATTAAAGTCTCCGTTGCGTGCCCCGTCTTCGATGGAACTGAATATCCCTACTGGAAGAATAAGATGCGCATGCATCTTGAAGCCATTGATGTCGACCTATGGTATGTTGTCGAAAACGGCGTTCCCAAGGCTGGAGAAGGTGTCACTGCTGCTGACGTCAAGAAATTTGTTCAACTGGACTCTACTGCCAAGAATATCATCTGTGGTCACCTAACCAAAGGATAGTATGGCCGTGTGAGTGCTTTGAAGACATCTAAGCTGGTCTGGGACTGGCTCTCCCAGGTCAATGAAGGCATCTCAACCCAGAGAGATCAGAGAATCAGTGTCCTTCGCAACCTCTTCAACCGCTTCAAGCGAAATGACAATGAGAATGTCCAGCACAGTTTTGACCGACTCACTGACATCACAAATGAGCTTCAAGCCCTCGGCGCTAATGAGATCACCAAACATGAAGTCGTCAAGACACTACTGAGGTCACTTGATAGTTCGTTTGACATCCTAGCCCTGATGATTCAAGAACGTCCTGATTTCAAGACACTCGATCCATCTGACATACTTGAGAGGCTCAACACACATGAGTTTCAGTTTTCTGAGAAAAGAGATATCTACGGTCCAAACTATGGGCGAACTCGTGCCTTAAAGGCAAAAGCTGTCTCCTCATCTGAAGAAAAATCTGACAGCAGTTCTGATGATCCTGAAGACATTCGAAGACAACTTGCTATGCTTGTGAAGAAGTTCCAAAAATTCACCAAGAAGAAAGGCTTCAGAAAGTCTTCCCGATCAAGCTCAAGGAATGATGAAGCTTCTGCTCACGACTACAAGAAGAAAACATGTCACAAGTGCAAGAAACCTGGCCACTTCATCTCTGAGTGTCCACAATGGGACAATGAGAACAAAAAGATGAAGAAGAGCAAGGAATATGACTCTGACGACAAGAAGAAGAAGAAATACTCAAAGTCTTCGTCCAAGTCTTCCTCAAAGTCTTCATCACACAAGAAGAGCTCATCTGGCAAGGCACGTGCATTTGTTGGCAAGGAAATGGACTCAGAGGAGGAGTCCGCTTCTGAGGAGGCGGAGGTGGAGTCTAAGGAGGAGTCCGATTCAGGCGTCGCAAGTCTGGCTACAACATACGTTGCCAAGTCCATCTTCAATACTGAAGACAATGACCTCGTCACCGACACCGATGCAATTGACAAGGACTACTCAGCTTCTATCTACTGCTTCATGGCACGCGGTGCCAAGGTAAACACACGCACTACTCACTATCAAACATCTAGTGACGATGACTCTGATTGTGATTCAAAACCCAGCTACAAAACACTTGCTAAAATTGCAACTGAATAGCAGAAAGCTATGGAACATATTCAAAAACTGTTAGACAGAAGCGATGATCTGTTAGGTGCTGAAATGACTCGATCTGAATTGTTAATTAAAGACATAAAAAATCTTCATGTTAAGTATCAGGAACTTGAAAGTCGTCATGAAACTCTCTCAACAACTCATGAAAAGCTTTCCTATGATTATCTTCAAAGGAATCAAGATCTTGAGAAATTGAGAGCGGTTCATGAAGATCTTCAAAAGGAAAACGAGTCACTTCACTCCAAACAGATCAGTCCCGCTCAGGAAGGATTTGAACCACCATGTCTTAAATGCATTGAGCGTGATAATGCTACTTCTGTTGCTGAATGTTCTACTGCTACTACTGTTGCAATATCTTCAACTGTTGATGTGGTAACTAACCCCTCTGCTGAGGATACCACTGCTATTGCTGATGAGAATGCTAGGTTGAAGACATTGCTTGAAACAGGGATGTACAAAAGTCTTAAAGGGCATCAGACACTATGTGATGTCCTCAAAAAGCAGATTCTGAACCGAAACCCGAGGAAAGAGGGTGTTGGGTTCGTAAGGAAAATGAATGCTGATGGCTCTTACTGGAAACCTGAGCAGTACCCCAAAACCATGTGGGTTGCTGCAAAGGAACCTTCAGCAGACCCATCCAATCTATCTGGCTTCACCTGTGCTAACCCCATTATCATTGATGAATCCTTTGATGCAAACTATATACTGTTTAAGAATCAGAATGGTGAAGTGTTTGCCAGGTACATTGGTACTAACTGCAGGAATGGACCGCCTATGAAGAAGATCTGGGTTCCGAAAAGTTGTCTGGAGAATCTTCCTGTGAATGTCATCATGACACCTCATGTGAAGAAGACAAACCTCAGACCAAAGGCTTCATACGGTCCAAAGCCTTCATACAGACAGAGGACTCACCTGAGTCGCACTAACGCAAATGTTTTGTAGGGAAACCATACTCAGGCATATGAATATGAGAGCGGTTCATCAAACCGCCATGTTCATAAGACCAAGAACTATTCTGCTTATTCTTATGAGTACTATTGTCCGCCTGCAAGACTGTTTGCTAGGTCTCCAAAGCCAAAATTCTCAGATGCTTCACTTAGACTTATTGCTTCTCAGCCACCCTTGAAGATGTGGGTGGCTAAGAAAGCCTAACTCTCTTTTGCAGGGAAAGGTCTCCAGCAGAAAACCAAAATCGTCTGACGCCATTGCTGGGGACCTTAAACATCTTGTAGGGCGCAAGATCAAATGCCCGAATGGTCTTACTATGTACTTCGTTCCTGAATCGCTTGCTACTCTCCCTATTAGTCCTAATCTGGATCTAAGCTTTCATAACCCACTGGTTCGTCAAATGTTTTTGCTTCACAATGCTCTTGGTGAAGCCTATCCCCCTAACTGCACTGTAGGGTACGACACCAGCGTCTTCAGAATGGATTATTGATAGTGGGTGTACAAATCACATGACTGGCAAAAGAAGTCTTCTTATGGACTCAACCTTACGTCCATCCGACAAGAGCCACATCACATTTGCTGACACTGGTAAAAGTAAGGTATTGGGTCTAGGTAGAGTTGCAATCTCAAGGGATCAACACATGGACAAAGTCATGCTTGTTGAATCCCTTGGCTTCAACTTAATGTCTGTCTCAATGCTTTGCGATTTGAACATGATCGTAATATTTGGAAAATATCGTTGCCTTGTACTAATGGAATCTGACAAGTCTCTAGTGTTTGAAGGGTATCGAAAAGATGATCTGTACGTAGTAGATTTCTCAGCAGGACCACGGCTTGCCATATATCTTCTAGCAAAAGCTTCAGAATGTTGGCTCTGGCATCGGAGGCTTGGGCATGATGGCATGAGCAACCTCCACACCCTTGCGAAGAAGAAGCATGTCATAGGCATCGAGGGCATCAAGTTCAAGAAAGACCACTTATGCGGTGCCTGTGAAGCAGGGAAGATGACGAGGGCCAAACATCCTTCGTAGACAATCATGACCACTACTCGACCCTTCGAACTGCTTCACATGGATCTTTTCGGTCCCACTCATTACTCAACTCTTACTACTACTGCATGCCTCTATGGCTTCGTTATTGTTGATGATTACTCTAGATACACTTGGGTGCACATAATCCTTTACAAGACTGAAGTGCAGGATGTCTTCAGACGCTTCGCAAATCGAGCTATGAACAATTATGGCGCCAGGATAAAGCACATCAGAAGTGACAATGGCACTGAATTCAAGAACACTGGCCTTGATACATATCTTGATACCTTGGGCATCACACATGAATTCTCAGCCCCGTACACGCCACAGCAGAATGGCATCGTCGAACGCAAGAACAGAACACTCATTGAGATGGCCAGAACGATGCTAGATGAATACAAGACCCCAAGAAAATTCTGGCCTGAAGCCATTGATACTGCATGCCATACAATCAATCGTGTTTATCTTCACAAGCTTCTGAACAAGACATCTTATGAGCTCCTTACTGGCAAGAAGCCAAATGTCAGTTACTTCAGAGTATTTGGCGCAAAGTGCTGGATCAAGGACCCACATCACACCTCAAAGTTTGCACCAAAAGCACATGAGGGTTTTATGCTTGGATATGGAAAGGATTCGCACTCCTACAGAGTCTTCAATCTCTTTCATTACAAAGTGGTTGAAACAGTGGATGTGCGGTTCGATGAGACCAATGGTTCACAAAGAGAGCAACTGCCAAATGTGCTAGATGAAGTTCCATCCAGTGAATCAATCAAGCTAATGGGAACTGGAGAAATTATACCTTCTGAAGCTCATCCTGAAGAAGAACTTATCATCTCAGCACCTGATCAACATGAAGACAATGCTCGGCCTGAAGACATTCCTTCTAACAACGACAATGATCAGCAAGAGCAAAGTCTTCGCCCTGTACATCCTCGCGTTGCCAATGAAGTGCAGATTGAAAGAATAATTGATAGCATCAATGCACCCGGTCCACTCACTCGTTCAAGGGCAACTCAGCTAGCAAATTTCTGTGGGCACTTCGCATTCGTCTCAATAACAGAACCCAAGAAAGTTGAAGAAGCCTTCATGGAGCTTGAATGGATTCAAGCTATGCAAGAAGAGCTTCAACAGTTTGAGCTGAATAATGTATGGGAACTAGTTAAGCGTCCTGATCCACGGAAGCACAATATAATAGGCACCAAATGGATATACCACAACAAGCAAGATGAGCATGGTCAACTTGTCAGAAACAAAGCTTGTCTCGTTGCTCAAGGATATACTCAAGTGGAAGGCATTGACTTCGATGAAACATTTTCTCCTGTGGCTAGACTTGAAGCCATACGCATACTGTTGGCCTATGCAAATCATCACAACATACTTCTATATCAAATGGATGTGAAGAGTGCTTTTCTCAATGGCAAGGTTGAAGAAGAAGTGTATGTTGCACAACCGCCTGGCTTTGAAGATCCAAAACATCCTAACATGGTATAAAAGCTCAACAAGGCACTGTATGGCCTCAAACAAGCCCCTCGGGCCTGGTATGACACACTAAAATACTTCCTGAAGAGCAAAGGCTTCATACCTGGTTCCCTAGACCCCACTCTCTTCACGAAGACATATGATGGTGAACTGTTTGTGTGCCGAATATATGTGGATGACATTATCTTCGGTTGCACCAATCAGAAGTACAGTGAAGAGTTTGGATATATGATGCAAGAGAAATATCAGATGTCCATGATGGGAGAGCTGAAGTTCTTCCTCGGTCTTCAAATACGACAACAACGCAACGGCATCTTCATATCTCAAGAGAAGTATCTCAAAGATTGCCTGAAGAAGTTCGGTATGCAAGACTGCAAAGGCTTCACAACACCAATGTCAGCCAAACATCATCTGGGTCCCAACAACAAAGGTAAAGAGTTCGATCAATAGGTATACCGCTCCATGATTGGTTCTTTACTTTATCTATGTGCATCTAGGCCAGATATTATGCTTAGTGTTTGCATGTGTGCTCGATTTCAAGCGGCACCAAAGGAGTCGCATCACTTAGCTGTAAAGCGAATTCTTCGATATTTGGCTCACACCCCAACTCTAGGATTATGGTATCCAAAGGGCTCAGAGTTTGATCTAGTTGGATTCTCGGATGCTGATTATGCGGGTGACAAAGTTGATCGCAAGTCTACATTAGGCACATGTCACTTTCTGGGACGATCACTTGTATGTTGGTCTTCAAAGAAGCAGAATTGTGTATCTCTCTCCACCGTTGAATCTGAATACATTGCTGCTGGATCTTGCTGCGCTCAGCTTCTGTGGATGAAGCAAACACTCAAGGACTATGGCATTCATCTGAATCAAGTGCCACTTTACTGCGACAACGAAAGCGCCATCAAGATCGCCAACAACCCAGTTCAGCACTCGAAGACAAAGCATATTGAAATTCATCATCACTTTCTCAGAGATCATGTTGTGAAGGAAGATATTGATATCATACACGTCAACACTGAAGAGCAATTGGCAGATATCTTCACCAAGCCCTTGGATGAGAAGAGATTTTGCAAGTTACGGTGTGAGCTAAATATCCTGGGATCCTCAAATGTCCTGTGATCAGGCACACGTCCTAACCCTTATGCATATTGATGACTTAGATGTGCAACACACGAAGTAAAGTATATCTTCAATCAATGAAGACATACATTCTAAGTGTGAATACATTAATGTGGAATTTGACTTCGGAGCGCCACGATAATTGTGCGCCATGTCTGGGTCTAATACTTCCTATACGGTGGGTAACGCCACCACCAAATGTTCTATTTTGAAGTGTTTCACTCATGGCGTTACCTTGCAATGTCTTCACATTTGGTTTGGCTTCGATCTCAACATATCTTCATGATTATCTTCACTATGTTGATTATATATATATATATTAGTGTTCTGTCCTCTACAGCATTCACTTATAGCTATGTCTTCATTGTTGAAACTTTTGAACTAAGTGAATGTGATAGGACCCTAACCTCTCTATGCTTTCTATCTCAAATTCTATCTCTCCAAATCATATGCATTCTATTGAAACTGTCGAATGTCTTCTCTGCGTCCTTGTCAGCAGAAGATACAGAGACAACCATTAAGTCCATTTTCAATGCTCATTCCTCCACATGAAGTAGGAACGACCACCCGACAATCAAGGCGTGCGTGGGACGTGGAACAAACCCCAAAATTCCGCATAATGGCCACGTGTTTCTCAGATGCGAATCGCCAGGGGCACCTGTGTAATAGCGCAGTGCCGCCCATGTACCTATAAATACACACTTCACAGCGGTCATTATCTCTTCTTCCACTCTCGCACGAACCCTAGCGCCACCGCTAGCCCTCGACGACGCCGGCGATGAAGCGCTTCGCTGCCGCAACCTCTCCGACTCCGTCTTCATGCCGACCGCGGACATCGTCCTCTCCGCCGTCGCCGTAGGTGTCCTCCGTCGCCAAGTTAGGGCACGGAAGATCGAACTGCTCGGCCTCATCTTCCACTCTGTCTAGCAGTTCTTAGTGTGGTAAATAAAACTTCCTTTCTACAGCACCGTTGATCCTATGGATTTGTCACTTTCTACCACAAGCAGTTTCTATTCACACAAGTTAGATCTCTCTCATACTGCATCTCATAACATGCCTAGTATATTCACTTATGCTTCACAAAGTAGTTAGATTCCTCACTTGTACTGATCTGTGGATTCGTACAAATCTGGAACCAACTCCTTATCTATGAGTGAATGTCTTCGCAAAATGAGGTCAATGTCTTCTAAACTGATTTATCTTCAAAATCTTCTGAGAATGCATATGACCTCTTCCCCTTCCCTCGCACCTTAATGCTGTCACAGGTACATGTCCGTGGGAGAATCCTTTGGTTCTCATAGTCTGCATTCATTTGCAGAATTCTTATAGCATCACATTAATTCTCCCGAAGCCAGTTCCTGTTGGTCCAGCAAGCGAAAACCTTTGAAGCCTTTGAACGTGTTGAAGCCTTTCAAGTTAAAGTTTATGGCTTCAGAGAAAGCAGCAAGGAAGGGTGGCAGAAAGCGTCGTGGAGAAACATCCAGAGATTTGCCAGATGAACTCTCAGAACTGTACAAGACAGATCCTGAAGAGGATTACAATCAGCACAAGACCCGAATCCAATGGATTCGAAGATATTGGGCAGAACAATGGTTCAAATATCGATTTGTAACCCAAGAATATGCTGAGAAAAATGCCATCAAGAGACCGTGGGGAGACATCCAATACAAGAATCTTCTACCCAGGTCCAGAGATGAAGCCATTGCTCAAGGCTTCTATCCCTGCATGGTCCATGGGCCACAGCCAACTGATGCACACCCATCGTCACTACTATGGTGTCGTGACGACAATCTGTTCAAGCGCAACTTCCAGTTTGCCCAAAACTCAGCGAAGCAGAACAAGAAGACTTTGGGGTTAGACTTCAACCCTGGTCCCTCAGCACCAAGGGCAGATGCCACACGAGATGCAGAACCCAATGTCATCGGTCCTTTCGACAACCTTGAAGGCCTCATCACCCGCATCTTAGTTCAAGGGACTGCAGTGAATGAGCCTGCAGCTGACGTTGTAGCAGAAGAAGCTCCTGTAGCGCCGAAGACAAAGAAGATGAAGAAGCCTAAAGCTTCAAAGCCTGCCCCCTCACCAAAAATCTCAAGGGCGAAGCCACTGGCAACTGCACCTCCTGAAGACAGTGTGCAGTCCGAAGACTTATCTCGCATCTCCAAGCCCCAGAAAGTCAAGATGCCTCTGCCTCACACCGGACAAGAGCTAACTGTTGCTGCCATTCTACGCAATGACGACATTGATCTGTCAAGTCATGAAGATCTAGCAGATGACGCTCTTGAGCAACTCATCAAGAGCAAAGAAGAAGCAGAAATCTTCAATGATCTGCCTCTCTTTGATGTGACCATCATCCACAACTTCATTGACGAGTGGTTTGACACGCCAAACATCAGCTTTGAAGATCTGCAGCTACCAATTGGCCTCAGTGTCGCCTTCCAAGGCGCCATTGCTTCAGAACTCGCTATTGCCCAGTGCATTGTTGAACTGAAGCAAAAGATTGACTATGAAAAGGCTCAGTTCAAGAAGCATATGGCCAAGCTCAGCGTGCAGGAAGTGAAGAACTTCAAGAGTATGATGCACGAGCTCAATGAAGCCTTTGTGAAGAAGCGTGCAGAAGCTCAGGGTTCGCGTGAGCGCATGAAGACTCTGGCTGACAGATGTGTGCAAGCCTATAATGAGGCTGAGAAGCGCAAGGCCCTTGGGCGTCCTGGCATCAACCCCAGGATGGCCGCAAAGAAGAAGAAGAAGCCTGCTACGGCTGAACCTGACGCACCAAGGCAGGAAGCAGTTCCTATTGTCTTCCCAACTAAAATGACTGGCTCGAAGCCAAAAAGCCAGTCAACAGCTTCAGAGCTCAAGAAGACAAGGACTGCTGAGGCTGAAGCTAGGAAGAGGAAACATTCTGAAGCCTCTCCAACTACCCCCTCCAAGAAGAAGAGGAAGACCAAGAAAGATCGGGCAGCTCCCATAGAGCCCTTGATAGTTGAACCCATTTCTATGGTCTATCCTGAAGCAGAACGCCATGACCGCCAACTGACTATCCATGAGCCTGCTTCCACAGAGGCTCATGAAGCTGAAGACTTTCCAGCAGCTGATCCCATCGCTGCTGAAGACATTGGTCAACATGACAATGTAGAAGATGGTGCAGTCCTTCCTCAGAACAGCGAACTCATCAGCATTGGTTGTCCACTGACGCTAATTGCACATGATGCTTCATGGGCAGATCGCCCACAAGAGGAAGAAGACTATGAGGCTCAACCCACTCCAACTCCACAGGCGTCGCCGGCGTTGCGCAGGCTTCGCAAAGGTCCAAGGCCTCAAGTCTCTGCTGAAGACAATCCGGCTGCATCAGCCGCGGAAGATGAAGTCCCACAAGTTGCCACTCCACTGTCCCACCAAGAAGCAGTTCTCAAGGAGAACGTGCTTGAAAATCTTGCGGCTACAACAACCACCAATGAAGCTAATGTGGAGCCCTCCCCAACGGAAAAAGAAAATAGCGAAGCCACTGATCCCGTCACTTCTGTTCCTGAGTCTGCTGCCGGTCCATAGTTCTACTATCATGTTGAGCACAGGCCTCAGGTACAGAAGCCAATCCCAAGATTGCCAAGGTTCCCAGGTCCTGCATCAGCACCTGGCTCCTTCAATATCAATGGCTTCAGGGCAGACAACACATTCTTCGATAGCTCCAGGAACCCCTACTCAAGGGAAAGGATATCATCTGATCGTTTCTGGAGCTATCTTCCTAGGTCATGTATTCTTTACAACCTAGGTCGCATCTTCCCACACAAGCTCCTTGACATTGAAGCCATAGCTGGTCTGCCCTGTCTGGAAGAAGCTTTGGATTGCTTCAAGGAAGTTGGACTGCTACCGTTCGTTACTGACCAAGAGCATTGGAATGAAGAGATGCTGCTCCAATTCTATGCCACACTTCACATCCGCGGGTACAACAGAGATCCGAAGACTTGGGTCCTGGAGTGGAAGACCGGAAATGTTCATCACGAAGCCAATGCATTTGACATCATTGAGCTCACTGGTTTGCCCATCCTGGTGATCTCTATGAGCATGGCTGTCAGCTGCATAGTGAAGCTATTGAGAGCATTTTTAAGAGGCCGGAACCTGATATGAGTCAGATGCTCAGCATGATGAAGCCATTGCCCCAAGATGCTGCTTATCCAACAGAGTTCTTCGTTGAAGACCTTGAGTATCTACCACGAACCATCTATCACATCATCAGGCGAACTCTCTGGCCCATCAAAGGGCACTCTCCAAATGCCAAGCTTGAGGGTGCAATGAAGACTTTGTCTTCTATATTCTTCATGGAAAATGCTTCAATGCACAGGACTTATTCATCCGCCAACTTGCTGCATCGGGCTCTGATCTGTTTGGCTTGAAGTTCTACGCCCCATGGGTAATGCGGCTAATTAAACTTCACTCCGATATCTCATATCAACCATCTGCTCGCAATCATAGGATTTTTCTGCCTGATGTGGATATCTCTACTGAAGCCATCTATCCTGAGCCTGCAAAGGAACCTCTAAGTCTTCAGAATGCAGAGCATCAGAGTTTCTCCCAGAACATTGAAGGAGTGGAAGCAGTCACTCGGGTGTATCCTTTGGCTGGCACTACACGTGCACCACACCCTGCGTCTACTGAAGCCATTGATAGTACAACTGCTCCAAGACCCAAGAAGCGCACTCGTGTTCTCAACGACCGAGAGCTTCTTGTGGCTCTTCATCAGAAACAGGATAGGCATCATGACTGGCTGAAGTGTCGGATGAAAAGCCTCTTGGTGGAAGTTAATCGCATACGCAATCTTGCCACCAAGAATGCTTTCGTTGCCCATGAAACCTGTCGCCGTACATGGAAAGGGCTAACGATGATGTGTTCTGAAGATGATCTCCAAGAGGATGGCTTCACTGAGCGATTCAAGTTTGACTCCACACCTCCTCGAAGAGCTGTGCTGCTAGGAACTCCACCCCTTGAAGACTCCGAGTTCTCTTCATCTGCTGCAACAGTGACTGCCAGAGTTATCGAGGATGAAGATGATGCTACTTCACCACCACCTCCTTCAGCATGCGTCAACTCTGCTCCAAGCTCTTCAGCACCGCCAAACACCACCAACAACCCTGCTACTTCACCTACTCCGCATGGGAACGAGTAGATGCTCTATGTCTTCAAACCTTTTTGGTCCATACTGACAAAGGGGGAGAAGCATATGAGGTTGATAGTCTTCAAGCGGGTCCATATGGGCGGGTGCTTTATATTTTGCTTCGTGCTTACAACTCTCGTTTTGCTACATTTGGTTCTTTGAGTTGTAACACTTAAACTCGATGGTCGTCTGCTACTTATCTGCCACTTTGTTTTGCGATGATAAATTACGCATGTGCGACGATAAGTTCCGCACTTAGATCATTCTGCAGACGTCCATTTTCCATTATGCATGTCATTATCTTCATATACTTTCACATGCATAGTGGATTGTCATCATAAGTTGAAGTGGATCTCCACAAGTACAACCTGCCATGTGCATTTGCATTCCAAAAGCAAATTACCTATATGCACATCTTCAGGAGGAGCCCTTGCAACTTATGAAGACAATTCCTTATCCTTTACAATTTCACAGATTATATTCCCCGTTGAAAACTTCAACTAGTTTGTCATCAATCACCATAAAGGGGGAGATTGTAAGTGCATCTAGTGCCACCCCTAGTTGGTTTTGGAGTATTGATGACAAACCTAGTTGAGGGACTAATGTGTTTGTGAGAATTGCAGGATAACACAAGTAGAAGTCCCTCATTGATTCGGTTTTCCTACCAGAGATGACCCCTAAAAATGTATGAAGACATTGAAGTCAAAGGTGGTATATGAAGATATTCACATTGAAGACTATGACAAGAGAAGACACCACATGAAGCCTATGGAGCTCGAAGACTTAGATCTTTCGTAGTTCTTTTTCTTTTGTGTTGAGTCATAGGAACCACCGTACTGTTAAGTGGGGTCCAAGAGAACCAGTCAGAATGACTGAAGTGATGCCTAACCAAAAACACCTATGTCTTCGAGTGAAGACTATGAGAGCGAATCTTGTCCAGAGTCGGACAAGTCAGCTTTGCTAGTAACCCAAGTAAAGTTGCGTGTGAGTTTGAAATCTGACCGTTGGAACACGTGTCAGTTCCTTAGTGACCCAGGGTCATTTCGGACAAATCAGGTCGGGTTGCCAAGTGGCTATAAATAGCCCACCCCCCACAACCATAAACGGTTGGCTGCTCAGATTGAGAGTATGACTTTTGTCGTTTGAGAGCAACCCACCTCGAAGCCTTTGAGAGAGAATTCCTTGCGAGGATAAATCCCTAACCACCCAGAGCCAGAGAGAATTGGGCATCACTTAAGTCTTCTTGTCTGTGTGATCTGAAGACTTATTACACTTGAGGACTGTGCATCCTCCAGCCGGTTAGGCGTCGCGTTCTGAGCATCCAAGAGACATTGTGGATTGCCGGTGAACAAAGTCTGTGAAGGTTTGGGAGTCTACCTTGAAGACTTACCAGAGTGATTGGGCGAGGTCTGTGTGACCTTAGCTCAAGGGGATTACGGTGAGGACTGGGTGTCCTGAGCTACGTGTTCAGGACTGGGTGTCCGGGACTGTGTGTCCTAAGGTTTGAATACCTAGCCGCCCCAACCAGATGTATAGTTGTCACAGCAACTGGAACTGGCCCAACAAATCATTGTCTTCAACGAGTCACTGGTTTCATCTTCCCTTCCCTTTACTTACTGTTGCTCCTTGTGAAGTCATTGTATGTTTGCACCATCTTTTGTCTTCACTGAGTGACTGCATGTTCTGTATGGCTTCATAATATCTTCCTACCTGATCCTTACTACATTGCTGCTATTAAGTCATTGTACTTTCACTTCATTGAATACTTGACTATGGCTTGTCTAGTGTAGTCTACCTTCCGCTGCAAGGTAATAGGTTTATTTCTATCGTTTGTCTTCATAACTTCCACGTTTTGAAGACTTTCACAAAAGTCGCCTATTCACCCCCCTCTAGTAGATATAACGCACTTTCACATACAAAGTACGACAGAGAAATAACCACAGAGAAGGAAGCTAAAAGTAAACAATCAAACGAGCATTTTTGCATTTTTTTGCATTGAATCGTTTCACATGCTTGACTAGTGTTGTTTTTCTACTTTTACAAAAATCGCATCGTAATGTTAAAACATGCATTTGCACGTACATAAGTAATAGTAGTACTCCCTCCGTCTAGGTGTAACGCCCCGGACACACCTGTCGGTGGTTGTTACTCCTGGCGGGATCTAGACTGGCCCCATAGATCAATACTAGTCTTTTCTGCGCATTTTGTCCTCACTCGTGCGCACCCGGGAGCAACTTCCCGGTCGGTCACCCATCCTGAAACTACTCCAAGCTGAGCATGCTTAACTTTGGAGTTCTGTCTGAATGGGCTCCTGGAAAAGAAGGAATTCCTTATTGATATGAGTAGTCTATCATCCCTAATAAGCTAGGCTATCACATACACCCCCACTCAGAGGAACCGACGTCCTCGTCAGGCCACAGGAACGTTCCCTCTTGGCACATACGTCTATGCTTCTAGTCTAGTACATGTGCCATGCCGTGTGCCACGACGGGTCACAAACGTCATGAACAACATGACCACGCACCTGTCCGCAACCATCCGTGTAACCGCGAGGGTCGGCTCTGATACCAACTTGTAACGCCCCGGACACACCCGTCGGTGGTCGTTACTCCTGGCGGGATCTAGACTGGCCCCATAGATCAATACTAGTCTTTTCTGCGCACTTTGTCCTCACTCGTGCGCACCCGGGAGCAACTTCCTAGTCGGTCACCCATCCTGAAACTACTCCAAGCTGAGCATGCTTAACTTTGGAGTTCTGTCTGAATGGGCTCCCGGAAAAGAAGGAATTCCTTATTGATATGAGTAGTCTATCATCCCTAATAAGCTAGGCTATCACACTAGGTGTATAATTCTTCCCTCCATCTTGGTCACGGTGCACAACCAAAGATTACTTATTGACCTAGACGGAGGGAGTAGCACAGTTTGCAAGCATATAGAGAGAGAGACGTGTAGTGCGATACTATATAGTAAAGTTTGTGCTATATGCACGTACTTACAAAATGCGTACGAATACACAAGGTTTCCAAACTTTCCCTTTTACATACTTAATTAAGGACGCTGATACTTCCTGAACGTTCGGGATTTATCATTTGCGTCCCAAAACTAATGAGATCGCCTTACGAAACAAAAAATATACTCCTACTAAAAGCCACGTTGCTCGCAGGAGCGCTTGCGGCGCGCCACGAGTGCCCTAGTGCGCGGCCGTTTCCCAGCACGCCGACACAACGCCTCTTCCTCAGCCTCGCAACTCGCGAGGTGCTGATTGGCGGCTTGCCGGTGGGCAAGCGCGATCTCACCGGTGTGGTGATCCGGCGCCAACAGGTACTCCTCCTCGCTGGAAGCGTCCACCCGGTCCACGTACCGCCAAGCGTAGATGAGGCGCTTGGGCCTGACTGCACTCAGGGCTTTGGCACGGCGTCCTCTGCCACCCTCACGGGCCTCGCACGAGCCTTCTGCCAAAGAGCCAATTGCCTGACTCTCTCGGACACGACATAGGCCTGCCAGGTAGCTTGTTCTGCGGTGCACTTCTCTTCCTCGGCCTTCTTCTCCGCCTCTATTTTGGCATGCTCTGCTAGAGCAAAGCCTCCCACAAGGTGACATCCATTTCTTTCCAAAAGCTCCTCAAGGCTAGCGGGCTCGGGGGGCGGCGCGGCATTCTCCTCATAGCGGGGAGCCGAAGGGTCCTCCGACGCGCGTGCTGGCGAGATTGGGAACATCGACGTGTCCACCTCGACGCGTCGCAGTGAGGAGCGGAACGCCGACGCGTCATCCTCGACTAGTGGCAGCGAGGAATGGAATGGCGACGTGTCCACCTCGACGCGTCGTGGCGAGGAGCAGAACGCCGACGCGTGCTCCTCGACTAGTGGCGGCGAGGAACGGAACAACGACGCGTGACCGTCCACGTGGTGCAACGACGGGCGCCTAGGGCTTGGGAGGGGCGATGCCATGGTGGTCGACATGAGAGGGAGGGGGAGGAGATAGCGATGAACGTGAATGTGAGGGGGAGGAGATAGCGATGTCGTGGGAGGCGCAATATTTATAGAGAGCAATGGCACACCTACGTAAGACATGGACTAAGCTGCACTGACTTAACTGCATGTTCACTTGCGTCACTGACATGTGGGCCAGACCCCTGTTGGGCCCATATGTCAGTGACCCAATGCACCTGCAGTTAAGTAACTGAAGCAGCATCCCGGAATATATGTTGCGTGATTAAAGTAACAGCTACTCCCATCACATGCTCAGATTTCAAGGTGCATTAATTCATTGCATGCGAGGATTATGAGAAACTTGACCAATGAATGTACTTCATGCATGCATGCATTGCAATTAATGCATTGGTAAACACAATTCTTTGAGAAAAACGAGTGCATTAATTGAGTGCTTTTACAAACCATGAAAATTATTCCACCACTCATCATCTACCTTGGTTGGTGAGATTTTTGAATTGAGCCCTATAAACCGGAAAGGAGGTAGTACGTGGGCATATTTGTTGGAGTAAATTACGGGGGAGGAAAGGGGTGGAAATATTGCTGGTCACAATGGATTGGATGAGCGCGGGGGAGGAGAGTCATGCATGCAGATTTTTTCCACATGGGTGGAGTGGTGGGACCGCCGGAGGGAGAAGGAGAGTCTGGCAGGCATATTGTTTCCACACATGGAGAGGAAAAGATTTGGAGACGAACGGGCTTCCTAGAGGTATGGGGAACGGTGCATAATAAGTCTCATCTTGCATGTCGGGCTAGGTATAGTATCAAGTCATTAAAAATATACACTGCCCACACATGTTCATATTTCAAGGTGCACTAAATTATTGCATGCGATGATTAAGGCTGGCCAGAATTGTGGTATCTTAGCTGGTATCATATACACGGGAATAGCAAACATGCCGATGTGGCAAAGAATTAAAGAAGAGAGGGGGGTTAGAGTTACTAGTGTTCATGCATGCATTGGTAAACACATTTTTTGTGAAGAACTACAAAAACTATTCCACCGCCTCTATCTTGCTAAGAGTAGGTGCAAATTTTGAATCGAGCCCTTTAAACTGGAAGGGAGGTAGTAGTACTCTAATAGCTAGCCTTGGCCATGTTTGGATCCATGTGTTAGAGTTATTTTGGGTTAGTTTGAACTCAACTAACCCCAAAAAATCTAACCCACCCAAGAGGTGCTTATCTAGGTTAGTTCTTCCCGGGACACTAAAAACACATTTTTCTCTCGCTCTCCCCGCAGCAGATCCCTCCCCACTTCCTCGAAGCTTCTCGTCCCCTCCCTCCCTCCCTCTCGCACCGCCCATGAAGGCACCTCGCCGTATCTGCGCACCATCTAACCCTGTCATTCAAACAACTCTTTTGCTAGAGTTACTTCAGGGTTAGTTCAGGATTAGAATCTTGAACTCATCTAACTCATCTAATAGTAGTTCTTATACTCATTATAATCAGTATTGTAGATATTGATATTTTTAGTATAAATTTGGTCAAACACTTTGCAAACGGTTGACGGAAGTAAAAAGGACCAGAGGGAGTATCATGCATGCGGAGTAGGCAAAAAAATTTCTCATTTATAGCCGGTCGAAGTCTCAAAGGGCGCGACCGCAAGAGGGAGGCGAAGGTCGTGGGAGGCGCGACAGTTGACGGAATTAAGTGAAGTTACCCACGTGCCGGCATGGCATGCAAACAGGCAGAAGCTATACCGTCAGGCCTACGATATGGGTCTAGTAGACATGACATCTACTAGGTCCCGCATAGTTCTCGAGAACTCTTTGGGGGCTTGCAGCCGTTTATCCATCGGGCAAGCCAGCAACCCCACGCTGTTCGCATGCCCTACTCGTCCCCGTCTTCTACTAGTACAGTACCTTACAACAGTTCGCTCCCAGTCGTCCCATCCTTTCACATTTCACCAGTTCAACTTGTCCTAACCCTCCTCCAAAATCCATGGCCTCCCAAATCTCCATGGTCGCCGCTGAGTACCATGTTAGAGCCATCATCAGTGATGAGTTCTTCGTCATCTACACACGTGGATCCACGATGGTGAAAGCATGCCTTGCTCGCTTCCTACGCATGTTCAACAGTTCAACAGATGAGTGGGTCGCTGGGCTAGATGTTTAGTACACCACAGTCCTGCAAAGAGAGAAGAAACTAAAGGAGGCTGAGAAGAAGAAGCCCACCGTGATCCAGGTTTGCGTACATAACATGTGCTTGGTCTACCACATATGCCATGCCAACATTGAGTGCCAGGATTTTAAGAACTTCCTCAAGGACAAAAGAGTGAAATTCGTTACTGTAGACTTTAGGGATGTCACGGATGTCCTGGGTCGGATAGGCCTCGTTGTAGGCCAGCCCTTAGATCTCCAGAAGGCAAGCCTGGTGTCCTCCTCTCAGCCTTCAATGCTGACCCTGGCAGCAGCCATGATTGATCCTTCATACGCTAAACTGAAGAAACCTCACCACGAGTTTCATCATGCATGGGAGTCGAAGACATTAGATGAAGATCACATCCTGTACGCAGCAATGGATGCCTACCTTTGTTTAAATATCTACAAGGGTTGCATGAAGAAGCAGAGCGCAGTGTCTAGTTCAAGCAAAGAAGCGTCGACAAAGAGGAAGAGGAAGAGGGGCGAGGATGAAGTCGAGGATGTGGACTCGGATTCCGAGTAGGTGGCAGTGCCATCGCTCATGCTGGTTCTACTGCAGTGTCAAGCGGACTAGTTGCTTAGTTTATTTTCAAGGGTGTGTTGTGCTGAGGCCCCAACAGAACTATGTTTATGTTCTTTCTCATTATTTGAACTGTTTAGTACATACAGTAGTACTAGTACTATGTCTTACTACCGTTCTTCTTGCAGTTGGTACTACTGCTCGTATCTTCGTGTTCCTACTGTACTTAATACGTTCGTACTAGTAGTATAATTTGGGTTAGTCGATTTGTGAAAGAAGTTCGATAGAGCAAAGGAAGAAGGCAGCAGAGAAGCTACCCTGGTATCTATATTAGGGTGGAAGGGTGCCCATGATCTATCTTATGAGTGTTGGGTGTGGAATGCAGTTCGGTGGAAAAAAATGGATCGTGCCCGGGGTTAAACAGATGGCGGGGGTGGGTGGGGGCATGGCGGTAGCATGCGGTTCAGGGGAGGGTGCGGCGGCGGCAGGCGGTTAGGCGTGTGGCGGGCTGAGAAGATAAACCGTGCATCAATTTCGGAGGTTGAAGAAGCCCTTCTGGCCATCCATGTTGCATCAAATGTCTCGACGGTGGCGGCATATTGATGAGTGCGCATATGGGAGCTTGGTTTAGTTTTATATATGGCTGGTCAAACTTAAAAGGAAACCACACTAGTACACGTAAACATTAGACTTAGGCAGCGCTTTATTAGCTACCACAACCACAATATGGAATCCTGTGCAAGCGCGTGAACCGCGCCCGCGCGGTCGATCGAACGGTTCGTCAGCATGTCGTGCTCGAAGGACATCCACCGAAGCTTTTTGTGTGTGTGGAAACAATCCCCGAATATTACTCAATTTTTTTTCCTGGAAAAGTTCTTGACGCTACAATATTTCCATATATTTGAATTTAGCTCCAGTTCGTGTTTATTTGGATTTGGACGTTTTAGGTGAGCCCTAGTTTTTTATAATACTGATTTTGTGTGTGTGACTGAGAGAGAACGTGTGTATGTGTCCATATGTGTGTTGTGGCGGAAGGGCAATGTGGAGACGGTGTGCGCGTGATAGAGACATAGAGAGGTGTGAATGTGCAAATGATCATGCATGAGTGAGACATAGACAGATGCCGATACGTTGTGTACTTGTGTATACATGAGAGAACGGTCTTCTATTTTACTTGTGTGTGTGTGAGAGAGAGACAGAGAGGAGCATCCGTAACACAACAACCATCTCTCTCGATTCATCTGTCCCTCGCACGATCGCATGTAACACATGCATCAACGCGCACATTTTGACACCCTCACCCGGCCCGTGCCCACCTCAAGGCCCGCACATCGCTCTCTGTCTCGCACGCACAATCTCTTCGTGAATACCCTGTTTAGCAAGTAGCTTTCCGTCACATACACACACATTTCTCTCCTTAGGTTTGTTTTCTCTCAATATCTGACACACACACACAACACACAACACACACACCCCCTCCCCCGAGCACACAATTCATCCCCATCGAAGGTTATATGGCGACCACTCTCGCTTGTGCTTCTCTGCACCCCAACATGCACAACACCTCAATCTTCAAAGAGGGCATCGAGGAGATCGAAGACGGCGACCACACTGCCCTAGAGAATGTGGGGCCATTTGGAAGCAGGATGATGTGACGACGGCTGACTGACTCCTCCCCCCACCCTCTCTCTCGCAGAAAATTACCAATTCCTCTCTCCACCGCACAAATTTATCAATCCCTCAACCCACGAGATCCTTCCCCTCTCGTCCATGTTTTTCCTGCTCTCTCATCAAACCTGTTGTCTCTTCTTCTTCCACATGTACAGAATCCGGATGCAGACGCATCTCACGTATATTACATGTCTCCATATTTCTCACAGACCTAACTTCTTCCTCTCTCTATCTCCCTCTCTCTCTTTCGTTAGGTTTGTCTCCTACTCTCTCGTCCACATACGTACAGTCTTTCCCGCCCTATCTGCTCCATCTTCGCAAGCTCTCTCTGCACGTTTCATTCACACATTGGGATATGTTCAAAATGTTGCTTTTATAATGGTTGATGTAGAGTTATTGTTGGTTTTGTTGCATCCTACAAAGTAATAACTATGAAATGCATTTTGATTGTCATTTGACTAGGATTATGCGAGTTTGAGCATGTTGTGAAGTACTATAGACCTCATATACATCTTGGAATTTGACAATGATTGTAAATATTGAATTGTATAGACCATTACATTCGAAGTCAGTAGCCTAATATATTTATTTCACAATTTTAACAAATGATTAATGCACTACATACTAAGAAAACAAATGTGTACACCCTCCGTTTTTACTTAAGTCTGCGTACTAGCATTGGTCAAAGTCAAGTTTTGTAAATTCTTAGAAAGTTTATAACAAAAAATATTAACATATACAATAACAAATAAATACCATTAGATTCATTATTGAATGTACTTTCACATCATACATATCTGTTATGGTAAATGTTTATATTTTTCTATAAAATTGGTCAAACTTTAGGAAGTTTGACTTCGGTCAAACCTAATATGTAGAGTTTACTAGTACTACTCGCTAGTTGGTTAGCCGAATCACCCAACACGCCACACGGGGAGTTCAATGTCAAAAAATTTTGAGGTCGGCAGGAAAATCTCCCTCGACCCTAATTCGAGCAGTGGGAAGTTACCATCATAGCCTTCGGAACAGGCCTACGGTTGACGGTTGGTAGGGGGTTGTTTTCGTAACTTCAGGTTCACCCTACCCAGCCAACCCCACCCCGGCACCCAGAGTAGTACACCTGAATACTCCCCATTTTCTATCCCCACCGCAAAAATAGACTTCTCCATGGCACCGAAGCCTTCGTGCTCCTCCCCTTCTACATTGGCGCACTAGTCCACCGCAGCGCATCTGCCTCATCGACGACCTCGTACACCGCACTGGAGCCGGTCCACCATCGTCGTCGTACACGAAGCCTCTTCCCCGGCACCATCTTCCACGGTCTCGGATTTACTTCCCAGAAGCCGACGCCAAGCGCAGAACCACCACCGTCGTGGACAATGAACTGACTCCCATTGCCGACCATGACTCACATAGGCCGCCATGAGCATCGTTCTCCTCCTCGATTGGTAATGTGTGTATTGAATCACTTAGCAGTACATGTGCAGTTCCAATTTTGTTCATACCTACCCTTCAAATTTCTCGGGTGCTATTGTTCCCGTAAAAGTAATTGGTCATAGCCTCCATTTTTCTTGCCATGTTGAGATTTTAAAACCACGAGTGCGGACATGCAGAGGAGCAATGAAGACCAAACACGGGATATTGGGGACATCTTCAAGGAGTGTGGTAAGTTAAAGAGGAGCTGCACCGAACCTGTAAAATGAGCTTTGGTAAGTAACACCCTTTCAATTACTTTCATTTAGCCTCATGTTCTTCGATGTGTATATGTTGTAGTTTCTGTTTCTCTTAAGCCTCGTGTTCTTCGATGTTTCATAAGAAGAGTCTTAACCGTCCTAATGCTTTCGTTTTTAGCTTGATGTAGGAAGTGGGTGTTCTCACCTTGTAGTCTATTTTTATATTTTTTTTTCCTTTTGAATTCACTTCTCCCAGTTGTTTTTATCTGGCTTCTACTAAATGATGTAGGTTGCTCTGAGTATTGATCAAAAAAAGAAGTAACTTCATGTCAGGATGCAGTTCCTGCGAGGAGGGAAGTATGGTCAACCTCGAGATCATGTTTCCAGTATGAGGCTTGATTACACACAAGGTGCCAGTTCCCTAATGATACTGGATTAGACACAAGGTGCAAATTCCTGGATGATGCTAGATTACACACAAGCCAGGTGGAGTCGTCAGCTGTTCGTGTCCTCGTGGCTCTAGTAAAGGCTGAAAGAAAGCGTGCAGCAGCCCTTGAGAATGTAGCTGAGTTCTTGAAGAAGTGAAAAGAGCAATAAGATGCTCTCTTCACCCATGCCAAAGAAGAGATGGAAGAAGCCAAAAATAAGCTATCAGAGGCAGAGCAGGCTAGGCATCTCCTGCTATCTAAAACTATTGTCAATACAAAATTTCCTTCATAGTAGCTAGGTTCAAATGTTTATCCAGTCAGCATGCCTGTTGTGATGTCCGTGCATCTACTGATGTGGCACAATTTTTTTGGGTCATGTAATAACAGCAATTACTTTCCAAACAATAACAGACGAAGCATTGGACATGGTATAGTTCACACGCAAGCCCGACATTCCATGTTCAACTTCCACATCAAACTCATGTTCACAGATATCTCCACATTCATACATAATGTCCACAACCATGATTCACTTCAAAGCCAAAAAAATTGAGGAGAGTTATGAATAAAGAAAAACCTCTAGTTCCTGCTACCAGTGCGAGCACAACAAGTCAACACCATGCGTAATTAGTTATATTTTGGTAATTTTTGTGTTCAAAAATGCCGCCTGGCTCGCGGAAGGATGTGTTGCCGGCACACGCGCGGATTCAATGAAGGCAGGCGGGATAGTCTGAAGCCGGTTGCATGCGGCGAGGAGGCGTGTTCAGTCGGGCCTACGGTGAGTGGGGCCCTCTTGGCCGGCGCGCCGGTTCAATGCCTCCGCTATGAGAGGTCGCGTCTGTGTCAGACCAATCACTCCCGTCAGTCCTTTTTTTGTGTATAACAAAATGTCGTTTTCCATTCACATTTTACAAGTAAAATTCGTGGACAAACTTTGACCCAAAATATGATGGGGACTAGTAAACCAGAACGGAGGTAGTAGTTTTTTTAATCAAAGAAGGGTTTCCCCCTTCCGATTTTCATTACTGAAAACCAACATCTAAATCTAAACCATAGTATTTGCCATAGAACTACCAGGTTCAACATCTCGCAACATAAACCCATACAACCATACGCCAAGGAGGTACGTAGTACTATGAATTCCATTTTCGCTCCATACCAATCGTTCTAAAAACTACTTATTACTTATAACGCGCCATTGAAAATTGGAACTTTTAACCCCGCTAAAAAAATGATATTTTAAACATTGCTACTCGATCTGTGGCAACTGGCGAGCCACCGCCTCCAAGTCGTTCTCCTGTGGTCCCGACCATCAACTCCTACGGATCAAATTATCACGCGAGCTGACTATTCCTACAAAGGTGCACTCCACCACATACCCGGTACCCGCGAATGCAACAATCGTGCACCTAGGGTTTTAGGGTTTATTTCTTAACGTTGCCTTTACGTAACACTCATGTGTGCGAGACAACGAGAGACGGACTGCGTGCATGCGCCTCTTCTCTTCGTATATGTACTCCACCGTTTGTCTGGTGTCCAAAAAATTATAATAACTACTAGCAATGTGCCAATGCATTGCCACACGATCAGAGTAGATTATACATATTCACCGATTTGATAGAAAAAAGTCTAGTTTTGAAATACGTATATCACTAAAAAATGTTATGTTTCACACAAAATATATTCTTTTGGCGGTTTTGATGACATAAGGGAGGAATGTTGTTGGTTTCAAGATTCGAGAAGTGGTATATGTCTAATTTCTACTCTTACTAGCAAGATGCCCATCCGTTGCACGGAACATCAAGATCTTGTTGGAGAAAATGATGAACGAGGGAAGGCCTTATCTACAAATGTGGAGACGAGTGCGGGTAAATTGCCATAGTTTCGTTCCTATCCGTCAGATATATATCGGACGGCCTATATTGCAGGATGGCAGGCCCACCATCATCACCAACTCTGTTTTTTATCCCTACTCTTATAAAAAGCATAGTCGGTGATGATCGTGTGCCTGCCATCCTGCAATATAGGCTGTCCGATCTATATCTGATGGATAGGAAGGAAACTATGGTGATTTTGCCAAAAGATACCCACACCCCTCTCCACACTTGCAAATAAGGCCTTCCCTTGTTCATCCTTTTCTCCCACAAGATAAACTACTCATACAAATGCATCTTCATGTTCCGTGCAACACATGGGCATCTTGCTAGTTGTTGCAAAAAGCCCATGTGTGTGAGAGAGAGAGAGAGGGAGAGAGGAGGAGGACGGAGTGCATGTGTGACAAAGACACAAAGAGTGTGTGTGTGAGAGGTATCAACTTAAAATGAGGCGATAGTGTGTGTGTGCATGATCGAGAGGGCGTGTCTCAAGAAGGGAAGAAAAATCTACATAGATACAAGGAGCGGGAGAGAGACATGTATGCGATAGTGGAAGCATGAGTGTGCGGGTGTATAAACCTATCTAGAGGCTAGTCAATAAATGTTTGTGAGAGAAATACGAGTCGGGGTGCGAAAGAGAGAGTTTTGTGCGTGTGTGTGTGAGAGAGAGGGGGGGGGTTTGTCTGATTGGTAAACAAATGAATAATGTCAGTCTGGGATGGAGACGAAAAGGAGACCGCAACAAATGTTGTGTCTATAGGAGAGAGAGAGAGAGAGTAATTTTAGTGGTATGATTCATATCTAGAGACATATAGGTTGTGAGAGAGAATCCCATAGAGAGAAAGACAAAGTGAAAGACGAGTGGAGACTGTGTGTGTGGCGGTGAAAAAGAAAGCTTAGGTACCTAGGGATATGAGAGAACAATAGAGACGTGAGAGATAATGAAAACCGTGTAATGTATAATGATAGGGAGAGTGTGACACTTCTCAAGGGAGATCTCGAGAGACCATGTTTGCGAGGATAGGAGAAACATGAAGTGAGCATGCGGGTGAGCTAAAGAAAAGAGAGTGATAGCTACATGAAGGAGCATGCATGCGAGAGAGATGGGCGTGAAAGGAGTGAACATAAAAGGGATTCAAATATTTCAATTCGAGATGATGATACATGTAATCCATACTCGAACCAAAATTGATCTATCAAACATGCATACTCATATGAATTCACACACATCTATGTTATTTAATATATAGATATTACTGATCCATACATTTTAGTAGAACATAATTTGGTTTAATTTTTTGAATTCAACCTTATGATTTTGAGATCATTGTATTTGTAAATCATATTATACATATAAAGGAGCAGAATTCTTTGTTGTGCTTTTGAAAGTATATATAAAAAATGATGTATATAGAATTTTATTCCAATCAAAAATGGATCCCGCCCGAAAAAAATAGAATAAAAATGGGATTCGAATTGAGTTAGCACGATAAACATGCACCCTGCAAAATTTGAACGAAGCGGGGAAAGTCGCAGTAACCTCCCGAAACCAAAATCTTCAAGATGGAAATTACTACTGCTTATCCCTGCCACGCAAAGCCTATCTGCTCGATTTCTATAGGTTTCGATAGGGGTAGGTTTGTAATTTCACTCAAACATGACATAACCGCCTCTCACCCGGATTCATACACGGTGGGCTCCAAAACATAGTGTGTCCTTGGCCGAAATCGACTCCCTCCCCGATTCATACACGGTGGGCGCCAAAAAAACTCTCGTCGGCAAATATTCGGTGTATGCGAGATTACCGTCCTATCCCCAACTGACTAATATTGTTGTGATGTAAGAAATTTGAAATGGGGGCTAAGTTTGTAAATTTCCTCGCATTTGAGACAAGCGTGCCCTGAAGACATGGTTCCCCCTTCCTCTCCACCTCCATTTCCCCATTCGTACTCCGTGGGCGCCAAAACACCCTCTCCACCCCAGCCTCCTCCGTCCGCCACCCCATCCACCGCTGTCCTCCTCCACCATGTCGGAGATGATACCCCGACGCCACCGTCCATTACAAGAGATCGACCTCTCGCTTCATCCCCGCCGTCGTCCACCTTGCCGGCGTCGCTCCTACGACCGTCTCGTCCACCATGCCCCGCTGCCACCGTCTACCCTCCTAGATTTGCTTCCATGCTGCCGACTGCCATCGCTACCGCAGCACCGTCAAATTCTCAGCAGATGCATACACGGTGCCGCACCAGAGGCGGTACTCTTTCGTATTTGCTCAACTTATTTATCACAGCAAGAAAATAGATCGCCACTGCTTTACTCTGATTTCTTGTCCATCACTTACTTGCTAGTTGAAAGCAAACATTGGTTGCAAAGTTGCCTTTGTCCAGTTTGCACCTTCAGATCTGCCATGGCACACTCAAGACTATACTCCCAATGCTTATGGTTTTCCCCTTTTATATTCCACACTAGTTGTTAGGGAACGTAGTAATTTCAAAAAAATTCCTACGCACACACAGGATCATGGTGATGCATAGCAACAAGAGGGGAGAGTGTGTCCACATACCCTCGTAGACCGAATGCAGAAGCGTTAGCACAACGCGGTTGATGTAGTCGTACGTCTTCACGATCCGACCGATCCAAGTACCGTACGCATGGCACCTTCGAGTTCTGCACACGTTCAACTCGATGATGTCCCGCGAGCTCCGATCCAGCAAAGCTTCACCGGAGAGTTTCATCAGGACGAGGCGTGATGACGGTGATGATGTTGCTACCAACGCAGGGCTTCGCCTAAGCACCACTACGATATAACCGAGGTGTAATATGGTGGAGGGGGGCACCGCACGCGGCTGGAATAGATCAACTGATCAACTTGTGTGTCTTGGGGTGCCCCCTTCCCCCATATATAAAGGAGGGAGGGAGGAGGAGGCCGACCCTAGGAGGGGCGCGCCAAGGGAGTAGGATTCCTACTCCTAGTAGGAGTAGGTTTCCTCCTTTCCTAGTCAAACTAGGAGAAGGGGGAAAGGAGGGGGAGGGAAGAAGGAAGGGAGAGGGGGGCCGTGCCCCAAACCCCTTGTCCAATTCGAACTGGGCTTGGGAGGGGCGCGCGCCACCTCCTGGCTGCTGCCTCTCCTTCTATAACACCCACAATGCGGCTATATCTTCCACATGTCGGGGCACGACTTAGAGGCATAGCCGCATGGTAGGTTTGTCGCAAGAGGGGTAATCTTCACACAATCACATGTACTTAATAGAAAGGGATAAAGAGTTGGCTTACAACCGCCACTTCACACAAATACAAGTTAAACATACATCATCCAAATTACAAACAAGCTCCGACTACGAAACCAAAATAAAGGAAGACAACCCCAAATGCTAGATCCCCGATCGTCCCAACTGGGCTCCACTACTGATCAACAGGAAACGAAACAAAACAACGATTAAGATCTTCATCGAGCTCCCACTTGAGCGGGGTTGCATCACCTGCACTGGCATCATCGGCACCTGCAATTGTTTGGAAGTATCCGTGAGTCACGAGGACTCAGCAATCTCACACCTGCGAGATCAAGACTACTTAAGCTTATTGGTAGGATAGGGTAAGGAGGTGGAGCTGCAGCAAGCACTAAGCATATATGGTGGCTAACATACGCAAATGAGAGCGAGAAGAGAAGGAACACAATGGTCGAGAAGCTAGAAGTGATCAAGAAGTGATCCTGAAGCTACTTACTTTCATACATAACATAAGAACCGTGTTCACTTCCCGGATTCATTTTAATTAAGTTAAGTGTCAAGTTCTCTACAACCCGATATTAACAAATTCCCATCTGCCACATAACCGTGGGCACGGCTCTCGAAAGTTTATACCCTGCAGGGGTGTCCCAACTTAGCCCATCACAAGCTCTCACGGTCAATGAAGGATATTCCTTCTCCCAGGAAGACCCGATCAGTCTCGGAATCCCGGTTACAAGACATTTCGACAATGGTAAAACAAGACCAGCAAAGCCACCCGATGTGCCGACAATCCCGATAGGAGTCGCACGTATCTCGTTCTCAGGGCAACTTCGGATGAGACAAGCTACGAGTAAAACCAGGCCTCGAGTTTCCCTATGGTGGCCCCGCAAGCGGCTCGGTTCGGACCAACACTTAGAGAAGCACTGGCCCGAGGGGGTTAGAATGAAGATGACCCTCGGCAGTGCGACTCCCAAGGGAAAAGTATAGGTGGTGGTGAGGCAAATGGTAAAACCAAGGTTGGGCCTTGCTGAAGGAGTTTTATTCAAAGTGTCGGATTTCGGGTTCCGGCAGACCCTTGAGGTTCGAACACTGGGGTGCGCGCGGAGATTTTGCCTTCTACCTACCTGCACCCCTCCACCTCGCTAAGATCTAAGCTATGGAAAGAACAGCACAAGAGACACAGGGTTTATACTGGTTCGGGCCACCGTTGTGGTGTAATACCCTACTCCAGTGCGTGGTGTGGTGGATTGCCTCTTAGGCTAATGATGATGAGCAATACAAGGAAGAACAGCCTCGCGAGGGTCTATTCTTGGCTGGGGGGATGAACTGCTAGGAGGAGTTCGGTCACCCTTCTCTCTCTCTCTCTCTGATTTTTCCCCTTCCTACCCTAGGGGTGGCTAGTCCTATTTATAGGCAAAGGCCCTGGGCCTCTTCCCAAATATTGAGCGGGAAGGGAGCCAACAATTGGCCATTTTAAAGGGGGACATCTGGTACACTTATCCTGACTAAAGTTGGTCCTCGCCTGCCAAAGGCTCTGGTGGTGACGATTGCTTGGGCTCCACAATGACTTCCTCCCTGCCGTTGGGCTGGTCTTGGTCTCGTTGCACCGAAATGGGTGCCTTTGCTTGATGCCCTCGCCTGCGCTTGCTCCCTTCGCACCAAAGAGGAAAGGAGGACACTGCGCGGGCTGACGCCCGCCTGGCACCCTTGGTCTTCATGGCTTGCGTCACGGGCACGTCGTGAGGTGCCCCGCCTTGATCTCTCCGCCTCCTTGCGAGCCAGCCTGATGAGGCCGTGCCTGAGGAAGCTCTGTGTCGTCTGCCCCGCGAGGCTTGACCCCTCGCGAGGGTCTTGGGTCTGTGTTGATGAAGATGGGCCGTGTTGGGCCCCTCCTCGAGCCATGCCGCAGGCCGCAGGCAGGCAAGTCTGGGGACCCCCGTTCCCAGAACGCCGACAGTAGCCCCGGGCCCAAGGCTCGCCCGGGCTTGGCCGTGCAGGGAGGCGAAAGGGCAAGTGCGAAGCGCCGCGGGCCCTAACAGCCTGCGGCCTTGGGCGCCGCGTGGCGGTTGATTGGACGTGGGCGTCTCCACTTCCCTACGGCGCCTCGGCAACTGCACGGATTGGACAAGTCCCTGCATGCAAAGTGGGTCATGATTACCTGCGATCGTGGGGACCGACGGTTGGCCCTAGCCGGTTATAAGTACGGATCGGCGCGCGCCCTTCCAGTTCATTCCCCCTTGCTTCTCCTTCTTCTTCATGGCCCCATCGAGGAGGTTCTCGGCTGCAGAGAAGGGGAAGGCTCGCCAGGTTGAGCCTGCCTCTTCCCCGCCCAAGCGCGGCCGAGGGCACCCTTGCAAACATCCTGTGGCCACCACGGCAGCTCCCCGCAGCCGTGGAGACGATTTCCAGCACGGTGACGGGCGGACTGCTGTGGCCGGGGGGCGCACTTCGCTCGCGCGTCCCCCTAGGCCGCGCTTTCACGCTGTAGAGGTGCTGTCGGAGTTCGTTGTGTGGTCGGCGGAGCCGACTAGCACCCGGCTTCAACTTCCTCGCTTCCTCCTCGGCGAGCTCCCGGCCGGCGCCCCGGGCGGCCTTTGGCTTCAGGCAGACGGCTGCTGCAGCCGAGCCTCATGGGCTTCACTGGAGGTCTCCGCAGCCAGGAGCCTGGCCTTGACCCGCGGTTGGCAGACGTTTGCCCGCGCGCGTGGCCTGAGCCGTCGGTGCACCCTGCACTTCAAGTTTGACGGCGATGCCACCGTCTACGTGAGGGTGTTTGGGGAAGATGGTCACCGCGCAGGGTGCTGTCCTGAGGACGACGACCGCGGCCGGGAACCCAGCCCTGGCGATGATGGAGAGGGCAGCGCTCGTGTGATTGGCGGCGCTCAGGGTTCCCCAAGCTTCACCAGTTCTTCTTCAAGCGGCGGCTCTTCTAGCGATGACCGCGGTCAGCCCCCACGCCGTCGTACCTGCTTGGGAGGTGGTAGCGTGTCTGCCCGCCGTCGCGTTTCGGTGAAGAGCGAGAGGGAGTCTGCTGAGCCCCGGAGGCAGCTCGAGCCTTCCCTGCAGGCCGGTGTGAGGCGAGCTGCGCCTGATTTGTTCTTTCTTTTCCTTTTTCCTGCGTAAAAAGACAGTAGCGTGGAGCCCCGCGGGGGCGTGTTTGGGTTATTGCTGTTAATCATCGCTTTGCTTCCGTTATCATGCCTTCCGGCTACGTGCCCGCGCGTGGATAGTTCCCGGCCCCAGTCATGGGGGGGCGACCGACCCAGGCCCTGTGTTCGTGTCGCGGTGCCCGTGGGGCACGGACTGGAGGGGTGCTCCTGTAATGGACCCAGGTCGCGAAACCTTTGAACGACTAGGACAGGAACACTCGCGAGGGCACTCGGCTTCCCCCCTCGCGAGGCCTTGCATAAGAGAAATCGGGGCAGGAGAGTGAAAAGTCGAAGAACCACGAGCCAAAGACGGCAACAGCTTCAATAAAACTTAGAATGAGAATGAACAAGCCAACTGCGGAAAGCAAATGAAAAAGCCGCGTCCGGCACCTAATCTAGTCTTCGACGTCTTCTCACCAGCACGGAGCTAAGTGCTGCCACTGGGCATGGGAGGGAGCCCCAGGGCCTGAGGCCGGCGCTCCTGAGACTCCGGGGCGTGTGCAGCCCCAACCCATTATTACGTGAGAGTGTCACGGGCGGCGAGCTTCACAGGCATTGGCCTTCTTCACAGGCTCCGGGCCTTTCTTGGGGGAAGCAGGCTTCACGGGCATTTGCCCTCTTCACAGGCTCTGGGCCTTTTCCAAAACGCGACAGCTTCACAGGCATTCGCCTTCTTCACAGGCTCTGGGCCTTTTCCAAAACGCGACAGCTTCACAGGCATTCGCCTTCTTCACAGGCTCTGGGCCTTTTCCAAAAAGGATAATCTTCACAGGCATTCGCCTTCTTCACAGGCTCTGGGCCTTTTCCAAAATGCGACAGCTTCACAGGCATTCGCCTTCTTCACAGGCTCTGGGCCTTTTCCAAAACGCGACAGCTTCACAGGCATTCACCTTCTTCACAGGCTCTGGGCCTTTTCCAAAACGGGACAGCTTCACAGGCATTCGCCTTCTTCACAGGCTCTGGGCCCTTTCCAAAACGTGGCAGCTTCACAGGCATTCGCCTTCTTCACAGGCTCTGGGCCTTTTCCAAAACGCGACAGCTTCACAGGCATTCGCCTTCTTCACAGGCTCTGGGCCATTTTATGGGTAGAACCTCCGGAGGTGCTGGATGTTCCATGCGTTCCGGACCAGCACCCCCTCCTGAGTCTCCAAGCGCGCGAAGCCGGGCCTGGAAACATGAACAACCTTGAACGGGCCCTCCCACATGGGAGAGAGCTTGTGCAATCCCTCCCTGGAGAGAACCCGCCTCGGCACGAGGTCTCCTACCTCGAGAGTTCTGGGGCAGATGTTGCGGCAGTGATATCGTTGCAGTGCTTGTTGGTACCTCGCCGCTCGGAGCGCGGCTTCTCGGCGACGTTCCTCCCCCAGCACGAGGTCCATCCACCGCATGGCGTCCTGCTGCGCCTCGTCGAACTCCAGGATCCACGCGGAGCGATGTCTGACCTCGTGAGGGAGGACCGCCTCGGCTCCGTAGACCAGGAAGAACGGGGTCTCTCCAGTCGGCTTGGTCGCAGTTGTGCGGATGGACCACAACACGGACTGAAGCTCGTCATACCAACCTCTGCCGCAGGCCTCCAGCTTCTTCTTGAACGTCCTGGTCTTGAGGCCCCTCAGGACCTCTGCGTTGGCTCGCTCGGCCTGGCCGTCGCTTCGGGGGTGCGCCACCGAAGCGTAGCATATCTGCGTTCCAAGGTTAGCACACTATGTTTTGAAGAGGTTACTGGTGAACTGCGAACCGTTGTCTATGATGATGCGGTTCGGCACCCCGAACCGGCTCACGATGCCCCTGATGAACTTGACCGCGGAACCCGCGGAGATGGTGCGGACGGCCTCTACTTCAGCCCACTTGGTGAACTTGTCCACGGCGACGTAGAGGTAGTGGTAGCCCCCTGGCGCCCGAGGAAACGGGCCCAGGATGTCCAGCCCCCAGACTGCGAATGGCCACGAAAGGGGTATAGTCTGCAGGCCTCCTGCCGGCTGATGGATTTGCTTGGCGTGGAACTGGGAGGACTCACAAGCTTTCACCTGTTTGACGGCGTCATTGAGTGCGGTGGGCCAATAAAACCCACTGCGGAACGCCTTGCCGACGAGGGTCCGTGATGATGAATGATGTCCACAGTCTCCGCCGTGTATATCTTCCAGCAGTTCCTTTCCTTGCTCCCTGGAGATGCAGCGCAGGGATACATTGTTTGGTCGCTTCCGGTAGAGCTCTCCATCCTTGATGCAGTATGCCGTGGCCTGTCGTGCCACAACACTCCGCTTCCTCCTCCTTCTCCAGCAGGGTCCCTTGTGTTAAGTAACTCCGGAGCTCCATGATCCAGCACCCCTCCTGAGGTTCCATCGTCAGGACCAGGCATGCTCCTGAGGCCGGGCCACAGACCGGGGCTCCTGAGACAGGTGGCTGGGGGAGCTCCTCCCGAGGCTGAGCCGTGTTTGACAATGACGGCAGGGCTGAGGGCTTGAAGAGCCGCTCCTCGAAGACACCAAGCTCCTGAGGTAACCGCCTGGACGCCCGTTTGGCGATGTCATCGGCCTCCTGATTGGTGACACGGGGCACATGCTGCAACTCCAACCCCCAGAACTGCTTCTCCATCCTGCGGACCTCCGCAAGGTAGGCTTCCATGTGCTCATCTTTCGGCTCGTACACCTTGTTGGAGAAATTGACAAGGAGCTGCGAATCGCCCTTGATGGTGAGGCGTTTCACCCCCAGGGCAGATGCGGCCTTCAAGCCCGCTATTAAACCTTCATACTCCGCTATGTTGTTGGAGACCTTTTCACCTTGCTGGAAACAGAGTTGTACAGCGTAGTAGAGCTTGTCCTGAGTGGGCGATATAAGCACCGCCCCAGCCCCAGCGCCATGCCTGGAGAACGCCCCATCGAAGTACATGACCCAACCTTCTGGCGCTCGCTTCCCGGCGAGAGGGACCGATCTTCGTCGGCCTTGAGGCCTGGTGCCTCCATCCATTCTGCCACAAAATCCGCTAATGCTGCTCCCTTGATGACCCTGGTCGTGCTGAATTCGAGCTGAAACGCTTGCAGTTCTATGTTCCACTCAGCGACCCTTCTAGCTGAGTTAGGGCTCCTGAGCACTCTCTCCAGCGGGTATGACGAGACGACCTTGATGGGGTGACCCTGAAAATAGTGTCGCAGCTTGCGCGAGGCCACCAGTAGCACGAGGAGGAGCTTCTGAGGCATGGGGTACCATGCCCTCGCGTCCCGCAACACCGTGCTGACGAAGTACACTGGGTGATCAACGAGGTTGGGTGCGTCAGTGCTGGTGGCGCCCTCCGGGGACCATGGCACCTCCTGAGGCGATGAGGCCTCCTGAGGCTGGCCATCTGGGAGAGGGGCCTCTTCCGCCTCCGGTGCACTCCTCTGCGGCGGCTGATCCTCCTCAGCCGTGGTGGCGGTTTCTGTGGGCCTTCCTTGTTCCTGTTTTGCCTTGTCCCGGGCTGCTGCTGTGGTTTCGATTCGACGCTCCTCCCTAACCGCCACAAGGGCTGCGCTGGCAGAGTAGGGAGTGGCAGCAAGGTAAAGCACCAGGGGCTCTTGAGGGCGCGGGGCCACCATGACCAGAGGGCTGGTCAGGTATCTCTTGAGATCCTGGAACGCCTTGTCGGCCTCTATAGTCCATTCAAAGGGCCCCTTTTTCTTCATTAGCTGGAAGAAGGGCAGCGCTCGCTCCCCCAACTTGGAGATGAAGCGCCCCAGCGCGGTCATGCGCCCAGTGAGCTTCTGCATTTCTCTGAGGGTCTTTGGCGGGCTCATGTCCTCGACCGCCTTGACCTTTTTCGGGTTAGCCTCGATGCCTCGGTGGGACACAAGGAAACCCAAGAGCTTGCCCGAGGGGACTCCGAACACACACTTCTCTGGGTTGAGCCGCAGGTTCACTGCATTGAGGCTCGTGAAGGTTTCCTCCAGGTCTTGTATCAGGGTCCTGGCCTCCCGAGACTTCACCACAATGTCATCGACGTAAGCCTCAACATTCTTCCCGAGCTGCGGGCCCAAGGTGATGTGCATCAGCCACTGAAAGGTCGCACCTGCGTTATGCAGCCCGAATGGCATGCACATGTAGCAGTACACCCCACACAGGGTTAGGAAGGCTGTCTTTTCGACGTCTTCTACCGCCATCTTGATCTGGTGATACCCAGAGAAGGCATCCAAGAAGCATAGCAGATCGCATTCTGCGGTGGAATCGACGATCTGGTCGATGCGGGGGAGCGGGAACGGATCTTGCGGGCATACCTTGTTGAGGTTGGTGAAGTCGACACACATGCGCTCCTTCCCTCCCTTCTTTGGTACAACGACAGGGTTGGCCAACCAATCCGGGTATCGGACCTCGCGAATGACCCCAGCGGCTTCTAGTTTGCGGGTCTCTTGGACGATGAAGGCCTGCTTTTCTGTGGACTGCCGCCTTACCTTCTGCTTCGCAGGGCGCACGTTGGGGCACACGTTGAGGTGATGCTCGATTACGCTCCTAGGGATCCCCGCTAACTGGTCAGGCTCCCAAGTGAATACCTTCTTGTTTGCGCGCAGGAACCTGACCAGGGCCTCCTCCTGCTCGGGCTTGAGGTTCGCGCCTATGGTGAAAGTGGCATGGGTGGACCCGTCCTCATCGACGGGTATCTTCTTGGTTTCTGCCTTGTCTTGGGTGAACAACTGTTTCTTCTTGGCAGGTGCAGCCACCTTGGGTTCGGGGGTCTCCGAGCCGGCGGGCTGTGCCGACGCCGCCGTCTTGAAGGCGAGCTTAAGCACTCGCAGCGTGTCTCCGGTGTCCCCGTGCACGGTGAGGACATCGCTGCTCCCGGGCATCTTCACGAGGTTGTACGCCGGGTGCGTCGCGGCCATGAACTGGGCTAGCGCTGGGTAGCCGAGGATGGCGTTGTAGGGGAGGCCGATGGGGGCGATGTCGAAGTCGACCAGCTCCGTGCGGAAGTTGTTGTAGGTGCCGAAGGTTACTGGGAGCCGGATCTGTCCCAAGGAGCTGGATGATTTGCCCCCAACGCCTGAGAAGGGCCGGCTGGGCTGCAGCCGTTCCAGGGGTATGCAGAGGAGGTTGAAGGCCTTAACCGAGAGCATGATGAGGCCCACACCGCCATCGATGAGAGTTCTGGTGACGGCCACCTGGCAGATGGTGGGGGTACAAAGCATGGGAAGCGCACCCGAGCAGGCCGAGTTGGAGGGGTGGTCCTCCGAGCTGAAGGTCAGGCCGGCCTTGGGCGCCGCCCGGTCCGGGAGAGCCCCTTCCGCGTGGAAGCGGCGCTGACCCGGCGGGTGAACGGCTTGATGTGGTGACTTGTAGGCGGCGCCTGCAAGCCGCCCAAGAGGGCCGCGACGACCGGGGGTGTTGGTGTAGCGTGGTGGGCGGGGAAGAGGCTGCGGAGCTCTTCCCAAGAGGCCACGGAGGCTGCCGGCAGGTGGAGCAGCCATGCGCGCGGAGCGCCGGTGAGGGCCGTGGGGAGCCAGTTGGCCATGACCCTATCGTCACCTCCAGCTTTGAGGATGGCCTCCTCGTACGCCAACAAGAAGGCCAGCGGATCAGTCGCGCCGCTGTAGCACGGCGGCGTCGTTGGCTTGAACTTGTCCGGCCACCGTACCCATTCCAGGGCTGGGGCCAGGGCTCGGAGCCCCCTGGACCCCATGCTGGCGCCGGCAGCCGGTGCAAGCGACGCGCTACTCATCGCGAGGTAGGTTGTGGTGGTGGCGGAAGGGAGAACTCTGGTGCACCCCTACCTGGCGTGCCAAATGTCAGATTTCGGGTTCCGGCAGACCCTTGAGGTTCGAACACTGGGGTGCGCACGGAGATTTCGCCTTCTACCTACCTGCACCCCTCCGCCTCGCTAAGATATAAGCTATGGAAAGAACAGCACAAGAGACATAGGGTTTATACTGGTTCGGGCCACCGTTGTGGTGTAATACCCTACTCTAGTGTGTGGTGTGGTGGATTGCCTCTTGGGCTAATGATGATGAGCAATACAAGGAAGAACAGCCTCGCGAGGGTCTGTTCTTGGCTGGGGGGACAAACTGCTAGGAGGAGTTCGGTCACCCTTATCTCTCTCTCTGATTTTTCCCCTTCCTACCCTAGGGGTGGCTAGTCCTATTTATAGGCAAAGGCCCTGGGCCTCTTCCCAAATATTGAGCGGGAAGGGAGCCAACAATTGGCCATTTTAAAGGGGGACATCTGATACACTTATCCTTACTAAAGTTGGTCCTCGCTTGCCAAAGGCTCTGGTGGTGACGATCGCTTGGGCTCCACAATGACTTCCTCCCTGCTGTTGGGCTGGTCTTGGTCTCGTTGCACCAAAACGGGTGCCTTTGCTTGATGCCCTCGCTTGCGCCTACTCCCTTTGCACCAAAGAGGAAAGGAGGACACTGCGCGGGCTGACGCCCGCCTGGCACCCTTGGTCGTCATGGCTTGCGTCATGGGCACGTCGTGAGGTGCCCCGCCTTGATCTCTCCGCCTCCTTGCAAGCCAGCCTGATGAGGCCGTGCCTGAGGAAGCTCTGTGTCGTCCGCCCCGCGAGGCTTGACCCCTCGCGAGGGTCTTGGGTCTGTGTTGATGAAGATGGGCCGTGCTGGGCCCCTCCTCGAGCCACGCCGCAGGCAGGCAAGTCTGGGGACCCCCATTCCCAGAACACCGACACAAAGCGAACTGTCAAGGGGTTCCGATAACACCCAACCGCGTAAGGAACACAAAATCAAGAAACATAACACCGGTATGACGGAAGCTAGGGCGGAAAGAGTGGAACAAAACACCAGGCATAAGGCCGAGCCTTCCACCCTTTACCAAGTATATAGATGCATTAATTAAATAAGAGATATTATGATATCCCAACATATACTTGTTCCAACATGGAACAAACTTCAGCTTCACCTGCAACTAACAACGCTATAAGAGGGGCTGTGCAAAGCGGTAACTTAGACAAACAACGGTTTGCTAGGAAAGGTGGGTTAGAGGCTTGACATGGCAATATGGGAGGCATGATAAGAAAGTGGTAGGTAGCGCGACATAGCGGTAGAGCGAACAACTAGAAAGCAAAGATAGAAGTGATTTCGAGGGTATGGTCATCTTGCCTGAGGTCCCGCAAGGAAGAAGAACGAGTCCATGAAGAAGGCAAACAGACATAGTCGAACGAATCCTCACAACTCTGAAACAGAACCGAAGCTAACAAGAGAAGCAACCCAGAAAAAAGCAAGCAACATAGTAAACAACCATCACATAAACATCGCATGATGCACAACCAAGTATGATGCATGTCCGGTTTAATGACGCATGGCATGGCGAAGTGCACAAGCAAAACTACAAGTTAAGTGGAGCTCAATATGCAACGAGTTGCATATTGACGAAACACCACATGACTTATTTAGTTTTCTCCTGTTTATGTACTCAACAAAATTAAATGTTGGTTAGCATGGCAAGGGGTGAAGCATAATAAAACTACCTATGTAGGCAAGTTTAAATGAGGCCAGAACAACAAGCAACAATTCCAAAAAATCCCCATATGCAATATTTGAATTTGGTACTGTTCTGCCAATTTTATAGTTATTAAACATGCAAAGTAATGCCACCATGTTAAACTAGGCATTTTCTACCACATTTACATATAAAGTTTATTTAAAATGGAGCTACGGTAAATTAGTTATGAAATAAATCATTTTAGCATGGCATTTGAGCAAATTTAATCAAACAGCATTTTTAAACATTTTAAACATTCTTGAAAGTTGTATATTATGAGACTACACAAAATTCTAAGCATTTTACGTATATAAAACATTTTAATCCGATGCACGGTTATTTAGTTGTGAGCATTTCAATATGATGGCATGTCCTGTAAATATGCAATGACCAGGTTAAATGATAAATTCGCATAACGAAAAAAAACACATCGGGCCGTATCTAGCTGGCCCAACAATGAAAAAACAGGAGGGCGCTTGTGGCTCACCCATGGGCCAAGCCTAGCTAGCAAAGAGGGAGGCCGGCAGGGGAAAGCGGTTGGGTTGCGGCCTGGCGCGCTGTAGGCACGGTCAACGCGAGGCAGGGGAGCGGGGATCGAACGATCTGCTCATCCTCTGGCTCAGGCTCTGTGCAAAAGGAAGTAGAAACCGAGGGGATGGACAAGGCAAAGCAGGGACATCCGGGATGATGGCGCCGCGACTGCAGGAGCCTGGGACGGCGGCGGCTTGGACCCCGCAGCAGAGCGATCCAGATCTGGACCCATCCTGGTGAACAACGAGGGCAGCGGTGCCGTGGCGGTCGACGACCACACCTGCAGGGATGGGAGGCAAGGACTTTCAGAGACAGAGAGCAGCGAGGAAGGAGGAGAAGGAGGGCGAGGAAGACTGGGGCGACGGCATGGAGTAGCTGCTGGTTCGGTGTGCTCCGGCGAGCGGCCACTAGTCACCGGCACGGCCGGAGATGAGTCTGCAGGGGGGCGGAGGATCTTGGGCACGCGACGACGGCCTGGACCTTGGGACGATGGCTGCGGCTTGTCGTTCGGCGCAGGGAGAAGCAGAGGAGGCAGGAGTCGCGTCGGACGAGGAGACGAGGTGGTAGGGCGGCGGTGGTCTTGTAGGTGAGGAGGGACTCCGGCGGCGTCGGTTCCCGGGGTGGCTTAGATCGGCAACCGATATGAGCTCCAAAACCATGGCGGGGACGATGGGCATCGGGGAGAAGGAGCTTGTGGGCGCGCTGGATGCCTGCGGGGATTCCATGCTTCATGGGTTGGATCGATGGGAGGAGGTGGTTGGTCAGAAGCTGAAAACGAGGGAAGTGGCCGGAGGCTTCGATGGCGGAGAGGTGGATCTGGGAGGATCCCGACGGAGATGGTGAGTGGGTGGCGGCGGCGCGATGGGAGAAGATGGATGGGACAGATCCTAGGACTAGGGTTTGGACGCATATATACATCGCGTGGATTAGATTAGGGGCTACCTCGTCCCTCCGATCGTAATCGGGCGGACGAGAATAAATAGCTTAGGGGAACCGAGAAAAGAATCGGAGATGTTTTGTAGATGTTTGGGGATGATCCTAATCCAATGGTGACGACTATCCGGGTCGGGTTCGGGACAGCTTACGGACGCGCGAGGGGGTCGATGCACTGTGTAGAGAGGGTTAGACGAACAAGGTCAAGTGTGCGGTTGGACTGAGAAGAGAGAGGAGGAAAGCAACCCAGCAACCGTTTCCAGAGACCGGAAACGTCCGACGTTTGACTGACTATAATGCCGCTATAGTTATCCGTCGGGGTGTCAAACGGACTGCATATGAGATGAAATTTGACACGCGGTCTATCTACACTATAATAAGACCGCACGCCAACTTTCATCCCATTTCGAGAACATTTTCCGGCCACTTATAAAATAATATTTCAGAGGTGCCGCGGGGCGCGTGCGAGTGTGTCTGGGCTCAGAACGGACAACGGAAAGCACTGGTAGACCCGGACGAATGCAAGTTTTAAAAACATGATGATGCAATTCACATGATGACATGGCAAGATGCAACATGCAAGTGAAAGACAAGGCAACAACAGCGAAAAACTGAAAGACACCTGGAGCATTGGGCTCGGGGCGTTACAACACTCCACCAGTACAAGAGGATCTCATCCTGAGATCTAAGGATGGCACCGGAGAGAAACGGAAGAGGAAGAGAAGAGGCAAAAATAATTGCTTCTTTGACAAATGTGTGAAACCAAAGAACCTTGTGAGGTTGAACAAATTGAAAGAAAGAATACAACGAAGGTGAAAAAAGTTGAAACACTCCGTTAAAAAAAGAACAAGGAACATTACGGGAACCTTGTAGGTTGAAAGACATAAGAAAAGGGGTTGCAATGGACAAGAAGTACATGCAAGCACTCCGGTTAGAAGAGGAATTATAGACACAACACTCCGGTTAAAACAAGATAGAGAAGGAATAAGAATGATATAATTTGGACAACACTTCGACTATAAATGGAAGGAATCGAACATGATCTTGACAAGATGAGAGGATACTTGATGAAATCAACAACACACTGCCTCCGGAACTATTGAAAGAATGGCACAAGGGGTAAGATATATTTCAGACGACACTCCGGTTGAGAAGGGAGGCAAAACTTGATAAGATGAAAGAACTTGAATGAAGGACACAACACTCCAGTTGAATGGATAAGCAAAAAGGAAAAAACATGATCTTTGACAAAAATGGGATGATGAGTGAAGAGAGCAACATCGCTATGCCTCCGGAACGAAAGAATAGAAGTTGAATCGTTGGAAAGGAAATACTTGATTAGAAAATGACAACTTCTACCACAAATGAGCTTGGAAAACACCCTTCCAAGAAGGTTATAACGGAGTTGCTGGAAAACCACCAATGAAACGAAAAAGCTTATAGTGGGCTTATGAAAAACATCCCAAAATTATGAGGTGAAATTCTACCACTAATAGAAATAATAGATTGAATTGACATCAACAAGGAGATGAGAAGCTTATTTCACCGGAAGGATAAATGAAGAACTTGGGTCATTTATAAGCACCATAAATAGCAAAAATCCTTAGGGAAAGCTTTAGGTGAAATATAACCCAAGATAATTCCAATGAAGAGGTTGATTGGTTGAAAAGATGTCTTGAGCGAAGAGAAAATGATGGATTTAGATATGTCACTCTTGAAAACTTGTGAATCATGAAACACAAAGGGAAATTATCGACAATGACATAACACCACCTCAAATGATAAGGTAGAAAGAATTGCACTTTGGAATGCAAGAAGAAGAATGCTTGATCTCCTCTGAAAAGAATCTCGATGAGCACTTCGAGAAGGAATTAAATCCTCGATGAACCATCATGTAGAGCCCCCATGAAGAATTCCGGTAATAAAAGGATGATAAAAAGAAAGAGAAGTTGAGAACACAGGGTGAAGCCTTGCAATGATTTAGATGGAGCTTCGCGATGATGTAACCGAGAAAACTTGGAACTCCAGAAAAGAAAGATGAGCAATTGAAACAAAGAATTTATTCATCATGAACAAACTCTAGAGGAAGGAATTAATCACTTGGGTGAATAATAATATGAATTACGTTATGTGTATCCTTCGCTAATTTAAATTGATGACAAGCAACGGATTTGGCATATTACTTATTTCCGTAGAAAGGATTAAGATAGATATAGCGCAAACTTGAGAAGAGACTTCAACGAACTGCCGGTAGGATTTGAAAGAACGAATGAATCTATATGATAATGAAGGAAGAGAAATCTTAAACGAACCACCGTAAGAATTGAAAATGAATGAAGAAAAGATAAAGAAACACCAGGAAGAATTATGAAAAGAACGAAGATACTTGAGAGAATATAAATACGTGAGACAGAATAGATCATGAATTGATTAGAGAATATTTGAACGATGCACCGGCCGATAGAATTGAGGAATGAGATCTGAATGTTGAGAATGAATAAATCTTCTGAAATGATGGCCTCCGGAGAATCAAACTGAAAAGACTCCTGAAATGCTTCGGATGGGTATGAAAAAAATTCTCACAATCGAAAACTATTATGAGAGGATGGCATCAAGCTTGAATTACACATCTTTGGAAAAACATGTAAGGATTTAAGAGGAACTCCACTTTGGTCTTCAAAATCCGAGAATGACGACGAGAAACACCATGAATTGTTGAGACACTCCGGAATGGAAATTAGAAAGGTAGAGCCAACGATGAAAAGAAATTGAAAGATCTTGGAGAAAAGCATTTGACTGACGATAACTCATTCTTACGACAAACTTTAAAAGATTTGAGAATAGCTCTGGGAAAATTAGAAGAGTCAGGTAAGATCCTGGGATAAGACCTATGGGTTAGGGCCCACTCAAGAGAAAACACCGTTGAACAATTATTTGAAAAGGAGATTGCACCGGTTGAATTAAACGGCTTGAATGAGATAACAACCTCGAGATAGCTTGAACGGATTAGGAATGAAAACACACATCTCCTGAGATATCTTCAGTACTCCAGAACAAATGAATGGAGAGAAGTGGATGATTAAGAGGTTCACCGACATGGGAAAGCATTTGAAATGAGGGAAGGATATGATCAACACTGAAAGATTGCATTGAATCCACCGAAGAAGAAACAACAACGAAGGATGATGAACCTGAAGAGCATCTTCATGCGAACCACCTGGTAAGAACATTGACAGAAAAGAATGGAGAGACTTCCCATCGATAAAAGGATACTTGATTAAGATATATGAGTCCTTGAAGAAAAGAAAGGGTGGGGAGGCGGGGAAAACAAAGGCAACCAGAGATGGATGAAACAAACACCGATGAGAATAACTTAGAGTTGATCTTGCGGATGTTGAAAATGATCGGATCCACTTAAGGAGGAACACGCCAGTTGAAAAGGATTGACATGACAATCTCGATTATCATGAAGTATTAGTATACACAGAGAAATATGAGAACACTGCTTAGGAAAGGTATGGAATCTAAGCTCGACATTGAAGCAACTCGAATACCACAAACCGAAACAAAACAAAGGATTGGCTTGCAAAATAAGCCGGAAACAAACATATGATAGATCCCATATCGTATCATGTGTCTGTTGGAAAGATATCCTACATGATACTTGAATTCCCACCTATAAATTCCCGAAACTTTCTAGTTATGCAATCAGGTGTTGGGGATACAAGGGAAGCATAATATCTCACCCAAACTAACAATTCCTACATCCAGCTGTATCCATCCTTCAACACATAACCAAGAAACCTTCGGAAGTCGTGTACCTCAACCTTCGAAAAGTGAAAGTGCGTTATATCGACTAGAGGGGGGGGGGTGAATAGGAGATTTTTATGAAAGTCTTCAAAACATGGAAGTTATGAAGACAAACGATAGAAATAAACCTATTACCCTGCAGCGGAAGGTAGACTACACTAGGCAAGCCATAGTCAAGTATTCAATGGAGTGAAAGAACAATGACTAATAGCAGCAATGTAGTAAGGATCAGGTAGGAAGATATTATGAAGCCAAACAGAAAACGCAATCACTCAGTGAAGATAAAAGATAGTGCAATCATACAATGACTTCACAAGGACCAACAGTAAGTAAAGGGAAGGAAAAGATGAAACCAGTGACTCGTTGAAGACAATGATTTGTTGGACCAGTTCCAGTTGCTGTGACAACTGTACGTCTGGTTAGGGCGGCTAGGTATTTAAACCTTAGGACACACAGTCCCGGACACCCAGTCCTGAACACGCAGCTCAGGACACCCAGTCCTCACCGTATTCCCCTTGAGCTAAGGTCTCACAGACCTCGCCCAATCACTCTGGTAAGTCTTCAAGGTAGACTCCCAAACCTTCACAGACTTCGTTCACCGGTAATCCACAATGTCTCTTGGATGCTCAGAACGCGACGCCTAACCAGCTGGAGGTTTCACAGTCCTCAAGTGTAATAAGTCTTCAGATCACACAGACAAGAAGACTTAAGTGATGCCTAATTCTCTTTGGCTCTGGGTGGTTAGGGCTTTATCCTCGCAAGGAATTCTCTCTCAAAGGCTTCGAGGTGGGTTGCTCTCAAACGACAAAAGCCGTACTCTGAATCTGAGCAGCCAACCGTTTATTCTTGTAGGGGGTGGGCTATTTATAGCCACTTGGCAACCCAACCTGATTTGTCCTAAATGACCCTGGGTCACTAAGGAACTGACACGTGTTCCAACGGTCAGATTTCAAACTCACACGGCAACTTTATTTGGGCTACAAGAAAAGCTGACTTGTCCGACTCTTGACAAGATTCGCTCTCAAAGTCTTCACTTGAAGACATAGGTTTTGTTTAAGCATCACTTCAGTCATTCTCACTGGTTCTCTTGGACCCCACTTAACAGTACGGTGGTTCCTATGACTCAACAAAGAGGAAGAAAAAGAACTACGAAAGATCTAAGTCTTCGAGCTCCATAGGCTTCATGCGATGTCTTCTCTTGTCATAGTCTTCAATGTGAATATCTTCATATACCACCTTTGACTTCAATGTCTTCATACATTTTTAGGGGTCATCTCTGGTAGGAAAACCGAATCAATGAGGGACTTCTACCTGTGTTATCCTGCAATTCTCACAAACACATTAGTCCCTCAACTAGGTTTGTCGTCAATACTCCAAAACCAACTAGGGGTGGCACTAGATGCACTTACAATCTCCCCCTTTTTGGTGATTGATGACAAACTAGTTGAAGTTTTCAACGGGGAATATAGTCTGTGAAATTGTAAAGGATAAGGAATTGTCTTCATAAGTTGCAAGGGCTCCCCCTGAAGATGTGCATATAAGTAATTTGCTTTTGGAATGCAAATGCACATGGCAGGTTGTACTTGTGGAGATCCACTTCAACTTATGATGACAATCCACTATGCATGAGAAAGTATGTGAAGATAATGACATGCATAATGGAAAATGGACGTCTGTAGAATGATCTAAGTGCGGAATTTATCGTCGCACATGCGGAATTTATATCGCAACACAAGGTGGCAAATAAGTAGCAGACGACCATTGAGTTTAAGTGTTACAACTCAAAGAACCAAATGTAGCAAAACGAGAGTTGTAAGCACGAAGCAAAATATAAAGCGCCCGCCCATATGGACCTGCTTGAACACTATAAAACTCATATGCTTCTCTCCCTTTTGTCAGTAAGGACCAAAAAGGTTTGAAGACATAGAGCATCTACTCGTTCCCATGAAGAGTAGGTGAAGCAGCAGGGTCGTTGGTGGTGTTTGGCGGTGCAGAAGATCTTGGAGCAGAGTCGAAGCATGCTGAAGGAGGTGGCGGTGAAGTAGCATCGTCTTCATCCTCGATCACTCTGGCATTCACAGTTGCAGCAGAGGAAGAGAACTCAGAGTCTTCAAGGGATGGAGTTCGTCGCAGCACTGCCCTTCGAGGAGGTGTGGAGTCAAACTTGAATCGCTCAGAGAAGCCATCCTCTTAAAGATCATCTTCAGAACACATCAGCGTCAGCCCTTTCCATGTGCGGCGAGAGGTTTCATGGGCAACAAAAATATTCTTGGTGGCAAGAGTGCGAATGCAATTAACATCCACCAAGAGGCTTTGCATTTGACGCTTCAGCCAGTCATGATGCCTATCCTGTTTCTGATGAAGAGCCACAAGAAGCTCTCGGTCGTTGAGAACACGAGTGTGCTTCTTGGGTCGTGGAGCAGTTGTACTGTCAGTGGCTTCAGTGAGAGCAGGATGCGGTGCACGTGTAGTGCCAGCCAAAGGATACACACGAGTTACGGCTTCAACGCCTTCAACGTTCTGAGAAAAACTTTGATGCTCTGCATTCTAAAGACTTAGAGGTTCCTTGGCAGGCTCAGGATAGATGGCTTCAATAGACATATCCACATTAGGCAAAAAGATCCGATGATTGTGGGTAGAGGGCTGATATGAGATAGTGGAGTGAAGTTTGATCAGCCGCATCACCCAAGGGGCGTAGAACTTCAAACCAAACAGATCAGAGCCAGATGCAGTAGGTTGGCGAATGAAGAAATCCTGTGTATTGAAGCATTTTCCATTAAGAATGTAGAAGACCAAAGTCTTCATTGCACCTTCCAGCTTGGCATGGGGAGAATGTCCTTTGATTGGCTAGAGAGTTCGCCTCATGATGTGATAAATGGTTCTTGGCAGATACTCAAGGTCTTCAACGAAGAACTCCGTGGGATAAGCAGCATCTTGGGGCAATGGCTTCATCATACTGAGCATCTGACTCATATTAGGTTCAGTGTTCTGAAAGATGCTCTCAATAGCTTCACTATGAAGCTGACAGCCATGCTCGTAGAGATCGCCAGGAGTGGGCAAACCAGTGAGCTCAATGATGTCAAAGGCTTTGGCTTCGTGATGAACGTTTCCTATCATCCACTCCAGGACCCAAGTCTTCGGATCTCTGCTATACCCACGGATGTGAAGTGTGGCATAGAATTGGAGCAGCAACTCTTCATTCCAATGCTCTTGGTCAGTGACGAACGGCAGCAGTCCAACCTCTTTGAAGCAATCCAGAGCTTCTTCCAGACAGGCAGACCAGCTATTGCTTCAATGTCAAGGCGCTTGTGTGGGAAAATGCGACCTTGGTTGTAAAGAACGCATGAGTAATAGCTTCGCTGCGGATAACTCCAGAACCGATTAGATGATATTCTTTCCCTTGAGTAGGGGTTCCTGGAGCTATTGAAGAATGTGTTGTCTGCTCTGAAGCCATTGATATTGAAGGAGCCAGGTGCTGATGTAGGACCTAGGAACCTTGGCAATCTTGGGATTGGCTTCTGCACCTGAGGCCTGTGCTCAACATGATAGTCGAACTGGGGACCGGCAGCAGACGCAGGAACAAAAGCGGCGGGATCAGTGGCTTCGCTGACTTCTGGTGCTTTTGTTGGTGAGGGCTCCACATTAGCTTCAGCCATGACAGCGTCAGTGGCTTCAGTGGTGTTGGTGGTGGCAGCCTCAAGATGTTCAACCTCCACTTGACGAGCAGGAGGGTCGGTCACGATCACGTTCTCCTCGAGAACCGCTTCTTGGTGGGACAGGGGAGTGGCAACTTGTGGGACTTCTTCTTCAGTGGCTAATGCAGCCGGATTGTCTTCAGCAGAGACTTGAGGCCTTGGACCTTTGCGAAGCCTGCGCAACGCGGGTGACGCCTGTGGAGTTGCTGTTGGCTGGGCCTCAAAGTCTTCTTCCTCTTGTGGGCGATCCGCCCATGAAGCATCCTGTGCAATTGGCGTCAGTGGACGACCAATGCTGATGACTTCGCTGTGCGTGAGCATAGGCGATGATACCTATTGGTGCTCTAGCTGAGGAAGGGCTACATCATCTTCAACATGGTCATGGTGACCAATGTCTTCAGCAGCGATGGGATCAGCTGTGGGAAAGTCTTCAGCTTCATGAGCCTCTGTGAAAGCAGGCTCATGGACAGTCAGTTGACGTTCTTGTGGATCGGCGTCGGGGTGAACCATGGAAATGGGTTCAACAATCAAGGGCTCTGTGGGAGCAGCCCGTTCCTTCTTGGTCTTTCTTTTCTTCTTGGCGGGGGCAGTAGCAGAGGCTTCAGGATGTTTTCTCTTCCTTGCTTCAGCCTTAGCAGTCCTGGTCTTCTTCAGCTCTGAAGCGGTTGACTTGGCCTTTGGCTTCGGGCCAGTCATGCTAGTTGGGAAGACAAGGGGATCTGCTTCCTGCCTTGGTGCTTCGGGTTCAGCCATAGCGGGCTTCTTCGTCTTCTTGGTAGCCATCCTGGGGTCGATGCCAGGACGCCCAAGGGCCTTGCGCTTCTGAGCCTCATTGTAGGCTTGCACACACCTATCAGCCAAGAGCTTCATGCGCTCACGAGAACCCTGAGCTTCTGCATGTTTCTTTAGAAAGGCTTCCTTGAGCTCGTGCAACATAATCTTCAAGTTCTTCACGTCTTGCACGCTGAGCTTGGCCATATGCTTCTTGAACTGAGATTTCTCAAAGTCAATCTTCTGCTTCAGTTCAACAATGCACTGGGCGATGGCTAACTCTGAAGCAATGGCGCCATGGAAGGCGACACTGAGGCCAATGGGTAGTTGCAGATCGTCGAAGCTGATGTTTGGCATGTCAAACCATTCATCAATGAAGTTGTGGATGATTGTTACATCAAAGAGCGGCAGATCATTGAAGATTTCTGCTTCTTCTTTGCTCTTGATGAGTTGCTCAAGAGCGTCATCTGCAAGATCTTCATCACTTGATAGATCAATGGCATCATTGTGTAGAATGGCAGCAGCAGTTAGCTCTTGGCCGGTGTGTGGCAGAGGCATCTTGACCTTCTGGGGCTTGGAGATGCGTGACAAATCTTCAGACTGCACACTATCTTCAGGAGGTGCAGTTTCCAGTGTCTTCGCTCATGAGATTTTTGGTGAAGGGGCGGGCTTTGAAGCTTTAGGCTTCTTCAACTTTGTTGGCTTCGGCGCTGCAGGCGCTTCATCTGATTCAGCGTCAGCTGCAGGCTCATTCACGGCTGTCGCTTGAACCAAGATATGGCTGATGAGACCTTCAAGGTTGTAGAAAGGACCGATGACATTGGGTTCTGCATCACGGGTGCCGTCAGCCCTTGGAGCAGAAGGACCAGGGTTGAAGTCTAGTCCCAATGTCTTCTTGTTCTGCTTCGCTGAGTTCTAGGCAAACTGAAAGTTGCGCTTGAACAGAATGTCGTCACGACACCATAGCAGTGACGATGGGTCAGCATCCGCAGGCTGTGGTCCACGGACCATGCAGGGATAGTAGCCTTGTTCAATGGCTTCATATCTGGTCCTGGGTTGAAGATTTTTGTAGAGGATGTCTCCCCATGGTCGCTTGATGGCATTCTTTTCAGCATATTCCTTTGTCATAAATTTGTACTTGAACCACTGTTCTGCCCAATAGCGTCGAATCCATTGGATTCGTGTTTTGCGCTGATTGTAATCCTCTTCAGGATCTGTCTTGTACAGTTCTGAGAGGTCGTTTGGCAGATCTCTTGATGTTTCTCCATGACGCTTTCTGCCACCCTTCCTTGCTGATTTCTCTGAAGCCATGAACTTTAAACTGAAAGGCTTCAATACGTTCAAAGGCTTCAAGGGTTTCGCTTGCTGGACAGACAGGAACTGGCTTCGGGAGAATCTATATGATGCTGTAAGAATTCTTTTGATCGAACTCTTTACCATTGTCGTCAGGACCCAGATGATGCTTGGCTGGCATTGGCGTCGTGAAGCCTTTGCAGTCTTGCATACCGAACTTCTTCAGGCAATCTTTGAGATACTTCTCTTGAGATCTGAAGATGCCGTTGTGTTGCTATCGTATTTGAAGACGGAGAAAGAACTTCAGCTCTCCCATCATAGACATTTGATATTGCTCTTGCATCATAAATCCAAACTCTTCACTGTACTTCTGATTGGTGCACCCGAAGATAATGTCATCCACATATATTTGGCACACAAACAGTTCACCATCATATGTCTTCGTGAAGAGAGTGGGGTCGAGGGAACCAGGTATGAAGCCTTTGCTCTTCGGGAAGTATTTGAGTGTGTCATACCAGGCCCGAGGGGCTTGTTTGAGGCCATACAGTGCCTTGTTGAGCTTGTATACCATGTCAGGATGTTTTGGATCTTCAAAGCCAGGTGGTTGTGCAACATACACTTCTTCTTCAATCTTGCCATTGAGAAAGGTGCTCTTCATATCCATTTTATAAAGAAGTATGTTGTGATGATTTGCATAGGCCAGTAGTATGCGTATGGCTTCAAGTCTAGCCACAGGAGCAAATGTTTCATCGAAGTTAATGCCTTCCACTTGAGTATATCCTTGAGCAATGAGATGAGCTTTGTTTCTGACAACTTGACCGTGCTCATCTTGTTTGTTGTGGTATATCCATTTTGTGCCTATTATGTTGTGCTTCCGAGGATCGGGACGCTTAACCAGTTCCCATACATTATTCAGCTCAAACTGTTGAAGCTCTTCTTGCATAGCTTGAATCCATTCAGGTTCCATGAAGGCTTCTTCAACTTTCTTGGGTTCTGTTATTGAGACGAATGCGAATTGCCCACAGAAATTTGCTAGCTGAGTTGCCCTTGAACGAGTGAGTGGACCGGGTGCATTGATGCTATCAATTATTCTTTCAATCTGCACTTCATTGGCAACACGAGGATGTACAGGGCGAAGATTTTGCTCTTGCTGATCATTGTCGTTGTTAGAGGGAATGTCTTCAGGCTGAGCATTGTCTTCAGGTTTATCAGGTGCTGAGATGATAAGTTCTTCTTCAGGATGAGCTTCAGAAGGTATAATTGCTCCAGTTCCCATTAGCTTGATTGATTCACTGGATGGAACTTCATCTAGCACATTTGGCAGGTGCTCTCTTTGTGAACCGTTGGTCTCATCGAACCGCACATCCACAGTTTCAACCACTTTATAATGAAAGAGATTGAAGACTCTGTAGGAGTGCGAATCCTTTCCATATCCAAGCATAAAACCCTCATGTGCTTTTGGTGCAAACTTTGAGGTGTGATGTGGGTCCTTGATCCAGCACCTGGCGCCAAATACTCTGAAGTAACTGACATTTGGCTTCTTGCCAGCAAGGAGCTCATAAGATGTCTTGTTCAGAAGCTTGTGAAGATAAACACGATTGATTGTATGGCATGCAGTATCAATGGCTTCAGGCCAGAATTTTCTTGGGGTCTTGTATTCATCTAGCATCGTTCTGGCCATCTCAATGAGTGTTCTGTTCTTGCGTTCGATGACGCCATTCTGCTGTGGCGTGTACGGGGCTGAGAATTCATGTGTGATGCCCAAGGTATCAAGATATGTATCAAGGCCAGTGTTCTTGAATTCAGTGCCATTGTCACTTCTGATATGCTTTATCTTGGCGCCATAGTTGTTCATTGCTCGATTGGCGAAGCGTCTGAAGACATCCTGCACTTCAGTCTTGTAAAGGATTATGTGCACCCAAGTATATCTAGAATAATCATCAACAATGACAAAGCCATAGATACAAGCAGTAGTAGTAAGAGTTGAGTAATGAGTGGGACCAAAAAGATCCATGTGAAGCAGTTCGAAGGGTCGAGTAGTAGTCATGATTGTCTTCGAGGGATGTTTGGCCTCATCATCTTTCCTGCCTCACAGGCACCGCATAAGTGATCTTTCTTGAACTTGACGCCCTCGATGCCTATGACATGCTTCTTCTTTGCCAGGGTGTGGAGGTTCCTCATGCCAGCATGCCCAAGCCTCCGATGCCAGAGCCAGCATTCTGAAGCTTTTGCTAGAAGACATACGGCAAGCTGTGGTCCTGCTAAGAAATCTACCACGTACAAATCATCTTTTCGATACCCTTCAAATACTAGAGACTTGTCAGATTCCATTAGAACAAGGCAACGATATTTTCAAATATTACGATCATGTTTAAATCGCAAAGCATTGAGACAGACATTAAGTTGAAGCCAAGGGATTCAACAAGCATGACTTTATCCATGTGTTGATCCCTTGAGATTGCAACTCTACCTAGACCCAATACCTTACGCTTACCAGTGTCAGCAAATGTGATGTGTCTCTTGTCGGATGGACATAAGGTTGAGTCCATAAGAAGGCTTCTTTTGCCAGTCATGTGATTTGTACACCCACTATCAATAATCCATTCTGAAGACGCTGGTATCGTACCCTACAGTGCAGTTAGGGGGATAGGCTTCACGAAGAGAATTGTGAAGCAAAAACATTTGACGAACCAGTGGGTTATGAAAGCTTAGATCCAGATTATGACTAATAGGGAGAGTAGCAAGTGATTCAGGAACGAAGTACATAGTAAGACCATTCGGGCATTTGATCTTGCGCCCTACAAGATGTTTAAGGTCCCCAGCAATAGCGTCAGACGATTTTGGTTTTCTGCTGGAGACCTTTCCCTGCAAAAGAGAGTTAAGCTTTCTTAGCCACCCACATCTTCAAGGGTGGCTTAGAAGCAATAAGTCTGAGTGCAGCATCTGAGAACTTCGGCTTTGGAGCCCTAGCAGACAGTCTTGCAGGAGGATAATAGTACTCATAAGAATAAGCAGAATAGTTCTTGGTCTTATGAACATGGCGGTTTGATGAACCGCTCTCATATTCATAGGCCTGAGTATGGTTTCCCTGCAAAACATTTGCGTTAGTGCGACTCAGGTGAGTCCTTTGTCTGTATGAAGCCTTTGGACCGTATGAAGCCTTTGGTCTGAGGTTTGTCTTCTTCACGTGAGGTGTCATGATGACATTCACAGGAAGATTCTCCAGACACTTTTTCGGAACCCAGATCTTCTTCATAGGCGGTCCATTCCTGCAGTTAGTACCAATGTACCTGGCAAACACTTCACCATTCTGATTCTTAAACAGTTTATAGTTTGCATCAAAGGATTCATCAATGACAATGGGGTTTGCACAAGTGAACCCAGATAGAGTGGATGGATCTGCTGAAAATTCCTTTGCAGCAACCCATGTGGTTTTGGGGTACTGCTCAGGTTTCCAGTAAGAGCCATCAGCATTCATTTTCCTTACGAACCCAACACCCTCTTTCCTCGGGTTTCGGTTCAAGATCTGCTTTTTGAGGACATCACATAGTGTCTGATGCCCTTTAAGACTTTTGTACATCCCTGTTTCAAGCAATGTCTTCAACCTAGCATTCTCATCAGCAATAGCAGTGGAATCCTCAGCAGAGGGGTTAGTTCCCACATCAACAGTTGAAGATATTGCAACAGTAGCAGCAGTAGAACATTCAGCAACAGTAGTAGCATTATCACGCTCAATGCATTTAAGACATGGTGGTTCAAATCCTCCATGAGCGGAGCAGATCTGTTCGGCGTGAAGTGACTCATTTTCCTTTTGAAGATCTTCATGAGCCGCTCTCAATTTCTCAAGATCTTGCTTCCTTTGAAGATAATCATAGGAAAGCTTTTCATGAGTTGTTGAGAGCGTTTCATGACGACTTTCAAGTTCCTCATACTTAACGTGAAGATTCTTTATGTCTTCAATTAAGGACTCATATCGAGTCATTTCAGCACCTAACAGATCATCGCTTCTGTCTAACAGTTTTTGAATATGTTCCATAGCTTTCTGTTGTTCAGTTGCAATTTTAGCAAGTGTTTTGTAGCTGGGTTTTGAACCACAATCAGAGTCATCGTCACTAGATGTTTGATAGTGAGTAGTGCTTGTGTTTACCTTGGCACCGCGTTCCATGAAGCAGTAGGTAGAAGCGGAGTAGTCCTTGTCATTTGCATCGGTGTCGGTGATGACGTCATTGTCTTTAGTGTTGAAGATGGACTTGGCAACGTATGCTGTAGCCAGACTTGCGACGTCTGAATCGGACTCCTCCTTAGACTCCACCTCCGCCTCCTCAGAAGCAGACTCCTCCTCTGAATCCATTTCCTTGCTAACAAACGCACGTGCCTTGCCAGATGAGCTCTTCTTGTGTGATGAAGACTTTGAGGAAGACTTGGAAGAAGACTTTGAGTATTTCTTCTTCTTCTTATTCTTGTCGTCAGAGTCATATTCCTTGCTCTTCTTCTTCTTTTTGTTCTCATTGTCCCACTGCGGACACTCAGAGATGAAGTGGCCAGGTTTCTTGCACTTGTGACATGTTTTCTTCTTGTAGTCGTGAGCGGAAGCTTCATCATTCCTTGAGCTTGATCGGGAAGACTTTCTGAAACCTTTCTTCTTGGTGAATTTTTGGAACTTCTTCACAAGCATAGCAAGTTCCCTTCCAATGTCTTCAGGATCATCCGAACTGCTGTCAGATTCTTCTTCAGATGAGGAGACAGCTTTTGGCTTCAAAGCACGAGTTCGCCCATAGTTTGGACCGTAGATATCTCTTTTCTCAGAAAGCTGAAACTCATGTGTGTTGAGCCTCTCAGGTATGTCAGACGGATCGAGTGTCTTGAAATCAGGACGTTCTTGAATCATCAGGGCTAGGGTGTCAAACGAACTATCAAGTGATCTCAGTAGTGTCTTGACGACTTCATGCTTGGTGATCTCAGTAGCGCCGAGGGCTTGAAGCTCATTTGTGATGTCAGTGAGTCGGTCAAATGTGAGCTAGACATTCTCATTGTCATTTCGCTTGAAGCGGTTGAAGAGGTTGCGAAGGACACTGATTCTCTAATCTCTCTGGGTTGAGACGCCTTCATTTACCTTGGAGAGCTAGTCCCAGACCAGCTTAGATGTTTCCAAAGCACTCACACACCCATACTGTCTTTTGGTCAGATGACCACAGATGATATTCTTAGCAGTAGAGTCCAGTTGAACGAACTTCTTGACATCAGCAGCAGTGACACCTTCTCAAGCCTTGTGAACGCCGTTCTTGACGACATACCATAGGTTGACGTCAATGGCTTCAAGATGCATGCGCATCCTATTCTCCCAGTAGGGATATTCAGTTCCATCGAAGACGGGGCACGCAGCGGAGACTTTAATTATCCCTGCAGTCGACATAGCTAAAACTCCAGGTGGTTAAACCAAATCACACAGAACAAGGGAGCACCTTGCTCTGATACCAATTGAAAGTGCGTTATATCGACTAGAGGGGGTGTGAATAGGCGATTTTTATGAAAGTCTTCAAAACGTGGAAGTTATGAAGACAAACGATAGAAATAAACCTATTACCCTGCAGCGGAAGGTAGACTACACTAGGCAAGCCATAGTCAAGTATTCAATGGAGTGAAAGCACAATGACTAATAGCAGCAATGTAGTAAGGATCAGGTAGGAAGATATTATGAAGCCAAACAGAAAACGCAATCACTCAATGAAGATAAAAGATAGTGCAATCATACAATGACTTCACAAGGACCAACAGTAAGTAAAGGGAAGGAAAAGATGAAACCAATGACTCGTTGAAGACAATGATTTGTTGGACCAGTTCCAGTTGCTGTGACAACTGTACGTCTGGTTAGGGCGGCTAGGTATTTAAACCTTAGGACACACAGTCCCGGACACCCAGTCTTGAACACGCAGCTCAGGACACCCAGTCCTCACCGTATTTCCCTTGAGCTAAGGTCACACAGACCTCGCCCAATCACTCTGGTAAGTCTTCAAGGTAGACTCCCAAACCTTCACAGACTTTGTTCATCGGCAATCCACAATGTCTCTTGGATGCTCAGAACGCGACGCCTAACCGGCTGGAGGATTCACAGTCCTCAAGTGTAATAAGTCTTCAGATTACACAGATAAGAAGACTTAAGTGATGCCTAATTCTCTTTGGCTCTGGGTGGTTAGGGCTTTATCCTCGCAAGGAATTCTCTCTCAAAGGCTTCGAGGTGGGTTGCTCTCAAACGACAAAAGCCGTACTATGAATCTGAGCAGCCAACCGTTTATGGTTGTAGGGGGTGGGCTATTTATAGCCACTTGGCAACCCGACCTGATTTGTCCGAAATGACCCTGGGTCACTAAGGAACTGACACGTGTTCCAACGGTCAGTTTTCAAACTCACATGGCAACTTTACTTGGGCTACAAGCAAAGCTGACTTGTCCTACTCTGGACAAGATTCGCTCTCAAAGTCTTCACTTGAAGACATAGGTTTTGTTTACACATCACTTCAGTCATTCTGACTGGTTCTCTTGGACCCCACTTAACAGTACGGTGGTTCCTATGACTCAACAAGGAGGAAGAAAAAGAACTACGAAAGATCTAAGTCTTCGAGCCCCATAGGCTTCATGCGATGTCTTCTCTTGTCATAGTCTTCAATGTGAATATCTTCATATACCACCTTTGACTTCAATGTCTTCATACATTTTTAGGGGTCATCTCTGGTAGGAAAACCGAATCAATGAGGGACTTCTACCTATGTTATCCTGCAATTCTCACAAACACATTAGTCCCTCAACTAGGTTTGTCGTCAATACTCCAAAACCAACTAGGGGTGGCACTAGATGCACTTACAAAAAGAATCCGTTATATGAGTTACGACAATACTCCCGAACTCCCGCCCAGTACTGGGTGGGGTCGAGGTTATCTCACCAACAACTGAATAAAAGAGATTTTCGATGTTAGCGAACTCGGGTATTCTAGAACTCCAGCGATAAAATTGTGACGACAACACCTCGGAGCTCAACTCCCCGGGACACTACCACAACCCCTAAATGTCAGGAGGCACCAAGAACAATGTTCTCGTCACAAGACTATCAGAACGATTCCAAGTTACCCGCGTGATTCTAAAAAATTTTGTGAAATTTGAGGAGAGGAGAGTCAAAACTTCTACGTCAGGAGGCCTCACCGGAGCGATGAAGGGACAGGGGAGTAAAAATAAACCTACTCTCCGATATATATAATCCTAAGACACAAAACATTTTGTTCTAGACTCAACAACGTCAGCAATTCGATCAAGCAGGGGGCTCCTAAGTCGGGGATGGCTCTGATTACCAACTTATAACACCCACAATGCGGCTATATCTCCTACGTGTCAGGGCACGACTTAGAGGCATAGCCGCATGGTAGGTTTGTCACAAGAGGGGTAATCTTCACACAATCCCATGTACTGAATAGAAAGGGATAAAGAGTTGGCTTACAATCACCACTTCACACAAATACAAGTTAAACATACATCATCCAAATTACAAACAAGGTCTGAATACGGAACCAAAATAAAGGAAGACAACCCCAAATGCTAGATCCCCGATCGTCCCAACTGGGTTCCACTACTGACCAACGGGAAACGAAACAAAACAACGATCAAGATCTTCATCGAGCTCCCACTTAAGCGGGGTTGCGTCACCTGCACTGGCATCATCGGCACCTGCAACTGTTTGGAAGTATCCGTGAGTCACAAGGACTCAGCAATCTCACACCCGCGAGATCAAGACTATTTAAGCTTATGGGTAGGATAGGGTAATGAGGTGGAGCTGCAGCAGGCACTAAGCATATATGGTGGCTAACATACGCAAATGAGAGCAAGAAGAGAAGCGATGCAACGGTCGAGAAGCTAGAAGTGATCAAGAAGTGATCCTGAAGCTACTTACGTTCAAACATAACACAAGATCCGTGTTCACTTCCCGGACTCCGCTGAGAAGAGACCATCACGGCTACACACACGGTTGATTCATTTTAATTAAGTTAAGTGTCAAGTTCTCTACAACCGAATGTCAACAAATTCCTATCTACTACATAACCATGGGCACGGATCTTGAAAGTTTATACCCTGCAGGGGTGTCCCAACTTAGCGCATCACAAGCTCTCACGGTCAACGAAGGATATTCCTTCTCCCAGGAAGACCCGATCAGATTCGGAATCCCAGTTACAAGACATTTCGACAATGGTAAAACAAGACCAGCAAAGCCACCCGATGTGTCGACAATCCCGATAGGAGTTGCACGTATCTCGTTCTCAGGGCAACATCGAATGAGACAAGCTACGAGTAAAACCAGACCTCGAGTTTCGCCGAGGTGGCCCCGCAGGCGGCTCAGTTCGGACCAGCACTTAGAGAAGCACTGGCCCGGGGGGTTAAAATAAAGATGACCCTCGGGAGCGCGACTCCCAAGGGAAAAGTATAGGTGGTGGTGAGGAAAATGGTAAAACCAAGGTTGGGCCTTGCTGGAGGAGTTTTATTCAAAGCGAACTGTCAAGGGGTTCCCATAACACCCAACCGCGTAAGGAACACAAAATCAAGAAACATAACACCGGTATGACGGAAACTAGGGCGGCATGAGTGGAACAAAACACCAGGCATAAGGCCAAGCCTTCCACCCTTTACCAAGTATATAGATGCATTAATTAAATAAGAGATATTATGATATCCCAACATATACATGTTCCAACATGGAACAAACTTCAGCTTCACCTGCAACTAACAACGCTATAAGAGGGGCTGTGCAAAGCGGTAACTTGGGCAAACAACGGTTTGGTAGGAAAGGTGGGTTAGAGGCTTCACATGGCAATATGGGAGGAATGATAAGCAAGTGGCAGGTAGCGCGACATAGCGGTCGAGCGAACAACTAGTGAGGGAGTCCTGGACTAAGCGGTCCTTGGGCGTCCGGCCTGTTATCCATGGGCCGGACTGATGGGTTGTGAAGACATGAAGGCCGAAGACTGCACCATATCTGGATTGGACTCTACTTGGCGTGGAAGGCAAGCTTGGCGACCAAAGATTCCTTTTTATGTAACCGACTCCATGTAAACCCTAGATCCCCTCGGTGTCTATATAAACCGAAGGGGATAGTCCGGAAAGGCCAGATACATATACTCATTACCATACCCACATAGGCTAGAGTTCTAGGGTTTAGCCATTACGATCTCGTGGTAGATCAACTCTTGTAATACTCATATTCATCAAGATCAATCAAGCAGGAAGTAGGGTATTACCTCCATAGAGAGGGCCCGAACCTAGGTAAACATCGTGTCCCCCGTCTCCTGTTACCATCAATCCTAGACGCACAGTTCGGGACCCCCTACCCGAGATCCGCCAGTTTTGACACCGACAACTAGAAAGCAAATATAGAAGTGATTTCGAGGGTATGGCCATCTTTCCTGAGATCCCGCAAGGAAGAAAAACAAGTCCATGAAGAAGGCAAACGGACGTAGTCGAACGAATCCTCACAACTCCGAAACGGAACCGAAGCTAACGAGAGAAGCAACCCAGAAAGAAGCAAGCAACATAGTAAACAACCATCACATAAACATGGCATGATGCACCACCAAGTATGATGCATGTCCGGTTTAATGAGGCATGGCATGGCAAAGTGCACAAGCAAAACTACAAGTTAAGTGGAGCTCAATATGCAACGAGTTGCATATTGATGAAACACCACATGACTTATTTAGTTCTCTCTCGTTTATGTACTCAACAAAATTAAATGTTGGTTAGCATGGCAAGGGGTGAAGCATTAATAAAACTACCTATCTAGACAAGTTTAAATGAGGCCGGAACAACAAGCAACAATTCCGGAAAATCCCCATATGCAATATTTGAATTTGGTACTGTTCTGCCCTAAACACAATTTTATTGTTATTAAACATGCAAAGTAATGCCACCATGTTAAACTAGGCATTTTCTACCCCATTTACATATAAAGTTTATTTAAAATGGAGCTACGGTTAATTAGTTATGAAATAAATCATTTTAGCATGGCATTTGAGCAAATTTAATCAAACAGCATTTTTAAACATTTTAAACATTCTTGAAAGTTGTATATTATGAGACTAGACAAAATTCTAAGCATTTTACGTATATAAAACATTTTAATCCGATGCACGGTTATTTAGTTGTGAGCATTTCAATATGATGGCATATCCTATAAATATGCAATGACCAGGTTAAATGATAAATTCGCATAACGAAAAAAAACACATCGGGCCGTATCTAGCTGGCCCAACAATGAAAAAACAGGAGGGCGCTTGTGGCTCACCCATGGGCCAAGCCCAGCTAGCGAAGAGGGAGGCCGGCAGGGGAAAGCGGTTGGGTTGCGGCCTGGCGCGCTGTAGGCACGGTCAACGCGAGGCAGGGGAGCGGGGATCAAACGATCTGCTCATCCTCTGGCTCAGGCTCGGTGCAAAAGGAAGTAGAGACCGAGGGGATGGACATGGCAAAGCAGGGACGTCCGGGATGATGGCGCCGCGACTGCAGGAGCCTGGGACGGCGGCGGCTTGGACCCGGCAGCAGAGCGATCCAAATCGGGACCCATCCTGGTGAACAACGAGGGCAGCGTTTCCATGGCGGTCGATGACCACACCTGCAGGGATGGGAGGCAAGGACTTTCAGAGACAGAGAGCAGCGGGGAAGGAGGAGAAGGAGGGCGAGGAAGACTGGGGCGACGGCATGGAGCAGCTGCTGGTTCGGTGTGCTCCGGCGAGCGGCCACTAGTCACCGGCACGGCCGGAGATGAGTCTGCAGGGGGGCGGAGGAGCTTGGGCACGCGACGACGGCCTGGACCTTGGGACGATGGCTGCGGGTTGTCGTTCGGCGCAGGGAGAAGCAGAGGAGGCAGGAGTCGCGTCGGACGAGGAGACGAGGTGGTAGGGCGGCGGCGGTCTTGTAGGTGAGGAGGGACTTCGGCGGCGTCGGTTCCCGGGGCGGCTCAGATCGGCAACCGATATGAGCTCCAAAACCATGGCGGGGACGATGGGCATCGGAGAGAAGGAGCTTGTGGGCGCGCTGGATGCCTGCGGGGCTTCCATGCTTCATGGGTTGGATCGATGGGAGGAGGTGGTTGGTCAGAAGCTGAAAACAAGGGAAGTGGTCGGAGGCTTCGGTGGCGGAGAGGTGGATCTGGGAGGATCCCGATGGAGATGGTGAGTGGTTGGCGGCGGCGCGATGGGAGAAGATGGATGGGACAGATCCTAGGACTAGGGTTTGGACGCATATATACATCGCGTGGATTAGATTAGGGGCTACCTCGTCCCTCTGATCGTAATTAGGAGGACGAGAATAAATAGCTTAGGGGAACCCAACAAAGAATTGGTGATGTTTTGTAGATGTTTGGGGATGATCCGAATCCAACGTTGATGACTGTCCGGGTCGGGTTCGGGACAGCTTTCAGACGCGTGAGGCGGGTCGATGCACTGTGCAGAGAGGGTTAGACGGACAAGGCCAAGTGTGTGGTTGGACTGAGAAGAGAGAGAGGAGGAAAGCAACCCGACAACCGTTTTCGGAGACCGGAAACGTCTGACGTTTGACTGACTATAATGCCCCTATAGTTATCCGTCGGGGTGTCAAACGGACTCCGAATGCGATGAAATTTGACAGGCGGTCTATCTACACTATAATAAGACCGCACGTCAACTTTCATCCCATTCCGAGAACATTTTCTGGTCACTTATAAAATAATATTTCGGAGGTGCCGCGGGCGTGTGCGAGTGTATCTGGGCTCAGAACGGACAACGGAAAGCACTGGGAGAACCGGACGAATGCAAGTTTTGAAAACATGATGATGCAATGCACATGATTACATGGCAAGATGCAACACGCAAGCGAAAGACAAGGCAACAACAGCGAAAAACTGAAAGACACCTGGCGCATCGGGCTCGGGGCATTACACCTTCCCACTAAGGCCTATTAAGGCCCATTGACTCCCCGGAAGAATTCCCATAACTCTCGAGTACTCCGAAAAATACCCGAATCACTCGGAACCTTTCCGATGTCCGAATATAGCCTTCCAATATGTCGATCTTTACGTCTCGACCATTTCGAGACTCCTCGTCATGTCCCCGATCTCATCCGGGACTCCGAACTACCTTCGGTACATCAAATCACATAAACTCATAATACTGATCATCACCGAACTTTAAGCGTGCGGACCCTACGGGTTTGAGAACTATGTAGACATAACCGAGATACGTCTCCGGTCAATAACCAATAGCGGAACCTGGATGCTCATATTGGCTCCCACATATTCTCCGATGATCTTTATCGGTCAAACCGCATAACAACATACATTGTTCCCTTTGTCACCGGTATGTTACTTGCCCGGGATTCGATCGTCGGTATCTCAATACCTAGTTCAATCTCGTTACCGGCAAGTCTGTTTACTCATTCCGTAATACATTATCCCGCAACTAACTCATTAGTTACAATGCTTGCAAGGCTTATAGTGATGTGCATTACTGAGTGGGCCCAGAGATACCTCTCCGACAATCGGAGTGACAAATCCTAATCTTGATCTATGCCAACTCAACAAGTACCATCGGAGACACCTGTAGAGCACCTTTATAATCACCCAGTTATGTTGTGATGTTTGGTAGCACACAAAGTGTTCCTTCGGTACTCGGGATTTGCATAATCTCATAGTCATAGGAACATGTATAAGTCATGAAGAAAGCAATAGCAACAAACTAAACGATCATCATGCTAAGCTAACGGATGGGTCAAGTCAATCACATCATTCTCCTAATGATGTGATCCCGTTAATCAAATGACAACTCTTGTCTATGGTTAGGAAACTTAACCGTCTTTGATTAACGAGCTAGTCAAGTAGAGGCATACTAGTGACACTATGTTTGTCTATGCATTCACACATGTATTATGTTTCCGGTTAATAAAATTCTAGAATGAATAATAAACATTTATCATGAAATAAGGAAATAAATAATAACTTTATTATTGCCTCTAGGGCATATTTCCTTCACTAGTTAAATCACAGTAGACTAAATTTCAAAATTGGGTCAGTCAATTTTCCAGAGCTCGCCGGAGTTCGCCGGTGCGAACGAAGGGGCTCGGGTGGGGACTTTGGTTGTGGGGGCGGGGCGGTGGTTGGGCCTCGCCGAACAAAGAAAACTCGACGCGGGTGGGAGCAGGGGTGGGTGGCGGAGGAACACAGGCGGTGGGGCCGGTGGTCCGGCCGGCGGCCCGTGCGGTGTTCTGTATGGGAAGAATCAGAGACGAGGAAGAAGAAGGGTTAGGAGACGTAGGATCTTCATCCAACCGCCTGAAATGGTCGACTGACCCAAATGACAAAAGTCACGTGACTTGCATGCAGACATGCCTTTATATTCAGTACCATCATCGTACCTGCTTAGCACTGCTCCTGAATCCATCAAGCTAAACAACGTGCCACTCATAATTCCAAACTTGTTGCTCAAGTATGAATCTGATATGATGCTGATATTACTAAAATAGATAACATTTAATTGGTCAGCTAATGTTCCTACTTTACTTTCGAAAAAGCACGTGCACCACATATAGAGAGACAGCAGGGAGTTGCTTTCTTAATGCGCTCTGGCTCATCATGAGTGGGCACTATGCAACGAACATTTTATTATCCAAAATCTGCTTGCTCTTCTTTAGCATGTTCCTCTTCCGTTCTTCTTTAATAAGTACTCTCTCCGTTCCTAAATACAAGTCTTTGTATAGATTCCACCATGGACTACATATGGAGCAAAATGAGTGAATCTACACACTAAAATGTATTTGGATACATCTGTAGTGATCCATAGTGGAAATCTCTACCAAGACTTATATTTTGGAACGGAGGGAGTATTATAGTAGTACAATATGTTCCTTGTAGTGAAGATGAGCAAGGACATTTGCAGTGTAGAGGTCTATACGGTCGGTTGGTATGGACACTTTGAACTCTTCGGGCCTCTTTGATTCGTAGGATTTTGTAAACATGGGAATAGGATTTGTAGTGGCCTACCCACTTGAATCCTATAAGAATAACAAGGAAATGCAGGGAGTCGTGTCGCCTTTGAGAGTTACACTGATATTAACAGCACCGCACCTTCAGTTGAAGAGAGCTGGTATCCGAAGCCTTTCTAGCCGTACCGGCAATACTAGCACATATATTCCAACAAGTTCCACTTTGCTGATTTTACACTGATGCTTACGGTTTTCCCGTTATATCTACACTATGATCTATGTAGCTGCTTTGTGTCGCACTAGCAGTAGTCCACTCTTGAAGCTAAACACCGCAATGACTTACAAAATTGGCACCAAGGCATTGAGTGCCATTCTGGATGCAATGAAACTCATACGCTCCCCACCTGTTGATTCTTGTTCAGAATATGATCCTAATGAATATTCTAACCTCGAGGAGTCAAAGGCAGATGGTCTGTCCTGTTCACCCATCAAGGTTCCTGTTCTAATTTGGCAAGGTTTTATTGATTTCGTGTATCTTGCATATGTTGTCTTTCATTTCTTCTACTTTGTTGCACCGCCATCTGCTTAGTTTACTCATCATATATGTCGAGATGCCACGCCCATCCATTATCAATACATTTTCCATCTGTCATCATACCATGTTTTTTCACTCAAATGCTATTCTTGTGCATCAGACATCAAAAAGGAAGAGCGTGATTGCCGAACCTGAAGGAGCACCAGCAAAGTCCTTGAAAAATGTGGTTGTGCCAGAGAAATCATGCAACACCCCACTTATATTGGCTGTACAACCAGTGACCCAAAACGTAGGACCGACTTCAGCAGACTTTACCCATACTTCACTGGCCACACCACTAGCCACACCACATAGGACCTGCACTCCAGGAAAAGGTATGCCGATTTTAGCTGCCATAGCACCAGTCGTACCATAGAAAAATCCCACTCCAGCAAAAAGTACAGCAAGTCCATCGGCCGAAGACCTATCCCAACTGCAGAGACGGCCAATTCCTGCAGATTGGAACCCCATTCCAGTTATTCCCAGTTTAAAATACAATGCTTTCAATGTTGTTAGGGACTACGTGCATATATTCCCATCATGGGAAGATTATAGTGAAGACAAACACCATTTTCACATCTTCCTGTCCTACTTACGTGTAAGTGCTATTATTCATGGTGATTATTTTCCTGTTTTCTACTGATTGAACACATTAATGATTTACATTACATTGTTGTAAGTAGGCGAGGGTCAATCTGGATAGTAATGACGAGCAAAGCTTGCTTGCGCTTTTCAAGGAAGCATTGCAGCAGTATTGGTGTTACCTGAGGAAATCACACTTTGATGGCAAGTCTATAAACGAATTTCTGGTGAAGTCTCATGTGCTAAATTTAGAAGACATTGAATGGAAAAACCTTGTTATGCACTGGTCTCGTTCCGAGGATGAGGTACTGTCTATGATATCGCATGACAATTTGAACTTCCGGTTTGAAAAGAACGACAGGATATCGCAAATATGTTACCCGCTGCTTTGCTCTTGTTAGTACCTGTTGTCCTGTATCACTGTACTTGCATACATACCTGGTTCATTATGTGACAGCAGTATGCATGATAGCTTGCTTATCAATTGTTCGCTCCAAATTATTTGATCTGTATGAATGGTTACATTAGTGTAGAATATATCCAATGCCAATGAAATTTTTTAGCTCTGCATTGTTCTTGTAAGTACCTGCTGTCCTTTATCAGTGTACTTATATTGACAGGTAGTTGTTCATGTACCATCACTCTGCAGCTTATTTTCCTTTACCCTCCATTTTCTACACATAAGATCTATATTTACTCTTACCATAAGGTTGGATAACACCGATGGTATTGAAGAAGTTTAGCTCTGCATTGCTCTTGGCTGTACCTTTTGCTTGTATCGTTGTACTTACATTTAGAGCTACTTGGTTATGTAGCATCACTCTTCATCTTATCTTAAATATTCTCCATTTTTTCTTATATTGTCACATCTATATTTACTCTTAACAAAATGTAGAATAAAGGAAATGCTTATGAAGAAGATTCTGTGGTAAACTTCTTGAATTGCCCCTCCCCCCCCCCCCGCCAGCATGGACAAGGGCTTTATAGAGCCCGCCTTCACCAATAATGTAAGTTTGTCCTTCTCAAGCCTTCCATCTTTGTTGTGTATATTTGGTTAGGCATGACTGCAACAACTTATTATTTTTGGTGTTTGCATTAAATTGCATGTTTAAAGTTTATTATGTAGTTCATAAACAAAAGTTTGTCCTTCTCAATTTAAGTTTTCATTTGTACAACCAAGTTCCTTCTTCATACCATGTAAATTAAACTATACAGAGCAAGTGATCTTCTTTTGCACTGCATGTATGCTTCTGTTCTTGATCCATAATCCAGTGGTGTGGTGAACCTACCCACTACAACATAATGTCATATTCTGCAATGTATTAACTATGAACAATGTCATATCATTCTACTATTATTTAAACTGTCTCTTTATTTGCCAATCTGAAATGGGAAAAATTGACAACACACTAACCATTGATACTTATGACTTCTTGATCTGTAATCGAGTGGTGTCGTGAAGCTACCAACTCCTTCACAATGTCATTTCCTGCGATGTCTTGACCTGAACAATACCATATTGTGTTAATGCAATTTTAAACGGTGTCACTTTATTGGTCAGTAAGAAATGTGATGAATTTTCAGCACTGATACTTCTATGTGCAAAACCTATCATCTGTCTGCTTGTTTATCTTTCAGAGTGAGGAGTATATAAGTGTTAAACAAGCACAGTCTCATCAGCTTGCTCAGCTGCTTGCGCTGCAGCTCCCCAGTAGGGCTAACCTTTCTTGAACTCTATTGAAGTGTTGTCGGTTTTGTATATTATTTTGTCGGCGTGTTTAGTTGCACTGGTGGCGATCTTTGATGCCCCGTATATGTAATTTGTTGTCTTCTTGTGCTTTATTATCATAGTGGCAAACTTTGATGCCTAGTGGATGTAATATGCCATAATTTCTTTATTGTATAGTCTAGGTTTTTTATTATTCATGATGCTGTAGTTATTTTACTGTATATATATCCTGTCTTCGCAGTAAACCGACCAAACCATAAAATTACGGTACATAATCGGGTCGTCATGCAATCACGATGTATGATCCGCATCATGGGCCCCGTCAGCTTGGTCCGTTAGAAGGCCTAAATGTAAACTGGCCCACTAGTGGATTCGGGCCTTTAATAGGTCGTGTAAACCGTCGGCCCTCTTTTCGCAAGAAAACTCAATGGGCTTTTAGGAGGCTGAGAAGTAGGTTGGGCCTGAAACGTGCTGAACAGCTCATGAGCCAGTAGCAGCCCGAAATGGACCCTGGCCCATGATTGTGCCAATCAAATCACGAGCTTTTAACAGGCCAAAATTGTCTCGGTCCTTGTTTGGCCCAATCAGATTATCGGCTGCGAGCAGGCTGGATGCAAACCGGGCCGTAGTTAGGCCCAACTATATGACGGGCTTTTAACAGGCCGAAATTAATGTAGGGCTGAAATGTTAAACGGGCCCTTAACAGGCCGAAACTAATATCAGGCCGAATTACTAAATGGGCCTTTAGAAATTAGGCCCAAAAGCATAGCGTCTCGTTGACAGGCCAAATCTGATATGGGCCATAATTTAGCCCAAAGCCTCTTAAAGGGCCGGACCTGATCTGGGCCGTAATTTGGCCCAGAATGTGGTAGGCTTTTAACAGGCCGGGTCTCATATGGGCCATTGTTAGGCCCGGAACGTGGCAGGCCATTAATGGACCGGATCAAATATGGGCCGGCATTTGGCTAAAAACATGGCAGCCAATTAATGGGCCGGCCTACTAGGGTCCTCAAAATCTTGTGGGCCTACAGCTGCGCCGGCCCATTAATGTCGGTGAAATCTCGTGGGCCTTTAGCTGGGCCGGCCCATTATCGTCCACAAAAATCTTGTGGGCCTTCACCTGGGCCGGCCCATTATGGCCCGCAAAAATCTTGTGGGCCTTTAGCTGGACCAGCCCATTATGGTCCGCAAAATCTTGTGGGCCTTTAGCTGGGCCGACCCATTATGGTCTGCAAAATCTTGCGGGCCTTTAGTTGGGCCGGCCCATTTAAACTTTATGGGCCACTTTTGGGCCGGTCCACGTGTCAACATATCATAGGCGCATCTCGCCCATTGGATGAGTGACACCTGTGCCAACACGGAGCTGACACGTGTTTCCGTCAGCCAATCAGAATTTTACACGTGGAAAATCCCCATTGGTCCGGGCTGTTAACGGGTTATTGGATCCAAAACCAGAACCAATAGCTTAACGGCATTCCGTTACGGTGGATGCCACGTGTCGGTCACCCTTGACGAAAGAACTTTTGTGACGCGCGATTTATCGTCATGGAAGTGGACACTTCCGTGATGATAATTTTGGTAATGTCATGTAACACTTCTAGGACAGCACAGGCATGACTATCTTTATTCTGTCATAAAATTATCATGGATGTACATGCATGACAGAAAACGTGACCTACAGTGACAAACACGTATCATCACAGAAGTGTATTTTTTTAGTGGGCCATAGGTTTCACTAGTGGCTTCTCTCATGATAGCATGTATTATGGTGGGTGAACAAATTACTGCCGAGCAATTGATATAAGAGCGCATCGTTATGAAAATATCTAGGCAATGATTATCAAATATAGGCATCTACTGCTATTACTCCACACATCGACCGCTATCCAGCATGCATCTAGAGTATTAAGTTCATAAGAACAGAGTAATGCTTTAGGCAGGATGACATGATGTAGAGGGATAAACTCAAGCAATATGATATAAACCCCATCTTTTTATCCTCGATGGCAACAATACAATACGTGCCTTGCTGCCCCTACTGTCACTGGGAAAGGACACCGCAAGATTGAACTCAAAGCTAAGCACTTCTCCAATTGCAAGAACGATCAATCTAGTAGGCCAAACTAAACCGATAATTAGAAGAGACTAGCAAAGATATCAAATCATGCACATAAGAATTCAGAGAAGAACCAAATATTGTTCATAGATAAACTTGATCATAAATCCATAATTCATCGAATCTCGGCAAACACACCCCAAAAGAATATTACATCAAAGAGGTCTCCAAGAATATCGAGGAGAACTTTTTATTGAGAACCAAAGAGAGAGAAGAAGCCATCTAGCTAATAACTATGGACCCGAAGGTCTGTGTTAAACTGCTCACACATCATCTGAGAGGCTATGGTGTTGATGTAGAAGCCCTCCGTGATCAATTCCCCCTCTGGCAGATCGTCGGAAAAGGCCCAGATGGGACCTCACAGGTACAGAAGGTTGCGGCGATGGAAAACTGGTTTCGTGGCTCCCCTGGATGTTTTTAGGGTATAAGAGTATATATAGGCGAAAGAAGTACGACGGTGGAGCTACAAGGGGCCCACGAGGGTGGGGGGCGCGCCTACCCCCTGGGCGCGCCCTCCTACATCGTGGCGACCTCGTTGCATCTATGACTTCCACTCCAAGTCTCTTGGATTGCGTTTGTTCCAAGAAAGGTCCTCGCGAAGCTTTCGTTTAGTTTGGATTCCGTTTAATATTCCTTTTCTGCGAAACACTGAAATAGGCAAAAGAATAGAAACTGGCATTGGGCCTCCGGTTAATAGGATAGTCCTAAAAATAATATAAAAGAGCATATTAAAGCCCATTAAACATCCAAAACAGATAATATAGTAGCATGGAACAATCAAAAATTATAAATACGTTGGAGACGTATCAGCATCCCCAAGCTTAATTCCTGCTCGTCCTCAAGTAGGTAAATGATAAAAACAGAATTTTTGATGTGGAATGCTTCCTAACATAATTTTCAATGTAATTTTCTTTATTGTGGCATGAATATTCAGATCCGAAAGATTCAAGACAAAAGTTTAATATTGACATAAAAATAATAATACTTCAAGCATACTAACCAAGCAATTATGTCTTCTCAAAATAACCAAGAAACTATGTCTTCTCAAAATAACTAGCCATGCTTCATTTTCGTCACACAAAATGCTCCTATCATGCACAACCCCGATGACAAGTAATACGTCCCCGTTGTATCTACTTTACCAAACACTTTTGCCCTTGTTTTGGACTCTAACTTGCATGATTTAAATGGAACTAACCCGGACTGACGCTGTTTTCAGCAGAATTACCATGGTGTTATTTTTGTGCAGAAATAAAAGTTCTCAGAATGACCTGAAAATCAACGGAGAATTATTTTGGAATATATATAAAAATACTAGAAGGAAGATCCACGTCAGGGGGGGCCTCCACCTGTCCACGAGGGTGGGGGTGCGCCCTACCCCCTAGGTGCGCCCCCTGCCTCGCGGGCCCCCTGACGCTCCACCGACCTCAACCCTAACTCCATATATTCACTTTCTGGGAGAAAAAATGAGGGAGCAGGATTCATCGCGTTTTACGATACAGAGCCGCCGCCAAGCCCTAATCTCTCTTAGGAGGGCTAATCTGGAGTCCGTTCGGGGATCCGGAGAGGGGAATCCGTCGCCATCGTCATCATCAACCTTCCTCCATCACCAATTTCATGATGCTCACCGCCGTGCATGAGTAATTTCATCGTAGGCTTGCTGGACGGTGATGGGTTGGATGAGATTTATCATCTAATCGAGTTAGTTTTGTTAGGGTTTGATCCCTAGTATCCACTATGTTCTGAGATTGATGTTGCTATGACTTTGCTATTCTTAATGCTTGTCACTAGGGCCTGAGTGCCATGATTTCAGATCTGAACCTATTATGTTTTCATCAATATATGGGAGTTCTTGATCCTATCTTGCAAGTCTATAGTCACCTACTATGTGTTATGATCCCGCAACCCCGAAGTGACAATAATCGGGACCACTCCCGGTGATGACCGTAGTTTGAGGAATGCATGTATTCACTATGTGTTAATGCTTTGTTCCGGTACTCTATTAAAAGGAGGCCTTAATATCCCTTAGTTTCCAATAGGACCCCGCTGCCACGGGAGGGTAGGACAAAAGATGTGATGCAAGTTCTTTTCCATAAGCACGTATGACTATATTCGGAATACATGCCCACATTACATTGATGAACTGCAGCTAGTTCTGTGTCACCCAAGGTTATGACCGTTACAAGATCGATCGCATCCGGCATAATTCTCCGTCACCGATCCATTGCCTACGAGCTTTCCATATATTGTTCTTCGCTTATTTACTTTTCCGTTGCTATTGTTATCATCACTACAAAACACCAAAAATATTACTTTTGCTACCGTTACCTTTTGCCACCGTTACCACTACTATCATATTACTTTGCTACTAAACACTTTGCTGCAGATATTAAGTTTCTAGGTGTGGTTGAATTGACAACTCAGCTGCTAATACTTGAGAAATATTCTTTGGCTCCCCTTGTGTAGAATCAATAAATTTGGGTTGAATACTCTACCCTCGAAAACTGTTGCGACCCCCTATACTTGTGGGTTATCAAGACTATTTTTTGGCGCCGTTGCCGGGGAGCATAGCTCTATTCTTTGATTCACTTGGGATTTATATCTGCTTATCATTATGAAGAACTTGAAAGATCCAAGAACCAAGATTTATCCCTCAACTACAAGGGGAGGTAAGGAACTGCCATCTAGCTTTGCACTTGTTTCACCTTCTGTTTTGAGTAAGCTTGCGACACCTAAACCTGCTTCTACTATTAATTCTGATATGTCGCATGTTATTGATGATGCCACTTCTGCTATGCATGATACTTATGATGAAACTACTTCTATGCTTGATACTACTGTGCCACTTGGTGAATTTCTTGATGAACAACTTGCTAGGGATAGAGAGAATGAAATTATTGAAACTCATAATATTGATGAAAGTGATGATGAAGATTCTCCCCTAGATATGAATTACCTGTTGTGCCTGAGGGCTATGTTATGGATGAAGAAACTGCTAGAGATTTTCTTTCTTGCAATGATAGGAGTGATATTAAGAAATTATTAGCTAAGCTGAAACAAAAAACTCTGAATGCTAGAATGAAATATGATCCTCCTTATGCTACTTCACCTATCTTTGTTACTGATAAGGATTATGAATTCTCTATCGACCCTGATATAATTACTTTGGTTGAATCTGATCCTTTATATGGCTATGAATCTGAAACTGTTGTGGCAAATCTTACTAAATTAAATGATATAGCCACCTTGTTCACTAATGATGAGAAAACTCGCTATTATTATATCCTTAAATTATTTCCGTTCTCATTAAAGGGTGATGCTAAGACATGGTTTAATTCTCTTGATCCTGGTTGTGTGCGTAGTCCCCATGATATGATTCATTACTTCCCTCCTAAATATTTCCCCGCTCATAAGAAACAAGCTGCTTTAAGGGAAATATATAAATTTGTGCAAATTGAAGAAGAGAGTCTCCCACAAGCTTGGGGGAGGCTTCTCAAATTACTTAATGCTTTGCCCGATCATCCTCTTAAGAAAAATGAAATACTTGATATCTTTTATAATGAACTAACCGATGCTTCCAGAGACCACCTGGATAGTTGTGCTGGTTGTGTTTTTAGGGAAAGAACACCAGATGAAGCTGAAATTTTATTGAATAATATGTTGAAAAATGAAAATAATTGGACACTGATACGTCTCCATCGTATCTATATTTTTTGAGTGTTCCATGCCAATATTCTACAACTTTCATATACTTTTGGCAACTTTTTATACTGTGTTTGGGACTAACATATTGATCCAGTGCCCAGTGTCAGTTCCTATTTGTTGCATGTTTTTTGTTTCACAGAAAATCCATATCAAACAGAGTCCAAACAGGATAAAAACGAACGGATAATTTTTTTGGAATATATGTGATTTTTGGGAAGTGAAATCAACGCGAGACGGTGCCCGAGGGGGCCACGAGGCAGGGGGCGTGCCCCTGACCCTCGTGGCCACCCCATAAGGCGATTGGTGCCCTTCTTTCTCCGCAAGAAAGCTAATATCTGGATAGAGATCATGTTTAAATTTCAGCCCAATCGGAGTTACGGATCTCCGAGAATATAAGAAACGGTGAAAGGGAAGAATCTGAGAACGCGGAAACAGAGAGAGACAGAGGGACAGATCCAATCTCGGAGGGGCTTTTGCCCCTCCCACGCCATGGAGGCCAAGGACCAGAGGGGAAACCCTTCTCCCATCTAGGGAGGATGTCAAGGAAGAAGAAGACGAAGGGGCCCCCTCTCCCCTTCTCTTCCGGTGACGCCGGAACGCTGCCGTGGCCATCATCATCATCACCGTGATTTACACCAACACCTCTGCCATCTTCACCAACATCTCCATCACCTTCCCCCCTCTATCTACAGCGGTCCACTCTCCCGCAACCCGCTATACCCTCTACTTGAACATGGTGCTTTATGCTTCATATTATTATCCAATGATGTGCTGCCATCCTATGATGTCTGAGTAGATTTTCGTTGTCCTATCGGTCGTTGATGAATTGCAATGATTGATTTAATTTGCTTGTGGTTATGTTGCTGTACTTTGGTGCCCATCATATGAGCGCGCGTGTGGATCACACCATAGGGTTAGTTTTATGTTGATAGGACTATGTATTGGAGGGCAAGGGTGACAGAAGCTTCAACCTAGCATAGAAATTGATGCATATAGGATTGAAGGGGGACCAATATATCTTAATGCTATGGTTGGGTTTTACCTTAATGAATATTAGTAGTTGCAGATGCTTGCTAATTGTTCCAATCATAAGTGCATAGATATCCAAGTCAAGGATGACATGCTAGCAGTGGCCTCTCCCACATAATACTTGCTATCGGTCTAGTAAAGTAGTCATTTGCTTAGGGGCAATTTCGCAACTCCTACCACCACTTTTCCACACTCGCTATATTTACTTTATTGTGTATTTAATTAAACAGCCCCTCCTTTTTATTTACGTAATCTTTATTATCTTGCAAACCTGTCCAAAATACACCTACAAAGTACTTCTACTTTCATACTTGTTCTAGGTAATGCGAACATCAAGCATGCGTAGAGTTGTATCGGTGGTCGATAGAACTTGAGGGAATATTTGTTCTGCCTTTAGCTCCTGATTGGGTTCGACACTCTTACTTATCGAACACTGTTGCGACCCCCTATACTTGTGGGTTATCATACACTTCCTGATCCAATCCCTAATCCAATTCCTGAACCAACTCCCGAGCCAACTCCGAAGAAAAGGGGTATTCTATTTCTCAGTCTTGAAGATTTGCAAGAGGCAAAGAAATCTATGAAATAAAAAGGTATTAAAGCTGAAGATGTCAAGAATTTACCTCCTATTGAAGAAATACATGGTCTTAATTTAACGCCTATTGAAGAAGTACATGGTCTTGATAACCCGACATAGGTAGTAAAGGTAAATTCTCTCTATAGATATGATAAAGCTGAACTCCCTCCTACTAAGTTTGCTAGCCAATGCTTAGATGAGTTTATAACTTTATGGTAAAGCAATAAGATTTTAATGCTTATGTTGGTAGACAATTCAAACATAATGCTTATATGATTGAACACTTGAGTGATTATATGGCTAATGTTAAAGGTGAACTAAAACTTAATAGTAATCTATGGTTACCACTTAAGTAGAACAAGTACTTAAAGCTCAGAATGATTTGCTCAATGAATTGAATAGTAAGAAAAATGATAATGTTGTTAGAGTTATGACTAGAGGTGGTAAGATGACTAAGGAACCTTTGTATCTTGATGGCCATCCTAAGAGAATTGAGCAAGATTCTCAGAGAAATAATATTGATGCACCTAGTCCTTCTAAAAGGAAGAAAAAAAAATGATAGGACTTTGCATGATTCTAGTGAAGTTGTTGTTGACACACCTGAGAATCCCAATGATATTTCTATTTCTGATGCTGAAACACAATCTGGTAATGAGCATGAACCTAGTGATAATGTTAATAATGATGTTCATGTTGATGCTCAACCTAGTAATGACAATGAAGTAGAGATTGAACCTGTTGTTGATATTGATAACCCACAACCAAAGAATCAACGTTATGATAAGAGAGACTTTGTTGCTACGAAGCACGGTAAGGAAAGAGAACCATGGGTTTAGAAACCCATTCCTTTTCCTCCTAAACCATCCAAGAAAAAGGATAATGAGGATTTTGAGCGCTTTGCTGAAATGATTAGACCTATCTTTTTGCGTATGCGATTAACTGATATGCTTAAAATGAATCCTTATGCTAAATATATGAAAGATATTGTTACTAATAAAAGAAAGATACCGGAAGCTGAAATTTCCACCATGCTTGCTAATTACACTTTCAAGGGTGGAATACCTAAGAAACTAGGAGATCCCGGAGTACCAACTATACCATGCTCCATTAAAAGAAACTATGTTAAAACTGCTTTATGTGATCTTGGAGCCGGTGTTAGTGTTATGCCTCTCTCTTTATATCGTAGACTTGATTTGAATAAGTTGACACCTATTGAAATATATTTGCAAATGGCTGATAAATCAACTGCTGTAGTTATCGGTATTTGTGAGGATGTGCCTGTTGTGGTTGCAAACGTTACTATTTTAACTGACTTTGTTATTCTTGATATTCCCGAGGATGATAGTATGTATATTATTCTTGGAAGACCCTTTTTGAATACTAGAGCGGTTGTTATTGATTGCACCAAAGGCAATGTCACTTTTCATGTTAATGGTAATGAGCATACAGTACACTTTCCGGGGAAACAACCTCAAGTCCATAGTATCAACTCTATTGGAAAAATTCCATCGATTATTTTTGGAGGTTTTGAATTTCCTCTTCCTACTGTCAAGAAGAAATATGATATTCTTATTGTTGGGGATGTGCATATCCCCGTTGAGGTAACCTAGTGTTATTCGAAAATTCCCCGGTTCCATGTTATTCGGAATGAGTTTGTTAAAAAGACCTGATCAACCTTGTTAGTGGATTCCTTTTGATGAGCATGAGATGGATGAATTTAGAAAACACAACTCTCTGTACCCTCTTTTTACTTTCTGTTATTTATATTAAATAAAGCAAAAATAGTATTTTTTGTCTGTTTTCTGAACTATCAATGCAATAAAAATACCCCAAAAATAAAAGTCGTCCAAATGCCCTGAAAATTAAATATGAGTTTTTTCTAGAATATTTGAGAATATCTGGCACTGCAAACACAGCAGGGGGAGCAAGCACCTGGCCACGAGGGTGGAGGGCGCGCCCTACCCCCCTGGGTGCGCCCCCTGCCTCGTGGGCCCATGATGGCTCCCCTCCACTTATTCCAGCTACCACACACTCCTTCTTCCTCCCACAAACATCACTAACCAGCTCAAACCCGAGTCCAAGCTCATCTTGCTGCCATTTTCGATCTCCTTGCTCAAAGCTCCATTCAAAAAACTGCTTTGGGGGATTGTTCTTTGGTATGTGACTCCTCCAATGGTCCAATTAGTTTTTGTTCTAGTGCTTTATTCATTGCATATTTTTGCTACTTAGGTGACCCTGTTCTTGAACTTGCATGTCAAATTTATGTGGTCAAAAGTTGTTTTGATGCATGATATTATCTCCAGGCACTTGCAGAAGTAGTTGCTATCACTATTGTTGAGTTTGGTTCACTTTTATTCTGGAGTTACTAAAAATTTCAGAAATTTTCAGAAAAAGATGAAGAGATTTTTGAGGGGCTCATTGAGCCGAAGCTCGAAGGATAAGCAAAGTGAGGAGGATAAGAGGCCCAAATATAATCTTCCTCGCACCACGGAGTTTCGGCCATGTGAATGGCCTTGTGATGATTTCTTGAGAGCAGCCAGGATTTATGATGATTTCTATGAATTGGCTGAGAATGGAGGCCTCACCGCCTTCCTCCACGACCAACGCAAACAGTATCTCTTACTCACCAATATCTTTGTGCAAAACTTTCATTTCCATGCTAGGAGCTCACCACCTACGGTGGAATTTTATTTATATGATGAGCATAAGGAGATGTCACTTCAAGATTTTTGTCGGGTTTGTTTGATCCCTTTCGAGGGCAGCGTAGAGAAACCACATCATGATGATGTGGATGGGTTTATTGATACCATTAATGTAGGGGAAACGAGGAAGGTTTCGGACGCACGAATTACTAGCATACACTTTCCTGTTCTACGTTACTTTGCTATATTTGCTAGTAGATGCTTAATTGGGTGCGGAAACTGTGGAAACGTGAGTATCCCTGATATTTTTATTTTGTGTCATGCCTTATTTCGTGATGACACATTCAGTATGGGTGCTATTGTTGCAAAGCGGTTAAATCTTAACCATACTAAGGGCCCCGTTCTTGGAGGCATCTTCGCCTCGCGCCTCGCTGCACACTTTAACATACCTATTAGGCATTATGAGAAGGAAGAGAAGTTGTTGCCTCCTGTTTATCTAGATTATAAGAGTATGACGACACATGATTTTATTGTTAAGAATAGGGAAAAGGCGCTTAAGTACAAATTAATATTTGGTAAAAATCATCCTGAGACTATTACCTTGCCTGCTCCTTCCTTGTTTGATTTATCTGCAGGCAAGTACCTTGTCTCGTTGGAGGCCATTCATGCCTGCCGGAACCCTACATCAGCTACTGAGCCAGAGCCGGAACCACAATTTGATCCTCGACGACAGTCTGATTACCAGTGGGATTCGGATGTGATTGCCAACCAGTGGCAATCCGAGGCTTCTTCATAGTACGACCCCAACTATTACTTTGGATATCCGCCAGGCCAGCCATGGCCATAGACCAACTTAGGCCAAAAGCCTAAGCTTGGGGGACTATGTATTTCTCACCGACATTACATTCATGTTCACACACTCATTGCTAGTTGTCGGTGCTCATACTTTTTCACTGTATCATCCATGCTAGTTTATTTTCCTTTTTATGCTTTCTTCTTGCATGTTTAATAAACCTAAAGAAAAACAAAAAAATTAGTTCTAGCTTTTAATTAGTTTACTTTCCATGCTTGTAGTAGTAACTAAAAAGAAAACCCAAAAATATTTCTCGTTCTTCTTTTGCTTGTTGGGAGCTTTCCTGTGTAAATAGTTTTATTTCTTTTCTTGTTCTCTGGGGGTCAAGAGAAGAAGACCATAATTAAAATGTTAAAGTGGCTCTTATATGAAATATTGTTGATCTGACAAAGAGCCCATATTACCTTGAATTAAATGCATGCAGATTCCAGCTTAGTCCAATGCACGTGCACTATTATTATTATTATCCACACTATTCGGTCGTGCAAGTGAAAGGCAATAATGATGATTATATGATGAACTTATTGAGATGGGAAAAGCTGGTATGAACTCGACCTCTCTTGTTTTTGTAAATATGATTAGTTAATCGTTCCTGATTGAGCCTATTATGAATAAACATGTTTGCAATGACAATTAGAGATTGTAGTTGCTTATGCCATGCTTAATTAGCTAGGTGCTTATAATGGTTTACCTTGCGTGCCAACATGCTATTAAAATGGTTGTGATGTGGTATGATAGGATGGTATCCTCTTTTGAACGATTCGAGTGGCTTGACTTGGCACATGTTCACGCATGTAGTTGAAACAGAATCAACACAGCCTCTACGATATTTATGTTCATGGTGCATTATATCCTACTCATGCTTGCATTCGGTGTTCATTAATTTTAATGCATGTTCATGACTGTTGTCGCTCTCTAGCTGGTCACTTCCCAGTCTTTTTCTAGCCTTCACTTGTACTAAGAGGGAATACTTCTTGTGCATCCAACTCCATAAACCAGAAAGTTATTCCATATGAGTCCACCATACCTACCTATATACGATATCTACCTGCCGTTCCAAGTAAATTTGTATGTGCAAAACTCTAAGCCTTCAAATAAACATTCTATTTTGTATGCTCGAATAGCTCATGTATCAACTATGGTTGTCTGTATCTTCCATGTTAGGCGGGTTATTCTCAAGAGGAGTGGACTCCGCTCCTCACCTCACGAGAAAATGGCTGGTCACCGGGATGCCCAGTCCCATGCTTTATGCAAATCAAATCAAAATAATTGCAAACAAAACTCCCCTGGGACTGTTGTTAGTTGGAGGCACTCGGTGTTTCGAGCAAGCCATGGATTGATGCTTGTTGGTGGAGGTGGAGTATAAACTTTACCATTCTGTTTGGGAGCCGCCTATAATGTGTGTAGCATGGAACATATCACCATCTCTTGGTTGTTATGTTGACAATGAAAGTATACTGCTCAAAATATTATTTATCTATTTCAAAACCGAGCTCTGGCACCTCTACAAATCCCTGCTTCCCTTTGTGAAGGGCCTATCTATTTACTTTTATGTTGAGTCATCATCCTCTTATTAAAAAGCACCATTGGAGAGCACCACTGTCATTTGCATTCATTACTATTAGTTTACATTGATTATGACTTGACTGGATCTCTTTTACCATGAATTACAATGTCTAGTCAATCCTTGATCTTTAAAGGTGCTCTACATTTATGTTTTGCGGTCTCAGAAAGGGCTAGCGAGATACCATCCTGTTATATCGTATCATGATTGTTTTGAGAAAGTGTTGTCATCCGAGATTTATTATTATTGCTCGCTAGTTGATTATGTCATTGATATGAGTAAACATGAGACCTAATTAAATGTTATTGTGAATATGGTTAGTTCATAATCTTTGCTGAAAACTTGAATGCTGGCTTTACATATTTACAACAACAAGAGCAAACAGAGTTTGTAAAAGTTTTTCTTTATCACTTTCAGTTTATCAACTGAATTGCTTGTGGACAAGCAAAGGTTTAAGCTTGAGGGAGTTGATACATCACCGTCGTATCTACTTTTCCAAACACTTTTTCCCTTGTTTTGGACTCAAACTTGCATGATTTAAATGGAACAAACATGGACTGACGTTGTTTTCAGCAGAATGCCATGGTGTTATTTTTGTGGAGAGATAAAAGTTCTCGGAATGACTTGAAAATCAACGGAAAATTATTTTGGAATATATAAAAAATACTGGAAGGAAGATCCACGTCAAGGGGGCCTCCACCTTTCCACGAGGGTGGGGGCACGTCCTACCCCCCTGGGTGCGCCCCCTGCCTCGTGGCCCCCCTGACGCTCCACCAACCTCAACCATGATTTCATATATTCACTTTCAAGGAGAAAAAAATGAGGGAGAAGGATTCATCGCGTTTTACGATACGGAGCCGCCGACAAGCCCTAATCTCTCTCGGGAGGGCTGATCTGGAGTCCGTTCGGGGCTATGGAGAGGGGAATCCGTCGCCATCGACATCATCAACCTTCCCCCATCACCAATTTCATGATGCTCACCGCTGTGCGTGAGTAATTTCATCGTAGGCTTGCTGGACGGTGATGGGTTATATGAGATTTATCATGTAATCGAGTTAGTTTTGTTAGGGTTTGATCCCTAGTATCCACTATGTTCAGAGATTGATGTTGCTATGACTTTGCTATGCTTAATGCTTGTCACTAGGGCCCGAGTGCCATGATTTCAGATCTGAACCTATTATGTTTTCATCAATATATGAGAGTTCTTGATCCTATCTTGCAAGTCTATAGTCACCTACTATGTGTTATGATCCCGCAACCCCGAACTTACAATAATCGGGACCACTCCCGTTGATGACCGTAGTTTGAGGAGTTCATGTATTCACTATGTGTTAATGCTTTGTTCCGATACTCTATTAAAAGGAGGCCTTAATATACCTTAGTTTCCAATAGGACCCCGCTACCATGGGAGGGTAGGACAAAAGATGTCATGCAAGTTCTTTTCCATAAGCACGTATGACTATATTCGGAATACATGCCTACATTACATTGATGAACTGGAGCTAGTTCTGTGTCACCCTAGGTTATGACTGTTACATGATCGATCACATCTGGCATAACTCTCCATCACCGATCTGTTGCCTACGAGGTTTCCATATATTGTTCTTCGCTTATTTACTTTTCCGTTGCTATTGTTATCATCACTACAAAACACCAAAAATATTACTTTTGCTACCGTTACCTTTTGCCACCGTTACCACTACTATCATATTACTTTGCTACTAAACACTTTGCTACAGATATTAAGTTTCCAGGTGTGGTTGAATTGACAACTCAGCTGCTAATACTTGAGAATATTCTTTGGCTCCCCTTGTGTCGAATCAATAAATTTGGGCTGAATACTCTACCCTCGAAAACTGTTGCGATCCCCTATACTTGTGGGTTATCAACAAGCTAAGCAATTGTTTCATACTTTAGTATTCTCAAACTTTTTCAACTTTCACGCAATACATGAGTGCGAGCCATGGACATCGCACTATAGGTGGAACAAAATATGATGATGGAGGTTGTGTGGAGAGGACAAAAAGGGAGAAAGTCTCACATCGATGCGGCTAATCAATGGGCTATGGAGATGCCCATCAATTGATGTCAATGCGAGGAGTAGGCATTGCCATGCAACGGATGCACTAGAGATATAAATGTATGAAATCTCAACAAAAGAAACTAAGTGGGTGTGCATCCAACTTGCTTTCTCACGAAGACCTAGGGCATTTTGAGGAAGCCCATTGTTGGAATATACAAGCCAAGTTCTATAATGAAAAATTCCCACTAGTATATGAAAGTGACAAAACAAGAGACTCTCTATCATGAAGATCATGGTGCTACTTTGAAGCACAGGTGTGGAAAAAGGATAGTAACATTGTCCATTCTCTCTTTTTCTCTCATTTTTTGGGCCTTCTTTTTTTATTTGGCCTTTCTATTTTTGATTTCCTCACATGGTACAACTCTCTAATAATGATGATCATCACACTTCTATTTATTTACAACTCAAAAATTACAACTCGATACTAGAACAAAATATGACTCTATATGAATGCCTCCGATGGTGTACTGGGATGTGCAATGATTCAAGACTGACATGTATAAAAATTATGAGCGGTGGCTTTGCCACAAATACGATGACAACTACATGATCATGCAAGGCAATATGACAATGATGAAGCGTGTCATAATAAACGGGACGGTGGAAAGTTGCATGGCAATATATCTCGGAATGGCTATGGAAATGCCATAATAGGTAGGTATGGTGGCTGTTTTGAGGAAGATATGCGGAGGCTTATTTGTGATAGAGCGTATCGTATCACATGGTTTGGATGCACCGGCGAAGTTTGCACCAACTCTCGAGGTGAGAAAGGGCAATGCACGGTACCGAAGAGGTTAGCAATGATGAAAGGGTGAGAGTGCGTATAATCCATGGACTCAACATTAGTCATAAAGAACTCACATACTTATTGCAAAAATCTACAAGTCATCAAAACCAAGAACTACGCGCATGCTCCTTGGGGGATAGATTGGTAGGAAAATACCATCGCTCGTCCCCGACCGCCACCCAAGGAGGACAATCAAAGAAACACCCCATGCTTCAAATTTGTTACACAAGGTTACCATACGTGCATGCTACGGGACTTGCAAACCTCAACACAAGTATTTCCCAAATTCACAAATACTCAACTAGCATGACTCTAATATCACCATCTTCATATCTCAAAACAATCATCAAGTATCAAACTTCTCATGGTATTCAATGCACTATATATGAAAGTTTTTATTATACCCATCTTGGATGCCTATCATATTAGGAATAATTTCATAACCAAAGCAAATTACCATGCTTTTCTAAAAGACTCTAAAAATAATATAGGTGAAGCATGAGATATCAATAATTTGTATAAAATTAAACCAGCACCGTGCTCTAAAAAGATATAAGTTAAGCACTAGAGCAAAATTATCTAGCTCAAAAGATATATGTGAAGCACATAGAGTATTCTAATAAATTCCGATTTATGTGTGTCTCTCCCAAAAGGTGTGTATAGCAAGGATGATTGTGGTAAACTAAAAAGCGAAGACTGAAATCATACAAGACGCTCCAAGCAAAACACATATCATGTGGTGAATAAAAATATAGCCTCAAGTAAAGTTACCGATAGATGAAGACGAAAGAGGGGATGACTTCTGGGGCATACCCAAGCTTAGGATTTTGGTTATCCTTGAATTTTACCTTGGGGTGCCTTGGGCATCCCCAATCTTAGGCTCTTGCCACTCCTTGTTCCAAAATCCATCAAATCTTTACCCAAAAACTTGAAAACTTCACAACACAAAACTCAACAGAAAATCTCATGAGCTCCGTTAGTATAAGAAAACAAACCACCACTTTAAGTACTTTAATGAACACATTATTTAATTATATTGGTGTTAAACCTACTGTATTCCAACTTCTCTATGGTTCATACCCCCCGATACTATCCATAGATTCATCAAAATAAGCAAACAACACACGAAAAACGGAATCTGTCAGAAACAGAACAGTCTGTAGCAATCTGAAGGTTTCGTATACTTCAGCAATTCCAAATATTAAGAAAAATTACGATGATCTAAACAATTTGTATGTTGATATACTGCAGTTGGAATTGGTATTTTATCGCTCTCTGGTAAAAAGTGAAAATTATTTTCGTGAGTGCATACTATCTGTTTTTTTCAGCAAGATCAAAGAACAATCACCCAAGAAGATCCTAAAGGCTTTACTTGGCACAAACACTAATTAAAACCTAAAAACACAATCATAACAAAGGATAGATGATTTATTTATTACTAAACAGGAACAAAAATCAAGGAACAAAAATTAAATTGGGTTGCCTCCCAACAAGCGCTATCGTTTAATGCCCCTAGCTAGGCATAAAAGCAAGAATAGATCTAGGGATTTTCATCTTTGGTATGCAATCCATAAGTGGCTCTCATAATATATTCATAAGGTAATTTAATTTTCTTTATAGGAAAGTGTTCCATTCCATTCCTTAACGGAAATTGGAATCTAATATTTCCTTCTTTCATGTCAATAATTGCACCAATCGTTCTAAGGAAAGGTTTACCAAGAATAATAGGACATGTAGGATTGCAATCTATATCAAGAACGATAAAATCTACGGGCACATAATTCCTATTTGCAACAATAATAACATCATTAATTCTTCCCATAGATTTCTTAATGGTGGAATCTGCAAGGTGCAAATTTAAAGAACAATCATCAAATCCACGGAAACCTAACACATCACACAAAGTTTTTGGAATCGTGGATACACTAGCAATGAAATCACATAAAGCATATAATTCATGATCTTTGATCTTAATTTTAATAGTAGGTTCCCACTCATCATAAAGTTTTCTAGGGATAGAAACTTCAAGTTCAAGCTTTTCTTCATAAGATTGCATTAAAGCATCAACGATATGTTTAGTAAAAGCCTTATTTTGATCATAAGCATGAGGAGAATTTAACACAGATTGCAACAAGAAAATACAATCTGTCAAAGAGCAATTATCATAATTAAATTCCTTGAAATCCAAAATAGTGGGTTCATTGCTATGTAATGTTTTGACCTCTTCAATCCCACTTTTATTAATTTTAGCATCAAGATCTAAAAACTACGAATCATTGGGACACCTTTTAACTAAAGTTGACTCATCTCCAGTCCCATCTTTATCAAGATTCATATTGGGCAACAAATATTTAATAGAAGACACATCAATCACTTTTAGATCTACATCTTTATTATCATGAAAACTAGAAGAACACGCTTTCACAAAGAAATATTTTTTAGCACGCATCCTAGCGGTTCTTTCTTTGCACTCATCAATGGAAATTCTCGTGGCCTTGAGAGACTCATTGATATCATTCTTAGGTGGAATAGATCTAAGTTTCAAAGAATCAACATCAAGAGAAACTATATCCACGTTCCTAGCCAACTCATCAATTTTAAGCAATTTTTCTTCAATCAAAGCATTGAAATTCTTTTGCAAATTCATAAATTCTTTAACAGTAGTATCAAAATCAGAGGGCATCTTATTAAAATTTCCATAAGAGTTGTTGTAGGAATTACCATAATTATTAGAGGAATTACTAGGGAACGGCCTAGAATTAAAGTTTCCTCTATAAGCGTTGTTACCAAAATTGTTCCTTCCAACAAAATTCACATCCATAGATTCATTATAATTCTCAATCAAAGTGGAGAAAGACATATCATTAGGATCATAAGAAACACTCTTATTAGCAAATAATTTCATAAGTTCATCCATCTTTCCACTCAAAACATTAATCTCTTCAATCACATGAACCTTTTTACTAGTGGATCTTTCAGTATGCCATTGAGAATAATTAACCATAATATTATCTTGGAGTTTAGTAGCTTCTCCTAATGTGATTTCCGTAAAAGTGCCTCCCGCAGCCGAATCTAAAAGATTTCTAGAAGCAAAATTCAATTCGGCATATTTTTTTGTATAATCATCCATAAATTCAAACCATGTGTAGGGTAGTTACGTATCATTAATTTCATCCTCTCCCAAGCTTGTGCAACATGCTCATGATCAAGTTGCTTAAAATTCATAATATCGTTTCTAAGAGAGATGATCTTAGCGGGAGGAAAAATACTTAGAGATAAAAGCATCTTTGCACTTATTCCATGAATCAATACTATTTTTAGGTAAAGAAGAGAACCATGTTTTAGCACGATCTCTAAGAGAAAACGGAAATAGCTTCAATTTGACAATATCATTATCCACATCTTTCTTCTTTTGCATATCACACAAATCAACTAAGTTGTTTAGATGGGTAGCGTCATCTTCACTAGGAAGGCTAGAAAATTGATGTTTCATGACAAGATTCAACAAAGCAGCATTAATTTCACAAGATTCTGCATCGGTAATACGAGCAATCAGAGTGCTAATAAAATAATTGTTGTTGGTATTGGAAAAGTCACATAATTTAGTATTATCTTGAGCCATCATGACAAACAATCAATCCAACACACAATCACAGAAGAAGCGAGCGAAAAGAGGCAAACAGAAAAGGGCAAATAAAACGGCAAAGGTGAAGTGGGGGAGAGGAAAACGAGAGGCAAATGGCAAATAATGTAATGCAAGGGAGAAGAGTTTGTGATGGGTACTTGGTATGTATTGACTTGAGCGTAGATCTCCCCGGCAACAGCGCCAGAAATCCTTCTTGCTACCTCTTGAGCATGCGTTGGTTTTCCCTTGAAGAAGAAAGGGTGATGCAGCAAAGTAGCATAAGTATTTCCATCAGTTTTTGAGAACCAAGGTATCAATCCAGTAGGAGATTACACGCAAGTCGCCTAGTACCTGCACAAACAATCAAGAACCTTGCAAACAACGTGATAAAGGGGTTGTCAATCCCTTCACGGCCTCTTGCAAAAGTGAGATCTGATAAAGATAATAAGATAAATAATTTTGGTATTTTTGTTGTATAGATTGAAAAGTAAAGATTGCACAATAAAATAAATAGTAAACTAGAGTTGTAGATAGGAAACTTCTATGATATAAGATAGACCCGGGGGCCATAGGTTTCACTAGTGGCTGCTACCTCTTGAGCACTGCGTTGGTTTTCCCTTGAAGAGGAAAGGGTGATGCAGTAAAGTAGCGTAAGTATTTCCCTCAGGTTTTTAGAACCAAGGTATCAATCCAGTAGGAGGCTACGCGCGAGTCCCTCGCACCTACACAAAACAAATAAATCCTCGCAACCAACGCGATAAGGGGTTGTCAATCCCTACACGGTCACTTAAGAGAGTGAGATCTGATAGATATGATAAGATAATATTTTTGGTATTTTTATGATAAAATGCAAAGTAAAATAAAAGGCAATGAAAATAACTAAGTGTTGGAAGATTAATATGATGGAAGATAGACCCGGGGGCCATAGGTTTCACTAGTGGCTTCTCTCAAGAGCATAAGTATTTTACGGTGGGTGAACAAATTACTGTTGAGGAATTGACAGAATTGAGCATAGTTATGAGAATATCTAGGTATGATCATGTATATAGGCATCACGTCCGAGACAAGTAGACCGACTCCTGCCTGGATCTACTACTATTAATCCACACATCGACCGCTATCCAGCATGCATCTAGAGTATTAAGTTCATAAGAACAGAGTAATGCTTTAAGCAAGATGACATGATGTAGAGGGATAAATTCATGAAATATGATAAAAACCCCATCTTGTTATCCTCGATGGCAACAATACAGTACGTTCCTTGCTGCCCCTACTGTCACTGGGAAAGGACATTGCAAGATTGAACCCAAAGCTAAGCACTTCTCCCATTGCAAGAAAGATCAATCTAGTAGGCCAAACCAAACTGATAATTCAAAGAGACTTGCAAAGATAACCAATCATACATAAAAGAATTCAGAAGATCCAAATATTGTTCATAGGTAAACTTGATCATAAACCCACAATTCATCGGTCTCAAAAAACACACCGCAAAAGAAGATTACATCGAATAGATCTCCACGAGAAAGGGGGAGAACATTGTATTGAGATCCAAAAAGAGAGAAGAAGCCATCTAGCTAATAGGTAAACTACTCACACATCATCGGAGAGGCTATGGTGTTGATGTAGAAGCCCTCCGATCGATGCCCCTTTGGGAAATCTCCGGAACAGGCCCCGAGATGGGATCTCGTGGATACATTATGTTACCGCGGTGGAATTAGGGTTTTGGCTCCGTCTTTGATCGTTTGGGGGTACGTAGGTATATATAGGAGGAAGGAGTACGTCGGTGGAGCAACATGGGGCCCACGAGGGTGGAGGGCGCGCCTGGGGGGGGAGGCACGCCCCACTACCTCGTGGCTTCCCTGTTGGTTGCTTGACGTAGGGTCCAAGTCTCCTGGATCATGTTCGTTCCGAAAATCACATTCCCGAAGGTTTCATTCTGTTTGGACTCCGTTTGATATTCTTTTTCTGTGAAACTCTGAAATAGGCAAAAAACAGCAATTCTGGGCTGGGCCTCCGGTTAATAGGTTAGTCCCAAACATAATATAAAAGTGAATAATAAAGCCCAATAATGTCCAAAACAGAAGATAGTATAGCATGGAGCAATCAAAAATTATAGATACGTTGGAGACGTATCAAGCACCCCCGAGCTTAATTCCTGCTCATCCTTGAGTAGGTAAATGATCAAAACAGAATTTTTGATGTGGAATACTACTAGGCATAATTTCAATGTAATTCTTCTTAACTGTGGCATGAATATTCAGATCGAAAGATTCAAGATAAACGTTTAATATTGACAGAAATAATAATACTTCAAGCATACTGACTAAGCAATTATGTCTTCTCAAAATAACATGGCCAAAGAAAGTTCATCCCTACAAAATCATATAGTTTAGTCATGCTCCATTTTCGTCGCACAAGAATGATCTCATCATGCACAACCCCGATGACAAGCCAAGCAATTGTTTCATACTTTAGTAATCTCAAACTTTATAAATCTTCACGCAATACATGAGCATGAGCCATGGATATAGCACTATGGGTGGAATAGAGTATAATGATGGGGGTTATGTGGAGAAGACAAAAAAGGAGAAAGTATCACATCAACGAGGCTAATCATGAGCTATGGAGATGCCCATCGATTGATGTTAATGCAAGGAGTAGGGATTGCCATGCAACGGATGCACTAGAGCGATAAATATATGAAAGCTCAACAAAAGAAACTAGTGGGTGTGCATCCAACTTGCTTGCTCATGAAGACCTAGGGCACCTGAGGAGGCCAATTGTTGGAATATACAAGCCAAGTTCTATAATGAAAAATTCCCACTAGTATATGCAAGTGACAAAACAAGAGACTCTTTATCATGAAGATCATGGTGCTACTTTGAAGCACAAGTGTGGAAAAAAAGGATAGTAGCATTGTACCTTTTCATTTCCGAATCATGTGTGTCTCTCTCAAAAGGTGTGTACAGAAAAGATGATTGTGGTAAACTAAAAAGCAAAGACTCAAATCATACAAGACACTCCAAGCAAAACACATATCATGTGGTGAATAAAAATATAGCTCCAAGTAAAGTTACCGATGGAAGTAGACGAAAGAGGGGATGCCTTCCGGGGCATCCCCAAGCTTTTCCTTTTTGGTGTCCTTAGATTATCTTGGGGGTGCCATGGGCATCCACAAGCTTAGGCTCTCGCCACTCCTTGTTCCATAATCCATCAAATCCTTACCCAAAACTTGAAAACTTCACAACACAAAACTTAAAGTAGAAAATCTCATGAGCTCCGTTAGCAAAAGAAAACCAAAGACCACTTCAAGGTACTGTAATTAACTCATTATTTATTTATATTGGTTTTAAACATACTGTATTCCAACATCTCTATGGTTTATAAACTATTTTACTAGCCATAGATTCATCAACATAAGCAAACAACACACGAAAAACAGAATCTGTCAAAAACAGAACAGTCTGTAGTAATCTTCAGCTAGAGCAAGATCTGGAACCCCAAAAATTCTAAAATAAATTGCTGGACGTGAGGAATTTATCTATTAATAATATTCAAAAAGAATTAACTAAATATCACTTTCCAAATAAAAATGGCAGCAGTTCTCGTGAGCGCTAAAGTTTCTGTTTTTTTACAGCAAGATTAACAAGACTTTCCCCAAGTCTTCCCAACGGTTCTACTTGGCACAAACACTAATTAAACACAAAAAACACAACCAAAACAGAGGCTAGATAAATTATTTATTACTAAACAGGAGAAAAAGCAAGGAATAAAAATAAAATTGGGTTTCCTCCCAACAAGCGCTATCGTTTAACGCCCCTAGCTAGGCATAAAAAGCAAGAATAGATCTAGGTATTGCCATCTTTGGTTGGCAATCCATAAGTTGCTCTCATAATAGATTCATAAGGTAATTTAATTTTATTTCTAGGAAAGTGTTCCATGCCTTTCCTTAATGGAAATCAGAATCTAATATTTCCTTCCTTCATATCAATAATTGCACCAATCGTACTAAGGAAAGGTCTACCAAGAATAATAGGACATGAAGGATTGCAACCTATGTCAAGAACAATAAAATCTATGGGAACATAGTTACTATTTGCAACAATAAGACCATCATTAATTATTCCCATAGGTTTCTTAATAGTGGAATATGCAAGGTGCAAGTTTAAAGAGCAATCATCAAAATCATGGAAAGCTAACAAATCACACAAAGTCTTTGGAATCGTGGAAACACTAGCACCCAAATCACACAAAGCATAGCATTCATGATCTTTAATTTTAATCTTAATAGTTGGTTCCCACTCATCATAAAGTTTTCTAGGGATAGAAACTTCCAACTCAAGTTTTTCTTCATAAGATTGCATCAAAGCATCAACAATATGTTTGGTAAAAGCTTTATTTTGGCTATAAGCACGAGGAGAATTTAGCACGGATTGCAACAAGCAAATACAGTCTATCAAAGAGCAGATATCATAATTAAATTCCTTGAAATCCAAAATAGTAGGTTCATTAACATCTAGAGTTTTGATCTCTTCAATCCCACTTTCATCAATTTTAGCATCAAGATCTAAAAACTCCGAATTTTTGGAATGCCTTCTACGTAAGGGTGGATCATATTCAGTCCCATCATTATCAAGATTCATATTGCAAAACAAATATTTAATAGGGGACACATCAATAACTTTTAGATCTTCATATTTATTATCATGGAAACTAGAAGAACACGCTCTTATAAAGTAATCTTTCTTAGCACGCATCCTAGCTGTTCTTTCTTTGCACTCATCAATGGAAATTCTCATGGCTTTGAGAGACTCATTGATATCATGCTGAGGAGGAATAGATCTATGTTTTAAAGAACCAACATCAAGAGAAATTCTATCAACGTTCCTAGCCAAATCATTAACTTTTAGCAATTTCTCTTCATGCAAAGCATTGAAATTCTTTTGTGAATTCATAAATTCGTTAACACTAGTCTCAAATTCAGAGGGCATCTTATTAAAATTTCCATAAGAATTGTTGTAGGAATTACCATAATTATTAGAGGAATTACTAGGATAAGGCCTAGGAATAAAGTTTCCTCTATACGCGTTGTTACCAAAATTATTCCTACCAACAAAATTCACATCCATATATTCATTATTATTCTCAATCAAAGTAGACAAAGGCATATCATTAGGATCAGAAGAAACACTCTTAGTAGCAAATAATTTCATAACTTCATCCAACTTTCCCCTCAAAACATTAATTTCTTTTATCGCATGCACTTTTTTATTAGTAGATCTTTCAGTGTGCCACTGAGAATAATTAACCATAATATTATCTAGGAGTTTAGTAGCTTCTCCTAAAGTGATTTCCATGAAAGTGCCTCCCGCAGCCGAATCTAAAAGATTTCTAGAAGAAAAATTCAATCCGGCATAAAAAATTGTATAATCATCCACAAATTCAAACCATGTGTTGGGAAATTACGTATCATTAATTTCATCCTCACCCAAGCTTGTGCAACATGTTCATGATCAAGTTGCTTAAAATTCATAATATCGTTTCTAAGAGAGATGTTCTTAGCGGGGGGAAAATACTTAGAGATAAAAGCATCTTTGCACTTATTCCAAGAATCAATACTATTTTTAGGCAAAGACGAAAACCAATCTTTAGCACAATCTGTAAGCGAAAAAGGAAATAGCTTCAATTTAACAATATCATTGTCCACATATTTCTTGTCGGTGTACTAGAGTAGGGGTACCCTAGTATCCCGAACTTGTGCACGGGCAGTCGCAGCATCCCGCGACAAGGCTTGCCGGGTGACCGCCAAGGTCCTCCGTGGTTCCTTTGGAGCCATTCAAGAATAAAGTATCCAAGGCACCTCAAGACCCCGGCAAGAGGAGCTTGCCGGGAAGGCCAACCAAGGCACTTCAAGGAACTTGCCGCGACGTGCCACGCGTCCCGGCAAGGCCTGGTGAGCGACAAGTTCCCGGACGCGACAAGACAATGACAGCGGCAAGGCGCTTGCCGCGGCAAGCCACCACTCTGTGCCCGCGCTCCAGCACACCCACCAACGTGTCGCTCTGGGGCCCTTCCAGGCGTACGTGGCGGGAGGCTGTGCAGCCAGCGGCACGTGGTGGCAAGCGGCGCTGACAAGATTGCCATCGTGGCGAGCGGTGGCGTCCCTGACGGTCCCTTTTGCACTGTTTAGGCGACGCAGACGGGCATTTAATGCCCTTGTCCCCTGCCGTCAGGGTTAGGTATGATACGCTGTAGCAGGTAGCTGTACCAACCGCAGCACCTCTCCATTTTTACCCTTTGTCTCCGTTGCCACCTGTCGGTGACCCCTTGAGCATATAAAAGGAGGCCCGTGCGCAACGTAGAGGGGAGGAGAACACTCACGCTCGGTATTGTTAGCTGCTGGTGTGTACTGTAGCACTCCACGCTCCCGAGCAAGAACTCAATACAAACCACAAAGCAGGAGTAGGGTTTTACGCATCCGTGCGGCCCGAACCTGGGTAAACCGCTCGTGTGCTCCGCCTCGATCTGCTCTTCGTGCGACCTCCGCCCCCGCCGAACCGAAAGGGACTCGGCCCGCCGGTCCCATAGGTGTTCGTGGATCAGTCCCCCGACATCTTTGGCGCGCCAGGTAGGGGGCGTCGAGGTTGTGTGAACCAGATCCGGCGTTAACGCGAGCTAGATCTTCATCATCTTCATCGACATGCCGCCGAAGAAGAAGGCTTCGGAGGCGGCTGCTCCGTCTGCCCCGCTACCGCCGGAGCAAACGGCTGATGGGGCGGACACCGGCGGAAGAACGGGCGTCGACGAGGGAGCTCACGGTGCTGCCAGGTCCAAGGACAAGGTTGCGCTGCCCATCGGCGGCGTAGCCGGCTCCCACAACGACCGGGCGCACTCCAAGAACTCGGCGTCCGTACATGCACCGCGCCCATCTCAGGAGGCGCGGGACCAGCAGCGTCATGGTACTCACGGTACCATGCGTTTGCTAGACCAAGATCGAGCTGGTGGATCTTGGAGTGCTCAAGACCAGCATGCACGCCAACATGCTGGCACGAGCGAGACACGGTCGCCTGGACGGGATACTACTCCTTCTAACATAGTTAGAAGTCCGAGCATATCCCGCTCCTCGCACCGTTCGCCATCACCACCTGCCACTGCAGCAGAAGCTTTGGCGCGGGCTCAACTGCTTCTGGACTACCCTCCCACGGCAGACAAGATCGACGACTGGAGGGCCACCATTCAGAGTCTCATCGGCTTCACCAACGGCGACACTCAACGGCAGCCGAGCACGTCGCAGCCGCGGCAAGTCAACCAGGCACGAGCCGGTGGCGACAAGACCGGTGGGGGTGCAACTACTGCGCACTCTCCGCCCCGAAGGCCAAGATGGCCGACTCGCCGGATCCACCTCGACAGCGACTCCACCGCATCATCAGATCCCCGAGCTCGTCGCGATCAGCGCCAAGTTCTTCACGAACGACAGCAAGAAGACGCTCGTACTCGCATCGAGCGCCGAAGAGAAGCGCGACGTCAATCAGACCAGCGCGCTGGGCCCTCTGTCGACATGCATGCGCCAGGGGAACCAGGCGACTTGCCGTACGCGGTAGGTTGCCCTGCGTTTACTCGTGAGCTGCGGCAAGTCCAGTGGCCCAGCATGAAGAATTTCAAGCCAGACGTACCAGAGAAGTACGACGGCAAGTCGCATCCGTCGGAGTTCCTCAGCATCTACACCATCGCGGTGCAGGCTGCCGGGGGGCGGGATGACAAGATCCTTGCCAACTACTTCCTGCTGGTGCTCAAGCCCAACGTCAGGTCCTGGCTCATGCACTTGCCAGACAACTCCATATCCTCCTGGGCAGACCTATGCCATCAGTTTGTCGGCGCCTTTACAGGCGGCCACAAACCTCATGGCCAAGAGAGTGACCTTCATTTGCTCGCCCAGAAGGAAGGAGAGCCCCTACGCAAGTACATTCAGAGATTCAGCCGTGTACAGCACAACATCCCAGATGTCCACCCTGCCGCGGTCATCAGCGCGTTCAATCAGAACATGCGTAACCGCAGGATGCGGGAGGAGATGGCGATGTGCAAGATCAGAGACGTCAGTGAGCTATATGCCCTGGCCGACAAGTGTGCACGTGCTGAGGAAGGGAGGAAACTCCCTGAGAGAATGCAGGAGCAGGAGGATCTGACAGCGAGGATGCTGCCCCGGCAAAGAAAAACCGGCGGCGGAACAGGAAGAAGAAAGGCAAAGATGTGCTAGTCGTTGAGCAGTCCGGCAACGAAGGTGGCGCCAAGAAGGCCAAAGTTGGTAGCTCCGGCAAGGAGATTGCCGCATGCACCAACTGTCAGGCTGTGGCGGTCGCCGACAAGCAGGACGGCACCGACAAGCAGTACTGCAAGATTCACCGCACCAAGGGCCATGACCTCCAGAGCTGTAAGAAGGTCGAGCAGCTTGTCCAGCAGCAAAAAGCTGAGTACGAGCGACGCGACAAGGAGAGGGCCTAAGGAGGCGCTAGAGAATCTGGCAAGAAGCGCGCCGGCCGGGGAGGACGCCGTGGCAAGGCCAAGCAGCGGCAAGGAGACAGACCTCCCCGGGGCCGCGATAAGGATGAAGATGACGACGACGACGAAGACATGGATGATGTCGAGACCAGTGAGCAGGAGTTCCAAAAAGCCACAGAGGTCTTGTGCGTTGACGGCGGTGCTTCTTTGCATACTTCGCATCGCCAACTCAAGCAGTGGGTGCGGGAAGTCAGTGCGGCAGAACCACCCGTCGAGTCACACAAGCTTCTGAAAATGGTCCAGCATGCCTATCATCTTTGATATTGAGGACCACCCTGATCGCACAACTGCGGTCGGGTGCTTGCCGATGTTGGTTTCACCAACTATCCGCAACCTCAAGGTCACTAAGATGCTAGTTGACGGCGGGGCCGGCTTGAACCTGATCTCCTGCGCTGTACTCCAGAAACTCCAGATCCCTGACAGCGAGCTCGAAGACACCGACACATTCCAAGGAATCAACCCGGGAAGGAGCAAGCCGAAGGGGAAGGTCACGTTGCCAGTAACATTTGGCAGCGAGTTGAACTTCAGGACTGAGAGGGTCACTTTTGATGTTGCCGATATTCCATTGCCTTACAATGGGATACTTGGCCGTCCAGCACTCACCAAGTTCATGGCAGCCTCTCACTACGCATACAACATGTTGAAGATGCTAGGCCCGATAAGCATCATCTCTGTCCCTGGCGACAAGAAGGATGCTCTTATCTACGCCGACAAGATCTACCGGGAAGCGGCAGCCGCAATAGATCGCAAGTCACTTGCCGTTGAAGCTCCCGGGGGGAAGAAAAAGACCAAGTCCGGCAAGAGTTCTGATGCCCACTCCGGCAAGCGCACCTCTTCGGAGTGCTGCACTGCCGTCGAGGACGCACCATCGAGCTCCACTGGCAAGTGTAATAAAACAATGGCAGATCCGCCAGAGACGAAGAAGGTGTCCGCCAAGGAGGACGGCACTGGTGGTACCTTCACCATCAGTGCCACTCTCGACCCTAAATAGGAAAGCGCGCTCATTGCTTTCCTACGGGCGAATGTCGACGTGTTTGCGTGGCAACCGTCTGACATCCCCAGTGTTCCCAGGAAAGTAATTGAGCACCACCTTGCCGTTTGTCCTCATGCGCGGCCCGTCAAGCAGAAGGTCAGGAAGCAAGCAGTGGAGCGCCAAGAATTCATTGCAGAAGAGATCAAGAAGTTGGAAGCAGCAGGCCTTGTCAGAGGAGTGCTCCATCCTACGTGGTTGTACAATCCTGTAGTCGTGCGCAAGGCGAATGGGAAATGGAGACTTTGTATCGATTTTACCGATGTTAACAAAGCTTGTCCCAAAGACCCATTTCCTTTGCCGCGCATTGACCAGATTGTTGACTCCACAGCCGGATGTGATTTGCTTTCATTTCTTGACGCATACTCAGGATACCATCAGATCTTCATGTCAGAAGAGGATGAGGAGAAGATCGCATTTATTACTCCATGTGGCACGTACTGTTTCATACGGATGCCTTTTGGATTAAAAAAATGCTGGTTCAACATTTGCAAGAGTAGTCCATGTCGCTCTTGAGCCACAAATACACAGAAATGTGGAAGCCTATATGGATGACATAGTGGTCAAGAGCAAGGACAAGGCAACTCTGATCCAAGATTTAGACGAGACCTTTGCAAATCTGCGCAAGATCAGCCTCAAACTCAACCCAGAGAAGTGTGTGTTTGGAGTCCCCTCCGGCAAGCTTCTCGGGTTCTTCGTGTCTCAGCGGGGAATTGAAGGCAATCCCGACAAGATCAAGGCCATTGAGCAGATTGAAGCACCAAAGCGCGTCAAGGATGTACAAAGACTTGCCGGTTGCGTGGCTGCTCTCAGCAGGTTTATCTCTAGGTCTGCTGAGCGCGCCCTGCCGTTTTTCAAATTATTGAAAAAGGCAGGTCCAGTGAAATGGACTCTGGAAGCGGAGGCTGCGCTGCAAGACTTGAAGAGATACCTGTCCTCCCCTCCAATACTTGTCGCACCTAAACCACAAGAGAAGTTGCTGCTGTATATAGCAGCAACCAATCAAGTGGTTAGTGCTGCGTTAGTAGCAGAGAGGGAGGCAGATGACGAGCCAGCAACCACGGCAAGCACATCCAGCGACAAGCAGGGGGCTTCCCCGACAAGCTCTGGTCCCGACAAGGATGGATCCGCGCAGACGCACGAGGAGATACAGAAGAGAATGGTGCAGCGCCCAGTTTACTTTGTCAGTTCCCTTCTGCAGGGGGCTAGGTCAAGGTACTCTGGCGTGCAGAAATTGCTTTTCGGCCTTCTCATGGCCTCGAGAAAGCTGCGCCATTACTTCCAAGCACATGAGATCACAGTTGTCACTCGCTTTCCGCTGAAGAGGATACTACAGAATCCAGAAGGGACAGGCAGGATTGTTGAGTGGGCACTGGAACTGTCAAGCTTTGGCCTCAAGTTTGAGAGCACTTCAACTATCCAGAGCAGAGCATTGGCAGAATTTATACCAGAATGGATGCCAACACCAGATGAAGAAATTCCAGAAATGAGCATCCCCGTCAAGGAAGCAAGAAAAGAGTGGCTGATGTACTTTGATGGTGCCTTTTCGCTGCAAGGCGCCGGCGCTGGCGTGCTGCTTGTCGCACCCACCGGAGAGCACCTCAAGTACGTAGTCAGATGCACTTTCCCAAGGAGCAAGCAACAAACAATACTGCAGAGTATGAAGGCTTGCTTGCCGGTCTCAGGATCGCGGCAGACCTTGGGATCAAGAAGCTCATTGTCAGGGGTGACTCGCAGCTTGTCGTCCGCCAAGTGAACAAGAGCTATCAGAGTCCGTTGATGGAAGCCTACGTCGACAAAGTGAGAAAGCTAGAAGAGCACTTTGACGGCCTACAGATGGAGCATGTTCCAAGAGCTCAGAACGCCATTGCCGATGGCCTATCAAAGTGCGCCGCACTTAAGTTACCTATGGAACCAGGGATCTTTGTGCTCAAGCTGACTCAACTGTCTGTAACGCCATCAACTGGACAGAGCAAGAAGAGGAAGTTGATTTCTGGTGACTATTTTCCGGCAGAGCTTCCCGAAGCCGCCGCCAAGAAGGTCCCCAAGATCAACGCCAAGAGCGCTGAGGAGCAGTCTGCTCCGGCAAGCCCTAAGGTTTGTTCCGTTGAAGCAGAAGCTCCCGACAAGTTTTGCTCCGGCAAGCTTGCCGGGGAACGTCAAGCTCCGGCAGAGCCTCAGGTTCTCGCCGTAGAAGCGGACGTTCCCGCAGCAGCAGATTTGCCTTTAGTCCTTGTTGTCGAGCCACAAGCTCCAGCATGGGCACAGCAAATTGTCCGTTTCCTTCAGACAGGAGAACTTCCCGAAGAGCAAGAAGAAGCGGAAAGAGTAGCCCGGCAGTCAAGTATGTACCAGTTTGTCGACAACAAACTGTACATAAGAAGACTCAACAGTGTGAAATTGAAGTGTATTCACCGGGAAGACAGACAAAAGCTGTTGGCAGAGATACATGGAGGCATATGTGGTCACCGCATTGGCGCAAGAGCACTTGTCGGCAAAGCATTCCGGCAAGGTTTCTTTTGGCCGACAGCCCTCCAGGATGCAAATGCACAAGTAACCAAGTGTGAAGCGTGCCAGTTCCATTCCATGCAGATACACCAACCAGCTCAACCTCTCCAGACGATCCCTTTATCCTGGCCATTTTCGGTATGGGGGCTCGACATCCTCGGCCCCTTTCCCCGAGAAGTCGGGGGCTTTGAGTACTTGTACGTAGCAATCGACAAGTTCACAAAGTGGCCGGAAGTGGAACCAGTGAGGAAGGTGACAGCACAATCAGCAGTCAAGTTCTTCAGGTCAATTGTTTGCCGCTTCGGGATCCCTAACAGGATAATCACCGACAACGGTACGCAATTCAAGAGCCGCACCTTCATGCAGTACGTCCAAGATCTTGGCGCCAAGGTCTGCTTCGCTTTTGTTGCTCACCCAAGAAGCAACGGTCAAGCGGAGAGGGCAAATGCTGAAGTGCTGCGCGGGCTCAAGACCAGAACTTTCGACAGGCTGCACAAGTGCGGAAGAAACTGGATCGAGGAGCTGCCAGTGGTTCTTTGGTCGATCAGGACGACGCCAAATCGAGCCACTGGCCAGACACCTTTCGCTCTAGTCTATGGAGCAGAGGCAGTTCTCCCCATGGAACTCGTATACGGGTCACCTCGAGTGCTCGCTTATGATGAGCTTGAGCAAGAGCAGCTGCGACAAGATGACGCGCTGCTCCTTGAGGAAGACCGTCTTCAGGCTGCTGTGCGAGCTGCTCGCTACCAGCAAGCTTTGCGTCGCTACCATAGCCGCAAAGTTAACGCCAGAAGTCTCGAGGAAGGCGACCTTGTTCTTCGGCGTGTTCAGTCCGCAAAGAATTCCAACAAGTTGACGCCAAAGTGGGAAGGCCCTTACCGGGTGAAACGAGTCACTAGGCCTGGCGCTGTCCGCCTTGAGACCGAAGATGCCATTCCGGTGAGCAACTCCTGGAACATTGAGCATCTTTGTAAGTTTTACCCGTAAGGCGTGGTTGCCGGAACCTGTTCCGGCAACCACCTTTTTTACAAGTCTTGCCGCTGTTGCATGTAATCCTTTGTACAAAGCCGGGCGCAGACCCTGTGCATAAGTAAAGCTCATGTGCTCCGCACATCTTGTCAATTTCATGCATTCTATTTTTTGCATATGTGTTATCTGACACTTTGTGCAGCACCTACTCCCCGGTAAGCAATAACGAGCCGTAAGGCTCCATATCTTTATTTTCTCTTCTTTCTTTTTTCTCAAGGAAAGGAAGGTTCCCTCGCCCACAAGTTTGCCGGGGGGAAAGAAGAAGATAATGGTATGGACCAGGCATCGTTCAAGAAAGTTTCGCCTTGCCGAGAAGCAAACAACAGAAAAGCTAAGTTGCCAAAGTTTGAGCAATCAGATTTTTTAAATTTTTAAGTTATCTCCCTTGAACGACCGCACTTTGTATGGAAAACCTGTGCGCGGAGGAACCAACTCGTAGTTAGTTGCGCCCTTACTTTGTTTCGAGTCCGCTCAACAACTTAAGTGAGCTGCAACTAGTTGCGACAAGGTTTCTTGTCGGTAGCGGCACCGCCAGCAGGCTGCTGACGTCCCACACTCAGCGCTCGCGGCTGAGGTGCCTGCACCGGCAAGTTCCCTAAAAGCGTAGGGTAAAAAAACATACAAAGGGAGGAATCAAGTAAAGGGAATGACATTGCAATCATTACCCAGAATACAGTTATATTATAAAGTAGCTTGTCGCGGCTCTAACAGATTGTTCTTATAACACGACTAGCAGCGACAAGAAAAGAAGAAACGGGCGGCCTAGTCCACGCGATCGCCTTCGATCCTCTTGATCCCGCTCACCTTGTCCACAATGGGTGCGACAAGGGTCTTGAGCGCCTCCAGATCAGCATCCGGCGGCAGGGTCTTGAGGATGTTGGTGAGGTTGAGGCCCGGATTGCGGAAGGCCACCTTCACCAACACTTTCTGAAGAGCTCCCGCGCAGATCTTGCGCGACTCGTCGGCCAGCTGCTTTGGGATCCTCTCCCGGAGTCGCTGGAGGGCCATCGCCACGCCTTTGAAGAACAAGACGAGCTTGGCGCTGGGTTGGAGGTTCTCGTCGGAGGGATACCCGAGATCTTCCATCCCCAGCTGCGCCAGCTCCCTGTCAATATCTGTGGCAGCAATCACGAGACTCTCCGTCCAGTGCTCCACAGTCTCCCTGAAAGCATTCTGGGTGGCGGCAACACTCTCCAGCAGCGCCTTGTCGGCCTTGATCTCCTCCTTCAAGGCCGCCTCCTGCTCCTTGGCGCCGTCCAGTGTCTTGGTTAAAGTGGTCAGCTTCAACTCAAGATCCGCGTTGGAGTCCTTGGCGGCGCTGAGCTCTTTGCCCTTCTCGGCAAGATCGACCTCCAGCTGCGGCACCTTCATCTCCAGCTCCTTCTTGGCGGCCTCGGCAACTGCGGCAGCACCCTCTGCTTACTTAAGGGCCCCGCCGAGTTTTTCCTCGCGCACGGCAAGCTCCTCCTCGTGGGCGTCAAGATTGACCTTCCGCTGCGCCAGCTCACCCTCCTCTGCGGATAGCTTCACAGCGGCAAGTCGATGTTGCTCTTCGACTCCGGCCTTCTCGAGGAAGAAGACCTTCTGCGCTTCGGCGAGCTGCTCCCGCTCCTCCGCCAGGGACCGGAGAGCCTCCTGGTGGAGACCCCGGAGCTCCTCCGCGCGCTTCTCAATGTCTGCTCCCGCCTTCGCGACAAGCGCCTCGCGGGATTCCAGCTTGGCTTGCCGCGCGCGGTAGAGCGACAACAACTTCCGCAGCAGCCGCTCCTCCTCAGGCTCGTTGCTGCTGCTGCTCGGCGCATCAACCAGCATCAGCCCAGCGGAGGCAAGCACCTCCCCGTCGAAGATCTCTCCCTCGACCGGCACCCTGGAGCTTGACACCCAGGGAAGGTTGATGAAGACGTCGTCGCCGGCCTTCAGGTAGACGCCTGGTTGGGGCTCTTCGGAGCCTGGCGCTGCGGCAGCAACGGACGGGTCGACGGTCGGTGTAGCTCCTGGCACTCCTGCGGCCTCAGGGCCGTCAGTGCGATCGCCAGACCCCTCGCCAGTTACCGCGGCGGCAGCCTTGGCGGCCTCTACGCCGGCGGGATCGTCAGCACCGGCCGCTTCTTCGGCGGCAACCTCGGTCTCCATCGGCTCCGTAGCAGATGGGTCTGACAGCCGGAAAAGGGAGAAGAGTCAAGCAAAAACCCAAGAAGATCAAAAGAAGAAGAACCCAAGGGAAGTTTTGAAGCAAGAGGAGTGCCTGTACCGGGCTCTGCAGTCGTGGTCTCCATCGCCGGGGGGTCGCTGGTGCTGTCCCTTGCCGGAGAACTCCCCCTTGCCGGAGACCTCTCTCTTACCGGATAACTCTCCCTTGCCGGAGGACTCTCCCTTGGCGTTTCGGGGGCGGCTTCCGGGCGCTCCTGGTGAGGTTGCTCTGCTCCTACACAAACCAGCAGTAAGATATCAGCAAAGACAGAGTATCCATGCGCACCTCACAGCGGAAAGCAAACCATATACTTACGCTGGGGGCTGCTCTGGAGAAAAGTTGCCGGGTCCGGCAAGGTTGTCTCGGGCGTACCCCCTGTTGTCGCAGTGGGTTCGTCCTCGATGACGATCACCGGGACCTTGGCTCTCTTTGCTGCTCTCTGGGCCAGAGTCCTAAAAAGGAACAAGTTCAGAGTAAAGCAAATGAGATACAAGACAAAATAGCAAGGATTGAAGAACTACAAGAACAACAAGAGAATCTTACTCTTCTTCTTCTTCCTCGTCGGAGCTGAACGCGGAGAAGTCGAAGTCTGGCTCACGCCCGGCGCGAGGAGGCGGAGGAGTAGCTTCCCTTGGCCGCTTGGCGGGAGCAGTGGCGGCGGTCTGAGACGACCCTGCTCCGGCTGTCGCCGCGGCGTGAGAAGCGGCAGGAGTAGAAGCGGTGGTCCGGGAAGGCCCCGCTCCGGTTGCCGTGGTAGCGTGAGGTGCTCCCGCGGCAACAGTGCTTGCCGCCGTGGAGCGTGTCATGCGGCGCGGCGGCTGTTGACTCGCTTGCCGCTCCGCTACGTCCCCGACCTTGCGGAGACGCCTTCTTGGTGGAGATGGAGGCTCTGCTTGCGGCGAGCTGTCTGAAGATGAGGTGGAAGACGAGTTGATCTCCAGCGAGCCGCTCGTATCCTTGGCGGGCTCGCTCGACTCGACACCATGACCGGCAAGCTCTTTCTCGCCGGTGGGCTCCTCTCGCTCGGTGCGGCTTCCCGCCTCTGCTGCATCTGCCTCCTCCACGGTGAATCCAAACTCGCCCGCGGCTGCGGCTGCCGCCGCCTCTTCCAGCCTAGTGGCGATGAGTGCCATCTCCGCATCGGTGGTGTCGCGGGTGAGGCTATCCTTCTCGTCGGAGCAGATCGGCACTTCTACCAAGTCATTGAAGAATTGCTGCACGACGTCATCGGCAGGCTCTTTCCAAGTTGGGAAAATTCCATGCGAGTCGCACAGCGGCATCATTGCACGGATGCGGTCGAGCGTGGAGTTGTTGCACAGCGGAACGACACCCCCCGGCAACCTGAAGACTTCGGGATGTTGAGGGTCATACTTGAACAGCTCCTGGAGCATCGCGTTGAGCTCCAGAACAGTGAAGTTGAAGTTGAGGCCCGGCCGCAGCCTCATGATATCCGCCGCATTCTTGAACTCCCAAGTGGGCCTCCCCTGTTCCTACAGGGGGGCGATGCAGCGGTGAAGAAAATCTGCGCCAACAGCGCCTACAGTGAGCCCGGCAAGCCTGAGGCGTAGGATCCGGGTGACAGCAATCTTCAGCCTGTCGGGCCACGTCACTCCAATCGCTGCCACGTGCTACTGGGGTTTGGCGCCGGGTGGTGAATGGCTGCGGGTTCTCCTCGTCAATCCAGCACCAGTCTGCTCTCCACTCCTCCCACTTGCCGCGGAATTCTCCCTCCAGATAAGTTTCCTTCTTGCCGGCCCTTGAGATCCAGGCGATTCTGCCGGATAAAGGCTCTCCCCTCCCTACTCGGGGTATAAAGAAGTGGCGAAAGAGGGCTACATTGGGATGGACTCCGACAAAGTTTTCGCAGAGATGTGCGAAAACTGCCATGGTCAGGACGGCATTGGGGGTGAAATCAAGGAGGTGGAACCCGTAGGTGTTCATAATGTCGCAAAAGAACTCAGAGAATGGCGGGCAGAGCCCACAGTAGAAGAACAAGGCGAAGAAAGGGTATCCGTTTGGGGCCTTCTTCCAAGCGGCGGCGGGAAGTACCTTCGTGCGCGGATGCGCTCGTGTCTCCGTCGACCAGAAGAGGTAGTAGTTCTCCCTCAGCTCCCTCGCGGCAAGCTTGGGGGGGAAGACTGCCCGCTCCTTTCGCAGCGCCGCAAGCCGCTGCGCCTCGGTCGACTTCACGACCTTCCCCTTGTCGGCTTTTGGAGCCATGGCGGAAGTGGTGGAGGAGGTCGACGGCGTTGGTGGTGCTGGTGGCGATGGGGGCCGGAGCGCTGCTCTCTTTCGGCTTTGGGAAGACAAGGGAGCGGCGGAGATTTCCGAGATTGAAGCAGCAACGGGCGAATGGGCGAACTTCCCCTGTTTCCCCTGCTTATAAAGAGGGAGGGGGCGGACGTTCCGCATTTCCGAATAAAGAAACCACCCATGATCTCTCCCATGACGCCGCATTCAACGCGTGTCGTTCGGGGAGGGCGCGGTGGATACAGAGAGAGATACGGCGTAACCTAGGCCGCGAGTGCCCGTGCCTTGTTTTGGGCCTGGCCCAACAACGCTCGGCACCGTGTATGGCCCAGGCCCGGGGGCTCCTGTCGGTGTACTAGAGTAGGGGTACCCTAGTATCCCGAACTTGTGCACGGGCAGTCGCAGCATCCCGCGGCAAGGCTTGCCGGGTGACCGCCAAGGTCCTCTGTGGTTCCTTTGGACCCATTCAAGAACAAAGTATCCAAGGCACCTCAAGACCCCGGCAAGAGGAGCTTGCCGGGAAGGCCAACCAAGGCACTTCAAGGAACTTGCCGCGACGCGCCACGCGTCTCGGCAAGGCCCGGTGAGTGACAAGTTCCCGGACGCGACAAGACAAGGCGCTTGCCGCGGCAAGCCACCACTCTGTGCCCGCGCTCCAGCACACCCACCAACGTGTCGCTCTGGGGCCCTTCCAGGCGTACGTGGCGGGAGGCTGTGCAGCCAGCGGCACGCGGTGGCAAGCGGCGCTAACAAGATTGCCATCGTGGCGAGCGGTGGCGTCCCTGACGGTCCCTTTTGCACTGTTTAGGCGACGCAGACGGGCATTTAATGCCCTTGTCCCCTGCCGTCAGGGTTAGGTATGATACGCTGTAGCAGGTAGCTGTACCAACCGCAACACCTCTCCATTTTTACCCTTTGTCTCCGTTGCCACCTGTCGGTGACCCCTTGAGCATATAAAAGGAGGCCCGTGCACAATGTAGAGGGGAGGAGAACACTCACGCTCGGTCTTGTTAGCTGCTGGTGTGTACTGTAGCACTCCACGCTCCCGAGCAAGAACTCAATACAAACCACAAAGCAGGAGTAAAGTTTTACACATCCGTGCGGCCCGAACCTGGGTAAACCGTAAGGGACTCGGCCCGCCGGTCCCATAGGTATTCGTGGATCAGTACCCCGGCATCTCTTCTTTTGCATATCACACAAATCAACAAAGCTATTTAGATGGGTAGTGGCATCTTCACTAGGAAGGCCGGAAAACAGATCTTTCATGACAAGATTCAGCAAGGCAACACTAATTTCACAAGATTCAGCATCGGTAAGAGGAGGAATTGGAGTGCTAATAAAATCAGTGTTGTTGGTATTGGTAAAGTCACACAATTTAGTGTTATCTTGAGCCATCGTGACAAGCAAGCAATCCAACACACAAGCAAACGAGGAACGGGCAAAAAAGGGCAAATAGAGAAAGAGAGGGAGGATAGAGAGAGGGGGCAAATAAAACGTCAAGGGTGAAGTGGGGGAGAGGAAAACGAGAGGAAAATGGCAAATAATGTAATGCGGGAGATAAGGGTTTGTGATGGGTACTTGGTATGTTGACTTTTGCGTAGACCTCCCCGGCAACGGCGCCAGAAATCCTTCTTGCTACCTCTTGAGAATTGCGTTGGTTTTCCCTTGAAGAGGAAAGGGTGATGCAGCAAAGTAGCGTAAGTATTTCCCTCAGTTTTTGAGAACCAAGGTATCAATCCAGTAGGAGGCTACGCGCGAGTCCCTCGCACCTACACAAAACAAATAAATCCTCGCAACCAACGCGATAAGGGGTTGCCAATCCCTACACGGTCACTTACGAGAGTGAGATCTGATAGATATGATAAGATAATATTTTTGGTATTTTTATGATAAAGATGCAGAGTAAAATAAAAGACAATGAAAATAAATAAGTGTTGGAAGATTAATATGATGGAAGATAGACCCACGGTGGGTGAACAAATTACTGTTGAGCAATTGACAGAATTGAGCATAGTTATGAGAATATCTAGGTATGATCATGTATATATGCATCACGTCCGAGACAAGTAGACCGACTCCTGCCTGCATCTACTACTATTACTCCACACATCGACCGCTATCCAGCATGCATCTAGAGTATTAAGTTCATAAGAACAGAGTAACGCTTTAAGCAAGATGACAAGATGTAGAGGGATAAATTCATGCAATATGATAAAAAAAACATCTTGTTATCCTCGATGGCAACAATACAATACGTGCCTTGCTGCCCCTACTGTCACATGGAAAGGACACCAGAAGATTGAACCCAAAGCTAAGCACTGCTCCCATTCCAAGAAAGATCAATCTAGTAGGCCAAACCAAACTGATAATTCGAAGCAACTTGCAAACATAACCAATCATACATAAAAGAATTCAAAAGATCCAAATATTGTTCAGAGATAAACTTGATCATAAACCCACAATTCATCGTCTCAACAAACACACCACAAAAGAAGATTACATCGAATAGATCTCCACGAGAGAGGGGGAGAACATTGTATTGAGAACCAAAAAGAGAGAAGGAGCCATGTAGCTAATAACTATGGACCCGAAGGTCTAAGGTAAACTACTCACACATCATCGGAGAGGCTATGGTGTTGATGTAGAAGCCCTCCGTGATCGCTGCCCCCTCCGGCGGAGCTTCGGAACAGGCCCCAAGATGGGATCTCATGGATACAGATAGTTACGATGGTGGAATTAGGGTTTTGGCTCTGTCTTTGATCGTTTGGGGGTATGTAGGTATATATAGGAGGAAGGAGTACGTCGGTAGAGCAACAGGGGGCCCACGAGGGTGGAGGGCGTGCCTGGGGGGGTAGGCACGCCCCCTACCTCGTGGCTTCCCTGTTGGTTGCTTGACGTAGGGTCCAAGTCTCCTAGATCATGTTCGTTCCGAAAATCACGTTCCCGAAGGTTTCATTTCGTTTGGACTCAGTTTGATATTCTTTTTTTGCGGAACTCTGAAATAGGCAAAAAACAACAATTCTGGGCTGGGCCTCCGGTTAATAGGTTAGTCCCAAAAATAATATAAAAGTGAATAATAAAGCCCAATAATGTCCAAAACAGAAGATAATATAGCATGGAGCAATCAAAAATTATAGATACGTTGGAGACGTATCAGTGGCTTCTCTCATGATCGCATGTATTAAAGTGGGTGAACAAATTACTGCCGAGCAATTGATATAAGAGCGCATAGTTATGAGAATATCTAGGCAATGATTATGAAATATAGGCATCACGTCTGTGTTAAGTAGACTGAAATGATTCTGCATCTACTACTATTACTCCACACATCGACTGCTATCCAGCATGCATCTAGAGTATTAAGTTCATAAGAACAGAGTAATGCTTTAGGAAAGATGACATGATGTAGAGGGATAAACTCAAGCAATATGATATAAACCCCATCTTTTTATCCTTGATGGCAACAATACAATATGTGCCTTGCTGCCCCTACTTTCACTGGGAAAGGACACCGCAAGATTGAACCCAAAGCTAAGCACTTCTCCCATTGCAAGAAAGATCAATTTAGTAGGCCAAACTAAACGATAATTCGAAGAGACTTGCAAAGATAACAAATCATGCATATAAGAACTCAAAGAAGAACCGAATATTGTTCATAGATAAACTTGATCATAAGTCCACAATTCATCGGATCTCGGCAAACGCACCGCAAAAGAATATTACATTGAATAGATCTCCAAGAATATCGAGGAGAACTTTGTATTGAGAACCAAAGAGAGAGAAGAAGCCATCTAGCTAATAACTATGGACCCGAAGGTCTGCGGCAAACTACTCACACATCATCGGAGAGGCTATGGTGTTGATGTAGAAGCCCTCCGTGTTCGATTCCCCCTCCGGTAGATCGCCAGAAAAGGCCCCAGATGGGATCTCACGGGTACAGAAGGTTGCGGCGGTGGAAAAGTGGTTTCGTGGCTCCACTGGATTTTTTTAGGGTATAAGAGTATATATATGCGAAAGAAGTACGTCGGTGGAGCTACGAGGGGCCCACGAGGGTGGGGGCGCGCCTACCCCCTGGGCGCGCCCTTCTACCTGGTTGTCGCCTCATTGCGTCTCTGACTTCCACTCCAAGTTTCCTGGATTGCGTTTGTTCCAAGAAAGATCCTCGCGAAGGTTTCATTCCGTTTGGATTCCGTTTGATATTCCTTCTCTGCGAAACACTGAAATATGCAAAAAAAACAGAAACTGGCATTGGGCCTCCGGTTAATAGGTTAGTCCTAAAAATAATATAAAAGAGCATATTAAAGCCCATTAAACATCAAAAACATATAATATAATAGCATGTAACAATCAAAAATTATAGATACGTTGGAGACGTATCAGCCACCCACTGTCCACTAGGGTGGAGGGCGCGCCCTACCCCCTGGGCGCGCCCCCTGCCTCGTGGGCCACCTGGAAGCCCCCCGATGCCCATCTTCTGGTATAAGGTGTCTTTTGCCCTGGAAAAAATCATAAGGAAGGTTTCGGGATGAAGCGCCGCTGTCTCGAGGTGGAACCTTGGCGGAACCAATCTAGGGCTCCGGTAGAGCTGTTCTGTTGGGGTAACATCCCTCCGGGAGGGCGAAATCGTCACCATCGATCCTCTCATCGGGAGGGGGTCAATCTCCATCAACATCTTCACCAGCACCATCTCCTCTCAAACCCTAGTTCATCTCTTGTATCCGATCTTTGTCTCAAAACCTCAGATTGGTACATGTGGGTTGCTAGTAGTGTTGATTACTCCTTGTAGTTGATGCTAGTTGGTTTATTCGGTGGAAGATTATATGTTCAGATCCTGTATGCACATTAATACCCCTCTGATTATGAACATGAGTATGATTTGTGAGTAGTTACGTTTGTTCCTGAGGACATGGGAGAAGTCTTGTTATAAGTAGTCATGTGAACTTGATATTCGTTCGATATTTTCATGAGATGTATTTTGTCTTTCCTCTAGTGGTGTTTTGTGAACATCGACTACATGACACTTCACCATTGTTTGGGCCTAGGGGAAGGCATTGGGAAGTAATAAGTAGATGATTGATTTCTAGAGTGACAGAAGCTTAAACCCTAGTTTATGCGTTGCTTCGTAAGGGGCTGATTTGGATCCATATGTTTCATGTTATGGTTAGGTTTACCTTAATTCTTCTTTCATAGTTGCGGATGCTTGCGACAGGGGTTAGTCATAAGTGGGATGCTTGTCCAAGGAAGGGCAATATCCAAGCACCGGTCCACCCACATATCAAATTATCAAAGTAATGAACGTGAATCATATGAGCATGATGAAAACTAGCTTGATGATAATTCCCATGTGTCCTCGGGAGCGCTTTCCTTTATATAAGAGTTTGTCCAGGCTTGTCCTTTGCTACAAAAAGGATGGGCCACCTTGCTGCACCTTGTTTACTTTTGTTACTTGTTACCCATTATGAATTACCTTATCACAAAACTATCTGTTACCGATAATTTCAGTGCTTGCAGAGAATACCTTACTGAAAATTGCTTGTCATTTCCTTCTGCTCCTTGTTGGGTTCGACACTCTTACTTATCGAAAGGACTACGATAGATCCGCTATACTTGTGGGTCATCAAGACTCTTTTCTAGCACCTTGCCGGGGAGTTAAGCGCCTTTCGTAGGTGGAATTTGGTAAGGAAAATTTTATATAGTGTGCTGAAATTTACTGTCACTTGTTACTACGGAAAATAATATTTTGAGGGGCTTGTTTGGGTATCTTCACCCCGACCAGTAGAGCAAAGAGTTGCTCATCAACCTACTGAACCTACTAAAAATGTTTACTTCGAATTCCTTCGGGTATGATAGAGAAACTGCTAGCTAACCCTTTTACAACAAATGGAACATTACATCCCAATATTGTAGCATCCCAATTTTCAATTTGGATGTTAATCATTAGGTCATCATATGCATCCACGCTCTTTGCATTTTTATTTGGTTTTATTTGAACAGTTTGATCCTAGAGGCCTTAAGCAACTCAAGGACCATTTGAGAGAGTTGGAGGTTTTCATAAATTCCATTTTTGAAATTACCAAAATTGGCAAATTGGATCAAAGGGAATTTTATTTGAAATTAATTTTCCAAATTATTTCCGAATAAATAAATAATGAGAGAAGATAATATGACTTCTTCAAAACATAGGAAATAATGGAAATTTAATTTTTAAATAAAAATATTTATTTTATTGGATTTTTATTTGAGATTTTCTGAGTAAATTAGGGAAAATTTGCATTTTAGCCCAGAAAATGTTCACGTGGTCCTAAATATTAGTAGATGGCCGTGAAAATTGTTTTTGGGAATTTAGATTTTTTTTATTTATTTCATTTTTGGGATTTTTCTGTTCGGGCAAAATTATTATTATTATTTAAAAAAAATCTTTTTCGGACCGACCGAGCCGAAGGCCCAGCCGCCGCTGCTTTACCCGCCGTGGCCGACCGGGATTCCACCGGAGTCCGGCGCCGACATAGCCCCGGCCGGCCCCTCCCGCAAGCCGTCGCCCTCAGGCCTTTATAAGGAGTCGGACCCTCCTCTCTCTCCTCAACCATTGCCGCCTCCCGCCGCCCGCTGCCACCGCTGCGGCAGCCGCACGACGCCGCCCGCGTTGCCGCCGCCGCGCTGCTGAGCCGCCATCGCAGCCACTTTGTGCCGCCGCCTCAGTGCCACTCCCCGTCGCCGCGCCGATGCCACCCGAGCCGCTGCCGTCGCTCGCTGGGGCTAGACGCCGCCGCCGTTGGTTTTTCCGCCCCAAACCACTGAACCGCCGCCACGGTTTTTTTGGTTTTTTCGTTTAGATCGTTTTATTTTTAGGGTTCCCTAATTAGCAAACTTTCACCCGATCTTCTCTGTTAGCGAACGAATTCGTTCATTAGCCCCTGTTAGCGAACGTTCGTTCGTTAGGTTTTTCTTTTTAGTTTTATTTTTCAGCTAGGGACCTATCCATAATTACTTTTATCACAAATTAGTCCCTGATCTTTAAACCTTCGCTACTTTTTGCTCGTTTATCCAAATCCAGTGAAACTAACGCCAAAATCTTTGTCTCGATCCCCTCTGTTCAGATAAGAAACTTGAACATGATTTTGAAAATTTAAAATTTGGTTTCAAGCAGATTTGAATTTTAACTTCTTTTGATCGTAGTTTGAGTTTCGTAACTCCGATTCGACTGGTAGAGTTTCCGGAGTGCGAGGCTTGCTACTACGAATCACTAGGGTTTTTATTGTCAGCAAGGCAAGTAACACTTTAATCATACCCCTTTATTACCCAGTTTTTATGCATTAGTTTCAACCCTCAAACATTGCATGAGTTGGACTTGATAACATGTGGGTACTGGGAAGTAGATGATGAGGTTGGAACCTATTGTCTTATATTCAAACCCTGGGTGTTACTACGTTATGCTTATACTGCTATGCTATGCTCGTAGACGTGGTTTGGTTTTGGGCGAATTCATGAAAGATGAGATAGTTATTGTTAACTAAGGTATAACTTAAGGTGGCTACTTTAATACACATCTGGGTGGATTGGTTGTGGGCACCTGGGAATCCAGTGTTGTACTAGGAGATCACGGGGTACCCGTGTGATCATCCTATGGTTGGCCACCCAGGCTCAAAGGGATTATAAGCAAGGTTGGAAAAAGCGGTAGGCGTAAGCGAGGCGGTTGGCCTTCGCCTAGTGCCTAGGGGGTGCCTAAGCGACCTAGGAGCGGCCTAGGCGGTAATATATTTTTTACTCATAGTGTATTTGTGATTATTATATGGGTGTCGATATTAGTTTAGGGCATACAAATAAGTTAAATACCATCTACTGCCATTGGAATATAACCCATTTGGCATATCAGTGCAGTACACGGCATGATTTCTTTCTTGGGTAGGCAATTCCTTGCTTGCCCTGCCTAGACCTCCATTTATGCCCTAGGGGAGGCGTTTGGCTATTGCCTAGCGCCTAGGCTTGCCTAAGAGCCTCCTAGGCACTGCCTGTTCCAACAGAGATCATAAGATTATTCATGATAGAAACTTCCGTGTGCAGCCACAAGCCATTATGGGCTCTAGCATAGTTGAGTAAGTTGTGGGCATCCTTTCCATGATGGGCTAGCAAATGTAGGGGATTGTAGGTTTACCGTCCTATCTATCGGTTAAGGGGACATCTTTGGAAAGACTGTGTCTCGCTCATCTGTTTCTCAAACATCATGTAGTGCGAGAAATACAACAGAGGAGATCGAATCTTGTGGGGAAAAGTGTGCAAACCTCTGCAGAGTGTACAAACTAATCATGGTTAGCCGTGTCCCCGTTTATGGACATCTTGAGTATCTGGTGCTTGAATTATAATTTTGATCTCATCACTTTACTTAATTAATTTGTCGGGTTATAACTTTTAATTTTGGGATTGAGTTGGGGTTACCTTCTCAATATTTCAACAAACTTTGTAGCTAAATAAAATATATTCCTTTGTTGTAGGGAAAAATTAGCTTTATGCAAATGATAACCATAGAGCCTCCACCAGCCATATATGCATGTAGTGATAGCTGTTATTTGTTCATTGCTCTATAGTGTTATCTTGCCAGCATATTCCATGTGCTGACCTACACAGGCTGCAACGTATTATGTTGCAGAATTTTCAGATGAAGAGTAAGATGTGCTAGGTCGTTGTCGTGCACTCAGTTTTGCCGTGGAGTTGGATGGACTCATTTACCCTCGAAGCTTCCGCAGTTATCTTAATTAGATGGCCTTCATATTATTGTAATAAGTACTCCTTTTGAGACACTCGATGTAATAAGTGTGTGATTGAACTCTGCAATAAATCCTCGAGTACTGTGTGTGTCAGCAATATTGATCCAGGGATGACACTTAAGCACAGAGACTTGACCGTCTGAGGTCTGGTTGCTACAAGATGGTTTGAGAGCACACACTGACTATAGGACGCGACCAATAGGATAAGCCATAGGACACTCTTCTCTACTCATTTCTGACTCTTCTCCATTTTCTACTCTATAGATGGCGGACCCAAGGAACAAGTTCACTCAACCGGATGACGACACCCCTTTTGGACGGCACTTGAAGGAAGTCACTAGGTACCTGAGCATCGGAATACCAATTTTCACCGAGACCTACACGGCCACTTTACCAGAAGAAGAGCATTGGATGATTCGATTTCATGTTCAAGGAAGGACGTTCATGCCAGTTACTGAGCCCATAGAGTTTTCCTTTGATGCACCAACCTGGAGTCTAAGAAAGAGCATGGCCGCCCACATCGCCATCGGACGCATCGGCGAGGTATATAATAAGGATCTTAAGGACACCATCTACCAGATATGTGGACGCCGAGATGAGCAATGGGAGATGATATGTACCAGGAGGGTTAAATCCATTGCAGCCTACATCCAGGAGTTAAATCAGCACATTCGTCGTCAGGAGAACCAGATGTGCGCCAGCATGATAGACATGAAGAAGGTGATGACCAGGAACATGGAGATAGAAGAGGAACTCAAGTCTATATGCAATGGATATGAAGAAGAAATTGGAGTACTACTTGAGAAGAATTAAGACCTGAAGAAGAAGCTAGGAGTATTCATGGGAGATCCCGAACCTGAAAAGGACATCCGTTCTGAAGACTACATCATACTCAACGACACCGACTCCAACCCTATAGCAATGATGACTATGAAGACAAAGTTGGAGCATATATCATGGAGTCTTCCATCGATCAAAATTTCTAACGACCACCATATTACCATTAGTTTTCTCCCATGTATATAGTAATAGTTCGAGCATTTTCTAATGGTACTTTAGATCGATTGTATGATCTCATTCGAATTGAGTGGTGTGAAATGAATGTGTTTGTCTGATAACCCACAAGTATAGGGGATCGCAACAGTTTTCGAGGGTACAGTATTCAACCCAAATTTATTGATTCGACACAAAGGGAGCCAAAGAAATTCTCAAGTATTAGCAGCTGAGTTGTCAATTCAACCACACCTGGAAACTTAATATCTGCAGCAAAGTGTTTAGTATCAAGGTAATATGATAGTAGTGGTAACGGTAGCAAGAAGTAACGGTAGCAAAAGTAATATTTTTGGGTTTTATAGTGATTGTAACAGTAGCAGTGGAAAAGTAAATAAGCGAAGAACAATATATGAAAAGCTCGTAGGCAATGGATCGGTGATGGAGAATTATGCCGGATGCCATTATTCATGCAACAGTTATAACATAGGGTGACACAGAACTAGCTCCAATTCATCAATGTAATGTAGGCATGTATTCCGAATATAGTCATACATGCTTATGGAAAATAACTTGCATGACATCTTTTGTCCTACCCTCCCGTGGCAGCTGGGTCCTATTGGAAACTAAGGGATATTAAGGCCTCCTTTTAATAGAGTACCGGACCAAAGCATTAACACATAGTGAATACATCAACTCCTCAAACTACGGTCATCACCGGGAGTGGTCCCGATTATTGTCACTTCGGGGTTGCCGGATCATAACACATAGTAGGTGACTATAGACTTGCAAGATAGGATCAAGAACTCACATATATTCATGAAAACATAATAGGTTCAGATCTAAAATCATGGCACTCGGGCCCTAATGACAAGCATTAAGCATAGCAAAGTCATAACAACATCAATCTCAGAACATAGTGGATACTAGGGATCAAACCCTAACAAAACTAACTCGATTACATGATAAATCTCATCCAACCCATCACCGTCCAGTAAGCCTACAATGGAATTACTCACGCACGGCGGTGAGCATCATGGAATTGGTGATGGAGGAAGGTTGATGATGACGATGGCAACGGATTCCCCTCTCCGGAGCCCCGAACGGACTCCAGATCAGCCCTCCCGAGAGAGATTAGGGCTTGTCGGCGGCTCCATATCGTAAAACGCAATGAATCCTTCTCCCTGATTTTTTTTCTCCCCGAACACGAATATATGGTGTTGGAGTTGAGGTTGGTGGAGCGTCAGGGGGCCCACGAAGCAAGGGGGCGCGCCCAGGGTGGTAGGGCGCGCCCCCACCCTCGTGGACAAGGTGTGCCCCCCCTGGCGTGGATTCTTCTTCCAGTATTTTTTATATATTCCAAACATAATCTCCGTTGATTTTCAGGTCATTCTGAGAACGTTTATTTCTGCACAAAATTAACACGATGGCAATTCTGCTGAAAACAATGTTAGTCCGGGTTAGTTCCATTCAAATCATGCAAGTTAGGGTCCAAAACAAGGGCAAAAGTGTTTGGAAAAGTAGATACGACGGAGACGTATCAACTCCCCCAAGCTTAAACCATTGCTTGTCCTCAAGCAATTCAGTTGATAAACTGAAAGTGATAAAGAAAAACTTCTACAAACTCTATTTGCTCTTGTTGTTGTAAATATGTAAAGCCAGCATTCAAGTTTTCAGCAAAGATTATGAACTAACCACATTCGCAATAACATTTAGGTCTCATGTTTACTCATATCAATGGCATAATAAACTAGCGAGCAATAATAATAAATCTCGGATGACAACACTTTCTCAAAACAATCATAATATGATATAACAAGATGGTATCTCGCTAGCCCTTTCTAAGACCGCAAAACATAAATGCAGAGCACCTTTAAAGATCAAGGACTGACTAGACATTGTAATTCATGGGAAAAGAGATCCAGTCACAAACATACTCAATGTAAACTAACAGTAATGGATGCAAATGATAGTGGTGCTCTCCAACTGGTGCTTTTTAATAAGAGGATGATGACTCAACATAAAAGTAAATAGATAGGCCCTTCGCAGAGGGAAGCAGGGATTTGTAGAGGTGCTAGAGCTCGATTTTGAAATAGATATGAATAATATTTTGAGCGGTATACTTTCATTGTCAACATAACAACCGAGAGTTCTCGATATCTTCCATTCTACACACATTATAGGCGGTTCTCAAGAAGAATGGTAAAGTTTATACTCCCCCACCACCAACAAGCATCAATCCATGGCTTGCCCGGAACAACGGGTGCCTCCAACTAACAACAATCCTGGGGGAGTTTTGTTTGCAATTATTTTTTGATTTGATTTTCTTAAAGCATGGGACTGGGCATCCCGGTGACCAGCCATTTTCTCGTGAGTGAGGAGCGGAGTCCACTCCTCTTGAGAATAACCCGCCTAGCGTGGAGGATACAGACAGCCCTAGTTGATACATGAGCTATTCGAGCATACAAAATAGAATGTTTATTTGAAGGTTTAGAGTTTGGCACATACAAATTTACTTGGAGCGGCAGGTAGATACCGTATATAGGTAGGTATGGTGGACTCATATTGAACAACTTTGGGGTTTATAGAGTTGGATGCACAAGCAGTATTCCCGCTTAGTACAAGTGAAGGCTAGAAAAAGAATGGGAAGCGACCAACTAGAGAGCGACAACAGTCATGAACATGCATTAAAATTAATCAACACCGAATGCAAGCATGAGTAGGATATAATTCACCATGACCATAAATACCGTAGAGGCTATGTTGATTTTGTTTCAACTACATGCGTGAACATGTGCCAAGTCAAGCCACTCGAATCGTTCAAAGGAGGATACCACCCTATCATACCACATCACAACCATTTTAATAGCATGTTGGCATGCAAGGTAAACCATTATAAACTCCTAGCTAATTAAGCATGGAATAAGCAACTATAATCTCTAATTGTCATTGCAAATGTGTTTCTGTCATAATAGGCTGAATCAAGAACGATGGACTGATCATATTTACAAAAACAAGAGAGGTCGAGTTCATACCAGCTTCCCTCATCTCAATAAGTTCATCATATAATCATCATTATTGCCCTTCACTTGCACGACCAAACAGTGTGGATAATAATAATAGTGCACGTGCATTGGACTAAGCTGGAATCTACAAGAATTCAATTCAAGAGAGAAGACAAGGTAATATGGGCTCTTTGTTAGATCAACAATAATGCATATGAGAGCCACTCAACATTTTCATTATGGTCTTCTCCTCTCGACCCCCAAAGAAAAGAAACAAAACTATTTACACGGGAAAGCTCCCAACAAGCAAAAGAAGAACAGGAAATCTTTTTGGGTTTCCTTTTTTATTACTACTACTACAGGCATGGAAAGTAAACTAGCTAAAAACTACAACTATTTTTTTTGTTTTTCTTAAGGTTTATTAAGGCACACAAGAAAAAAGCTAAAAAGGAAATAACTATCATGGATGATATAGTGAAAAAGTATGAGCACCGACAACTAGCATGAGTGTGTGAACATGAATGTAATGTCGGTCAGAAATACATACTCCCCAAAGATTAGGCTTTTGGCCTAAGTTGTTCTATGCCCATGGATCAAAGTAGCCCTCTCTGGTGTAAGGGGGAGTGTCCTCTGGGTGCCACTGGTTGGGAATCTCCTCCGGATTCCACTGATAAACTGATTGTCGATAAGGGTCCTGGGTGGTTCCGGCTCAGGCTCTGGAGCTGGTGTCACACTCCAGTGTGCATAAACGTCCGCTGGTAAAACAAGGTACTTGCCTGAAAATATGTTAAACAAAGAGGGTGCAGGCAAGGTAATAGTCTCAAAGTTATTCTTACCAAAAATCAGTCTATAGTTAAGCAACTTCTTCTTATTCTTAACAATAAAATCATGTGCTACCATGCTCTTATAATCTAGAAAAATATTAGGCAGCAACTTTTCCTCTTTCCCATAATGTCTGATGGGTATGTTAAAGTGTGCAGCTAGGCGCGAGGCAAAGATGCCTCCAAGGACGGGGCCCTTAGTACGGTTCAGGTTTAACCGCTTAGCAATAACAGCGCCTAAACTGAAGGTAGTATCTTGAAACAAGGCATGGCGCAAAATAACAATATTAGGAGCACTAAGGTTCCCACGGTTCCCGTGACCAATTAAGCATCTACTAGAAAATATTGAAAAGTAACGTAGAACAGGAAAATGTATGCTAGTAATTTTTGCATCGGAAACTTTCCTCGTTTCCCCTACAGCAATCATATCAATAAATCCCTCCACATCATCACGATGTGGTTCCTCTATGCTGCCCTCAAAAGGTATCAAACAAACCCGACAAAAATCATGAAGTGACATCTCCTTATGCTCATCATATAAATAAAACTCCACCGAAGGTGGTGAGCTCCTAGCATGGAAATGAAAGTTTTGCACAAAGATATTGGTGAGTAAGAGATACTGTTCACGTTGGTCGAGGAGGAAGGCGGTAAGGCCTGCATTCTCAGCCAAATAATAAAAATCTTCATGAATCCCGGCTTCTCTCAAGAAATCATCACAAGGCCATTCACACGGCCGAACCTTCGCAGTACGAGGGAGATTATACTTGGGCTTCTTGTTCTCTTCACTTTGTTTATCCTTCAAGCTCCGGCTCGATGAGCCCCTCAAAAATAAAAGTGAACCAAACTCAACAAAATTGATAGCAACTACTCCTACAAGTGCCTAGAGGCCATCTCATGCATTAAAACTACTTTTGACCACATAAATTTGACATGCAAGCTCAAGAACAGGGTCACCTAAGCAGCAAAAATTTGCAACAAATAAAGCACTAGAACAAAAAACTAATTGGACCATTGGAGGAGTCACATACCAAAGAATAATCCCCCAAAGCAGTTTTGTGAATGGAGCTTTGAACTAGGAGATCGAAAATGGCAGCAAGATGAGCTAGAACTCGTGCTTGAGCTGGTTGGTGATTTTTTTGGGAGGAAGGAGTGTGTGGTGGCTGGAATAAGTGGAGGGGGCCACCAGGGGCCCACGAGGCAGGGGGCGTGCCCTGGACCCTTGTGGCCAGGTGCTGGCTCCCCCTGATGTGTTCTCAGTGCCAGATATTCTCAAATATTCCAAAAAAAATCATATTCAAATTTCTGGGCATTTGGAGAACTTTTATTTTTGGGGTATTTTTTATTGCACGGATAATTCAGAAAACTGACAGAAATTATTATTTTTTCTTTATTTAATATAAATAACATAAAGTAAAAAGAGGGTACAGAGAGTTGTGTTTTCTAAATTCACCCATCTCATGATCATCAAAAAGAATCCACTAACAAGGTTGATCAGGTCTTGTTAACAAACTCATTTCGAAAATCATGAAACCGGAGAATTTTCGAATAACACTAGGTTAGCTCAACGGGGATATGCATGTCCCCACCAATAAGAATATCATATTTCTTCTTGACAGTAGGAAGAGGGAATTCAAAACCTCCAATAGTGATTGTTAAAATTTTCCAATAGAGTTGATACTGTGGACTTGAGGTTGTTTCCTCGGAAAGTGTACCGTATGCTCATTACCATTAACATGAAAAGTGGCACTGCCTTCGGTGCAATCAATAACAGCCCCTGAAGTATTCAAAAAGGGTCTTCCAAGAATAATAGACATACTATCGTCCTTGGGAATATCAGCAATAACAAAGTCCATTAAAATAGTAAGTTTGCAACCACAACAGGCACATCCTCACAAATACTGACAGATATAGCAGTTGATTTATCAGCCATTTGCAAAGATATTTTAGTAGGTGTCAACTTATTCAAATCAAGTCTATGATATAAAGAGAGAGGCATAACACTAACACCGGCTCCAAGATCACATAAAGCTGTTTTAACATAATTTCTTTTAATGGGGCATGGTGTAGTTGGTACTCCTGGATCTCCAAGTTTCTTTGGTATTCCACCCTTAAAAGTATAATTAGCAATCATGGTGGAAATTTCAGCTTCCAGTATCTTTCTCTTATTTGTAACAATATCCTTCATATACTTAGCATAAGGACTCATTGTAATCATATCGGTCAAATGCATACGGAAAAAGATAGGTCTAATCATTTCAGCAAAGTGCTCAAAATCCTCATCATCCTTTTTCTTGAATGGTTTAGGAGGAAAAGGCATGGGTTTCTGAACCCATGGTTCTCTTTCTTTACCGTGCATCGTAGCAACAAAGTCTCTCTTATCATAACATTGATTCTTTGATTGTGGGTTATCAAGATCAACAGCAGGTTCAATTTCTACATCATTATTATTGCTAGGTTGAGCATCAACATGAACATCATCATTAACATTATCACTAGGTTCATGTTCATTACCAGATTGTGTTTCAGTATCAGAGATAGAAATATCATTAGGATTCTCAGGTGTGTCTACAATAGGTTCACTAGAAGCATGCAAAGTCCTATCTTTTTTCTTTTTCTTCCTCTTAGAAGGAATAGGTGCATCAACATTATTTCTCTGAGAATCCTGCTCAATTCTCTTAGGGTGGCCCTCAGCATACAAAGGTTCCTGAGTCACTTTACCTCCTCTAGTTGCAACTCTAACACCAAAGTCATTATTCTTACTATTCAATTCATTGAGCAAATCATTCTGAGCTTTAAGTACTTGTTCTACTTGAGTGGTAACCATAGAAGCATGTTTACTAATAAGTTTAAGTTCACCTTTAACTCTAGACATATAGTCACCCAAGTGTTCAATCATATAAGCATTGTGTTTCAGTTGTCTACCAAAATTAGCATTAAAATCTTCTTGCTTAACCATAAAGTTATCAAATTCATCCAAACATTGGCTAGCAAACTTAGCAGGAGTGATTTCAGCTTTATCATATCTATAGAGAGAGTTTACCTTTACTACCTGTGTCGGGTTATCGAGACCGTGTGTTTCTTGAATAGGTGATGAATCAAGAGCATGTATTTCTTCAACAAGAGGTAAATTCTTAACATCTTCAGCTTTTATACCTTTTTCTTTCATAGATTTCTTTGCCTCTTGCATATCTTCAGGACTGAGAAATAGAATACCCCTTTTCTTTGGAGTTGGCTTAGGAGTTGGTTCAGGAAGTGTCCAATTATTTTCATTGGTCAACATATTATTCAATAGAATTTCAGCTTGATCAACTGTTCTTTCCTTGAAAACACAACCAGCACAACTATCCAGGCTGTCTCTGGAAGCATCGGTTAGTCCATTATAAAAGATATCAAGTATTTCATTTTTCTTGAGAGGATGATCGGGCAAAGCATTAAGTAATTTGAGAAGCCTCCCCCAAGCTTGTGGGAGACTCTCTTCTTCAATTTGTACAAAATTATATATTTCCCTTAAAGCAGCTTGTTTCTTATGAGCGGGGAAATATTTAGCAGAGAAGTAGTAAATCATATCCTGGGGACTAAGCACACAACCAGGATCAAGAGAATTAAACCATATCTTAGCATCACCCTTTAATGAGAACGGAAATAATTTAAGGATATCATAGTAGCCAGTTTTCTCATCATTAGTGAACAGGGTAGCTATATCATTTAATTTAGTAAGATGTGCCATAACAGTTTCAGATTCATAGCCATCGAAAGGTCAGATTAAACCAAAGTAATTATATCAGGATCAACTGAGAAATCATAATCCTTATCAGTAATAAAGATAGGTGAAGTAGCATAAGCAGGATCATATTTCATTCTAGCATTTAGAGATTTTTCTTTCAGCTTAGCTAATAGTTTCTTAAGATCACTTCTATCATTGCAGGCAAGAAAGTCTCTAGTAGTTTCTTCATCCATAACATAACCCTCAGGAACAACAGGCAATTCATATCTAGGGGGAGAATCTTCATCATCACTTTCATCAATATTATCAGTTTCAATAATTTCATTCTTTCTAGCCCTAGCAAGTTGTTCATCAAGAAATTCACCTAGTGGCACAGTAGTATCAAGCATAGAAGTAGTTTCATCATAAGTATCATGCAAAGAAGAAGTGTCATCATCAATAACATGCGACCTATCAGAATCAATAGCATGTGTAGGTGTCGCAAGTTTAATCATAACAGAAGGGGAATCAAGTGCAGAGCTAGATGGCAGTTCCTTACCTCCCCTCCTAGTTGAGGGATAGATCTTGGTTCTTTGATCTTTCAAGTTCTTCATAGTGATAAGAAGGTATAAATCCCAAGTGACTCAAAGAATAGAGCTATGCTCCCCAGCAACGGTGCCAGAAAATGGTCTTGATAACCCACAAGTATATTGGATCGCAACAGTTTTCGAGGGTACAGTATTCAACCCAAATTTATTGATTCGACACAAGGGGAGCCAAAGAATATTCTCAAGTATTAGCTGCTGAGTTGTCAATTCAACCACACCTGTAAACTTAATATCTGCAGCAAAGTGTTTAGTAGCAAGGTAATCTGATAGTAGTGGTAACGGTAGCAAGAAGTAACGGTAGCAAAAGTAATATTTTTGGGTTTTATAGTGATTGTAACAGTAGCAGCGGAAAAGTAATTAAGCGAAGAACAATATATGAAAAGCTCATAGGCAATGGATAGGTGATGGAGAATTATGTCGGATGCGATTATTCATGGAACAGTTATAACATAGGGTGACACAGAACTAGCTCCAATTCATCAATGTAATGTAGGCATGTATTCCGAATATAGTCATCCGTGCTTATGGAAAATAACTTGCAAGACATCTTTTGTCCAACCCTCCCATAGCAGCGGGGTCCTATTGGAAATTAAGGGATATTAAGGCCTCCTATTAATAGAGTACCGGACCAAAGAATTAACACATAGTGAATACATGAACTCCTCAAACTACGGTCATCACCGGGAGTGGTCCCGATTATTTTCACTTCGAGGTTGCCGCATGATAAAACATAGTATGTGACTGTAGACTTGCAAGATAGGATCAAGAACTCACATATATTCATGAAAACATAATAGGTTCAGATCTGAAATCATGGAACTCGGGCCCTAGTGACAAGCATTAAGCATAGCAAAGTCATAACAACATCAATCTCAGAACATAGTGGATACTAGGGATCAAACCCTAACAAAACTAACTCGATTACATGATAAATATCATCCAACCCATCACCGTCCAGCAAGCCTATGATGGAATTACTCATGCACGGCGGTGAGCATCATGGAATTGGTGATGGAGGAAGGTTGATGATGACGACGGCGACGGATTCCCCTCTCCGGAGCCCCGAACGGACTCCAGATCAGCCCTCCCAAGAGAGATTAGGGCTTGGCGGCGGCTCCATATCATAAAAGCACGATGAATCCTTCTTCCTGATTTTTTTTTCTGCCCGAACACGAATATATGGAGTTGGAGTTGAGGTCGGTGGAGCATCAGGGGGGCCACGAGGCCGGGGGCGCAACCCCACCCTCGTGGAAAGAGTGTGGGCCCCCTAACGTGGATTCTTCTTCCAGTATTTTTTTATATATTCCAAAAATAATCTCCGTTGATTTTCAGGTCATTCCGAGAACTTTTATTTCTGCACAAAAATAACACCATGGCAATTCTGCTGAAAACAGCGTTAGTCCGGGTTAGTTCCATTCAAATCATGCAAGTTAGAGTCCAAAACTAGGGCAAAAGTGTTTGGAAAAGTAGATACGACGGAGACGTATCGTTGTCTCATGTGCATATGGGTAGTGATATCTCTTTAGACCTCACTCTATTCTGTTCTCACCCCTCTAAACCGATCAGATGCCTCCGAGACGTGACCTCGGACTTATCTTCGCACCGGACCTCACTCACTTGATCCGACAACAGAATGCTTTGATGCAATTACTAGTCCAGAACTGAGGCAACAACAAAAACAACAACCCACCGCGACCACCTCCAGTTGACAACTTAGCCCGATTTTTAAGGTTGAATCTGCCGGTGTTCTCTAGTAGCACCGAGCCAATTGTTGCTGATGATTAGCTCCGCAAGATTGGAAGGGAGCTGACCACTATAGGTTGCACAGATGCTGAGAAGGTACGCTTTGCCGCACATCAACTGATGGACCCGCAGCCTCGTGGTGGGAGAATTACACCGCCACTTTCCCTGTGGCCAATGTCACTTGGGACCAGTTTCAGCAAGCATTCTGCACTACACATGTCTTAGTTGGAGCTATGAGTATGAAGAAGCGTGAGTTTCACAACTTATGCCTGGAAAATCGTACTCTAGGGTGCTACCTCTTGAGCATGTGTTGGTTTCCCCTTGAAGATGAAAGGGTTATGCAGCAAAGTAGTGTATGTATTTCCCTCAGTTTTTGAGAACCAAGGTATCAATCCAGTAGGAGACCACACGCGAGTCACCTCGTACCTACACAAACAAATAAGAACCTCGCAACCAACGCGATAAAGTGGTTGTCAATCCCTTCACGGCCACTTGCAAGAGTGAGATCTGATAGAGATAATAATAATAAGATATATTTTTTGGTATATTTATGATATAAATTGAAAGTAAAGATTGCAAAATAAAATAGATTGGAAACTTGTATGATGGAAAATAGACCCGGGGGCCATAGGTTTCACTAGTGGCTTCTCTCAAGATAGCATAAGTATTACGGTGGGTGAACAAATTACTATCGAGCAATTAATAGAAAAGCGAATAATTATGAGAATATATAGGTATGATCATGTATATAGGCATCATGTCCGTGACAAGTAGACTGACTCCTGCCTGCATTTACTACTATTACTCCACACATCGACCGCTATCCAGCATGTATCTAGAGTATTAAGTTCATAAGAACGGAGTAACGCTTTTAGCAAGATGACATGATGTAGAGGGATAAACTCATGCAATATGATAAACACCCCCATCTTGTTATCCTCGATGGCAACAATACAATACATGCCTTGCTGCCCCTACTGTCACTGGAAAAGGACACCGCAAGATTGAAACCAAAGCTAATCACTTCTCCCATTGTAAGAAAGATCAATCTAGTAGGCTAAACCAAACTAATAATTTGAAGAGACTTGCAAAGATAACCAATCATACATAAAAGAATTTAGATAAGATTCAAATATTGTTCATAGATAGTCTTGATCATAAAATCACAATTCATCGGATCTCGACAAACACACCGCAAAAGAAGATTACATCGAATAGATCTCTAAGAGAATCGAGGAGAACTTTGTATTGAGATCCAAAGAGAGAGAAGAAGCCATCTAGCTAGTAACTATGGACCTGAAGGTCTAAGGTAAACTACTCACACATCATCGGAGGGGCCATGGAGTTGATGTAGAGGCCCTCCGTGATCAATGCCCCCTCCGGCAGAGCTCCAAAAAAGGCCCCAAGATGGGATCTCTTGGGTACAGAAGGTTGTGGCGGGGGAAATAGGGTTTCGTGGTGCTCCTAGATGTTTTCAGGGTACGTAGGTATATATAGGAGGAAGAAGTAGGTCAGTGGAGCCATGATGGGCCCACGAGGGGGGAGGACGCGCCCAGGGGGGTTGGCGCGCCCCCTGCCTCGTGGCCTCCTCGTTGGTTGCTTGACGTCCACTCCAAGTCCTCTGGATCACGTTTGTTCCAAAAATCACGCCCCCGAAGGTTTCATTCCGTTTGGACTCCGTTTGATATTCCTTTTCTGCGAAACACTGAAATAGGCAAAAAACAGCCATTTGGGCTGGGCCTCCGGTTAATAGGTTAGTCCCAAAAATAATATAAAATTGTATAAATAAGCCCATTAAACATCCAAAACAGAATATATAATAGCATGGAACAATAAAAAATTATAGATACGTTGGAGACGTATCATGGGGCAGTACGTGGATGAGTTTAGCAAGTTAGCTCGCTACGCCCCAGATGATGCGGCCACAAATGCCGCAAAGCAGGAGAAGTTTATGGAATGGATGAATGATGAGTTGAGTATGCACTTGATGGTGGCAACATTCGCCAACTACCAGGAGTTGGTAGATAGGGCTCTCATGATTAAAGGCAAGCAACAGCAGATTGAGAACCACAAACGAAAGTATGGACAGGGGAAGTACAACTCTAGAGCTCAGCAGAAGCCTTGTTTTACCCCAAACTCTATAGGATATACCCATCATAACCATGGAGGCCACACCCACAATGGAGGGTGTTCGCATAACCATAGTGGCCCTAATAATGGAAATGGGAATGGAGAAACAACAACCAGAACCGTTCCAACCCAACAACACCCGCTAAGAAGGATCTAAGTCATGTCACCTGTTAAAAGTGAGGGAAGACTGGACACTACACCAATGATTGCTCTAAGTTGAAGAATGGCAATGGAAATGGAAGTTCTGGGAAGAAGCCCAACCCTTTCACCAAAGGACAGGTGAACCATGTTAATGTGGAGGAAGTTGAAGAGCGGACGGATGTAGTTATTGGTAAGTTTTTGATTAAGTCATTTACCGCTATTGTTCTTTTTGACACTGGTGCATCGCATCCATACATATTCAGAGGATTTGTGGATAAGTTTAAGTTGCCCGCTGTAGCCCTTAAGACACCTATGTTAGTAAGCTCACCTGGAGCAGAGTATGTGGCAAGCAGAGGATCTTTTTAGATGCCGTTAACCATAGGTAGGCATGTTTTTCCCTTAGACCTAATAATTTTGGAGTCCCAAGGATTGGATGTGATACTAGGCATGGATTGGTTGTTGATGTATGGAGGAAACATCGATTATGCTAGCAAGTCAATTCTCCTCACCACCCAGAGGGTAAAAGGATCAAGTATGTGTCTAGGCATGCGCCAAGGAGGACCCAAGTAAATTCACTCTCGGGAGTTGTTCAGGAGGAAGTGCCTATTGTGAAGGATTATCCCGATGTGTTCCCAGATGAATTACCAGGCATGCCACTAGATCAAGTTATAGAATTTTTGATAGAGCTGTTACCAGGCACCACACAAATATCGAAGAGACCGTATCGGATGCCGGCGAATGATCCGAAGGAAATTAAGAAGCAGATTAAGGAGTTATTGGAGAAAGGTTATATTTGACCAAGTTCATCACCGTGAGGAGCCCCAGTGCTCTTGGTTGAAAAGAAGGATGGATCTTTGAGAATGGTTGTTGATTATCGTGCATTGAATGAGGTGATGATCAAGAACAAGTACCCACTACCGATGATCAATGATTTGTTCGACCAGCTGCAGGGAGCTAAAGTATTCTCCAAGATCGATCTTCGATCAGGATACCACCAGCTGAAGATCCGAGAACAGGATATACCTAAAACAGCTTTTACCAGAAGGTATGGGCTATATGAGTACATGGTCATGTCTTTTGGATTGACTAACGCCCTTGCCTATTTTATGAGTATGATGAATAAGGTGTGCATGGAGTTCTCGGATAAGTTTGTTGTGGTGTTCATTGATGATATATTGGTGTACTCGAAGAATGAAGAGGAACACAAGGAACATTTGTGATTAGTTCTTGAGAAGCCCAGAGAACATCAGCTATATGGCAAATTCAGCAAATGCGAGTTTTGGTTGAAGGAAGTTGGATTTGTTGGATATGTTATATAAGGAGAAGGTATAGAAGTAGACCCTACCAAGGTTCAGTCTGTCACTGAGTGGTTGGTACCCACCTCAATTGGAGAGATCAACAGTTTTCTTGGACTCGTGGGATACTATAGGAGATTCATTGAGAATTTTTCCAAGATTGCGAAGCCCATGACTGAATTTTTGAAGAAGGACACCAAGTTCAAATGGACGGAGGAATGTGAGGCCAGTTTCCAGGAGTTGAAGAAACGTTTAGTTACAGCCCCAGTGCTAATTCTGCCAGATATACGCAAGGATCTCCAAGTGTATTGCGACACTTCTCGCCAAGGACTTGGAGGTGTACTTATGCAAGACGGAATAGTTGTTTCATATGTCTCACGTCAGCTTCGACCTCATGAGTTGAATTATGCAACGCATGATTTGGAGTTAGTAGCCGTAGTGTGTGCGCTCAAGACCTAGAGACATTACCTTATTGGAAACTGTTGTGATGTTTACACGGATCATAAGAGCTTGAAGTATATTTTCACGCAGAAGGAGTTGAATCTCAGGCAATGGAGATGGTTGGAGCTCATAAAGGATTATGATATGAAGCTGCACTATCATCCAGGAAAGGCTAATGTTGTAGCAGATGCCTTAAGCCGCAAGAGTTATGTAAATACTCTAGTAATCGGAGGTTTACCGCAGGAGTTAACAGACGATCTCAGAGAACTACGGATGGAGATAGTTCCAAGAGGTTTTGTTGCAGCTTTGGAAGTTCAGTCCACATTATTCGAGAAGCCGAGAAGACTGATAAGGAGATTGTGGAGATAAAGGAGAAGATGAGAGAAGGAAAAGCCAAAGGTTTTCGTGAGGATGAGCATGAAACCTTATGGTTTGAGGATCATATTTATGTCCCCAGCGATGCGGAGATCAGGAAGTTAATACTTCAGGAGGCTCACGACTCGCCATACTCGATTCACCCCAGAAACACCAAGATGTATTTGGATTTGAAGGAACGTTTATGGTGGACAGGTATGAAGAAGGATACTATCGAGTATGTAGCAGTCTGAGATGTATGTCAGAGAGTTAAGGCAGAACACCAGAAGCCATTAGGGTTACTATAGCCTATGCCGATACCCGAATGGAAGTGGGATAAACTTCGCATGGATTTTATCACCGGATTACCCAGGACCCGAGCAGGATATGACTCCATCTGGATAGTAGTTGATGGCTTGACCAAAGTGGCTCACTTTATCCCCATGAAAACCACTTATACGAGCATGAAGTTGGCCAAGATAAATATGACCAGGATCGTATGTCTGCATGGAGTTCCGAGGACCGTCATATCAGATAGAGGAACACAGTTTACCTCAAAGTTTTGGAATTAGTTACACCAGACTTTGGGTACCAGGCTAGAGTTCAGTACAACCTTTCATCCGCAGACAGATGGACATACCGAGAGAGTCAATCAGATTCTGGAGGACATGTTGAGAGCTCGTGCGCTAGACTATGGGTCTAGTTGGGACAATAATTTGCCTTACGCTGAGTTCTCATACAACAAACAGTGAAAGTGCGTTATATCGACTATAGGGGGGTGAATAGGCGATTTTTATGAATTCTTCATTGAGGAATTTGTGGGTGAGGAAATTCCTGAGTGAAGATCTACTTGCAGCGGAATAAGTACTCAGAAGTAAACATAGCAGTGCATGAGCATGGTCTCCATGATGAAATGAAAACAAGTATAGAGTATAGAAAGCGTAAACACGGTATAACACAGGATAAGACAAACAGACTGAAGAAATTTAACTAAGGAAATAGAGAAGTCTTCAGTCAAAGTCTTCACACAGATATGAACAAGCACTCAACACATAAAAGAGGAAATGAAAGGGTTGAGGAAATGGAACCAGTTAACTTGGTGAAGACAATGATTTGGTAGACTAGTTCCAACTGTTGTGACAGTTGTACGTCTGGTTAGGGCGGCTAGGTATTTAAACCTGAGGACACATAGTCCCGGACACCCAGTTCTGAACACGCAGTTCAGAACACTCAGTCATCATCGTATTCCCCTGGAGCTAAGGTCACACATACCTCACCCAATCACTCATGGTAAGTCTTCAGGTGACTTCCAAACCTTCACAGACTTGGTCACTCGGCGATCCACAATTTTCTCTTGGATGCTCTAGAACATGATGCCTAACTGTCTAGAAGATGCACATTATTCAAAGGTAACAAGCGTCGGATCCACGCAGGATCAATATCTTTAGTGATGCTCAATCACTTTGGGTTTGTAGGTGTTTGAGTTTGGGTTTTCCTCACTTGATGATTTTCACTCAAAGTCCACGGAGGATGGGATGCTCTCAAATGACAAGTGTAAGTTTCTCCCGGAGCAGCCAACCAGCTAGTGGTTGTAGGGGGCGGCTGTTTATAGCCTAGGGAGCAGCCCGACATGATAAGACATAAATGCCCTTCAATGATATGACCGTTAGGTGGAAGGATATTTTGGGACAGTTGGCGCGTAGCACAGCAACGGTCAGAAATTTGACTAACAAATTCCTCAGGGCTATCATGTTCCTCACTGTGTAGGCAATCCACACAGGCGAATTCCCAGCTCCTCAATCAGAACAAATTTCTCAGAGACCAGAAGAACTTCGTCTCTGTCACTGCAGAAATTTGACTGAACTGTATGAGATTTCCAATGGCTTCTCAAAAGGATTGGTAGGTAGGATTTGAGTTGAGCATCACATGGAAATTTTTCCTTAGTATTTCCTCGACCCCCTTTAACAGTACGGTGTTTCCTATGACTCAAGAAAGAGAAAATGAAACTGCGAAAACAAAAGTCTTCATGCTTCATGCTCCTCGAATGAATACCAAGTCTTCAGGATTGCACCAATTTCTTCACTTTCGAAGTCTTCAGAAAGTCTTCAGAAAGCCAAAGATCATTTGAAGAACTTCATTTTTAGGGGTCGACTTTCTCTGTAAATATCCAACTCCTCATAGACTTACAGACCTGTGTACACTCATAAACACATTAGTCCCTTAACCTATAAGTCTTCAATACACCAAGATCACTAAGGGACACTAGATGCACTTACAATCTCCCCCTTTTTGGTGATTGATGACAATATAGGTTATGTTTTCAATGGGGATAAACATATGAAGTGTAAATATTGGAATTGAGGAATTTGATTGCAAGATATAGAAGAACTCCCCCTGAAGATGTGCATAGTGAGGAATTTGCTTTTGAAGCAAAGCACACTTGAAGAGTAGAATCATGGAGATCTCCCCTATACACTACAAAAAAATACACTTCCGTGATGATACATGTTTGTCACAGTAGGTCGCATTTTCTGTCATGCATGTACATCCATAACGATTTTATGACAGAATCAAGATAGTCATACTTGTGGTGTCGTAGAAGTGTTCCATGACATTACCAAAATTATCATCACGGAAGTGTCCACTTCCATAACGTTAAATCCTGCGTCACATAAGTGATTTCGTCAAGGGTGACCGACACGTGGCATCCATCGTAACAGAACGCCGTTAAGCTATCGGGTCGGGTTTTAGATCCGATAACCCGTTAACAGCCCCGACCAATGGGGATTTTCCATGTGTAAAATCATCATTATCTGGAGGAAACACGTGTCGGCTCATCGTTGGGACATATGTCATCCACTCATTGGACAGAAGGCGCCTATGATACGTCAACACGTGGCACGGCCCAACAGAGGCCCATTCCTGTGAAAAGGCCAGCCCGTTTGACTTGGTCAAAAGGTGGCAGGCCGGCCCATGTAAAGCCTGTTAACGGCATGTTCGCATATAGCCCATTTACAGCCCGCTAACCCAAGGCCCGTTACGCCCTATCCGAATTAGGCCCAGTAGCGTCATCTAGGACACCCAATATGATTCCAGCCTGTTTCACTTCTGGCCCATGTATGGCCCATGACGTCTTTCGGTCCATATGAGGCCCTATGTAACTCTTGGCCTATTAACGGCCCGTGGTGAAACTGGCCCATAATGAACAGTGTATCACTTTACACCCATTAATGGCCCGTGGTGAAACTGGCCCCTAATGAATAGTGTATCACTTTATACCCATTAACGGCCCGTTATTCTATTGGGACGTTTCCAGCCCATGTTATCTTTCGGCCTTCTTAGAGCCCATTTATACTTGGGCTCATTTCCAGCATTCGTTTACTTACGGCCCGTTACTGTCATTTTCTACTTGTGGGCCAAATTCAGCCCGTGGTTACAGTCGGCCCTTTTGTGGTCCATTAATACGTTGGGCCGTTTCCATAGCGTCATCAAATACGGCCTATTAACGATGGCCCGTTATGGTCGGCCCGTGAACGGACGATTCCAACTCTAGCCCGTTTACGGCCATAATGCGGTCTGTTTGGCCCATGTTTGGCCAATCGATCATACGGCCCGTATAAAGCCCATTGATGATATGGCCCGCAGAAGGCCCATTGTTTCTACGACCCGTAGAAGGCCCATTGTTTCTATGGCCCATAGAAGGCCCACTATTTCTACGGCCAGTAGGAGGCCCAGTGTCACTACAGTAAATATTAGCCCATGGTTATTGTGGCCTAATTTTAAAAAATAGGTTATTGCAGCTACTAGCTAACTGCAGAAAAAGAACTGCAATGACTACAAGCAAACAAATAAACAAGACAACAAGGAAATAAATAAGGAAGCAACTAACGCTAGGCTATCACGGCTATTACACATATTACATCCACTAGGCATCAAAGTTCGCCACCAGTGCAAATATAGGGAACAAAGCAGCATATCATATACACTGGTTGTCAAAGTTGGCGACCAACGCAAATAAACACCGCAGCAAAACAAATCCAGAACTGAAACCACTTCAGAAGATCTCAAGAAACAATATCCTAGGTACCCATAATGCTGGCAAGATGCTTAGCAAGATTATTAACTTTCTCTTGTTTGGCGCTTTAATCCTCCAACGCTTGCTGTTGCATCAGAAAATATGCATCTGAATTCTGCAGGGACTTCCTCAGTCCTTCAGCTTCCTGTCGCAGCACATCTGATCGATGTCTTTCAACTTGAAGTTGAGACTCAAGAAGACGACCTGATTCAGGCAGCGAGTTCGAAGAGCTTGTGTCAGCAGAAGTGGCCAGTAACTCGAACACTACATCAAGACAGGACTTTTGGATTCCCTCACTGTCGTCAAGATAGTTTTTATCAGCTTTCTTGGAGACCAACAGGGATGTCTCACTATCTTGAACCTTATCTGCATTACTTCCTTTACCATTGGATAACGCGGTATTATTCTCCAATATTTTGTCCGCATTCTAAAAGAGAAACAAGCAGACACATCACATGTTTACCATGTTGTATATGAAACTCATTTTGGTAACTAAGTTCAGTAGTAAAGTGGACAGGATAACAACATGAAACAAACATATATCTATGTACCATGGTCACTTTATGGTCTATATCATTCTAGTTTTTGTTGCCAAATCAAGATAGAGACACAGTTCAAATAATATTTGCTCAAGACAAAGCAGAATAGACAGAATATAAGTGTGGGTAACTATAGAGCAATAACAACACTTGTAATGTGCATGACATGAGAACATAACTGTTTATTCAATTGAAACTGAAATCAACATAGGGCAGGTTACAAGAGCAAACCAGTTAAAGAAACAGGTTTAAAACATACCTGTTGCGCCATTGGAGTTTCAATTCCATCCTTCAAATTTGAAAATAGTTGGTATGAGTAAATACAGTAGTGCAAGAGCAAAGGAGTATGAACCATAGCTACAGAGCCTGACCTGAGAACAAATCTTCTTCTCCTTTAAGCATTGAGTTGGGATTCGGAGTGGTGGTCCTCGTGCTTTGGGCACTGCAGTTCCCTTACTAACTGCTCGTGTTTGGGTGCTCTGTGGTGGAGATGGTGCTGTGTCAACTGGAACTGGGTTACTATCTGCTGGGGTTGGGGTTAGAAGGGGTGTAGCTGGTTCTTTGTCCAACTGGGTAGGGGTACAATCTACGAGAGTCTGGGTTATGTGTGGTGGATCTGGTCCTTGGGAAAGTACAACCGTGGTTCTATCTGCATCAACCGGTAGCACTATCTTTTCTGAAGACCGTGTTGTTACTCCCTTAGATACTACCATCACGCTCTCCAATTCAAATGGCTGATAAACAAGAAAAGTAATTGAAAGTATAGACATTGTATGATAGACAGGTGCAAAGGATAGTGGGGAATAAAAGAGGGCATGGAATAATTCATATTTATGTTGTCTAACCAAACAGGATAGCATGACACAATTTCACATATATGATAGCTAACTAAACAGGATAGCATGACACAATTTCACATTATGATGGCTAACTAAAAAAGATGGAAAGACATAGTTCAAAATATGAGACTATGTAAACAGGATGACATGACATAACTATATAATGTGTTTATTAAATAGGTTGGCATGCCATAATTCACATACATTCACGGATAGAATGCCATAATTAAAAATATGATGACTGTAGACACTAAACAAGATGAGATGATATAACTATATGATGTCTTTATTAAATGGGTTGCCATGCCATAATTCAGATAGATGGTGTGTATGTACTATGTAAACATGATGGCATGCTATAATTCAAATATATGATTTATATAGTAAGCAAGTAAGTAGATGGCAATCCATATATGATGTAAAAACTAAGCAATGCAAGACAACATGCATGACATGGGTAATATAAACCTGCCAAGTATGAGCATAGACCTCAGGGGGGAAATAGGACTGGTCATCAGTCTCTGAATCCTCCTCTGCGGAGCTCTCAGTGACTAGCAAGATGTCTGCTTCAGCAGGTAGCATTGTCTGCTCTGAATACTTTGTTTGACTCCAAATACTTCCATCACTGCTTCAAATGGCTGATGCACAGGAAGAGTAGTTGAATATACAAATGTTGTCGACAAATGGAACACGTAATACAAAAAAATGATAGCATGATATAATTCACATACATGATGATTGGCTAAACAACATGGCATTGCATAATTCACATATATAATGCCTTTGCAACAAGATAGCATTGTATAATTCACATATATAATGTCTTGTAACAAGATGGCAATGCATAATTCACATATATGGTAATTAGACACTGAACAGGTGGCATTCACACAAAGCATGTCTAAACTAATCAAATGAAATAGCAATGCGAGACACCATACGCACGATATGAGCAACATAACCCAGCCATGTTAGAGCATACACCTCGGGGGGGAATAGGACTGGTCATCTGTCTTTGAATCCTCCTCTGAGGAGCTATCCGTAACCAGCGAGATATGCGCTTCGTCAGATAGCATAGTCTTCTCTGAAGACCTTGTTTTCACTCCAGAATTTGCCATCACCGTGTCAAATGGCTGATGCACACAAAGAGCAGTTGAATGTACTAACATTGTTGACAAATGTAATATGTAACGAAAAAAACGGATGGCCTGATATAATTTACATATAAGATGACGTGCTAAGCAGGATGGCATTGCAAAATTCACATATATGATTCCTAGCTAAACAAGATGGCGTTGCATAATTCACATAAACGATGAATAATCTAAACAGATGGCATTCGCACAAAGGATGTCTAAACTAAGCAGATGACATATTTGATGTATAAAGTAAGCAATGCAAGACACCATATGCATGATATAACCAACATCAGCATGCCAAGTTAGAGCGAAGACCTCAGGGGGTAAATCAGAGTTGTCTTCTCCTTCGGAATCCCCCTCGGAATAGATTTCTTCCTCTCGATTACAATCCGAAATGCATGGAGGGGGGCTGCCTTTGCACCTACCATGGAGCGACGTCTGCATGAAATTTTATTGCCATGCAAGGCTCGTCTCTTTTGCTCTACATGTTCAGTTCCATTGTTTACAATAATTGTCATGCATAGGAATAAAACATAGTGAGATTATGTAAGGAGTGCATGCAGAAATCCAGAGTGATGGTAGCAACCTGTGGATAGACCCAAAACCAATAATAGCAGGCAGATAATGGCTTCAGTTAAAAAATACAGATAATGGCTTCTTTACTCTTTGTTTCCCACCCAACATGAAAGTCATAGTAGACACTGGAGATTAACCAGATAGTAGATAGATACTATTGATAGCGGCCCAGATATGTACCCCACAACCATTTAAAAACTCAAGTTTGACCATTAGTTTGGAGCTGACTCGGAGTCTAATCGGTGAACCGGACGATAAAGTAGCATGTAATATTAAGCGATGCATAACGTAAGCAGACACGAAAGAGTGTGACCTCTCTTGTGGACCCGTGTAGTCCTCGAGGTCATGTGCTCGGTTAATGGTGGTAATGCAGTTTTCATGGCTGCCAGCGGCGGGGAAGAAGATTTGAGGTGGCGAAAGACAGTCTGGAGGTCAGATCCCTGCTGTGCTGGACCCTTCTGTCGTTGGAGCAGCTGAGATGGGGTGGACGACGGTGCAGCAGGAGCGGAACAAACCACGCAAGGTTTTCTTTGACAACCATCTGTAAGAGAAGTAATTCTGTAAGGGCTCGTTTGTATTGGAGGATTCCAACAATGCAGGGATAGGAAATAGACATGAATAGGATAGGAATGCACGTGCAAAACAGAGAATTTAAAAACACAGGATTTCTGCCAATCTGGGTGTTTGATTCACAACAATTGGAAGATCACAGGATGCAAAGAAGCATGGTGAGATTAAGTCAAACCACAAGAGAATGTACGGTTATAATGCTATTATGCTACTATCTCTTAGTCTTGTGCTTCATGAATAGGAATTTGAAAAGGAGGACAAGTGAAAATTAAAATTCCTACGTTTTTTCTTTCAAGCAGACACTAAAGGAACAAATCCATGTGCTCAGTGGACAATATATATAACATGTAGAGTAAAAAAGAGATGCAACAAGTGTACAACCTCTTCGGCGAAGCCATGTCGATCTCAGCGTGATTGGGTTGGCCGGTGAGGATGCTCCGGCTAACTTTGCTGTCGGAGGAGGGGAAGAAGATCTTAGGCATCTGGAGATGGAGCCCATGGTACTGCTCCGCTATGATGGAGGGTTTCGTCGTTGGAGCAGCTCCGGTGAGTTGTATGACGCCGAGGCTAAAGCAGGACAAGAGAGACAACGAACAACGTTAACCTGAGTGGACTTCTAATAGCATCTCCAATACATGACATAAAATACATAACCACAAAGTGCTAGATGTAAAATACATCAGCCGCTCATCTCTGAACTTAACTGTCGAAATTGAACTTAACTGTCAAAACTGAACTTAACTGTCGAAACTGAACTTTGCTGTCGAAACTGAATTTTGCTGTCGAAACTGAACGCACTAGCAAGGTGAGGCTACACGTCGGTCGAATGACTTTTTCATCTCTGGTCAGTCGATTTTGCAGCCATTGGATACGAAATCAAGGGCCTACGGTTCATCTTCAACCTCCACCCCCCTGAGCCGCCAGCCACCACCGGCCAAACAGCAGCCCCCCGTCGCCCGCGGTCGGCGGTGCGCTGCCTCGCCCGCCCCGAAAACACTCCCCACCGTCGGTCCGCCACTGCCCCGGCCATCCCTCTAGGCCCCCCTGTGCCGAGCTTTTTCTCCGGCAATCCCCACGCCACCGCCCCGCCAACGCCCCGCCACCGCCGGCGACCACCGCCCCCATCCTGAACCCTAAGATAGATAGTGGGGTACCTCTCCGGGGAGCCTTCCTCCCCGCTGCGGCTGGTTCTTCCTTCAACCCGGCGAGGCCCCCACCCCCTGAACATTGACTGACCCAAAAGTCGATTCAGTCGACTGAAGTGTAGCTAAATCAGAGCAGCATCGCAAGCAAGAGCAAGAGCGAGAGCAGCAGCACGAGCAAGAGCAATAGCAAGAGCAGACCAGGCATGGGACCAAGAGCAAGAGCAGAGCAGCAACGCGAGCGAGATCTAAAGCAGCAGCAGCTCCTACTGATGTGGACGTCGCCTCCGAGGGAGCGACGCCGTGGAGGAAGTGGCCGGCGACGCCGCCGTGGATGGAGCCGCGCCGTGTCGGCTCGGGACCGAGCGCCGATAGCATCGTGAGATCGAATCAAGAAGAAAATGCGGCGATTAGTGTACAACCTCTTTGGTGGAGCCGATTAGGCCGCAGCTTCATCCGAGGAAACGGTGATGATGATGCTCTTCCGGTGGTGCAGGTGAAGACGGCGGTGTGGGAATGGAGGTGGCGCGAAAGACGAGGGGAACGTCGGGGCAGCTCCTTGGAGGTGGAGGACGGGGTGGCTGAACCGGCGGGACGATGAGATCGACGACGGATCCTCATCCGGTACGATGGATGAGGGACGTCGAGGTGTTGCTGTCGACGACGTCGTCGGGGAAGAGGTTCCGGCAGGGTGGCGGACGGAGCAGGGTGTGGGGTTTCGTCGCGGGTTTTCATGGCCTCGGTGTACGAATGGGTGGGCGGATGGGATGGCAGTGGGGAACCATGGCTTAGAGACACACTTGTCCGAAATGTGGGGTAAGTTACGAAAGTGCCCCCACCGATTTGAGGCGGTTCTTTCGGTTCAGGGGTACCACGGGCATTTCGCATGTCGGGATTTCACAGGAGGTGGGAGTTTTCACGCGCGTTGTAATTTCGGAATAGCAAGGCATGGGTTGAGATGAAGGGAGTTGTTGGAGCACAACGAGACAAAGATATATCTTAAATATTTCGGGCTAACAAGGCACGGGTTGAAATTTCCGGACAAGCCTAACGTGTACTGTACCAAAGCAATGCGCACTACAAATGTCATTCAAAACTTTGAATTCATGTTATGTTCAATTAAAATATTTCTCTACGTGTATAATGCATGCAACCTACTACTCAAATGAACGTTTTAGTGCATTCCAAATGTATATACTACCGCTTTTCTCTATTTGAATAAGATCTACAGTAATGATTGTTGTGAAGTCAAAGCATTTGAATTCGTTTCTCTGTTTTATTAAGATCTACAATCATCATTATTGTCAAGTTAAACCATCGTTTGTGTATTATCTTCACAACACACCACATGATTAGTCTCGAGTTACATATGAACTCGAACTAGATTTTTTGAATCCACTTTATTTTGATTTCAACTCACATTACATTTCTAGCTCTAGCTAGATCTTCATAATCTAAACCATGTCTCATATGTATAATGTGTTTATCACATTATGTATGGTGCCCCGCCCCCTACGCCTACAAGTATTTAGATATGAGTTGCAAACACCACACATTACCACAAATTCAAATAAAATGTGAGAATGTTCGATATATAGTATTGTTTAGATTGTTTGATATTTAGTTGTAAGCTGCAAACGCCACACATTATCACAAATTCAAATAAAATGTGAGATTGTTTGATGTATAGTATGATTTAGATTGTTCGGCATTTAGCTGTGAGTTGCAAATGCCATGCATTATCACATTATGGTATAACATGTGCACAGCACATGTATCACCGCTATATTCATGCATGCAATGTTTAAAACACTATGATCTCCTATTCAAATATATGGATCCGCTTTCATATCAAATTATGATCTTTATTAGTCTGTTACACCCACACAATCCTCTAACCTTTGTAGCTACCACTAACTTCCTCTCGTGCATGCACACGCCCTCCTCGCCCTCCCCCTCCCTCGGCATTCTATACACCGGGCACATTCATTTTTTTTCTTTAGGTCGTTCTCCCAGAGTCTCCACAACTCCCTTCCGACACACACCGATCGATAAACATCTCCAGCGATGCCTGCCTACAACATACACACACACCTTCAATCTCCTCCTTTATGTGTCCTTGCCTCGTGTCTCTCATACGGTCAGACACCCGTGTAAACTCTCGCCCCTCTTTTCATTGATCTCACAACCACACACTGCTCCCCGTATCTAGCTAGTAGTTGGGCCTCTCGCACCACCTCCTAGATCCATTCTCTCTGTCTATCCATCTTGCTAGGCCTTATTTGCCTCTAACAAATGGACGTACACCGACCGATCTCTCGCTATACATATAGCTAGCTAGGTCCTTATAACTCATTTTTACCCACACGTCAATCGATCTACCTCATTAGTTGTGTCTCTCCCTTCCTCCGACAAACAACAATTGATCTACTGATCTAGTTAGGTTTGCTTACCAAACACATGGTTCCCCTTCATCAACCATGGATGCATCCCGACAGATCTATCACGCACAGGCACACACAGAAACACATCCCCACTCTTATTGATAACATTGCAGTTCCACCCTCAGTTTGTCTAGTAGGCCTCTCCCACCATCTTTGAGAAGCAACTCCATCACCCATCCAGCACTCTACCCCTCTCCCTCCCTCTCCCTCCCTATATCTCCTCTCTCTCTCTCTGTCCCATCATATTTCCCGTCCTTCAGTTATGTATGGATGTCGACCGATCTCCCTCAAGACATAGCTGGGTCTCTCCTTCTCAACACATATACGAGTCGTTCTACCTCTAAAGTTAGGCCTCTGCCTACCCCTCCCCCCACCCCCCCCCCACACACACCGATACATCGAGCGCTCTAGTCATGTCTCCCTGCCACACACAAACTTGACATGTGCCCTCTAACGTTCCGTTAGGCTAGTCGCCCTATATCTTTGACTTGCACACACACACAATTTCGATGGCTCTCTTCATCGATCTCGCACCCACCCACTTGATCCTCTCTTCGACTCTATCGATAGCTATGACCCCTCCCTCTCTTCTCGTGGATTGCCCGACCCTCTATGTATGATATGGATAGGCCTCCATTTCACACACATTGCATGCAAAATTTTGTTTGAGATGTCATCGGCACATATTCCCACAAATAATTCATGAAATCAACCCCCCACCCCACCCCCATCCCAAAACAAAAAACACTCATGAACGCGGTTTGTATCTCTCACACACCCACGAAGGTGGGGGACATGCACGAACAGAAGAGGTGCATGCACGGCGCACGTAGTCCCGTCTCTTTGCCAACCACACCCGCACAGGTACACTGTGGAGCTCATTTCTGTATGAAAAAGGCATCCCACGTGGTAATTTGGCACGTGTACTGGTTGTCCACTTGGTGGAGGGAGGATCGTCTACCATGGGTGAACAAACAAATTGCGACTTGACGTGTTATGTTAAAAAAAGAGGCAAACCATATGGGGCCTACCTTAGAGGCAAGGCTCGATACACTAGAGTACTTTTGATGTGTCCCGTCAACTCGCAGAACGAGGAGAAGCTTGCTTAGTACGTCGTCTCCCCCGTTCCTAAATATAAGTCTTTGTAGAGATTTCACCATGAACCACATGTGGATGTATATAGATGCATTTTAAGTGTAGATTCATTCATTTTGTTCCGTATTTAGTGGAATCTCTACAAAGACTTATCTACTAGTAATAGCTAGCCCCCACTACTAGGAATTCTCTATCCTCTCCTTGAGCCACATCATCAAAATTGATGTAGCCGTTAGATGAAGTAAATCAGTCCATAATAGCCGTCTAATCTAGATGTTGAGACGCTTCGCACTAAGCGACATGCAAGCATGCAGAAATACCGTGGCACATGCATGTGAGTGGGTTTTAAATCACATCAACATGTCTGCATGCAAGCATGCACCGGTAGCTTTTAAGTCCCATTAACATGTCAAAAAAATATAATCCCATTATGCAGTAGGAGTTGGCTGATCTTTTTTCCTTACATGGGATGATCTAAATGATGATGGGAGTTTATTTAGTTTGGCTACCACATTTGTCATGCGGTTATAGAGTTTTTTTAGTTCTATGAAATCCATAATTTTGCGCAGAGAGATATACCACTGTTCCGCGGCAACACACGGGGACTCATCTAGTAATATTTAGGAACGGAGGGAGTACTATGTAAAGAGTTGGGTGTCGCACGGTGATAGTGTGAGGTGGGCCATGTAATCACTGAGCCTACGTGTTTTCACTGCTCTTGCACGCCTCCGCTGTAAGAATGGAGAAAATTGTAATCTAGTAGTAGTACCTCCTTTCGCCGAAAGCGTGGGACATCCAGCAGTCCTACCACCTCAGTAATAAAGACCAATGAGCCATCAAATCACATAGACCCAGCAGTAACCATCACTCTTGCGCTAGTGAGAGGTCACGTCCGCTCTGCCCGGGCATGAATGCGACACCGATTCTTTGGAGCGGCGCTGACCGTTTCGAGCGGGAAGCATGCGCGGGCGATGGAGGGGCTTTGGGTGGGCCAGGCTGGTCAGGAGCGGGCGTGGCAGCTGAACGCATGTCCCTACCGGACACGCCCGGAAACGAGAGGATGCACCGACTCTCGCGGCTAAAATCATACACTACACAACATCTCTCTGTAGGAGTAGGTCGATTTGTCGCTCTCTCTAACACACACATGTTGTTAAACACACACACACACACGCACCTTCGTCCCGTTGCACCTTCTAACTTGAGGTCTCAGGTTCGATGACTACACTTGAGCATAAATTGTGCCAGGAGGATTCTTTGACTGGTCAAAATGTTTTCTAGGGTTTGCATGCTTCACACTCTCTCTCCAGTATATATATACACGCTGGAGCCTCAGTGCTTGTAGTTGCTCTCTCCACACTCTCTCGCCCTCTCCCTCCATTCCGAATTACTTGTCACAGGTATGGATGTATCTCGATGTATTTTAGTTCTAGATACATCCATTTCTTCGACGAGTAATTTGGAACAGAGGGAGTTGTTGCTCTCTTCACACTCTCTCGCCCTCTCCAGATCTAAACAAGACTTCGTTGGCCTCTCTCTCCCCTCACTGCTACTCAAAGAGCCGGCAGGATCCGTCCACCGGGAAGGGAAGGAGGCTTAATGCTGTCGCCGTCGGCGAGGGACTACCCGCGTAGCTGTTCACTTTCCACCCAGCGGCGGCGCGGGATGGCCTCCGACCCCTTCTTCTTCGCCGCCGTCCCGTCGCCCACCGAACCACGCCCCAAGAACCTTAAAGTATAATTTACTTACTCCACATGCATTGCTCTAGCTGCATGTATACCATGAATCTAGGATGTGGTTCAAAGAGGAAAGGAGTGGGGGAAAGTAGTGGGAAAAGTTGTATATAGCATGAATCTAGGACGTGGTTCAAAGAGGAAATGAAGGGGGAAAGTTGTATAACATGAATCTAGGATGTGGTTCAAAGAGGAAAGGAATGGGGGAAAGTAGTGGGGAAAGTTGTATCGCATAAATCTAGGACGTGGTTCAAAGAGGAAAGGAAGGGGCGAAAGTACTAGTTCAAAAAGGAAAGGAAGGGACAAGGCTGTAGAGTTTGAGCAGGACTAGATTTGCTACGCTCACATAGGGAAAGGTGTCTAAAGATAACAAAACTGGGACCAACACAAATATGCTCCTTGATTGTTTGTTCTTTGTTGCAACAGACTGTGCATGACCACAGTACATCGGTAGATGCACATGGTGCTGGTGCGTCCACTGTCCCGTGCAACTCATTAGCTATTGTTAATCTAAGGCCCTGTTTGGTTAAAAACTACCTAGTCCCTACCTCCTTGGTTCCAGGGACTAAACATGGACTAGAGGTTATTAAATGACATGCTAAAAGACCATGTTACCCCTAGTAATGAACTAATAGAGACAAGGTGCGATGGGTGGCAGGGGAAACTATTGGAAAAAGTCCCAAAAAGACTCCCTCGGGGTCTTCTTTCTTTAGTCCCAAATGCCCACTTTTAGTCCCTAAAAGTCCCTCCTGTTTGGTTTAGATGGGACTGACACGGAGTTTTTTCAGTCCCTACACCAAAATGTCCCTGTAAACAAACACCCTCTAATAATTTCACTGGAAAATTGACGCAATGCCATAGTTAAAAGCAAATTACATGTTTAATGAATTTTATTGTTAATATAATCTCTATGTTAATATTAATCAATGCCACCGTTTGTGAAATGCTACTGTCTTGCTTTCTTTCCCATTTAGATAAGGTAGATGCTGCTTTTTGTTGGCTTCTGTGTCATCCACCGTTATTGACCACTAATTGTTTCCTTTGCACCTCTGTGTAAACAGGGTTATCTACTTCACCTCGTTGCCATTGTGACCTATTGTCGCACTGCACAAAACACTTTTGTTTTAAGAGTGTTTTGTGCAGTTCAACCAAAATGTCACACCGACAACGTTGCTTGATTGCTTGATCTTAGTGGAACTGCACAAGAGGAGATCTTACTTCCTATCCATTAAGGCAAATTTGGTTCAGATCTTCTTCTTGTGAGTTGTTTGAATTCCGCATCATGAGAGGTCAGTACTAGCCTTCTTTCACATGATTCTGCAGTGTGCTTTCATATGTTGTGCTACTTGTACGATAATGTTGCTTGATTTTAGTGAACTACACAAATGGAGACAAGACTTCCAATCTGTATGTGCACTGTAATATCCCATTGAGGTAAGACAAGGATATTTCACAACTGCTGGCCTGTATTTTGCCACTTTCATCGGAAAATTAAGTTTAGTACTATACTTGTGCTCCCTAATTGACATGCCAAATCTTACATTGAAGGTGAAGCTTGTCTGTTATTGAACCAAGTGATGAAGGGGAAGAACAAGCGGAAGAAAAACAAAAATCAACTCCCGGTGCTGTAATGAAGCACTGGAACTGTGATGACACAAGTAATGATATAGTTTTGCATCTTAATTTATTGCTATGGCTGGAACAAGCAATTGTTTTGCCACTGATTTGATGCAACTCTTAATGTAATATGTAATTATCTCAACTTGTGCAAACAGGGATCTTCTTTCAAGATACCATATATTTTAGTGGAACTGCACAAGAAGATGTTGGAAACATTGAACTAATCGAGGAGTATATAGTAAGAATGGCCACCACCGTAGATAGCAACAGATGGTTCCGGAGAAGTGCTTCATCTGTATGCTCTACACAATAAGCCTCCTGACAAAGGTTGGTACTCGCCCACTGATTTCATCCATATGATTGAGCTTTGTCATCTCTATTGGTGTTGTGCTACTGTTTAGATACTGTCATGAAAAAGTGGTATTGTCCTTGAGAAGTGCTTCATCTATGCTGTTTTAAATATTTCCTTTCCTTTTTTTCGAGCAAACAGGGATGCTAGCATTTAGTAGTCCTCTTATCTTTGCACAACAGGATGATCTTCCTCTAAAGAATAATATGGAGTACGTGAAGTGACTAGTTCCGATTATGCCAGGATGAAGAAGCCATGTCTATCTTCTCATCAAAAGGAGCAGTTGAAGGATGGTTACATTAATCCCCACAAGACCAAACTAACTTCAGCTCAGAAGGACTGACAAATCTCCATTTTTTTGTTGTGATGCGCGGGTACAATGTTGTTCTAGGATTCTTTCTGGTGAGTTCCATTTTTCTAAAAGTGTGCTCTACATGGACCATGTATGTGCCTGTTGAAACTGTCAATTCATAGTACAGTTTGCTTTATACTAATCACTTTTTGAATTTGTGAAAACAGGGGTGCTCAGCTTGATTTCAATGGGAACTGCATAAAATGTTCATGAATACATCGAATCATTCATTTCCACCACAAGAAAGGAGGTGCCGATAAGTTCAAGGCGTTGCAACATATAAGGGTGAAATCATACAAGCTACGCGTGAATTTGGTTGATTTTGGTGGAACTACACAGAAAGAACAGCTGGTTTATTTAGCACGAGGTGGCATGTCAATGTCCGGACTAATGGCAAACCCTGCCCATTCCACAATCGTAGGCATTTGATATTTTGGAATGGGACTACCTTGTCAAATTTTGCTCATTGATTTTAGCAAGACATGTGTTTGATATTTTTGAATGGGACGCCCTTTGCTGTCAGCAGCGTCGATCATTTTTTTCTTTATTCTTTAGTTGTGAAATAAATATTGCCTCTAACATGTGAGTCGCTGAGATGCATAATCATCGATTGTTTTGAATGTTCTCTATGAATTGCCAGGCCTGTGTGTTTGATTGCAATGTACATAAACACTAAAAAGCTGCTCAAACTCTTTGTACTCCTTCTGTTCCTTTTTACTTCGCACATTGTGAAAGTGCATAATTTTTTGTATAAGATTGGTCAAAGTAGAGATACTTTGACTACAGACAAAACTTGTATGCAGACTAGAAAGGACCGAAGGGAGTACATGTGAAACTGCTGCAAACGAGGTGATCACCCTGGGAATAATGCTAGTACGTATTGTTTTGCTTGTTCATCCAATGCCAGTGATACAGGAATTCGAACTAATCGAAATAAATTCATTCATACATGGTTGGATTTCATATAAACATGCCGGATCTCATTACATTTCATACATTCTTCAACTAAAAAGGGGTGCGCTAGAGGTATAATTAATTAACCGAAGCTACCCACCTGTGTCCCGCTGAGCCGAACAGAAGCTTCAGTGACTTAACTACAGGTGCAGTTGCGTAATTGACATGTGGCCTGTTGGGCCCACGTGTCAGTCAGCCAACTGCACTAGCAGTTAAGTAGAAGCAGCGTTCTTCTCCAGCGCAGCTCTCCAACTCCACATCGCCGCCAAGAAGCTAACCGGCCGTCAATGGTCAACCCGCCTAGCTTGGCTTCAACCGGAGGGTAGCAGCCGTGGCCTTACTTGGACCCGAGCGGCGGCGACCTACCGTGTTCTACTCTTCCTTGTTTTCTGTGTGGCGGGGCCTCGGCGGAGCTGGCGATGTCCTTTTCCTCGGTGTTGGCGGGGCGGGGCCTCGGCGGAGCCGGCGGTGTCCTCTGCCTCGTTGTTGGCGCCGCGGGGCCTCGGCGGAGCAGGGCCTCGTCGACGCCAGCGGCGCGGGGACTCGTCGGAGCCGGCATTGTCCTCTGCCTCGTCCTCAGTCTCACCAAACAGCGCCTCGCCCGCTTCATCTCCCTCTTTGCTAGCCTCTTTGTAGGCGGCCGCAGCCTCCACCACCTGCATGCGGTACCGCCAGCGCTCAAGGCGGCCCTTGCGGGTGGAGCGGTACGAGTCGAGCAACGCCTCCTGCTCCGCCCGCTCCTCCCGCTCTGTTGCGATTTGCTCCTCCGCCTGCAGGTGCTCCTCGAGGAGATGGTGGTTGTAGGCGGCGTCGGCCTGCGCCTCCTGGAACTTCTCCTCACGCATCTGCCTCACCATGTCCATATATTGGGCACGGGCCTCGCCGATAGTCATGGTGCAATGCACCGGCAAGGATGGCGCGGAGTAGGGGGTTGGCACCGGATCATCGACTACCATGTTCTCCATTGGGACGTGCTATTCGTCACCCTGGGTGAGGCATAGTTATTCTTCACCCCCCTCTATTTTACCATCAATGCACCGTAAATTTACGTTCCGTAAGTTTTGTCTTATTTCCGACGCAAAAAGGGACCGTAAGAAAATATATAATCGCCGTAAAAAATATTTTACGTTATGTAAAATTACAAACATAAAAACATAGTCTAAAATACACATAAACTGCAAATTTTCTTGTCTTATGACCTATATTTTTATTTTCTTATGTCAAATTTTACGTAGTGAATCAATAGGAATGTAACTATTTTAATTTGAAATGTAATTTAATTATGAAATGATCGTAAGATTACCTCGGGTGAAGAATAACTTATTCTGCACCCTAGTTGATGAATAGTAACACTATATATATAACTATAATTTATTTTGCTTCCTCCTGGTTTCATGACATCACGGTCCCACACCATTGTCAACCTATGTAGTACTCCCTCCTTTCCAGTTTATAGGGCTTATCTCAAAATTTTAGTTTTTCCATTTTATAAGGCTCAATTTGGTTGTTCCCCATCACATGTTCAGACTTCAAGGTGCATTAAATCATTGCATGCAAGTATTAAGAGAAAACTGACCAATGCATGCGCTTTGTGCATGCATGCATTGCAAGTAATGCATTCGTAAACATAATTTTTTGAGGAAAACAAGAGCATTAATTGGGTGCTTTTGCAAACTACAAAAAATATTCCACCACTCATCATCTACCATGGTTGGTGAGATTTTTGAATTAAGCCTTATAAACCGGAAAGGAGGGAGTAGTCAATAAACGAGAGAATTGCCCAAGAAACGGCCGACAGCTGGGACCAAGCAGCTCGAGCAGTATTTGTGTTTTTGAGGTGTGAGCACTGCAGAGTTTTTTGATGTTTAGCCCAGATATTAATTTTTCTCCTCTGAACAACAACGAAAACATCGCTGCAGGTATTAACTGGGCGGGCTGTGGCCCTTCTAGCCCAGGCCAGATATCCAGCCCAGATATTAATTTTTTTCAAGTTGAAAATGGCTAGCCTAGCTATACTTTTTTTAGGAATACCCAGGCAAGGTCAAGTTGTTATTCTCCGCCCTGCTGGGCTGCAAATCTTTCCTGGGAGGGATGCATTAGGCTTAACAAGAAAATGAGCTTTAAGAAATAATAAATGGGATGTAATTATAAAAACTAGGCAGTAATTATAAAAAATGCACCAAACACGTGATTACTTTATAAAAAATTATTTTAGGATATTGAAAATTTTAATTTCATTAATTGTTGCGAGCGCAATGTTTCGTTGGATTTTTACGTAATATAAATTTATATTGAAATTGTATTTAATCTGACTAGAAATTTCTGGATAAAAATATTTCGGATCCCATCAAAATGTGGGAAATTTTATTGAATTCTATTTTGAACGGTTGGTTGAAATGGGTTGTACTTTTAACAAACTGTAAATGGACTGTAGTAAATTCCATTAGAATTCAAAAATGGGCTACACATTCTTACAAATCTCAAATGGGCTATAAGTTCTCTGACACACACTTCTGGCCTTACTAAGTTGACGCGTCCCTTAAAAAAACAGAGTTGACGCGTTATAGTCAACACACGATTCTAGTAGCAGTGGCCGTTGGATGTCCATCCAATAGATGCCATGCTTCTTCTTCAATCTCGAATATTCTAGCGTCACCCGCCCAAAAAATGATTCGTCCCCCTGACATCTTCGCACACAAGGAAGTGCATCCGAAAAAAAACGATTTGCCCCCCGACTACTGGGACCCACCAGCTACACCTTCGCACGCAAGGAAGTGCGTCTGAGCAAAAAAACGATTCGCCCCCTGACTGCTGGGACCCAGCAGCTACAACTTCGCACGCAAGGAAGTGCGTCCGAGCAAAAAAACAAAATGATTAGCCCCCCTGACTACTGGGACCCACCAGCTACATCTTCGCAGGAAAGGAAGTGCCTGACAGTCGGGACCCACCTGGTCAAAGCGTACGTAGCGTTGTCATTCTGGTCGCGAACGTGTACATACATACTGGTCGATGTAGAGGCGCGCACGTGTCGTAGTAGAGGGGCGCACGTGTCGTAGTAGAGGCGCGCACGTAGCATGTACACGTACGTACAGCGGCCAGGGTGCAAGAAAGAAAACACGGCCACGTATGTGTACATACGGGTGGGGTCTCGAACGCCTACTCGCGCATACGTAGGACCAGGGCTCGTGAACATGGCTGGATCGGAACGAAGAAACAACGTCGTCGTCGTGTTCATGGGGAGGCAATAGAATGCGTCGTGTTCATGGGGAGGCAATGGAAAGCGTCATGTTCATGGGGAGGCCACGGAATGCGTAGTGTTCATCGGGAGGCAACGGAACGCGTGGGAGCCAACCGGTTGGGTCGGAATGGAATGCGTGGTCGTGTTCATCGGGAGGGCTTGGACTGAACATGCGATGGAAACGAGGCCTGGCGTACCGCAGAACAGAGGAAACGGACCTCCTACGGTCAAAACGGGGGTCCTGTTGATCGGGAGGGGTGTGGAGTACCGCAAAACGGAGGAAACGGACCTCCTACGGCCGAAAGGGCGGTCCTGTTGATCGGGAGGGGTGTGGCGTACTGCAAAATGGACGAAACGGACCTCCTACGGTCGAAACAGGGGTCCTGTTCATCAGGAGGGGTATGGCGTACCGCAAAACGGGACTCCACGGGATACTGTTCATCTCCACCGTCGACCTCCTCCAGCCTCCACGGGCTACCATCGACCTCCTCCAGCCTCCACATGCTCCTGTTCATCCAGCCTCCACCACGCGCTACTCCACTGGCTATTGTTCAACCAGCCCTCCACCGTCTACTGTTCATCCAGCCCTCCACACCACGGGGGCCTGTTCAACCACCCCTCCATGGGCACCCCTCCACCGTCTACTGTTCATCCAGCCCTCCACCACACCACAGGGTCCTGTTCATCTAGAGGCAACGCCACCGCTCACTGCTCATCCACCCCCCCCCCTCCCTGCAACGCTCATTGTTCATCCAATCGATCGGCTTCAATTAGCAGCAGTAGTTAAGGAATCGCTCGATCGGGTTCAGTTAACAGCCATCGATCGATCGCTCGGGTTCAGTAACGCGTAGTGATGACCCACAAGTATAGGGGATCTATCGTAGTCCTTTCGATAAGTAAGAGTGCTGAACCCAATGAGGAGCAGAAGGAAATGATAAACGGTTTTCAGCAAGGTATTCTCTGCAAGTACTGAAATAAGTGGTAACAGATAGTTTTGTGATAAGATAATTTGTAACGAGCAACAAGTAACAAAAGTAAATAAAGTGCAGCAAGGTGGCCCAATCCTTTTTGTACAAAAGGACAAGCCTGGACAAACTCTTATATAAGGAAAAGCGCTCCCGAGGACACATGGGAATATCGTCAAGCTAGTTTTCATCACGCTCATATGATTCGCATTCGGTACTTTGATAATTTGACATGTGGATGGACCGGTGCTTGGGTGCTGTTCTTACTTTAACAAGCATCCAAATTAGGATTAACCTCCATTGCAAGCATGCGCAACTACAACAAAAGTATTAAGGTAAACCTAACCATAGCATGAAACATATGGATCCAAATCAGCCCCTTACGAAGCAACGCATAAACTAGGTTTAAGCTTCTGTCACTCTAGCAACCCATCATCTACTAATTACTTCCCAATGCCTTCCTCTAGGCCCAAATAATGGTGAAGTGTTATGTAGTCAACGTTCACATAACACCACTAGAGGCTAGACAACATGCATCTCATCAAAATATCGAATGAATACCAAATTCACATGACTACTAATAGCAAGACTTCTCCCTTGTCCTCCGGAACAAACGTAACTACTCACAAAGCATATTCATGTTCATAATCAGAGCGGTAATAATATGCATAAAGGATTTGAACATATGATCTTCCACCAATTAGACCAACTAGCATCAACTACAAGGAGTAATTAACACTACTAGCAACCTACTAGCACCAATCCCGGACTTGGAGACAAGAGTTGGATACAAGAGATGAACTATGGTTCTGAGATGACATGGTGCTGATGAAGATGTTGATGGAGATTGCCCTCTCCCGATGAGAGGAGCGTTGGTGATGACGATGGCGATGATTTCCCCCTCCGGGAGGGAAGTTTCCCCGGCAGAAAAGCTCTGCCGAAGCTCTAGATTGGATCTGCCAAGGTTCCGCCTCGTGGCGGCGGAGTTTCGTCCCGAAAGGTTGCTTCCTTTTTTTCTCGAAAGACTTCATATAGGAGAAGATGGTCATCGGAGAGCCACCAGGGGGCCCACGAGGTAGGGGGCATGCCCTAGGGGGGGGCCCCACCCTCGTGAGCAGGGTGTGGGCCCCCTAGTCTTCATCATTGGCGAGGATTTTTCATTATTTATTATAAGGTATTCCGTGGAGTTTCAGGACTTTTGGATTTGTGCAATATAGGTCTCTAATATTTGCTCCTTTTCCAGCCCAGAATTCCAGCTGCCGGCATTCTCCCTCCTTATGTAAACCTTGTAAAATAAGAGAGAATAGCCATAAGTATTGTGACATAATGTGAAATAACATCCAATAATGCAATAAATATCGATATAAAAGCATCATGCAAAATGGACGTATCAACTCCCCAAGCTTAGACCTCGCTTGTCCTCAAGCGAAAGCCGATAACAATAAATATGTCCCCATGTTTAGAGGTAGAGACGTCGATAAAAATAAAATACGGACATGAGGGCATCATGATTATTCTCATAACAGCAACATACATAGATATTGTCATATGATTACTTATGTTCAAGTGATGATCTATTCACAATGCAAAAGTATGAATCAAAAACCTTATTGAGAACCAACAAACTATAACCTCAGTCATTGAAGCAATTGCAATTTATCATAACATCAGAAAGAGTCTATGTCAGAGCTAAAAAGCAAGTCCACATACTCAACTATCATCTAGTCCTTCATAATTGCTAACACTCGCGTAATACTTGTGGTTACGGAGTTTTAATCGGACACAGAGAAAGATAGGGGCTTATAGTTTCGCCCCACGACCTTTTACCTCAAGGGTAATGTCAACAATAATAACTCATGCCTCCCTACATCCAATTTGATATACCTATCAGGTTCTTTCCAACATGCTGGGCTTGCCAAAGGATAAAATGAAAAAGGAAAGGTGAACATCACCATGACACTTGCATAAGGTAGAAGATAATAATAAAAGATAGGCCCTTCGCAGAGGGAAGCAGAGGTTGCCATGCGCTTTTATGGTTGGATGCACAAAACCTTAATGTGAAAGAACATCACTTTATATTGCCCCTTGTGATATCAACCTTTATTATGTAGTCCGTCGCTTTTATTACTTCCACGTCACAAGATCGTATAAAGCTTATTTCTCCCACACCAATCAATCATACATATTTAGAGAGCAATTTTTATTGCTTTGCACCGATGACAACTTACTTGAAGGATCTTATTCAATCCATTGGTAGATATGGTGGACTCTCATGGAAAAACTGGTTTAAGGGTATTTGGAAGCACAAGTAGTATCTCTACTTGGTGCTGAGAATTTGGCTAGCATGAGGGGGAAAGGCAAGCTCAACATGTTGGGTGATCCATGACAACATACTTTATCTTAGATATAAGAAAACATAACCCATTACGTTGTCTTCCTTGTCCAACATCAACTCTTTAGCATGTCATATTTTGATGAGTGTTCCCAATCATAAAAGATGTCAATGATAGTATATTTATATGTGAAACCTCTCTTTCCTTATTACTTCCTATTAATTGCAACGATGACCAAAGCTATGTCTGCCAACTCCCAACAACTTTTTATCATCACACTCTTTCTATGTGAAGTCATTACTATCAATAAGATCAATATGAACTTTTGTTTCTTCTTATTCTTTTTCTCTTTTCTTTTATTCACCTAAGATCATAGCAAGGAAATCAAGCCCTTGACTCAACACTAATCTTTATTATATAGCTCACGAACTCGCTTACATAGAAGGATAATAAAGCAAAACTCACAACTAGATCATGCCATAAACTTTATTCTACTAGATCAAAATACTACTAATAGGATCGAATTAAGGAAAACGGTAAAGATAGGAGTTGTGATTGTGATACGATACTGGGGCACCTCCCCCAAGCTTGGCAGTTGCCAAGGGGAGTGCCCATACCCATGTTATTATATCTCCTTGGTTGGTGAAGGAGGTGGAGGTGTTGTTGATGGCGGATAGTCGCACATCGAGCATAGGAGGTCGTCTAACTTGCGGATAATGCCCTTGAGTGCGATGATATGCTCCTTCAACAAAATATTTTCACGTGTGCGATACTTATTTTGTATACGAGCCAACTCAATCATCTTGAAAGCTTCGATTTCTATAGGGGTAAGAAGATTATGATCCAGTTGAAGGGTGCCTTCTGTTGTTGGAACTTGGTCCTCCATGGCCTTCTTGATCCCTTCATCCTTGTTGATCTCCATAGGTTCTTCTCTCTTCAGCTCTATCTTCATTAGCCAAGCATCGTTGCCCTCGTGGTTGGAGGAGGAGGGAGATGACATAGTGCCTGGCCTTGACAACCCTGACAGAAAATAGCTCGAAACAAAGACAGGGGATTTTTGCGTGATACGGGAGTCAAAACCCCCGGGAGATTATATATTGAATTTTTACTGACCAAAATACGTATCGTGCAAGAAAACAGAGTCCGAAAGGCACACGAGGAGCTCACGAGGTAGGGGGGCGCGCCCAGGGGGATAGGGCGCGCCCTCCACCCTCGTGGGGCCCTCGTGTCCTTCCCGGACTGCTACTTAATTTTTTATTTTTCTAAATATTCCAAAACGGAGAAATATTGCCTTAAAAATTGTTTTGGAGTCGGTTTACTTACCGTACCACATACCTATTCCTTTTCGGAGTCTGAAATGTTCTGGAAAGTGTCCCTTATGTATTCCTCTGGGGTTACGGTTTCAATAATATTGGTTTCAACATTTATGGGATTACCTGAGATATAATGTTTGATTCTTTGACCATTTACCACCTTCGGATATGTGCCTTCGAAGTTGTTGATTTTTATGGCACCGGAACGATAGACCTCCTCGATAACATAGGGGCCTTCCCATTTAGAGAGAAGTTTCCCTGCAAAAAGTCATAAACGAGAGTTGTATAGCAATACATAATCACCTACATTAAACTCACGCTTTTGTATCCTTTTTTCATGCCATCTTTTAACTTTTTCTTTAAACTGTTTGGCATTCTCATAGGCCTAGGTTGTCCACTCATCAAGTGAGCTAATGTCAAATAGTCCCTTCTCACCGGAAAGTTTGGAATCATAATTGAGCTCTTTAATGGCCCAATATGCCTTATGTTCTATTTCGAGAGGTAAGTGACATGCTTTCCCATAAAACATTTTATACGGAGACATACCCAAAGGATTTTTATATGCAGTTCTATAGGCCCATAATGCATCATCAAGTTTCTTGGACCAATTCTTTCTAGATCTATCAACTGTCTTTTGCAAAATCAATTTAATCTCTCTATTACTCAGTTCTACTTGACCACTAGACTGTGGGTGGTATGGACATGCAATTCTATGATTAACATCATACTTAGCAAGCATTTTACGAAAAGCACCATGAGAAAAATGTGAACCACCATCAGTCATTAAGTATCTAGGGACTCCAAACCTCGGAAAAAATAACTTCTTTAAGCATCTTAATAGAGGTGTTATGATCAACACTACTAGTTGGAATAGCTTCTACCCACTTAGTAACATAATCAACACCAACTAAAATATGTGTATACCCATTAGAGGAAGGAAACGGTCCCATATAATCAAAGCCCCAAACATCAAACGGTTCAATAACAAGTGAATAGTTCATAGGCATTTCTTGACGTCTACTAATATTACCAATTATTTGACATTCATCACAAGACAAGACAAACTTGCGGGCATCTTTGAAAAGAGTAGTCCAATAAAAACCGGATTGCAATACCTTATGTGCAGTTCTATCTCCCGCGTGGTGTCCTCCATAAGTTTCAGAGTGGCACTTGCGTAGGATCTGTTCATGTTCATGCTCAGGTACACAACGTCTAAAACACCATCTACTCCTTTATAAATATGTGGGTCATCCCAAAAGTAATGTCTCAAATCATAGAAGAACTTTTTCTTTTGTTGGTATGTGAAGCTAGGTGGTATAAATTTAGCAACTATGTAATTAGCATAATCAACATACCAAGGGGTACTACGAGAAGTACTTATGACATTTAGTTGCTCATTAGGAAAGCTATCATCAATAGGTAGTGGGTCATCAAGAACATTCTCTAACCTAGATAAGTTGTCTGCAACGGGGTTCCCAGCTCCTTTTCTATCAACAATATGCAAATCAAATTCTTGTAGCAAGAGAACCCATCTAATAAGTCTAGGTTTAGCATCTTTCTTCTCCATAAGATACTTAATAGTAGATGATCAGTGTGGATAGTTACTTTAGAATCAACAATATAAGGTCTGAACTTATCACAAGCAAATAAAACTGCTAAAAGTTCTTTTTCAGTAGTAGCATAATTTCTTTGAGCATTGTCTAGAGTCTTACTAGCATAATGGATACCATTTAATTTCTTATCAACTCTTTGCCCTAGAACAGCACCTACAGCATAATCACTAGCATCACACATAATTTCAAAGGGTAAATTCCAATCTGGTGGCTGAACAATAGGTGCAGAGACTAATGCTTTCTTAAGTATTTCAAATGCCTCTACACAATCATCATTAAAGAAAAATGGTATATCTTTTTGTAATAAATTAGTCAGAGGCTGAGAAATTTTTGAGAAGTCCTTAATGAACCTCCTATAAAATCCGACGTGACCACGGAAACTTCTTATACCTTTGATGTCCTTGGGACATGGCATCTTTTCAATAGCATCAACCTTGGCTTTATCAACTTCAATACCTCTTTCGGAAACTTTATACCTCAAGACAATACCTTCATTAACCATAAAGTGGCACTTTTCCCAATTCAAGACAAGATTAGTTTCTTCACATCTCTGCAAAACTCGATCAAGATTGCTCAAGAAATCGTCAAAAGAAGATCCATAGACGGAAAAGTCATCCATGAAAGCCTCACAAATCTTTTCACAAAAGTCAGAGAATATAGCCATCATGCATCTTTGAAAGGTAGCAAGTGCATTACATAAACCAAAAGACATACGTCTATAAGCAAAAGTACCAAAAGGGCATGTAAAAGTAGTCTTTGATTGATATTTAGCCGACACAGGTATTTGAGAGAAACCAGAATAACCATCTAGAAAGCAGTAATGTGTATGTTTGCATAATCTTTCTAGCATTTGGTCGATAAAAGGTAAGGGGTAATAATCTTTCTTAGTAGCCTTATTTAATTTGCGGAATTCAATTACCATCCTATAACCTGTAATGATTCTTTATGGAATCAATTCATCTTTATCATTAGGAACAACAGTAATACCTCCCTTCTTAGGGACACAATGAACATGACTTACCCACTGACTATCAGCAACAGGATAAATTATACCTGCCTCTAGAAGCTTTAGTATTTCTTTTCTTACCACTTCTTTCATTTTAGGATTCAGACATCGTTGAGGATCACGAACTGGTTTGGCATCTGCTTCCAAATTTATTTTATGTTGACATAGAGTGGGACTAATGCCCTTAAGATCATCAAGAGTATATCCAATAGCAGCACGGTGCTTCTTCAGAGTTTTCAATAATCTTTCTTCTTCATGCTCTGAAAGGTTAGCACTAATAGTAACATGATATATATTCTTTTCATCAATATAAGCATATTTAAGATTATCAGGCAACAATTTAAGCTCAAACATGGGATCACCCTTAGGTGGAGGGGGATCCCCTAGGATTTCAACAGGCAAATTATGTTTCAGCATAGGTTCCTGTTTAAAGAATACTTCATCTATTTCTCTTCTTTCATTCATAAACAGATCATTCTCATGGTCTAGCAAATATTGTTCTAAAGGATCACTAGGAGGTACGCAATAGAAGCAAGACCAATAATTTCATCCTTACTAGGCAATTCTTCTTCACGGTGTTGTTTACTAAATTTAGAGAAATTAAACTCACGAGTCATATCATCCAAGCCAATAGTAACAACATTATTTTTGCAGTCTATCCTAGCATTACCTGTATTCAAGAAGGGTCTACCAAATATAATGGGACAAAAGCTATCTTGTGGGGAACTAAGAACAAGAAAATCAGCAGGATATTTAGTTTTCCCGCACAAGACTTCAACATCTCTAACAATGCCCATTGTTGAAATAGTATCTCTATTAGCAAGTTTAATTGTGACATCAATATCTTCTAACTCAGCAGGTGCAATCTCATGCTTGATTTCTTTATACAAGTCATAAGGTATAACACTAGCACTAGCACCCATATCACATAAGCCATGATAACAATGATCTCCTATTTTAACAGAAATAACAGGCACGCCTACCATAGGTCTATGTTTATCTTTAGTACAAGGTTTAGCAATTCTAGCAGTTTCACCGCAGAACTGAATAACATGCCCATCAATATTATCAGACAAGAGATCTTTAACAATAGCAATATTAGGTTCAACCTTAACTTGCTCAGGAGGTGTATATGTTTTAATATTGCTTTTACGAACCATAGTTGAAGCTTTAGCATGATCCTTTATTCTAACAGGGAAAGGTGGTTTCTCAACATAAGAAGTAGGAACAATAGGATCATTATAAGTATTTTCTTCAACTTTAATAGGTGCAGCTACTTTTACTTCTATGGGAGGATGATATTTAAACCACTTCTCCTTAGGGAGATCAACATAAGTAGCAAAAGATTCACAGAAAGAAGCTACTATCTCAGAATCAAGTCCATATTTAGTGCTAAACTTACGAAAAATATCGGTATCCATAAAAGATTTAACACAATCAAACTTAGGTGTCATACCTAACTCCTTACCATTGTCGAGGTCCCAATATTCAGAGTTGTGTTTAATTCTATCCAATAAATCCCATTTGAATTCAACAGTCTTCATCATAAAAGAGCCAGCACAAGAAGTATCAAGTATGGTGCGATTGTTATCAGAAAGCCGAGCATAAAAATTTTGAATAATCATTTCTCTTGAGAGCTCATGATTGGGGCATGAATATAACATTGATTTAAGCCTCCCCCAACCTTGAGTGATGCTTTCTCCATTGCGAGGCCAAAAATTATATATATAATTGCGATCACGATGAACAAGATGCATAGGGTAATACTTTTGATGAAATTCCAATTTCAATCTTCTATAGTTCCATGATCTCGTATCATCACATAGCCTATACCATATCAATGCGTCTCCCTTCAAAGATAAAGGAAAGACCTTCTTCTTAGCAACATCATCGGGTATACCTGCAAGCTTAAATAATCCACAAACTTCATCCACATATATTAGCTGTTCATCAGGATGCTTTGTTCCATCTCCTGTAAAAGGATTAGCTAGCAGTTTTTCTATCATACCCAAAGGATACTCATAAGGAATTTCATTTTCTTATTCATTTTCAGTAGGTTCAGTAGGTCGAGGAGCAACTCTTTGCTCTACTGGTCGGGGTGAAGATACCCCGAACAAGCCCCTCAGAGGATTACTTTCCATAGTAACAAGTGACAGTAAATTTTAGCACACTATATAAATTTTTCCTTACCAAATTCCACCTACCAAAGGCGCTTCACTCCCCGGCAACGGCGCCAGAAAAGAGTCTTGATGACCCACAAGTATAGGGGATCTATCATAGTCCTTTCGATAAGTAAGAGTGTCGAACCCAACGAGGAGCAGAAGGAAATGATAAACGGTTATCAGCAAGGTATTCTCCGCAAGTACTGAAATAAGTGGTAACAGATAGTTTTGTGATAAAATAATTTGTAACGAGCAACAAGTAACAAAAGTAAATAAAGTGCAGCAAGGTGGCCCAATCCTTTTTGTAGCAAAGGACAAGCCTAGACAAACTCTTATATAAGGAAAAGCGCTCCCGAGGACACATGGGAATATCGTCAATCTAGTTTTCATCACGGTCATATGATTCGCGTTCGGTACTTTGATAATTTGACATGTGGGTGGACCGGTGCTTGGGTGCTATTCTTACTTGAACAAGCATCCCACTTATGATTAACCTCTACTGCAAGCATCCGCAACTACAACAAAAGTATTAAGGTAAACCTAACCATAGCATGAAACATATGGATCCAAATCAGCCCCTTACGAAGCAACACATAACTAGGGTTTAAGCTTCTTTCACTCTAGCAACCCATCATCTACTTATTACTTCCCAATGCCTTCCTCTAGGCCCAAATAATGGTGAAGTGTTATGTAGTCGACGTTCACATAACACCACTAGAGGCTAGACAACATGCATCTCATCAAAATATCAAACGAATACCAAATTCACATGACTACTAATAGCAAGACTTCTCCCTTGTCCTCAGGAACAAACGTAACTACTCACAAAGCATATTCATGTTCATAATCAAAGGGGTAATAATATGCATAAAGGATCTGAACGTATGATCTTCCACCAATTAAACCAAATAGCATCAACTACAAGGAGTAATTAACACTACTAGCAACCTACTAGCACCAATCCTGGACTTGGAGACAAGAATTGGATACAAGAGATGAAATAGGGTTTTGAGATGAGATGGTGCTGATGAAGATGTTGATGGAGATTTCCCTCTCCCGATGAGAGGAGTGTTGGGGATGACGATGGCGATGATTTCCCCCTCCGGGAGGGAAGTTTCCCCGGCAGAACAGCTCTGCCGGAGCTCTAGATTGGATCCACCAAGGTTCCGCCTCGTGGCGGCGGAGTTTCGTCCCGAAAGGTTGCTTCCTATTTTTTTCTCGACGAAAGACTTCATATAGGAGAAGATGGTCATCGGAGAGCCACCAGGGGGCCCACGAGGTAGGGGGCGCGCCCTAGGGGGGGCGCCCCACCCTCGTGAGCAGGGTGTGGGCCCCCTAGTCTTCATCTTTGGCGAGGATTTTTCATTATTTATTGTAAGGTATTCCATGGAGTTTCAGGACTTTTGGAGTTGTGCAGAATAGGTCTCTAATATTTGCTCCTTTTCTAGCCCAGAATTCCAGCTGGCGGCATTCTCCCTCCTTATGCAAACCATGTAAAATAAGAGAGAATTGCCATAAGTATTGTGACATAATGTGAAATAATAGCCCATAATGCAATAAATATCGATATAAAAGCATGATGCAAAATGGTCGTATCACATAGCCTGCAGTGCAATCGCTCGGGTTCATTTAGAGCCCAATGCCTCGCTCGGGTTCAGTTAGAGCCAATGCCTCGCACACACGCGCGTACGTGTACAAGAGAAACGCGCATCGCTCGGCCCCCGACCTCCCACCGTAACCGGGAACTCCCCGAAATTTTCCTCGCCCTCGCTTCTACCACGGTTTTCCCATCATGGACGGCCCAAAGAATGTCATGCAGCTGCGTCTCCGGCCCGCCCATGACGAAAAGCCCATTTTCTGTCATGATTTTTTGTCATAGAAGTAGGAGCCCACCACATCTATGATGATACTGGGATGAAAAGCCCATTTTCTGTCATGATTTTTTGTCATAGAAGTAGAAGCCTTTTTGTCATGATTTTTTATCGTCGTAGAAGTGTCATATGTATGACAAAGATTTCATTCGGCCCAAAATGTCACGGATGTGTCTTTTTTTTGTAGTGATATCTTGTAATTCATACATGCATTGACATATAATATGAAGAATTTGAAATGCATGATGAAATATGGTGACTGATGTAATCCACCATGCGTGCATTAACATTAATAACGAATAAGCATGCAGGAAAGCACAACAAAAGTATCAGGCCACCATAGAGTTTAAGATTACAAATCGATCCAGCAAAGTCTTCAAAAGAACGAGAGTTGTTACTTAGAAAAAAACGCCCATAAAAGTAGACCCGCTTGAAGACTAACTCAAATTTCTCCCCCTTTGTCATCGAATGACCAAAAGGTTGAAAATGAGGACAAATGCCCCTGAAGAATATCAAGTTGATGGAGGAGCGCCAGCGTTGTTGGGGTCGTTTGTCGTTGTAGGGCCTGCCGCAGTGTCGTCCAAGTCTTCATACTCGTCGGTGTCGCGGGATGAAGAATATGAACTGGCCACCAAGGTAGGAACTTTGACCTTCTTGAATTTCTTCGGAGGAGGTGCAGACCAGTCAAAATCTTCCTTGAGACCCATTTTCTTTAGATCTTCTTCACCATACAAATGAGATAAGACAGCCCAGGTGCGACCGAAAACTTCAAGGAGGTAGTAATGGTTTTTCTTCACTGCATTATGTGTAGCAGTCATGTTGTGAAGAATAGTACCAAACTGACGCTTAACCCATTTATGATTTCGATCCACCTTCTGGTGAAGACTAAGAAGCAGCTCACGGTCAGTCATCACATGTGGAGCTATGGCTTGAGGAGTAGACTTGGGTGCATTGGCAGCAGAATCATGAGTGGCAGAGTCATCATTGGTGGAGTAAGATGTAACTTTGCGAAACTGACCATCCAATGGACGAATGCCTTCATCAATGACAAGAGGTGTCTTGCCCTTTTCATCAGTTGAAGTAAAAGTCTGCTTGAGGACTTCAATCAGGGGCAAGTAGCTGAGGTGATTCTGAAAATCAGCCTTGTAGTTGAGTGAAGACCTTGTTCTGAGGAATCTCATAATCCAAGGAGCATAAGGCTTCAACTCAAACGGAGAGAGTGCAACATTTGCCAGAGTCCTCATGAAGAATCATCATAATTGGTTGGAATGCTATGAATGATGTTGAATAGTAGATTCTTCATGATGCCAACTATTTCCTCATCAGATGAGTCGTGGCCTTTGATGGGGCTCATTATCCTCATCATAATGCGATAGACTGTTCTGGGCACATAGAGTAAGTCCTTTACGAGGAATTTGGTCCTTGGTCCTTGACCGGACTTCAGAGGCTTCATTAACACTTGCATGTAATGAGCAGTGAGTTCAGGTTCTTGGTACAGGTAGCGAGCTCCTTCACTACACTACTAGGAAAAGGCCTACTAATGGCGCACCTAATTTGGCCATTAATGGCGCATTAGTGGTGCGCCATTAGTGCCACGCCATTTGTATATTTTACTAATGGCGCACCACAGGTGCGCCATTAGTATCTGGTACACTAATGGCGCACCTCAGATGCGCCATTAGTATATACAACAGTGTGCCATTAGTATGCCTCCCAGGAGGCCATGTATACCCAGGTGCTTTGGCATACTAATGGCGCACAACAACAAGATGCGCCATTAGTAACTTCGGCATTCTAATGGTGCACTGTTTAATGATGCGCCATTAGTATCCTTTGGCATACTAATGGCGCACTGTGATGTGATGCGCCATTAGTATGAATATTAGGTTTTTTTATTTTTTTATTTTCTGTTTTTTGCACAGGTTACAAAATGTATAATTGGACAAAATATAGACAGCACACATCAACAACAGATTCATCGAATACAATAGAAGATTAGTCTCTGAATACAATTCATCATATTAGTCTCCGAATACAATTCATCATATTAGTCTCCAAATTGAAAAGACCGAAGAAAGATAGAACATTATATTACAAGTCTCGAGACCGCGAGTAGCGAGTTTGTCTTCACGTTACAAGTCGATATCGATCATCTAAACTACCATCACATAGAAGAGAGTTGCGGTCATCACGATGAAACTCGTCTTCATCCGGTTCCTCCAGCGCTCCCTCCCCTCTCCCGCTAGATAGCGGGCGTATCTAGATTCGGCCTCGGCCCTAGTGGTGTACCCTTTGTAACTGTTACCGCTGAATCGGTGAACCTCTCTCCGACACTCCTCCCAGTCGTTGTAGACTCCCGGAACCTTACCCTTGTACACGACATACGACGGCATCGCTATGCAGTAGCCAAACGAAACGTTAGTACCAATTCACAGACAATACATAAGCAATATATAAGTATGCAACAGAACGATCGGAAGAGAAAAGCAAGACATTAATAGCATCGATTACATCTAAGTTGAACGACTCTCGAAACCAAAGAGACATACTACAAGTTCATTAAAGTTTAATTACAACATGAGCCAATCAATGTTTCAGAACTAGACACAGCATCACTGCTTTCGACTCGACTCAAGGGACCGAAGCGTGGATGAAGCCGCCGTCTATCGTGGGAGTCATGAAATAACGGTCGTTGTCAGCTTGCATTTGTAGCATTGTGTCAATGTCACTGTTGGACGGTTGATTTCTGAGGTAGAACTGCCCCGAGGTACGAAGGACATCTTGATGGATGATTTCCGCAAACTCCGACTGGATGCGAAAGAATTCTTGTCTGATGTCTGCGTCCTGGATTGCCGACACGCTCGCGGCCCAATCTTTGAGTTTACTCGGTAGCAGAAGTTGATGATGGTCCCGTACGATCGCCCGGATGTGATGGATGGCGTAGTAGGCACCCTTCTGACCGCCAGGCAGCTGCTTGACGCAGCAGAACATCGTATTGTGGGAGAACACGTGCTTGCCGTACTTACAAATAGGCCTGGTGAAGGTGCCTCCAGATTTGACATAGCCGGGGAGAACATCATCAAGAACCTTCTTGACATTTGTGTAGTCTACGTTCGACTGACGGTCCGGGTCGAAATACGTGGCCATGGAATATTTGGGGCTTAGGAGGATGAGCGTGCAATGTGTGTCACTGCAGAAAACACGGAATGTTAAAAGAAAAACAATCGAAATCTAAGAATTCATATGTTACGGGGCGGTTGAGGGGAGGACTTACTCGGCAAAGTAAGGCACGAGGAAGTTATCCTTATCTTGGTTTGCCAGAATGACGCCTTCGAGGTAAGAAGTCGCGACTTGCCGGTCCCCAGCGCTTCCCAAGATCTTGGCACGCATGTAGAAGGGGTCGACTATCACGATGTCCGGGGTCTTGTCGCGAATGATCCGCATCTCCATACTCAGCGAAAATAGCCGAACGAAGGTGTAGTGCAGCGGATGAAGGTTCAACATAGCGTGGATGTCATCAAACCGCAGGACGATCGTACCCCCGATGGAGTTATCCACAAAGCCCTTGCCCTCTGGCACCTTGGCCGCGAAAACCGGGTATGCCACATCCTTCTCTCCGAGACGCCGCTTCTCCAAAGAAAGAACACTGTCATGCAGACTCCGCATAGCACCGATTGCAGCATCGAGCATATTTCTCGATAGCATCGGCCTACCCGCCACATGCACCCTCCTCGAGATATCCTCAGGTGAAGGTGGCCCGTCCCTAAGCACGGATCATACTCGGTGCCGGCTGGCCCACACCCTTGTTAGTCTTTCTTTTGCGTGCCTTATTCTTCTCCTGTAATGGGACCGAGTTTTGCTCACAGACCGCCTTCTTGAGTGTGTTGGGGCTGATAATATTTCACACCTCGCCTATCTGAGGCTCGGTGAAGTCGGCAGCTGGAGCCGTCTCCTGAGAGCTGAACGGCAGACGACGCCTGTTGCAACTTGGCTTCTCCGCGGTACCAGCTAGATCGCGCACGTCTTTTGTTGGGTTGGGTTCTTGAGAAGGAGGCCCCATGAAGTCACCACCATACCCATGATCGGCAAAGTACTGATCGACGTTGGCAAATGTATCGTCGTCGTCGTCGTTCTGATCCTGTGCCATATGCATGTTTGGATCCAGTGGCATAGGGATGTCCGGCACCATTGCGGTGGTCTTGCCATGGGGCCAACTTGACGCCGGCACGACTGGCGGTGTTGTCTTTGGGGTGGTGTCCCCCGCCCCCAAACGAATCTGGCTCTTCGGCCAAAGTAGGGGCCAGCTCAGGCAGGCGCTGAGGGTCATCACGTCATCATCGTCGGCCCTGACGGGTCGAATCGGAGGTAACAACTCGTCGCAGCCTGGCAGCACCTGAACCAATTGAACCCTAAACAAGTTGGGTGGCATTTGGGTACCGTGGAACAAGGGGTTGCCCGGTTGAACGATTTTGCCCTTGGCGATATCGACCAACTCGTTGTTCACGAAGTGCAGGAGAGTGCACGGAACGTCGGTGGCGCCCTGCGAAAACATATAGGGCGTCAGGGATGCCCAGTCAAAGGCAAGGAGATGAAGTCCTCGGCCGAGAGAGGCTTAATTAGTTACCGTGATGATGGCGTCGAGCTCGGATAATGTCGAGGCACCGCCAACGGTGGGCGTGCAGTTGACAGAGGGGCCGCTTGCTGCAGAGGTGCCGGCCGGCGTACACCCGGGTGCATTAAGTTCCCGTGCCGGCGTCGGAGACACCAATGCCACCTCCGCCGGAGACACCAATGGCCCCGCCATCGCGTTCTGCGAGTTGCTGGCCGTGAAGCTAGGAATCGGGGGCGGCCCCTGTTTGCCGCCCGCAATCCACGCACTAATCCCCTGGATCAAGGTAGGCACAATGGCGGTGATCATCGCTCTGAGTTGTTGTTGCACTTGCTCTTGGACAATCTCCGGAATCCGCGGCACCTGTGCCCTGAGTTCTTAAACCTCGCGTGCCTGGCTTTCCGAGCTGGTCTTTTTCTCCTTTCTCCCACCAGTGTTATAGTATGACGGCCATTTTGTCGACAAGCCTTTGCCGGCCACATGACCAGCTGACGTCAGCTTACTGAGCTTATCCTTGTTCTTCATTACATTCAACGCCCTATTTAGAGTGGTGTCCCAAGGGTTGCTCTTAGTCGACCCCGCGCTACTGCTTCCAGTCGCCTGTGGAAGGAATGTGAACCATTTAGAAATTTGGCTTCATTAATTAGAATGCAACCATATGGAGCTAATTACGCGGGGGTGTATTCCTTACCAGAACAAGCTCAAGCGCCCTGGTCTTCGGATCCCTGGTAAGCTCCTTTGTTTTTGGGTCCTTCTTGTACCGGGCCCTGACAAATTTCCTGGTCCGCTTGTCACCGTATTTATCGAAGAGGGGCGGTAGGCCTTGCTCGGCACGGTCCGCCTCCTCCTTGTCCCATATAGGCTCCGCCACTCTGTAACCGCCGGGACCGAGTGTGTGTTCCCCTAAGTTCAGCTCCCGCATTTCTTTCCCCCACTTACTTGATTCGGAGTTTGCGGTGCTCGAGCAATTGATCTTGAAGTCATTGTAGTCATCTTCGGTGATCGAAGGATTTTTCTCCTCGATCTTCTCATAACTCTCACCTTTCTCGATCATTCTCTTCACATTGCTTTTCCAAGTAGACAGGGCCTTGCTCATCTTCGTGAGGGCAGCATTGTTCACTTTATTCCCTTTGAGGCTTGTGTTTTCAAATTCAGCGGGGAACTTGTATCGTTCGTGCAGCTTCGTGAAGAGGAGGTTGCGCAAATTCCCTCGGTCAGGATGCCTCAGGTTCTCGGTGTTGATCGAGACGGTGCTCCGGAGAATGCACCCGAGCTGAAGCGAGTACCCCTTGACTATTCGTTCGGGCGCCGTTGGATTCCCGTCGGAGTCCACTTCAGTAACTTCCTCCTTGAGGGTGCGGAGCATGGTCGGGCGCCGGTCCTTCCGTTGCCTCTTCGGTTGGCTGCCATCTGTGCGTGCGCCGCCATCATCAGTGGTGGCATCCTCGGTGGCACCATCAGTGGTGGCATCAGTGGGTTCATCCTCGGCGGTACCATCAGTGGTCTCAGGATCGGTGGGGAAGGCGGCATCCTCATACAAGTGAGGTTGTTCCTCCATCTCCTGGGACAGCTCCCAGAATGCCTTGCTGCCCGAACCCCCGGCCTCATCGTTGTTGGCCATGTTTCTCTCTAAATAGGAACAAAGTTTGGTCAAAAAGTTGGTTATTGTCAAGGAACAAGATCATGGTCTCATCATTTAGGGTTTGTCGACACCGAGGCATCCTAAAAGCTAAGCTTTTATCATTGAGGGTTTTTCGACGACGAGGCACCCTAAAAGCCTAAGCTTTCATCATTTCGGTTTTTATCGACACCGAGGCACCCTAAAAGCCATGCATTAGTCACAAGTACGCCGGGGCACTTGATCCTACTTAATTAACTACTAAGATACCCCGGCCCATGCATTAGTCACAAGTACCCCATATGTCCTATTTTTAGCAAAGTCATGCTAAAATTCACGAAAAATTTCAGCATGACCTTTGCTGAAAATAGGACATATGGAGTACCCGAATTTGCCGGAACGGAAGTTAATCGACATTCCGGCAAACTCAAGGGCCTCTCGGGGTACCTGCAAAATCATTATCCAATGAAGGAATTGTGCCGCACACTGCTGCCTCACACTGCTGCCAAAATCATTATCGACATGCTGAACTTGTATTTCACTCTGCATAGCTGAACAGTCTAACAACCAGAAATATATAAAAAGAACTGCACTGCAACCAGAAAATTTAATCATGGAGATTACACTGAAAATATGGGCTAAATTACACTGTAATTCTAGGGTATATTACACAGTTGCAGACACCTCACACTAACAGTTTTAGACTTGAATAGATTCAGATAACTAAGAAGAACATATCCGGAGGAGGGAGGGAGGATGGGGGTGCATTACCCTAATGTGCTAAACGACGTAAGCGCGTGCGTGCGAGTGGGAGAGGAGGAGAGGAGGAGGGGGAGCTCACGGTGGCTGTAGGGATAGGGCAGTGGGGCGCGGGGAGGATGTCGGGGATGATGACGATGCAGAGAAGGAGGCGACGAGGTCCGGGTGGTGGTGGTGCTCCGGCGACGGTGGTGTGGACGGGGCGGCGTCCGGGCCGCCGGCGACGAGGGCGGCGGGGCGATGGCGTCCAACGAGGTGGGGCGACGGGGAGAGCGGCGCCGACGTCGGGGCCTCGGGCGGCGGTGGTTGGAGACGTCGCGGCGGGGTCGAGGCGGCGTCGGGGCGGCGTCGAGGCAGCGGGGCAGCGTCGAGGCGGCGGGGCAGCAGCGTCTGGAGAGGAGAGGGGAAGGGGATCGAGGGCGAGGGCGAGGGAGAGAGAGGGGATAGGTTTGGGCCGGGGTGGAAATATGGATGGGGGCGGCACAATACTAATGGCGCACCACCCCTCGGTGCGCCATAAGTACATCCATACTAATGGCGCACCTCACCCTGGTGCGCCATAAGTACATCCATACTAATGGCGCACCTCACCCCGGTGCGCCATTAGTATTTGTGTTTAAATATGTTCAAACTTGTTTTATAAGACAGTAATAATTTTTTATAAGACAGTAATAATTTTTTTTATAAGATGGCTACTGCAACAGTAATATTTTTTTTATAAGACAGTAATAATTTTTTTTAAAATATCATCAAACAGTAATGTCGATGGAGCGGGGAAGGGTGCGCGGGGTGCGGGGGGTCGGCGGCGGCGGTTGAGTAGGGGAGGGGTGCGGGGGGTCGGCGGCGGCGGTTGAGTAGGGGAATCGAGGGTGCGGGGGGTCGGCGGCGGCGGCCGGAGGACCGGGGGGTGCTCAGCGGCGAGGGGGACCGGATCTGGCGAGGTGGGATAGCGATCGAGATGGAGGGGGATCGAGATCGAGTGTCCATGAAATTTAAAAATATTCATGATAGTTCAAAAAGTGCCCATGAAATACAATCGAGAAATGAAGGCTACGATTTAAATACAATCGATCTTAGCTAGCTATCTATTCACAATCTTCTTGCCCTTCTTTTTCGCAAATGGAGTTCTTCTGTGGAACGGACGTCCTTTAGGTAGGGTGGTCCTGCTTCTTCTTGTGGTGTATGCTGCTACTTCATCATCGTTGTCATGTTCGATCCTCGGGTCACCGTACTTGTCGAAGTCTTGCTCATTGGCTACTCCATCCATTCCGATGATCTTCCTTTTGCCTCTCCTCACGACAACACGACTGGGCTTTGACGGGTCGGTAATGAAGAAGCATTGGTCCACTTGGGAAGCCAGTACCCATGGCTCATTTTTCACGGTGACGTTCGCGCCCGCGGTCTTGGATTTGGCTTCGGGTATAACCATGGTGGTGAAATACCGGTCTTCTTTTAGGACGCTCTTCGCCCATCTGACACGGAACATCGGGACCTTCTCTCCAGCGTAGCTCAGCTCCCAGATCTCCTCGATCCTTCCGTAGTATCTGTCCTTGTCGTTACCGGTGTAGGATTCCATCGTTACCCCGGAGTTCTGATAACCATCGCTCTTCATGTCCTTGGCCTCGGTGTAGAATGTGTAGCCGTTGATATCGTACGCCTCATAGGTCATCAGGTTGTGCTCGGCGCCCTGTGACAAGGTGAATATGAGTTGTTCTTCTGCGGAAGAATCCTCATGTAAAGGGTACGACAGAAGCTTCTGCTTGAACCAACGCATGAAACATGATTTGTGCTCTTTGAGTATATCTCCGTCCGTCCTCTGTTGGCCTCGGTCATTGTACGTCTTCTTAATAAAGGTTTTGTGCTCTACCACCCAAGGATCGACCACGTCTATGTGTTGTAGCGCGACTAGGTTTGCTCTTTCAAAGTCGGCGAGTCGACCCTCAAAGTCGACATGCATTTCGCGGCGACCCTCACGGTGACCCCATCCAGCGAGCCTGCCGAGGTGCCTGTTGATGGGCAGACCAACGGGGTTCTCGATGCCTAGATAATTCGTGCAGTAGGAGATGCACTCTTCGGTGAGAAAGCCCCTGGCTATGCTTCCCTCTGGACGTGACATGTTGCGAACGTATCCTTTGATGACACCATTCATCCTTTCGAATGGCATCATGCTGTGCAGGAACGTCGGCCCGAGTTGGATGATATCGTCCACGATATGGACCAGCAGATGCACCATAACGTCGAAGAATGCGGGCGGGAAGTACATCTCAAGCTCGCATAGTATCACCACGATCTCTTCCTGTAGCCTTCTGAGTTGCCTCATGCCAACAGACTTCCGAGAGATGACGTCGAAAAAGTTGCATAGGCCAAATAGCGTTTCACGGACGTGCGCGTCCATGATCCCACGGATTGCAACTGGAAGTATCTGCGTCATCAGCACGTGACAGTCGTGAGACTTCATCCCGCTGAACTTCTGCTTCGCTGGGTCTAGGTATCTTCTTATCTTCCCCGCGTAACCGTAAGGAAGTTTTACTCCTAGGAGGCAGGTGAAAAACTGCTCAATCTCCTCCTGACTTAGAGTGAAGCACGCGGGAGGGTAGTCATTTCCGGTCTTCTTGGCCTTTTTGCCTTTGCGACGACTTTCCGTGTCCTGCTTCGCCTCATCATCATCATCATCATCATATATAGCGTGAAGCTCCTGCCTGATGCCCATTGATTTCAAGTCTGCCCTTGCTTTCGGCCCATCTTTGGTCCTCTCTGGCTTGTTGAGCAGGGTACCAAGCAGACTCTCGCACACGTTCTTCGTGATATGCATTACATCAAGGCTGTGAGGCACACGGTGGATCTTCCAATACGGCAAGTCCCAGAAAATAGACCTCGTTTTCCATACCTTCACCAGCGGCTCTGGCGCCTTTCGCTTCTTTCCCGGCTCTGGCGCCTTTTGCTTCTTTCCCGGCAGTGGGCAATCTTTCCAATTTTTCAACAGCTCGTCTATTTCCTCGCCGCTCCTCGTACGCGGGCGTCCTCGGGGTTCGGTTTCACCATCAAACAGATCCTTGCGTTTTCTCCACGGGTCATCGTCGCGAAGCCACCTTCGATGTTCCATGAACACGGTTTTCGAAGACCGGGGATCTCTATCTAGCTGGCGATACGTTGTGTCATCCATGCACCTAACGCATCCAGAAAATCCGTGGACCACCTGCCCCGCGACATATCCGTAACCGAGATAGTCGTGCACCGTCGTGAGCAGCGCGGCTCTCATAGGGAAATATTCTTTCTCTGCGGCGTCCCACGTATTGCCAGGCGTTTTCCACAGCGTGTCAAGCTCCTCTTTCAGCAGCCCCAGATACAGATTGATGTCGTTCCCTGGTTGTTTCGGTCCTTCAATTAGCATACTCATGTGAATGTACTTCCTCTTCATGCACAACCAGGGGGGAAGGTTGTACATCCACACAAACACAGGCCAGGTGGTATGTGTGCTTCTCTGGCTGCCAAACGGATTGACTCCATCGGTGCTCGCGCCCAGCATGATGTTCCTTGGATCGTTCCCAAATTATAGGTCTTCGAAGTTCAACGCTTGCCACTGCCTCGCATCCTTAGGGTGACTCAGCATCTTGTCTTTTTTATCTATCTCCGGATCATTTGCGTCATCTTCTCGCTTCTTCTCCTCCCTATCCGCGTGCCAACGCAGGAGCTTTGCTACCTTAGGGTCCGCGAAATACCGCTGCAGACGAGGAGTGATCGGAAAGTACCACACCACTTTTCGAGGAGCTTTCTTCCTCTTCTTGTATCGAGTGACGCCGCACACCGGACATATGGTAGACTCCGCGTGCTCGTCCCAATAAATGATGCAATTGTTCATGCACACATGGTATTTCACGTGCGGTAAATCCAGAGGACACACGATTTTCTTCGCCTCCTCCAAACTGGTCGGGCACTTGTTCCCCTTGGGAAGACGTTCGTGCCAGAATGACATGTTCTCGTCGAAGCATGCGTCGGTCATTTTGTGTTTTACCTTCATCTCCAGAGCCATGAGCGTTACTTTCAGGCAGGTATCCTCGGGCCTGCATCCTTCATACAATGGAGTAACCGCGTCTAACTCAAGTTGATCCATCTTGGCTTTCTCTCGGGCGGCAGCTCTTGCATTATCCGTCTGCTTGAGAAGCAGCTCTTGAATATGAGGGTCCTGCACCCAGCCCATCGATGGTCCAGCGTCGTCTGCTCCGCCTGCATCTTCTACATGATGACTGTGTATAGCATCACTGTCCTGATCATCTCCTGGGGATTCTTCGTCTTCTCGCCCGCCCGAGCCGCGGTGGTTGTCTTGCTGCCCTTCCTCATTTCTTGCCCGGCCCCCATGGACGACTTCATAGTCATCTTCATCACCTTTCCACCGATAGCCATCCATGAAACCACGCAAGAGCAGGTGGTCCTGCACCTGCCCAGATTCCGGGTCCACAATAAGGCTCTTCAGCTTGCATCTTCGACACGGACATCTTATCTCCGTCTCGTTCTTTTGAAGCATCTCGGCCTTCGCGGACCTCAAAAACCTATTCACGATGCCTTCGGTCATCGTGCGGACCATGGTCGCCTGCGGGGTAGAGCAAAACGATATTTTAGAACCAAGAAAAAATTTGGCATGACTTTCCCTAAAAATAGGACCAAAAAGAATGCTTAATGCCAAAATTCTCGCTGAAACGGAAATGAATCAACATTCCGGAAAAATATTGGCAACTATCGCATTTCAAATACCGGTACACCTCCAAACACAAACACATATGAAACACCACAAACATATGCAACACCACGAACATACATAGATCTAGCTAGGCCATAAAAAGTGCATGTGCACATTGTTGTAGGGTGAACAACATAAATATAGCTTCCCCCTTACTTACCTATCAAAACAAGGTAATTTAACCACTTAAATTGAATGAATCTATGGTGGAAATGAGGTGAAAAAGAGGAGGCACCCGAGACAAGGAGGAGGTGGAGAGAATGAAGTGGGGAGAAAGTGAGTGTGGGTAGGAGAGGCTGTCCAAAATATCTTGTTGCTGCCCACTTACTAATGGCGCACCAACTCTAAATGTGCCATTAGTAATCCACGTTACTAATGGCGCACCTTCTGGTGGTGCGCCATTAGTAGTTTTGCAAAAAAAACATACTAATGGCGCACTGTTCCACGGTGCGCCATTACTAGTTTAAACTAGTAATGGCGCACGGTGAAACAGTGCGCCATTAGTAGTTTTGCAAAAAAAGGAATAAAAAATATAATAAAAAAACAACATTAGTGGCGCACTTTTCGACAGGTGCGCCATTACTAGTTACAACTAGTAATGGCGCACTATGTCTGGATGCGCCATTAGTATGTTTGGACAGGCGCACTAGTTCAAAAAAAAATTTGATACTAATGGCGCACCCTGGGCCAGGTGCGCCATTAGTAGTTTCAGCTCTAATGGCGTATCAGAAGGTGGTGCGCCATTAGTATATACTAATGGCGCACTGCTTGTCTGGTGCGCCATTAGTGTCAATCCCATCTATAGCCCTTTTTCTAGTAGTGATAGGTGGACTAATGGGCAGGGCATGAAGCAATTCAGAGGCCGGTGCCTTATAATGAGTATTATCGGTCATCCAGTCCAAGACCCAGGAGTTGATATCTTCAGGATCACCTGTGATATGCAGTGTAGCGTAGAACTGAAGAATAAGCTCTTCATTCTAGTCAACAATGTCAGAGCAAAAGTTGAGGAGGCCTGCATCATGAAGCACACCGAGTACAGGAGTGAAACAAGGCAATGATTCCATGTCCACATGAGGAATATGCTCATGGTAGAAGATTTTGTCCTTGTTGAAAAGGAGCGAAGAATAGAAATTGGCCTGGCTGGCAGTCCAGAAGCGCTTCCTCCTAAGACGAACAGAGTCATAAGGATTGTAGTCAGTGAAGAATACATGCTCGCCAAAGAAGTCATCAGCCTTGAATTTTTTGTTTCTTTGAGAAGGGATCCTTTGGCTTGGGGTGAGGAGTGTCAGTCAATTGCATCACAACCTCAAGGATCTCAATCTCAGGTTCCACAGGCTGAAGAATTTCAGGTACTTCTTCAGTGGCAGCCTAGGACTTCAATTCTTCATTTACATGTTCATCAGCACTAGTGGCTAGAATTTCTTCATGGATGGACGGAGTTGCACGAGGTTCTTCAGGTCCCATTTGGATTTTAGTAGTTACTGGGGACTGGGGAATTTGTTGAAGAGGCGTGAATAGAGGAGAGTTGGGGTGCTGACTTTCCCAAAAGTCATCATTCAGCACTGGCGTGCTGCATCCAATGTCCACATCGACTTCTTCATCCATTTCTTCAACGCCGGCCTCTTCAGTAGTGAACTGAGGCATGGGCGATGAGATAATTGGGGTTGAAGTGATTTCATCCACTTCAATTTCTTCATCCAACTGCTCTGACAAAGCAGCAGAGGGATTCTCTTCATCGGATTCACTTGGAATCACATATTCTTCAACAAAAGGGACAAGGTCCTTTGATGGCATGGTTGAGATAGGAACAACATCAATTGGGTTGGCAAATGAGCTGGTTAATGGCTTCATCTTCTTCGGGGCTGAAGAATCTGATGAAGTTGATGCCTTCCTTTTCTTCACTACTGCATGCTCTGCAGCCTTCGTCTTCTTCACATCTGATGCAGATGGAAGGATCAAAGTTGGTGTAGGCGCAATACGAGCACTGGAATTTGGTTGAATTTCTTCAGGCGCAACTAATGCAGTTGCCCTGACGTCTTCACTTTCTTCAGGCACAACTCTAGTGGTTTCCCTGGCAGTTTCTTTAGTGGCTGGAATGAAGTCATCAGCCCTGGAATTAGCATTTTCTTCAGCAGCCTGATTGTCATAAGCAGTGCTGGCATTTTCTTCGGTAGGCTGAGCAAATGCTTTAGCCTGAGGAATTTCCTATTGCGTTGGGACTGCAACATTTGAAGTGAAGTTGTCAGCGAGTCTCACAAAACTACCTTGGCTCCTGGCCAATCAGCATGGTATGCGTCAAATTCATCACTGAGTTTCTTGATCTCAGACTGTATATTGACGAGTTCTTCAGTTGTCATAGAGACAACGTTTTTCTTTAGGTAGCGCTCCTTTTTGTACTGCGCTTTCTTGATCTTCCTGGCCTTCTCAAACTTCCATTTTTCTTCTTTGTATGAAGTGAATCAACATATGACTTTGGATAGGAGTCAGCTTGAAATCAGGCATATGAGTATTTGGGTCCTTGTGCCATAGGTCAATGTACTCAAGGATCAACTTTGGATCCAAAAGCAGAGGCTCATTTGTGCCCTTGGCTCTAGCGGCCTTGACCTGCCTGTCTCTGATGATTTCTGCAAGTTCATCATTATCAACTTCGTCTTCATCTGGCGACACTTGAAAAGCGACCTCCTTCTTTTGAGGACTTGGTCGAGAGCCTCGTCCAGCAGTTGCCTTGGTCTTCAACAGAGTTGGACCAGTTGAAGAATGCAGTGGTGCTAAGGAACTAGCAGATGCTCCTGAGGCAATAGAGATGCCCGTCGTCCTTTGGCATGTGGCAAGATGTGCATGTGCTGAGGATTTGGTCGGAGCAGCCGAGGACTTTGGCGGAGGAGCTGAGGATTTTGAAGTGGGAGCAGCTTGAGGAGTTGGCTGTGAGGGCTTTGAAGAATCTGGCCGTGAGGGCATTGCTAAGGAACTTGGCTGTGAGGGCATTGCTGGTGAAGCACTTGGCTTGTGAGCAGGCTTCTTTGGCATGGCCTTCTTTGGCTTGCTTGCAGAGGCCTCAGTAGTGGCAGCAGCAGCAGAGTCTTCATTGAATTTCCTCACTGCTTCTCTTGCTTGTTTGGCCAACTTGGCCTGGCGCTTGGCCCATTCATTAGGATAATCCTCACCGCGCTTGAGGCTGGTGGGATCTGCTTCTTGGCCAGGTGCCAACGGAGGTCTTGGTCATGGAGGATTGAGAGCGAATTTCTTCTTGTACTTGGGAGTAACATACATGTACTCCCTCCACTCTCTTGCCCATCTCCTCTCTATTCTTTGAATGCGCACTTTGTGCTCATTCTTGGTTTCCTTTCCATGAGTGGCCTCATCAGGAGTGCAATAGTCCTTGTATATGTCATCAGGGATCTCAAAAGCAGTATTGACCTCAGGCCTCTTTCCTCCCTTCTGTGGCTTCTTTCCATCAGCCATTTTCTTCAGATGAGGAATTTGAACAATGGAATTCTCTGAAGATGTATGCAAATTTTCTTCGAGGAACGCTGCGAATGAGTTAAGTTGATGAGAACCTAGTGATTCAGCAGCTGACATGAGTACATGTGAACAGAGTATAGTCGCGAGGAAAATGGAGAGGTCATATGCGTTCTCAGAGGTTTTTCAAAAAAGGAGCAAGTTTGAGGAATTTGACCAGATGTGTCTTGAAGAATTTCACTAAGCGTTCTTTGTCTTAGGTTCCAGAGATGTATAGATCGAAAATCCACACATTTGAGGAATCTTGAAGAAAAATATAGCTTTAGAGAAATGAATCAAGAACATATGACATGTGAGGTGTTCAGCGTGTGATGAATTTGAAGTATAAACACCTTTGAAGATTTTGTAGTTATCATTTGAATCAAAGAGGGTAGTAAAAGTAACTTTTAATTACCCTGGACGAAGAACATGACGAACTGAGAGGTGTAGATGTGAAATTCGTCAGTTCAGATCTTCCACGCCCTAACTTGGCAGAGGAAGACAGCTACGGCGGCGGCGGAGTGAAGAAATCCGCAGCCGGCGCGAGTACGACGGCAATGAGGTTGAGGCAGTGAAGCTCTTCCTCACCGACAATGATGAAGTAGCGGCGGCGCTAGGGTTTGAGAAGCTCGATTTGGAGTGAGAACGAGCGGAGTAAAAGTGAAGTGAGGAAGGGAGGGGTATTTATAGCCACGGTGAAAAAACTATTCGCCCGAAGAAATTGGATGAACGTGCCCCTGACCCTTCTCATTTGCTTGACATGTGTCACCCACGTACTGAGAAGTGGAGATCATGTGAGATCGTGGGTGAATAGATAAGTGTTGTCGTGGGATGTGGAATGGTTTGAGCGGCAAAGCCGAAAGTTTAGATAAGATAGGTTTTAAAGTTCCGTTCGCAATTTCTTCAACTGACAAGGACACAGTGAAGATTTTGAACGAGTTTCAAATAGAACGCACATGAAGAATTTTTGAATAGACTGGGTTGAGTTTAGCATAGAGGGGGAAGGGTCCGATCACATTCACTTAGCGGAACAAGCAACTTGAAGAAATAGCAATAAGCGAATGTTGTAGAGCACATAAAATCATATATATATATAGCCAATGAAGAAAAACGATGGAAATGGAGAAGACAATGCAAATTGAAAAACAACTGAGGAATTTCAAAGAACTAAGGAAAAGCTCAATTGAAGTTTTTCAACATTTTGTGGTGGCGTGACCCACCGTATAAGAATGATGATTTCAGACACCGCGTACAATTGTCGTAGGGTTCTGAGAATCAAATTCTTCGTTAATTTCTTCACACTTAGAGTGTTAGTCTTCATTGATTGAAGAAAAACGTTTCTTCATGTGTTGCACATCTAAGTCATCAATTTTGCATAAGTGTTAGGATGGGTGTCCTTTTCAAAGAACATTCAAAGATTCTAGGATATTTAGCTCACACCACAACTTGCTAAATCTCTTCTTATCCAAGGGCTTAGTGAAGATATCGACTAGCTGTTCTTTAGTCTTCACATGCTCAATAGAGATGTCGCCCTTCAACAAATGATCACGAAGAAAATGATGACGAATCTGAATGTGCTTTGTCTTCGAGTGCTGAACTGGGTTATTAGCAATCTTGATGGCACTCTCATTGTCACAGTAAAGTGGCACATTCTTCACGTTGACGTCGTAGTCCTTGAGAGTTTGCTTCATCCATAGCAGTTGAGCACAACAAGAACCAGCAGCAATGTACTCAGCTTCAGCAGTAGATAGTGATACGCAGTTCTGTTTCTTCAAGGACCAACAGACCAAAGATCGTCCGAGGAAAAGGCATGTGCCAGATGTTGACTTGCGATCCACACGATCACCAGCATAGTCAGAGTCTGAAAATCCAATGAGATCAAAAGCCGAGCCCTTGGGGTACCATAATCCAAGTGTTGGTGTGTGAGCTAGATATCGAAGAATATGCTTCACAGCTTTATGGTGTGATTCCTTCGGTGTAGCTTGAAATCGGGCACACATTCAAACACTAAGCATAATATCTGGCCTAGATGCACATAGGTACAATAAAGAACCAATCATGGAGCGGTATACCTTTTGATCGAAGTCAATACCATTTTCATCAGTGCATAGATGGCCATTTGTGGGCATAGGGATTTTGACTCCTTTGCAATCTTACATGCCGAATTTCCTCAGTACATCCTTGAGATATTTCTCCTGAGATATGAATATGCCATTGCGTTGTTGACGAATTTGAAGACCTAAGAAGAATTTCAATTCTCCCATCATAGACATTTGATATTCTTCACTCGTCATATAGGCAAATTCATCAGTATAACGTTGGTCGGTACAGCCAAAGATAATATCATCAACATATATTTGGCACACAAACAATTCACCATCATAAGATTTAGTGAAAAGAGTTGGATCAAGTGAACCGGGTTTGAAGCCTTTCTTCATGAGGAATTCCTTCAAAGTATCATACCACACCCATGGGGCCTGCTTGAGGCCATAGAGGGCCTTATTGAGTCTGAAGACTTTGTCGGGATGCTTTGGATCTTCAAAACCTGGGGGTTGAGCAACATACACTTCTTCCTCAAGCTTACCATTGAGGAATGCACTTTTCACATCCATTTGATATAAAGTGATATCATGATGGTTAGCATAAGCAAGTAATATGCGAATAGCTTCAATTCTAGCAACAGGTGCAAAAGTTTCATCAAAATCAATTCCTTCAACCTGTGTGTAGCCTTGATCTACAAGTTGTGCCTTATTCCTCACCACAAGGCCATTTTCATCTTGCTTGTTGCGGTAGATCCACTTTGTGCCGATGATATTGTGCTTGCGAGGATCTAGACGTTTGACCAATTCCCATACGTTGTTGATCTCAAATTGATGTAATTCCTCTTGTATATCTTGAGTCCACTCAGGCTCCAGAAATACTTCATCTACCTTAGTGGGCTCTGTGATAGAGACGAAAGCAAAGTGCCCACAAAAGTTAGATGAATGTGAAGCTCTTAAGCGTGTGAGAGGACCTGGAATGTTGATGTCGCTGATGATTTTCTCAATTTGCACTTCATTTGCGACGCGAGGATGAGCGGGTTGACGTTGAGGAATTTGATCAGCATTTTCTTCAGCATCGTTTTCCTCAGGTGCATTAGCATGACGTTTGTAACATCCCAAAATTCTAAATTTTGGAATGTTATAATAAATAGATAGATTTGATTGATTGTTTGATTGATTTTCTGAAAGTGAGTGAATTCGGAACTTTTTGAAAGTTAAATGAGAGGGGATAAAAGGACTTTCCCAAACTTTCATATTTGCTTTCTGATCTCCGTGAATTCAAATTCTTTTCAACCCAAAACCCTAGAGAGAAGATGACATGACTTCTTCCATTTAAATTAAATTAAAAGGGTTGTTGAAAATATTTGAATTTTATTTGAAAATATTTCAAATTCTTAAACTTCAAGCAACTCAATGATTTTCACGAGCGAAGATAAAATGACTTCTTCAAAACTTATGAAATATGAGTTGGGAGTTTCAAAGAATTAAATTCAAAGTTCTTTTGAATTTATTTTTCAATTTGGAGTTATTTGAGTTTTATTCAAATTATTTTTCTCCAAAAATAAAATATATGGAAATTAGGGTAACATGATTCCCTATAATAGAAAATTGGAGAAAAATTAATTTGAAATCATTTTGGTATTTTAAAAATGTTTTTATTGGATTTTATTAGACCAGTAGCACTGTTTGAATTATTAGAATTTTTGTGTATTTTATTTAATGTTAGAAAAATGTTCACGTCATAGAAAATAATTTTCTGAAAATTTTGATATATTATATGCCTATAGGAAATTTTTATTTATTTTGTTTTATTTATGTTTCTGTTGTTTGGAAAAATCTTTTAAAAAAAACCCTTTCCCCGACTGGGCCGGCCCAGCTCCAACCGGGCCAGGCCAAAGCCCAGCCTCGCCGCACCGCCTCCCTCCCGTGCGGGAGTCCACCGCCCGCACGCCTCACCGGCGCCGCCGTGATCGGGCGGGAGTCCGCAGCTCTGCCCCGGCCCCTCGCGCAAGGAACCGCCTCCCCTCCCCTCCTCAAATAGCGGAGCCGGGCCCCGTCTCTCTCTCTCTCCCTCAGCCGACGCGCCGCATCCGCCGGAAGCCGCAGTCGCCGGCGAGAACCACCGCCGCCGCCCTGCTCCGTCCCGTCCCGCGGACCACCGCCGACGCCGCCATCCTCCTCGTCTCGTCGTGCCGCCCCTCCCTGGCCCCATCGCCGCCCTCCTGGACGACCGGAGCCACCGCCCCGGTCGGACCCGAGCCGCCGCAGCCGCCGTCCCGGCTCGCCGTTGACCGCCGCCGCCGCCGCGGTAACTCCCCGCTCCTCCCTCGTCGTCAGATCTGGATCCAAAGGACCAGATCAATTCTGTTTAAAAAAACCATAAACCTTTTCTTTAATTAGTAAATGTTCGCTATGTAAGCTTCTACAGCGAACGTTCGTTAGATAGATTTCTTTTTCTTTTTCTGTGTAATTTCGTCTAGGGACCTATTTGTAGTAGTTTCTTTTACAGATTAGTCCATGTACATCAAACGACCACATCTTTTCGCTCGTTTGTCGAAATCCAACGAAACCAACGCCCACGTCTTCATTACGATCTCCTCTATCTAGTAAAACAACTTAAACATGTTTTTGAAAAGTTGAAAATTTGAATTAGATCAGATTTGAATTCAAACTTCGTTTGATCATAACTTGAGTTTCGTAGCTCCGTTTGAGTTGATTCTTTTTGCAAATCGAAGCTCTTGACCTAAACATTCTAATAAGGCCAATCACATAATTTTGGTACTGTTAGAAATTGTTTTATGTTGCAAGAATTATTTGCTTGGTTTTGATGTTTCTGAATCGTCTTCTTCGTTCTTTCTGATTTTTTTTAGTGATTGCTTATGCGTGGTTACTATTGCTTGCTTACAATAGATTGACCGGAGTGTGACGAGTAGAGCTATCAAGAGTTTTGATTGCGAATCATCTTCACCAACATTGCAGGCAAGTTCACACTTTGAACATATCCCTTTCGTACCCAGTTTTTATGCATTAGTTTCAACCCTCAAACATTGCATGAGTAGGATTGATAACATGTGGGTATTGGGAGGTAGTTACTGAGGTAGGAACCTATTACCTGTTACTATCAAACCCTTGGGAGTTACTTCTATGCGTTGCTTATATTGCTATGCTATGCTCGTAGACGTGGTTTGGGTATGAGTGAAATCCATGACAGATGTGAGATTGTTATTTAATGGTTCAACTTAAGGTGGCAACTTGAATACACATCCGGGTGGATTGCTAGGGGCACCCTGGGGATATACCAGTGGACTTGCCCGGACACCTGGGGATATACCAGTGTTGTCCTAGGAGATCCCGGGGATATACCGTGTGATCATCCTACGGTCCGCCACCCAGGCTCAAAGGGATCATAAGATTGTTCATGCTAGAAACTTCCGTGTGCAGCCACAAGCTATTATGGGCTCTAGCATAGTTGATTAAGTCGTGTGAACTCTTACAGTGGTAGACTAGCAGATGTAGGGGTTGTAGGTGGTACGGTCTACCCATCGTAAGGTGCAAACGCTTCTAAAAGACTATGTCTCGGTCATCCGTTTCTCAAACACCTTGTAGTGCGAGAAATCCAACGGAGGAGATCGAGTCTTGTGGGGAAAAGTGCACAAACCTCTGCAGAGTGTATAAACTAATCATGATTAGTCGTGTCCCCGGTTATGGACATCTTGAGTCTCTAGTTCTTGGATTACCCTGTTGATCTCATCATGTTACTTTAAATGAATATTGTTGGGTTTAATGATATTACTTAATTGGGATTGAGAATGCTGTCAACCATTCTCAATGTTTAACAACCACCATGATAGTTAAATAAATTTATTCCTTTGGAGTAGGGAAAATTGGCTTTTTGCAAAAACCTTACAACCGTAGAGCTTTTCCACCAGCCAAATATGCATGTAGTGATAGCCATTATTCATCATTTCTCTACAGTGTGAATTTGCCGGTACATTCAATGTACTGACCCTCTGTGGCTGCAACGTCTCATGTTGCAGGATTTCTTATGACGAGTAAGTGATACGTTAGGGTTACGATTTCTACACTCAACTTTGCCGTTGGTGTTGATGGGAATCCACAACCTTGTTACTTCCGCTATTTTGGATTGAGGTAATAGTATTTACGTTACTTTTTACATGTGATTTACCTCTGTTATAAATCCTCGAGTACTGTGTGTGTCAGCATACCGATCCAGGGATGACACTTAAGCACAGAGACTTGACCGTCTGAGGTCGGGTCGCTACAAGATGGTATCAGAGCACATGTTGACTGTAGGACGTGACCCTAGAAACTGGCAAGCCCATAGCAAAGATTTTTCTCTACAACTTTCCCTTTCAAAAAGATCTTTTATCTCCCTTCTCTTCTGAGCTTATTCAAATATTCCCTTTTTGTGAGACCATACCCCTTTTCCCTTTTGACCACACGAAGATTCGAATAATGAGACGACTCCAAGAAGTACAAGATATTGGACAACTAAGACCACTTCGGAATGAAGAGTATTTTCCGTACATCTGAATAATGGAAACTACAACGGTTGAAGAACGAAGACAAGGAGAATTTGAAGGCTCTGAAGAATTCCCAGATTTGTATGACCTAGGAAGGCTACCCTTTTGGAACTTGGCAGACTACGAAAGTTCTCAATACCCGAGATCAAGGTGTATCGGAGAAAGACTGGAGCATGGAGAGTTAAAAACTCAAAGTTCTACCAAGGAAAACCCTAAGGCAGGAGATATCAACTATTGAATGATAGCTCGAGGAAATGACAAGGGCATAAACACGGCTATCCATGATGTTATCGCCCGCTTATGCTATTGTCACCGTGCTGAGTTAAGCATGCATATGCATGGAAGGATTGGATGGTAGAAGGCTAATGGAGCATCTGTCAGCAAAAGATGAAGTTTTAACCTTAGCTAGTGTATCACCATGATCTGGAGTATTACATCAAGGATTATAAGATGGCCCTGCAGGAAGCTATATTCGACAAAGAAGCATTCCGTGAAGAACTTAGGACCAAGGAGCTGAACTAGCCAAGCTGGAGGAGCAAAACCTCGAGATACCGGAGATTAGTTAAGAACTGAAGGACAGCAGGATCATGGTTCATGTCAAGGATGTTGAAACCCAGAAGTTTGGAATGCAACTCCAGAAATATTAAAGAATGTCATGAGAGACTTCACGTCAATAGAGATGATCTGGCAAAAGAACTTGGAAAAGGACAAGCATGATTGGAAGAAGCCATTGGAGGCATGAAACAAGACTTGATGGACTTGATGACTTTGAAGATTTATTGACCTTTAGAAGACCAAACCCCTATTATACACTTACGTTAGATGCGACGTTTGTGAGTTGTCATTTGTTTGATGTTTTTTCCCAACAGCCACAAATAAAATCTGCATTTTCCAAACTTTTGTTTGTATTGTGTGCATCCCTCTCTATCTCTCTTATCTCACCCCAAAACCCTTGGACCCAATAGAGTATGAATGGAGATGAGCTTGTATTTTCTAGACCGATGAGTCAATTGGAGACGGACCAATGGATTCACAACATGGAGGATCACATGAAGAATAACCCTATAGTCGGAAAGGATATGACCCAGCACGTTCTTCAGTGCTTTGAACGAGGTGCTGCTACTTGGTGGAGGATGTACCAAACCATCAATGGATGGCAAGGAGTAACCACTTGGAAAGATTTTAAGTTGACTTTGCTAAAGTCTTGGTTTGTGTCCCAGAAGTTGAAGCCTTATGGAAAGGATATGAAGAAACCTTGTGCATGCAAGATTTGTGGGGAAATAGGACACACCCATAAAGAACACAAGGAGGAATGCCCTAATTGTGAAGGAAGTCACCCAGTTGAAGAATGCCCAACTAGGCAGATCACTTGTTTCTTGTGTGAAGGGACTACCCACTATCCTGCTCAGTGTCACATTTACCCCATGGTACAACGAACCATCCAACAAAAGAAAGAAGTAAATAAAGGAGCCCTCATGGAAATTTTAGAAGAAACATTGATGAAGGAAAAGGTGGGGGACACACCCAAGGAAGAACCAATTAAACCCTACACCAAGTCATGTTATTCATGTGGAGAAGGACACATCTCCCAAAATTTTTTGAATGGGGATCTAGTAGAATTCCCGACGGAGGAAGTAGAATATGACCCACAAAAAATAGAAGCCATGATTGGCATGAAAAGGTCCAGGAAGAGAAGCAGATTGGATTCCTCGAAGGACCTGAGTCATATCACCTGTTACAGGTGCAAGGAGTCAGGGCACTACCTCAACAGTTGCCCAAAAAGGAAACCTCGAGACTTGTCAGAAGAAATATGTTTTAGTTGTAATGGAGCAGGGCACTTTGCCAAAGAATTCCCTAAGGAGAAGGAAACTTGTGCTAGATAGTTGAGTTTGCAACAAAAGAAAAGAAGTGAGAACATTTTTTCTTCTATATTGAGGTGTTGAGTTGAGACATGTAATGGAGAAGCGAGAGATTGTAATCATTTGAGAATGAATAAAGTAGCATCGTTGGTACTGATATGGATTTTATGAGTTGTTACTCTATGAAGAAGAATTTTGGCCATTCTGAGGATATGAGAAATATGGTCTATGGAAGATTTGTGCATTTTAAGGGTGGTAGTACCCTGTAATGGATTTCGGACAAAATGAATACGAGTTTTGTCTCGATATATGAGATACCCCAAGAGTGTGTGGGATGAAGTTGGAGACCGTCAGTTGTTTGGACCAAATGTGATCAAGGAGTCAGAAGAGAATGTTAAGTTGATTCAAGATAGACTGAAGGTAGCTCAGTCTAGGCAGAAGAGTTTTGCAGACTTAAAAATGCAAGGAGGTAGTCTATGAAATTGGAGAAAGAGCATGTCTTCGTGTGCCCCCTATGCGAGGAGTTAAACAGATTGGAGTTAAGGGAAAGTTAGCCCCGAGATTTGTAGGACCATACCGAGTTTTGGAGCGTATGGGAGAAGTGGCCAACAAGTTGGAGTCACCTGAAGGACCGTCATGAGTTCATGATGTGTTTCACGTTTCCCAGTTGAAGAAGTGCCATCCAGAGATGGCCAATATTCCCCTGTAAGGACGCTTGACCCTAGAAAGGATAATAATGTTCCATGAAGTGGAATATGGACTCCATAAGTATAAGTTTATATCTCGGTATGTGGGATAACCCACGAGGATGAAGAGATGAATTACTATTGGATATAAAGGAGGTATGATGTTGGTATTATGGAACGATTGTAACTCCGTGATGAGTTTGAATAATCACGTCTTAGTTTGGTGCCAATAGAAGGAAGGAAGACAGTACAATTGGATGGATTTAAGAATACTAGGAAGTTGGAAGTTGGAATAATGATCAGTTGCCCGAGGATGAGCTCAAGGATTACAAGTAATAAGATGGGCCATAACCCACAGGCCCAGGACCTGCCAAGAAGCAAGCACATTCTTGCTGAAGGAAAAACCTCGAAGAGAGTACGACCTTACCCATCGACGATTTTAGAGGAGTAACGCAAAACCTGAGAGTTGTGAAGGAACGATAGATGTTTGTCTGGCTTGCAGAATCTATGGATATATCCGAACTTGGTTCGTCGACAAGAGAAATTCTGCAATGCATGTGAGGATAACCGAGTGTTAGAATGCGAGATTCGCTAAACTGTATACATGGTAATGATTTGGGTGCGGGATGGATTGATCACCATACCGACTTACTCTTATTGTTCGCCTTGCTATATGGGATAGTAAATCTGAGTGACTTGCCTATAGTAGAGAGACGACGATATTAAACCTTGTTTAAACCTTAGAATGGTATAGCAATTTTCCCTTGTACAAGGCAGTTGTTGCCAACCGTAGGTTATACGGTGAGGGTCAACCAGACCCATTTCCTGTAGGAGAAACCATAAATGGTTGACCACCATGAGTTATCGATAGTTGTTTAGTAATGCCGCCAGACTCGTCAGCTAAGAAGATCCAGTCATGGAAGAACCTTAGCAAGATGAAAGGACAGAAAAAAAATTGTGGTAAAGGTTATGCCACCACCACCGGAAGAGCCCGGATAAGGAATTATCCTGAAGATCTAAGAAGACCGACACTGTTAACAATATGGATGAAGTATATGAGTATTGATGGAACAGTAACCATGCTTCTAAGGGTGGTAGCACCCCAGACCCTGTGATGATCGATGGATTTTGAGGAGACCCCGAGCCTAACCTATTTCTTTCTAGCCTCTCCGAATCTCGAGGACGAGATTCATTTTAAGGTGGTAGGTTTGTAACATCCCAAAATTCTAAATTTTCGAATGTTATAATAAATAGATAGATTTGATTGATTATCTGAAAGTGAGTGAATTCAAAACTTTTTGAAAGTTAAATGAGAGGGAATAAAAGGACTTTCCCAAACTTTCATATTTGCTTTCTGATCTCCGTGAATTCAAATTCTTTTCAACCCAAAACCCTAGAGAGAAGATGACATGACTTCTTCCATTTAAATTAAATGAAAAGGGTTGTTGAAAATATTTGAATTTCATTTGAAAATATTTCAAATTCTTAAACTTCAAGCAACTCAATGATTTTCACGAGCGAAGATAAAATGACTTCTTCAAAACTTATGAAATATGAGTTGGGAGTTTCAAAGAATTAAATTCAAAGTTCTTTTGAATTTATTTTTCAATTTGGAGTTATTTGAGTTTTATTCCAATTATTTTTCTCCAAAAATAAAATATATGGAAATTAGGGTAACATGATTCCCTACAATAGAAAATTGGAGAAAAATTAATTTGAAATCATTTTGGTATTTTAAAAATATTTTTATTGGATTTTGTTAGACCAGTAGCACTGTTTGAATTATTAGAATTTTTGTGTATTTTATTTAATGTTAGAAAAATGTTCACGTCATAGAAAATAATTTTCTGAAAATTTTGATATATTATATGCCTATAGGAAATGTTTATTTATTTTGTTTTATTTATGTTTCTGTTGTTTGGAAAAATCTTTAAAAAAAACCCTTTCCCCGACTGGGCCGGCCCAGCTCCAACCGGGCCAGGCCAAAGCCCAGCCTCGCCGCACCGCCTCCCTCCCGTGCGGGAGTCCGCCGCCCGCACGCCTCACCGGCGCCGCCGTGACCGGGCGGGAGTCCGCAGCTCCGCCCCGGCCCCTCGCGCAAGGAACCGCCTCGCCTCCCCCTCCTCAAATAGCGGAGCCGGGCCCCGTCTCTCTCTCTCTCCCTCAGCCGACGCGTCGCATCCACTGGAAGCCGCAGTCGCCGGCGAGAACCACCGCCGCCGCCCCACTCCGTCCCGTCCTGCGGACCACCGCCGACGCCGCCATCCTCCTCGTCTCGTCGCACCGCCCCTCCCTGGCCCCTTCGCCGCCCTCCTGGACGACCGGAGCCACCGCCCCGGTCGGACCCGAGCCGCCGCCACCGTCCCGGCTCGCCCTTGACCGCCGCCGCCGCCGCGGTAACTCCCCGCTCCTCCCTCGCCGTCAGATCTGGATCCAAAGGACCATATCGATTCTGTTTAAAAAAAATAATAAACCTTTTCTTTAATTAGTAAACGTTCGCTATGTAAGCTTCTACAGCAAACGTTCATTAGATAGATTTTTTCTTTTTCTGTTTAATTTCGTCCAGGGACCTATTTGTAGTAGTTTCTTTTACAGATTAGTACCTGTACTTCAAACGACCACATCTTTTCGCTCGTTTGTTCAAATCCAACGAAACCAACGCCCACGTCTTTGTTGCAATATCCTCTATCCAGTAAAACAACTTAAACATGTTTTTGAAAAGTTTAAAATTTTAATTAGATCAGATTTGAATTCAAACTTCGTTTGATCATAACTTGAGTTTCGTAGCTCCGTTTGAGTTGATTCTTTTTGCAAATCGAAGCTCTTGACCTAAACATTCTAATAAGGCCAAATTCACATAATTTTTGTACTGTTAGAAATTGTTTTATGTTGCAAGAGTTATTTGCTTGGTTTTGATGTTTCTGAATCGTCTTCTTTGTTCTTTCTGATATTTTTTTAGTGATTGCTTATGCGTGGTTACTATTGCTTGCTTACGATAGATTGACCGGAGTGTGACGAGTAGAGCTATCAAGAGTTTTGAGTGCGAATCATCTTCACCAACATTGCAGGCAAGTTCACACTTTGATCATATCCCTTTCGTACCCAGTTTTTATGCATTAGTTTCAACCCTCAAACATTGCATGAGTAGGATTGGTAACATGTGGGTATTGGGAAGTAGTTACTGAAGTAGGAACCTATTACCTGTTACTATCAAACCCTTGGGAGTTACTTCTACGGGTTGCTTATATTGCTATGCTATGCTCGTAGACGTGGTTTGGGTATGAGTGAAATCCATGACAGATGTGAGATTGTTATTTAATGGTTCAACTTAAGGTGGCAACTTGAATACACATCTGGGTGGATTGCTAGGGGCACCCTGGGGATATACCAGTGGACTTGCCCGGACACCTGGGGATATACCAGTGTTGTCCTAGGAGATCCCGGGGATATACCATGTGATCATCCTACGGTCCGCCACCCAGGCTCAAAGGGATCATAAGATTATTCATGCTAGAAACTTCCGTGTGCAGCCACAAGCTATTATGGGCTCTAGCATAGTTGATTAAGTCGTGTGAACTCTTACAGTGGTAGACTAGCAGATGTAGGGGTTGTAGGTGGTACGGTCTACCCATCGTAAGGTGCAAACGCTTCTGAAAGACTATGTCTCGGTCATCCGTTTCTCAAACACCTTGTAGTGCGAGAAATCCAATGGAGGAGATCGAGTCTTGTGGGGAAAAGTGCGCAAAACTCTGCAGAGTGTATAAACTAATCATGATTAGCCGTGTACCCGGTTATGGACATCTTGAGTCTCTGGTTCTTGGATTACCATGTTGATCTCATCATGTTACTTTAAATGAATATTGTTGGGTTTAATGATATTACTTAATTGGGATAGAGAATGCTGTCAACCATTCTCAATGTTTAACAACCACCATGATAATTAAATAAATTTATTCCTTTGCAGTAGGGAAAAATTGGCCTTTCGCAAAAACCTTACAACCGTAGAGCTTTTCCACCAGCCAAATATGCATGTAGTGATAGCCATTATTCATCATTGCTCTACAGTGTGAATTTGCCAGTACATTCAATGTACTGACCCTCTGTGGCTGCAACGTCTCATGTTGCAGGATTTCTTACGACGAGTAAGTGATACGTTAGGGTTACGAATTCTACACTCAACTTTGCCGTTGGTGTTGATGGGAATCCACAACCTTGTTACTTCCGCTATTTTGGATTGAGGTAATAGTATTTACGTTACTTTTTACATGTGATTTCCTCTATTATAAATCCTCGAGTACTGTGTGTGTCAGCATACCGATCCAGGGATGACACTTAAGCATAGAGACTTGACCGTTTGAGGTCGGGTCGCTACAAGATGGTATCAGAGCACATGTTGACTGTAGGACGTGACCCTAGAAACTGGCAAGCCCATAGCAAAGATTTTTCTCTACAACTTTCCCTTTCGAAAAGATCTTTTATCTCTCTTCTCTTCTGAGCTTATTCAAATATTCCCTTTTTGTGAGACCATACCCCTTTTCCCTTTTGACCACATGAAGATACGACTAATGAGACGACTCCTAGAAGTACAAGATATTGGACAACTAAGACCACTTCGGAATGAAGAGTATTTTCCGTACATCTGAATAATGGAAACTACAACGGTTGAAGATCGAAGACAAGGAGAATTTGAAGGCTCTGAAGAATTCCCAGATTTGTATGACCTAGGAAGGCTACCCTTTTGGAACTTGGCAGACTATGAAAGTTGTCAATACCCGAGATCAAGGTGTATCGGAGAAAGACCGGAGCATGGAGAGTTAAAAAAATCAAAGTTCTGCCAAGGAAAACCCTAAGGCAGGAGATATCAACTATGGAATGATAGCTCGAGGAAATGACAAGGGCATAAACACGACTATCCATGATGTTATCGCCCGCTTATGCTATTGTCACCGTGCTGAGTTAAGCATGCATATGCATGGAAGGATTGGATGGTAGAAGGCTAATGGAGCATCTGTCAGCAAAAGATGAAGTTTTAACCTTAGCTAGTGTATCACCATGATCTGGAGTATTACATCAAGGATTATAAGATGGCCCTGCAGGAAGCTATATTCGACAAAGAAGCATTCCATGAAGAACTTAGGACCAAGGAGCTGAACTAGCCAAGCTGGAGGAGCAAAGCCTCAAGATACCGGAGATTCGTTAAGAACTGAAGGACAGCAGGATCATGGTTCATGTCAAGGATGTTGAAACCCGGAAGTTTGGAATGCAACTCCAGAAATATTAAAGAATGTCATGAGAGACTTCACGTCAATAGAGATGATCTGGCAAAAGAACTTGGCAAAGGACAAGCATGATTGGAAGAAGCCATTGGAGGCATGAAACAAGACTTGATGGATTTGATGACTTTGAAGATTTATTGACCTTTAGAAGACCAAACCCCTGTTATACACTTACGTTAGATGCGACGTTTGTGAGTTGTCATTTGTTTGATGTTTTTTCCCGACAGCCACAAATAAAATCTGCCTTTTCCAAACTTTTGTTTGTATTGTGTGCATCCCTCTCTATCTCTCTTATCTCACCCCAAAACCCTTGGACCCAATAGAGGATGAATGGAGATGAGCTTGTATTTTCTAGACCGATGAGTCAATTGGAGACGGACCAATGGATTCAGAACATGGAGGATCACATGAAGAATAACCCTATAGTCGGAAAGGATATGACCCAGCACGCTCTTCAGTGCTTTGAACGAGGTGCTGCTACTTGGTGGAGGATGTACTAAACCATCAATGGATGGCAAGGAGTAACCACTTGGAAAGATTTTAAGTTGACTTTGCTAAAGTCTTGGTTTGTGTCCCAGAAGTTGAAGCCTTATGGAAAGGATATGAAGAAACCTTGTGCATGCAAGATTTGTGGGGAAATAGGACACACCCATAAAGAACACAAGGATGAATGCCCTAATTGTGAAGGAAGTCACCCAGTTGAAGAATGCCCAACTAGGCAGATCACTTGTTTCTTGTGTGTAGGGACTACCCACTATCCTGCTCAGTGTCACATTTACCCCATGGTACAACGAACCATCCAACAAAAGAAAGAAGTAAATAAAGGAGCCCTCATGGAAATTTTAGAAGAAACATTGATGAAGGAAAAGGTGGGGGACACACCCAAAGAAGAACCAATTAAACCCTACACCAAGTCATGCTATTCATGTGGAGAAGGACACATCTCCCAAAATTGTTTGAATGGGGATCTAGTAGAATTCCCGACGGAGGAAGTAGAATATGACCCACAAAAAATAGAAGCCATGATTGGCATGAAAAGGTCCAGGAAGAGAAGCAGATTGGATTCCTCGAAGGACCTGAGTCATATCACCTGTTACAGGTGCAAGGAGTCAGGGCACTACCTCAACAGTTGCCCAAAA